>NC_053389.1:445407001-446103251 GCF_905171765.1 Bufo bufo | reverse complement strand
TGAG
This sequence comes from Bufo bufo, assembly GCF_905171765.1. NCBI lineage: Eukaryota > Metazoa > Chordata > Amphibia > Anura > Bufonidae > Bufo > Bufo bufo. The sequence continues at coordinate 446,103,247 of NC_053389.1, read as the reverse complement.
GGGTTAGATCATGTGATATTTTTATAGAGCCGGTCGATACGGACGCGGCGATACCTAATATGTATACTTTTTTTTTTATTTATGTAAGTTTTACACAATGATTTCATTTTTGAAACAAAAAAAATCATGTTTTAGTGTTTCCATAGTCTAAGAGCCATAGTTTTTTCAGTTTTTGGGCGATTATCTTGGGTAGGGTATGATTTTTGCGGGATGAGATGACGGTTTGATTGGTACTATTTTGGCGTACATGCGACTTTTTTGATCACTTTTATTACCTTTTTTGGGAAGTAAGGTGGGCAAAATTTCAATTTCATCATAGTTTTTTATTTTTTATTTTTATGGCGTTCACCGTTCGGGTAAAGTAACATAACCGTTTTATAGATCAGGTCGTTACGGACGCGGCGATACCAAACATGTGTAGGGAATTTTATTTTTTTCATTTTTAATCAGTGATAAATGTGTTTTTTGATTTTTACTTTTTTTTCACTTTTTTTCACTTTTTTTTTGACCCAGACCCACTTGGTTCTTGAAGATCCAGTGGGTCTGATGTCTGTATAATACAGTACAGTACAATATATATTGTTCTGTACTGTATTTTACTTACACTGAACAGATCTATGCTTTTAGCACAGATCTGTTCAGCACCATGGACAGCAGGACGCCTGAGCAGGCGTCCTGTTGCCATGGGAACCTTCCCCGTCTGCTCAGAACTGCGCAGACGGGGAAGGGTAAGCACAGGGCTGAGGGGGGCTCTCTGGGGGCTCTCTCCCTCTCCCATCGGGGGGCTGCAAAGGCACAGCAGCCCCCCGATGGGAGAGGGAGGGAGCTCCCTGCGCTGTTAACCTTTTCCATACAGCGGTCCGTACGGACCGCTGTATGGAAAGGGTTAACGGCTGACATCGCATCGCAGATGTCAGCCGTTTATACCAGGGTGCCAGCAATGTGCTGGCACCCTGGTATACCCACTAGAAACCAACGATTATACAAGGGGAGGCGGGCGGGGGATCGCTATCCCGCCTGCCGCACCGCCCGCCTCCCGCACCGCCCGCAACCCTCCCCCTGCACCTCCCACCGGGCTAAAATCACTCGGGGGGTGCAGGGGGAGGGATACAGATCTATTTTAGGAATACTAAAGTTTCTGATCCCCGCGGTCAGGGACCGCAGGGATCAGAAACTGCAGAAATCGCAGCAAACCGCAGGTCTGAATTGACCTGCGGTTTGCCGCGATCGCCGACATGGGGGGGTCACGGGACCCCCCCGCGCATTTAGCCTAGGTGCCTGCTCGATGATTTGAGCAGGCAGAGGGTTCCGATCACTGCCGGCCGGGCGGCAGTGATCGGAACAACACATGACGTACCGGTACGTCATGTGTCCTTGAGTACCAGGACATCATGACGTACCGGTACGTCATGTGTCCTTAAGGCCTATTGCACACGACCGTATGGCTTTTTCAGTGTTTTGCGATCCGTTTTAAACGGATCCGTTGTTCCGTTTTTTGTTTCCGTTTTGTTTCCGTTTCTGTTCCGTTTTTCCGTTCCGTTTTCCCGTATGGCAAATACAGTATACAGTTATTTCATAGAAAAAATTGGGCTGGGCATAACATTTTCAATAGATGGATCCGCAAAAAACGGAACGGATACGGAAGACATACGGATGCACTTCCGTATGCATTCCGTTTTTTTGCGGACCCATAGACTTTAATGGAGCCACGGAACGTGATTTGCGGCCAAATATAGGACATGTTCTATGTTAAAACGGAACGGAAAAACGGAAACGGAATGCATACGGAGTACATTCCGGTTTTTTTGCGGACCCATTGAAATCAATGGCTCCGTATACGGACCGTATACGGACCGCAAAAAACGGCCAGTAAACGGGAAAAAAAAACGGCCGTGTGAAAGAGGCCTAAGAGGTTAAACGCCCATGGTACAATATTTTGTCACACAGGTGTTTTTGTGCCATGTGGATTCCAAATATGCTTAACTGATTCACAGGATCCATTTTTTTTTTTTTTACAGGATCAGCCAATCAGATTCCACCTTTTATTTTTCAGAGCTTCTTTGGAAAATGAAAAGTGGAATCTGGTTGCTATGGGCAACTAAGCTATTTTCCTTTACACCAGTTGGATAAATCTCCTCCTCTTTCTTTGCATAAATGCCACATTTTTAGCTGTGTTTGTGAGCTTTTTTGTGTTTTTTTTTTTTTTTTGCAATGAAAAACACCAAAACCAATTTTACTTTCGTTTTCTTCTGTTGTGTTTTATAACTGTCCTTTCCTGTCATTTTTTGTGTGTACATTTTTTTTTTTAAGGCATGTTCCCATAGTCTTCTCTAACCACATGAATTTCATGGGTTTTTAATGCCTTTTTTTCCATGTCTAGTGTTGTTTTTTCTGTAGGACAGTATGTGCCACAATGTGATTTCACTTTCTCTGGAGAACTGCATAAGAACAAAAAATCATTGGTTAAAGAAAAAAACTTTAACCCTTTCCCGACATATGACGTAATAGTACGTCATGGCTAGAGATGAGCGAATTTAATATTTTGAAATTCGTTTGCGATTCGTTTACTGGTAAAAGCAGAACTGCATTATGGATTCCGTTACCAATTCTATGATGGATCCGTTATGCAGCCCATAGACTTCTATTATGACGGAATGAATAATGCAATGCCTCTAAAGGCATTCCGTCATAGAATTGCGTTATGGTCCGTGGTAACGGAATTCATAACACAATTCTGCTTTTACCAGTAAACAAATCGCAAACGAATTTCACTTATCTCTATTCATGGCAGCAAGTGACTTGCCGCATTTTGACGTACTATTACATCATGGTGATCGGGCGGGCGCCCCATCACTGCAGGGGCCCGGCAGTTCCTAATAGCTGAGCCCCTGCTGTATCCGCCGGCATCGCTGTAAAAGCCGATGCCGGCGGATTAACCCCTTCTATGCCGCGGTCAGCATAGAAGGTGCATGCAGCGGATGAGGGAGCCCAAAAGGTCCCCGCGCTGCTATGGCAGGGACCCGATGGGTGACAAGGCAGCCCGATGCCATGCACAGGCTGCCTAATGCCTTGCACGGCATCGGGACCTGCCTTCTACGGGTGCTGAGGAGATCCAGGCTGGGTCTCCTAGGGCGCAACCTGTTGGTACTTTCACACTTGTGTTAAACTTTTCCTGTATTGCGTTCTGTTCTAGGGGCTCAATACCGGAAAAGAACTGATCAGTTTTATCCTAATGCATTCTGAATGGAGAGCAATCCGTTCAGTTTGCATCAGGATGTCTTCAGTTAAGTCACTGTATAGTTTTTAGACGGAGAAAATACCGCAGCATGCTGCAGTATTTTCTCCGTCCAAAATTTCGGAACACATACCGGATCCGGCATTATTTTCCATTGAAATGCTTTAATGCCGGATCCGACCCCAAGTGTTTCGGAAAAATGGATCCGGTTTTGCGGTCTGCGGTCTTAAAAATGTGACAAAAATAAATACCGGATCCGTTTTCCAGATGACAACCGGAGAGACGGATCCGGTATTGCAATGCATTTTTTAGATGGATTCGGCAGGCAGTTCCGGCGACGGAACTGCCTGCCGGAATCCAACAACGCAAGTGTGAAAGTACCCATAGTATATTACTCTGTGTAATACACTAACAGGCAATGCATTACAATACAGATGTATTATAATGCATTGCAGACGGGATCAAATCTTCAAAAGTTGAACTCCCAGAGTGGGACAGAAATAAAGTTTAAAAAAAAAAGTGTTTTTAATAAAAAATAAATAAAGTTTCAAGTAAAAAAACTGATTTTATAATAAAAAAAGGGAAAAAACACACATGTTAGGTATCACCACGTCCGTAACGACCAGCTCTATAAATATATTACATGATCCACCCCGTCCAATAAACACCATAAAAAATGTTAAAAAATTAAAAAAAAAAAACATTTTTGTCACCTTACATCACAAAAAGTGAAACACCAAGAGATCAAAAAGGCATATGCCCCCCAAAATAGTACCAATCAAACCATCACCTCATCCTGCAAAAAATGAAACCCTACTTAAGACAATCGGTCAAAAAAAAATAAAAAAAGCTATGGCTCTTAGACCATGGAGACACTAAGGTTGGTTTCACACGGGCGTTGCGGGAAAAGGTGCGGGTGCGTTGTGGGAACATGTGCAATTTTTCCGCGCGTGTGAAAAACACTGTAATGCGTTTTGCACTCGCGTGAGAAAAATCGCGCATGTTTGGTACCCAAACCCGAACTTCTTCACAGAAGTTCAGGCTTGGGATCGGTGTTATGTAGATTGTATTACTTTCCCTTATAACATGGTTGTAAAATGCATAGTAAAATAGGGCTGGAGGGGTTAAAAAATAAAAAAATTAACTCACCTTAATCCACTTGCTCGCGCAGCCCGGCATCTCTTCTGTCTTTAACTGTGAGCAATAGGACCTTTGATGACGTCACTGCGTTCATCACATGGTCCATCACCATGGTGATGGATCATGTGATGAGCGTAGTGACGTCATCAAAGGTCCTATTGCTCACAGCACAGATGAAGACAGAAGAGATGCCGGGCTGCGCGAGCAAGTGGATTAAGGTGAGTTAAATTTTTTTTTTTTTAACCCCTCCAGCGCTGTTTTACTTAGCATTCTGTATTCAGAATGCTATTATTTTCCATTATAACCATGTTATAAGGGGAAATAATAATGATCGGGTCTCCATCCCGATCGTCTCCTAGCAAACGTGCATGAAAATCGCACCGCATCCGCATTTGCTTGCGATTTTCACGCAGCCCCATTCACTTCTATGGGGCCTGCGTTGCGTGAAAAACGCAGAATATAGAACATGCTGCGATTTTCACGCAACGCACAAGTGATGCGTGAAAATCACCGCTCATGTGCACAGCCCCATAGAAATGAATGGGTCAGGATTCAGTGCGGGTGCAATGCGTTCAACTCACGCATCGCATCCGCGCGGAATACTCGTCCGTGTGAAAGGGGCCTAAGGGTACTTCCGTCAAAAGGGCTCAATGCCGGAAAATAACTGATCAGGCATATCCCCATGCATTCTGAATGGAGAGTAATCCATTCAGGATGCATAAGGATGTCTTCAGTTCAGTCATTTTGACTGATCAGGCAAAAGATAAAACCGCAGCATGCTACGGTTTTATCTCCGGCGAAAAAACTGAAGACTTGCCTGAATGCCGGATCATGTTATAAGGGAAAATATTAAAATCTACACAACACCTGGTGATGCGTGAAAATCACCGCTCATGTGCACAGCCCCATAGAAATGAACGGGTCTGGATTCAGTGCGGGTGCAATGCGTTCACCTCATGCATTGCACCCGTCCGGAAATCTCGCCCGTGTGAAAGGGGTGGAAAAAAAAAATCAAATTTACAAAATGATGCCCACATAAAGTAGACATATGGCAGGGGTGGCCAACCTGTGGCTCTTGAGCCGCATGCGGCTCTTTGCTTCTTCAAGTGCGGCTCTAGCTGTGGAGCCGGGAAGCAGTCAGGCGGCTCACTCTCCGCCTCATGTTCAGATCTCTTTTCCTGATCGGGCACCAGATCCAGCTCACTCTCCACTATGTCCTGATGCACACGTGGAAACACGCACTATGACCTGACGTTGTGCTCATTGGGTCACAGTGGAGAGCATGTCAGACCTGCACAGTAGCAGGAGCCCAGTGCCTGACTAGGAGATTGAAGAGATTTTTTTAAATTATAGAACTGAGCTTGGGGGTCTGTTCTAAGCATGGGAGGTCCTTATCTGGGCAATGGGGGTCTGATCTGAGCATGGGGAGTCCTGATCTGAGCAATGGGGGTCTGATCTGAGCATGGGGGGGTCAGATCTGAGCAGGGGGGGGGGGGGGGGAGATCTGACACTGGGAGTCTGATTTGTGTTGTCTGATCCGAGCATTGGGGGTCTGATGAGGTTTGGGGATCTTATTTTAGGTCAGATGAGGATTGGGGATCTGATTTAGGAGTCTAATCTGAGGTCTGATGAAAAATATATTTTTTGTTTTGTTCTCTGCTAATGAAAAATAAGAAAAAAATATTTTTATCAGACCTCAGATCAGATGAAAAATATTTTTTTCTCTTATTTGTCTTTGTTAAAACCTAGGTGCATCTTGTAGGGCAAAAAATACGGTGTGTGTAAATGTATAGCTTGTGGCTCCTGGTAGTAATACGTTTTTATTTTTATTTTGATGAGGTATCACTTTCTATTTTAAAAGCAGAGAAATTGAAGTTTTTGGGGTAAATTTGGGATTTTTTTCATAAATAAAGGTAAAATATATTGACTCAAATTTATAACTGTCATGAAGTACAATGTGTCATGAGAAAACAATCTCAGAATGGCTTGGATAAGTAAGTGTTCCAAAGTTATTACCACATAAAGTGACATGTCAGATTTGCAAAAAATGGCCTGGGCAGGAAGGTGAAAACTGGAAGGGGGTTAAAAACAACACACCCTGAAGCAGGGCCGTCTTTGCCGCAGGGCAAAAGGGGCAGCTGCCCCGGGCCAAGTTGCTCCTGGGTGCCCAAGGGAGCTCCGTTTCCCGACTCCCAGGGTGTGAAGGCTACCAACGAACCACTCTGCAACTCCCAATGTATTCAGAATACCGCAATAGTTCTCTTTTTAAAGCACATCATTAACTCACTGTCTCTTCTGCATCCCTTTTGTGGCTTCTAAGGGGCGTCGCTAGGTTAAAACATTCGGGGCCTGGGCCCCTGATGTTTTGTCCCAGGCCCCGAATGTCATGCCTGCCTGCTAGATACAACTGTATTGCCGTACACAGAACGGCAATACAATTGAATCTAATACACTGGGAAGAGGTGAAGGACCTGTGGTGACATCACAGGTCATGTGATCAGCAAAACAGGCTGTGATAGGATGACCTGGATGATGTCACCATCATGTGACCAGTGCAGGATTGGACGAGTGAAGAAGGAGAAGGAGCCTAATGCTGATGTCTGTACATGAGGAGAGGTAAGTTAAGGGAGAGGCAGAGCAATGCTGGGGGTTGTAGTTATTAAACTAAGATGTATGTTAGGGCTGAAGGGAGGGATGTTATTGACATGGAACTGTGTGCTTGAGGGGGCTGGGGGAGGGAGTGATGTTATTTACATGGGACTGTATGTTGAAAGTGGATGGTGGGGGGAATGATGTTTATGTACATGGGACTTAATGTTTAGGCCACGTTCACACTTGCGTTTGGGGATCCGCTTGTGAGATCCATTTCAGGGCTCTCACAAGCAGCCCCAAATGCATCAGTTTAACCCCAATGCATTCTGAATGGATGCGGATCCATTCAGAATACATTCGTTCGGCTCCATACGGCCCCCCGTTCCCTTTTGGAGGCGGACCCCAAAATGCTGCAAGCAGCGTTTTTGTGTCCGCATGGCCTTGCGGAGCCAAACGGATCCGTCCTGACTTACAATGTAAGTAAATGGGGACGGATCCCTTTGCATTGACACAAAATGGTGCAATTGTAAACGGATCCGTCCCCCATTGACTTTCAATGTAAGTCAGGACGGATCCGTATTGGGACTTAGAAATTCAAATCTAAGGGTACTTTCACACTTGCTGCAGGACGGATCCGACATGCTGTTCACCATGTCGGATCCGTCCTGCGGCTATTTCGCCGTGCCCCCGGGCCGCCGCTCTGTCCCCATTGACTATAATGGGGACGGGGGAGGAGCTACGGCGCAGCACGGCGGTGCACGGCGAAAGCAGCCGGACTAAAATTACTGCATGTCAGGTTTTTTAGTCCGGCGGCTTTCTCCGTGCACCGCCGTGCTGCGCCGGAGCTCCGCCCCCGTCCCCATTATAGTCAATGGGGACGGAGCAACGGCCCGGGGGCACGGCGAAATAGCCGCAGGACGGATCCGACATGGTGAACAGCATGTCGGACCCGTCCTGCCGCAAGTGTGAAACTAGCCTAATACAAACGAATCGGTCCTGAACGGATGCATTCGTTTGTATTATCAGTGCGGATCCGTCCTGTACAAGTACAGGACAGATCCGCACGAACGCAAGTGTGAAAGTAGCCTTAGGGGGTGATGTTTACATGGGATTGTGGGTTGGAGGCGGCTGGGGAGGAGGTGATGTTATTTACATGGGACTGTATGGTGGAGGGAGGATTATAACTGCAGGGGGCACTGCAGATACAGGGGACATTATAGGTGGTCTTATTACTACTGGGGGCTCTATAGGAGGGTCTTATAGATCCGCCTTATTTCTACTAAGTGCACTATGGGAGCCTTATTACTACTGAGGGGTCTGTAGGGAGCTTTATTACCACTGGGGGAACAATAGGGGGCCTTATTTCTACTGGGGACTCTGTGAGGGTATTATTAATATGGGAGGGCTCTTCTAATAATGGGGGCATTGTTGAGCAGCATTATCACGGTTGGGGCAGTGTTACTAATGAGGGCATTCTAGAAGGGAATTACTATTGGTGGGACTATGAGGAGCACTATTACTATGGGGGGCAGTAATGTTTCTTCAGGATAGTATTGGGGGGGGGCAGGGACGTAACTAAAGGCTCATGGGCCCGGGTGCAAGAGTTCAGCTTGGGCCCCCCTTCCCTCAGTGCTTTGTGTGTCTTATGTGGCACAAGGGTTTTTGGGCCCCTTCATGCTCCTGGGCCCGGTAGCGACTGCTACCTCTGCACCCCCTATAGCTACACCCCTGGGGGGGGGACATCAAGCAGCAGGATAACACTGTGGGGACACCAGTTGGGGGATAATGATAGAATGTGAGGAAGCTAAGATGTCTGTGTGTCACACTCTGCAGAGACGAGGCGGCTGAGAGAAGTTGTCCAGACCGAGTGGAGAAGATGATGAGAGAGAAGATCTACAGAGATGATGATGACAGAGACGAGACGTCACCTGGAGGCCCTGGACGTGACAGGTAAGTGCTGCTGTATAGCAAGTACATCAAAGTGCGGGGGGATGGGGGGGGGGGGGATCCAGGGGGCCCAAGTAAATTCTTGCCCAGGGTCCAATCAATATTAAAGACTGCCCTGCCCTGAAGTAGAAATGAATAGAGGTTTACTGGGAGAAAACACCAGGCAGCGGAGGTAAAAGGTTCTAAATCTCCTCCGATGCCCTGACTGCCCGCTATCTCGCTACATAGATTTCTACAGGAATCTGCCCCTAGCGGCAATACCAGGCTAAACACAGCAGGGGGCGCTAGAGCGCTACAGTCTCTGCCTACTCCGCCTCGCTGTATCGCCAGGCAGGGGGCGGAGCTGCTGTTGCTGGGCTCACAAAAAAATCGAGATCAAGCAGGATCTTGTCCGGGTAGTGTAATCCGCCGGATACGTCAGTCTTCTCGGCCAGGGAACCGGAGGGGCGTCTGACACGGCTCTTCCGCCCGTACAGCAGGACTGTTGCTTTAGTCGGGAGGCGGAGGACTACACGTATTTCGCCCCTACCTGTGTGAGAATTAGCCCCGGGCTCGGGAGCCATGTTGCGTGCGGAGCCCGGTGATGTCCTGGGGTCATGACTTGACAACGACTGCACCCGTAGCGGACACCGCGGAGAGCCAGGAGGAGGAGCAGCTGCCGGACACACAGGCAGGAAGACCACACGCAGGTTCGGCTGTATCCGGCCTTCGGCGGAGGGCACATCCGTGTGTGCGGTGAGTGGTAGCAGCACCACATTCACACAGTGCGTTTCTGGCATGGCAGGCCTGTTCTTCATCCTATCCCCTAATACCTGCACAAGCTATGTGATCAGAAACGTTAGCATAGCTCTAACATAGTCCACAGCGCAGTACAGAGATTGTCCTGGCAGATGATCCTATGTCTGATAGTGTGGGAGGCAGATGTGAACCACTGAGCCATTCCTATACGGATCTGTTACTGAATGCTATTGCTAGGAGCCAATATTAGTATGCTGCGGGTTGTTGTGGTTACTCCATGGGCTTTACTGGGGTTGTCAAAATCCACTAAAAATGCATAAAACGGGCCGCTTTCTATTATTATTATTTTTTATGCGGATGCATGCACATTCCGACTCCATTGAAAATTAATGGGTCCGCACCAAAATTGCGGAACAGATGCGGACCCATTTTGCGGACGTGTGAATGGACCCTTATGTGCAGGTTTGCGGCGTACTTTGTGCAGCTACCCTGAGCGTAGGAATCGCTATGATGTTGATAGGGGCTCCCCACTATAGTGACGTATCCCTGGACTCCTCCTTACATGACCCATTGAAGTGAATGGACCTGTGTTCTGATTGCCGGATCGGGAGTCGAGCTATGCAGAGGAGAGATCACAGGGGTACTAGTGCTATACCCAGCAGTGAGAGCATTCAGTAGTAATTAGGGCATATCCTAATGAAATAGCCATTTCCCTGTTCATTATCTCAGCGGTGGCATCCCTTTTAGATGATGGTGGCAATGCCATCCCCAGTATAGGGGTGCCAGTTTCGACAGAGCCTACTTTCCCCTTTTTAAAGTCTCGTGCACACGACCCTATTTTTCCATCTATGTATTTTTCGTGGATCCTTTCACAAAGTATAGGACATGTCCTGTTCTCCATATTGTGGAAGAGAATAGTCCTTTTCTATTGATGAGTGCACAGAAGGTATCCGTATTTTTGCTGTCCGAAATACTGATGCGGCCGTGTGCATGAGGCCTTAATAAAAGTGAACGTTTTGGTTTATTCCATATTACACACCTGGTACCACAAGGGTTTCCTTCTCACTGATGGCAATGGCATTATACCAGGTGACTCGGCCCGGTTGACGTGATGGCACTGATACAGAATGAAGGATAATCCAAGCGGGAGTGACCGATGGATCACCCTGAATCAATGAGGAATGCACAGCTTGTTGTGTATCTGTCCTGGCACTGCCCCTGGCTGGACGGTATGTGACCAGCAGCGTGGGTTATCTAAGCCCATCGCCCTATGCCTGGGTAAACCCTAAAGGAAAACCCCGGTGACTCCTTCTCTATAGATGGCAGGGAAGCCTCAGCAGCACGGCAGGCATTATTCATCCGCACGGATCTTCCTGTAGGGGGGATGGGAACGTGTTTGAAAGCAAACAATGTAAGGAATTGGGGAACAATGGTTATGAGCGGTTCTCTTCCATGTGATGTAATGCTTCTGTCACGTCTCGTATGAATGAAGTGCTGCTATATACTGGTACAGCGGTGGAAGGACTGGGTGACCGCTACACAGTCCTACAATCAGCTTTTCATAGACTGGTGCTTCCCAAATTCATTACTGCAGGCGGACCCCCTGGAAGATGCTTCCACTCCTGGGGAACCCCTAATGCCTGTGATGTAGTGTCGGGTTTTCTGCGTAGCACAGCATCTTTTCAGCAGGGTGAAATCAGTTTCCCTATATAAGTGACAGGTCTTGTGCCTCTGATCAGTTCCTGAGGACCCCATCATGTAGTCAAGTCTGTTAACGTGGACACGTTTATTAAAATCTATTGTAAATATCATAATTTTTTGTAATGTACAATATGTATTTTTTCTGTTTTACTTATGAAATGGGCACCTGAAGTTCAGGCGTCTATGGCGGTTTGGAATCCGTACCCTCGTACATGTTCCTCTCTGCTAAAGTGTGGCAATGTGTTATGCAAGGTTTTACCGGAGTGGGCACAGGTAAACTGAAGGGGCTGAGGATGGGAAAGGGGCAGCACATCCCGAGACCCCAAACTTGGGCCAGTCATCTAATGCAGGGGTGCTCAACCTACCGCCCTCCAGCTACTCTAAAACTACAACTCCCACCATGCCCTGCTGTAGGCTGTCCAGGCATGCTGCGAGTTATAGTTTTGCAACAGCTGGAGGGCTGCAGGTTGGGCATCCCTAATCTAATGTATATAGGCTTTTCTCCGACTGCAGCTTTCTGGGGGAAGAAGCATTGGGCATGTTAAATGTCAAACTGTCCCACCCTTTTGTTCTTAGAGGACATAGTCCCTGCTAGGCACCTTTGGTGGTTGAGTTTCTCTCCATTCTGAACACGTGCATGCTTGGCTATGTGTCAATGGAGAATGTACCTATGGGCTTGCTTAGAGTTCTTGTCCCTCACCTTTTGTCTTCCCTCCACTTTCTTCAGAGCTATTTGTTGCACTAGCTATTGTATTAAAGGGTTTATCTGATGAGAAATAAAAAGAAAGTTGAAGGATGGAACTGAGCATGTGCGTCCACAGGAGATGGGCAGAGAAATTAGAAAAATGGCAAACAGCAGGTGGCGCTATGCAGATTCATTTTAATGACGTGCAATAACCAAAGTATTCAGATCCAGCTGCTGGTTTGAAAATGGTTGGCTATTTATTGTGGGACTACCCCTTTAACTCCTGTTGGTCTTATTCCTACTTTGTGGTCCGTCTAGGCGGGAGAATATACTATTAAAGATTTGATGGTTGATGTGGAAAATAATTCTGGTTATTCCAAGTATTATTCATGTCTATTGTCAGGATTGTCTCCACACAGGGATATAGCCCACATGTCGTATGGATGCCATGCAAGCTAGAGTCTATTCTGGGAGTACTGTCCTTGGAGCTGTAGTAAGTGCTCTTCCGCCTGTATCCAAAGTGGAAACTGATGTGCCTGTCATAAATGTTTCCATGCTGTCCACAACTAGAGGTTGCTGCCCCGGGGTATTGTGAGTCGCCCTCCGTCATGCCAGACTCGTATAATTTATTTTCCGTCCAACTAATGTGCCTTTCTTCTACCACTCTGGATGACTGAATACAGCTTCTTTCAGATGTGGCTTCCTTATCCTTAAAGGGTTTCTGTCACTAGAGTTTTCAGTATTAAGCTGGCTAACATTAGCGATGTGCTAATGTCAGCTGCACCTAACTCTGCTATTCTAATGATTATCCGTGCCCCCGTTACTGTAGAATTCTTACTTTTATAATATGTAAATGTGCCTCTAGGAGCAAGGGGGCGTTGCTCCTGCACCTAGAGGCTCCCGTCTCCCACCTCAAGTCATGCCTTCCAAGTGTTGATTGACAGGGCCAGGCATCGTTCGCATCCTTCTGCCTGCCCTGTGCCCTGGGGAAATCTCGCTCCGTTCGGTATTCTACACAGGCGCCGCACAGAATACTGAACGGCGCGAGCTATAAGCTTTGTGGCCGTGTGGTCAAATTGTTTTACAGGCAGAAGGTAAAGGTCCTTTCCACTGCCTTAGTGCAGGAACGCTCGGTAGTGATTATCTGCCGGTGTAAAGGAGCCACCGATTGCATCGGGTAATATGATAGCTTGGTGGACACCTAAATCATAGTTGGCCGGCAGTAGGTTGTGCCAGCACTCTGCTGCCGGCAAACAATGATTCTGTATGGGAGAAGTGATGGCATTAGTGATCACTCCTCCCCATACTGTGGAGGAGATTACTGCATGTAAATGAACAGTCTCCTGACAAATTGTCCCGTCTAAAGGATGTTAGTGTTTGTGCTTTTTGGTGGTTGTTGCTAAAGTGTATGAGGCCTACAGCTAGTGGTCCGTGTGACAGCCCCCTCTCCTGGAGGACCGTGGCTCATCTGACCCCAATTTATGGCATCATTAGTGATCCATGGTCAGTAGGAAAACGAGGATGTGTGATTAAACACATTTAAAATTGATGGATGTGTGTGCTGCCCTTGGCGAACATGGACAGTACACGTCTGTGATGCACTGAGGCCTCTTTCGAATGAATCTGGGTCTTTCCAGTTGTCTGTTGTGTTCAGTGCTTCCGTTTTTTTTCCATCAGGATTGCATTTGTTCTACATCCGTTTTTCACGTGCGCGAAGAAAGCTGAAGAATAACACATCATCTACTAGCCAGCATCTGTGAAAAAAGGACTGCATCTGGATTCCATGCATGTGCCTAAGGGTCCATTCACACGTCCGTTGTTTCTTTCCTGATCTGTTTCGTTTTTTGCGGAACAGATCTGGACCAGATCTGGACCCATTCATTTTCAATGGGTCCTGAAAAAAAATCAGACATTGAGCTGTCCGTTTTTTTTTCAGGACCCATTGAAAATGAATGGGTCCAGATCTGTTCCGCAAAAAACGGAACAGATCAGGAAAGAAACAACGGACGTGTGAATGGAGCCTTAAAGGGAGTCTGTCACCTCCATATGGCCATATACAGCGCTTACATTGCCCTATAGCACACCTATACAGGATTGTAACGGTACCTTTGTCTTTTTCTTTACACTTGCAGAAGCTGGAAAAACTAAGTTTAGTTCATATGCAAATGAGCACTCGCAAGTGTCCAGGGTCGGCGTTCACTGTGTTGGTGCCTTTTTTTCATTGTTCCCCAGCCGCAGCCTCTGCATATGCCCGCCCTCCTATTCGCTTTAACTACTGCGCTTGCGCCGGAAAAACGCCACATTGGTTTTGTGCCATTCGCCGGAGCATGCGCAGTAGTTAAAGCGATGCCGTGCCAACAATGGGCATCACAGTACGCATGCTCCGGCCCGGCAAGGGAGTGCACAGTCGCGGGATCTGGCCTGGACCTTAGGATAACTCAAAAGAATAGGAGGGCGGGCAGAGGCTGGGAAACAATGAAAAAGGGCAGAGCAGCCTGGGCACCAACACAGTGAACGCCGCCCCTGGGCACTTGCGAGTGCTTATTTGCATATCAATCAAAGTTAGTTTTTCCAGCTTTTGCAAGTGTAAAGACAAAGGTACTATTACAATCCTGTATAGGTGTGCTATAGGGCAATGTAAGCACTGTATATGGCCATATGGAGGTGACAGACTCCTTAAGTTTTTTTTTTTTTTTTTTTTTTTTTTTTTTTTTCACTGAACCATTACTTGAATGGACCTGCGTGAGAAACAGAAGAAGAATAATATACTGTGATTATGGAGGTTTTTTTTTCTCGATCCCTGGGTCGGGGGTCCAGTCCAGGTTCTGTCCATTCACAAACGGAACGCATCCGGATGGAAAACTAATGTGAAATTAGCCTAAGAGAAGCCTCTCATGCCGGTTTGTTAATGAGCCCCGATAAATCCACAGTCTATTCCAATTCAGTCACATCCTTATTTTCCTAATTTCAAGGCCTCATGCACATGACTATATGTATTCTGCAGTCGGGAACCACGGTTCTGCAAGATACGGATACCGGCTGTGTGCACGCCGCATTTTCCTAACCACTTCCTATTCTTGTCACCAAAACGGACAAGCATAGAACATCTATAGTTTGGTTTTCGTGGACGCATAGACCTGAATGGGTCGACATGGACCCAAAGTATGGTCGTGTGCATGAGAGCTAACTGAAAACAGGGAAAATAGTCCGCCCCAGGTTTAGACCGTTAAGTAAAGTGTGGAGAATCTGGATGGGAAAATGGAACAAAAGCTGCCGAAAACCCGGTATCAAGAACGGATTGTGACAGAAGGGAAAGCGGATTAGACCTGATATTGTGATACGGCGGCCGGTGTCTGCTGCTCTCTAGCCAGATTTATCGAGTAATGGAGGAGAGTCCACATTCCTCACATCCCTGCTAAGCCGTTACCACCTCAGCTTGTAATATGCAGGAGGAAGTCTGGAAGGAGTCGGCCTGAAATGTAGATTGGATATCAAGAGACCACTCATTGTATAGTGGGCACCCTTGAAAGTGTCACGGCTAGTGACAAAGGTTGTCCTTCAACTCCCTGTACCTCCTCATGCATGAAGGGATGAGTGACTCTACATGGAGACCTGCGGGGCAGCAGCGTCATTTCCGCCCAGTCTCGCCCATGTGGGTGGCGATCTGCTGATCTTTTCTGGTACTCGTATGTTATTACCACCAGCTGACACTACTTCCATCTCCTGTGGGTACGGCTAGATGTTGCCGCGTGTCCATCATCCATAGGTTTTGTGGACTGGGGGTTTTGTTGAACAGTATTGGGTTTGGATGAAATCCATTCATTAACTCCCCGGTTCTTTTATATCTTTAGGATAGCGGTGCCTAAGCCTGGGTTGCTATGGTTACCACATTCATTATGTCAGGGAGAAGCTAAAATGTAGCTTGCGATGTGTAGGTGTTAATAAAGTGACTCCCCCATCCCCTTCGCAGTGGGAATTCTGTGTAAATCTCTTATTACCTGCCTAATCTCCACATAAGGGGCAATTGATTCCTATGTGGTCAGCAGGGAAACTGTTTGTTGTCACACATGGCAGAAGTGGAGCTTGTCGTGTATGTGGTTTTAGAGGGAGTAGTTATTTAAGTTGTTTTTTACACGTCTGTTCACTTTTAACGCATGGTAAAGCAAGCCGGAGGCTTCTCTCTTGATTTCTCAGCAATTGGTTTTATGCTGAATTCTCTAGTTTGGGATATGCTGCTCCTTCCTATATAGATTTGCAAAAAGGGTTGTTGTTGTTGTTGTTGTTGTTGTTTTTTTTCAGGCAATCTATTTCACATTTTTGGATGGGTGAGGCTTATGTCTAGACATGTGCGATCAGTATTTACAGTGAAACTTTCTTAGTGGTTTTCCTTTCCCCAGAACAGTGTAAGAAATGAATGAGGCCCATCGTATCCTCTCCTGCTAGTCGAGCGCTCCTCTTTGCAGAGGGCACTCGTGTTGTACATGAGTGTGGCCAATAGAGGCCTATGTGCACATATGTCCTATGTCCTTTCAGAGAAACGCAGGACTATTTTTTGCTGGTGAGCTTCCGACTCTTCTTATTCCAGCAAAAAACTGTATACATGCTCTGGTGCAGAAGTGACACAACGCAGAATTCATGGCTGATGTGCTTAGACATCCGGATGGTTGAGAAGTCTGAGGAAATCTCTGTGATTATACCAGGCGCACGTCAGAAGAACAACCTGTACTCATGGTCCATCGTGGATATTGGTGACCACAACTATAGACAAGAGGGGGACAGCTAGGGAGAAGGAGACACGGCATCATGTAGCAGGAAGGATAACAGGAGAGCGCCCACTATTGGGCTGCAAGCTGTTTTACTGCTATTACATGATGGAGCTGGGGTTTGGTACTTGTTCACATGACTGGCTATGTCACTTCATGTTGCATTTAGTGATGTGTGGCAACCAGAATAGTTTTTACTAGCCTATTCTGCGTGATCAGTTCAGTTCGCCTTGCAGTCATGCTTTGCCTCTTGTATTAAAAGGCACCTGTCGGCAGGATCAATCCTGTTTAAATGAGGCATACTGTCTGGTAGGGTGGATCCTGCTGTTTAAAATGATACCTGTCCTGTGAAA
The DNA here is from genome assembly GCF_905171765.1 of Bufo bufo. Taxonomy (NCBI): domain Eukaryota; kingdom Metazoa; phylum Chordata; class Amphibia; order Anura; family Bufonidae; genus Bufo; species Bufo bufo. Next base: position 446,086,093 of record NC_053389.1, on the reverse strand, counting down.
TTCACTTGACCCGACAACAAACTGGATATTGGGGGGGACCTGCGTAGATGGTGGGGCAGTGACTGAGCCAGGTCCCAGCAATAGGGAGCAGGTAAGGCTACTTTCACACTCGCGTTTTGGGCGGATCCGTCATGAATCTGCAAAAACGGATCCGTTACAATAATACAACCGCATACATCCGTCGTAAACGGATCCAGTTGTATTATCTGTAGCCAATTGAAATTCAATGGAGGATGGATCCGTTTTCTATTGTGCCAGATTGTGTCAGTGAAAAAAGGATCCATCCCCATTGACTTACATTGGGTCCCAGGACGGATCCGTTTTGTTCAGTTTCGTCAGATGGACACACTGCAAGCAGCGTTTTGGTGTCCGCCTCCAGAGCGGATTGGAGACTGATCGGAGGCAAACTGATGCATTCTGAGCGGATCCTTTTCCTTTCAGAATGCATTAGGGCAGAACCGTTTTGGACCGCTTGTGAGAGCCCTGAACGGATCTGACAAAAGGAAAGCCAAAACGCGAGTGTGAAAGTAGCCTGAGTATAATTACTACTGTAGGGTCTGCCCATGCTGAGAGTTCTGTAGAAAAGAATTTAAGATGGTTCTGAGCAGAATTGATGCAGATGTATTATTCTTGCTCTGTTTCACAGGGACATGATGACTAATAAGGCGACATTAGTATCATGGGTACAGTTCCAATTAAACTTGACGCAAGCATGACTGACTGACCTGGCGGACTCTTCCTTGGTGCTGCCTTCTGCCCTGGGCTCATCTGTTTTGCTTGTGTGCTAATAGTGGCCAGTGTTTAAAGATTAAGGTCTCCCAGAAATGGCCCCATTATATAACCCATTTCACTTAAGGCTCTCCCCTACAAAGCACCATCCTATATTGTCAGCATTTCATCTGCTCTGCACATTCACATGAACTCCTCTGACCTGGATGTTGTCACTTTCTTGCTCTGCATTCTCTCTCCTTCTGGAATTCTGAAGTTCTTTCTCTGCTGTATGTTACAGTGGGATAGCAGACACACTGCAGAAAACGTGGCACCTCCTCACACCCGGCAATATCAACTCTGTAAATGGTGTGGGAATAGAGTTCCTTCTGTGTTCGTATCCTTCCCCCTGCTGGTTAATCAAAATTGTTCAGTGGTGACATTAAATAAAGTAAAAGATATATACGGTATTATTTGTGGCAGTGTCTGAAGTATTATCTACTTTGGGTTGTGACGCAGATGCAATAACTTGCGTACGATTTGACAAAATTTGATAGTTCATTACCATAGTCCCAGTGTGAAATCGTGACCACAAACCTTCAAGTAACATCTGCAAATCGCTGTGTAAATGCAGTCAATTGGTTGTGTTGCTACATGAAACTTTGACATTGACTTGACGAAAAATCCTCACTAGTAAATACACGTAACCAGGGCTGTCTTTAATATTGATTGGACCCTGGGCAAGAATTTACTTGGGCCCCCTGGATCCCGCCTTCCCACACCCTAGCATGTGGCCACTAGAGGTGTTCCTTGGTAGTAATGTAAATGCTGGCTTTTTTTCTGAAAAGGCAGTGTTTACATTAAAAAGCTTGCGGAGACATGTTATAGACACCAGAACTACTACGTTTAGCTGTTGTGGTTCTGGTGACTATAGTGTCCCTTACTATAGAGAAAAAAAATGAATCGGCACAAAAGTATCAAATAAAATGGCTGTATCATTATTCTAAAAATTTATGAAAGCACAACTTGTGACACAAATATATAGTATTTTGCAGATTACTTTTATTTATTTTTTTACAATGTGCAGATAGTACTGTACTACTAACTTTTCCAACCACCCAGCACCCTTACTTACATAAAACAAGTAATAGAGAGAGAGAGAGAGATATCTATATCATATTTTCTTAGTGAATTACTGTAAGTACTTAGTTCTGAAGACTCCAGCAGGCTCAGTGCTCTGGGCTCAGGGCTGGAAGTGGGCACCACTCTGCAGTTCAGGAAGGAGATGGGGCTCGGCTCACCCTAGCGCTGCAGTGCCTCTGCGTGAAGTCACGGCGTACGCAAAGGGCAGGGGAGGTTGGGAGGAGAAGCAAGCAAGTACCGTATTTTTCGCCCTATAAGACTCACTGGCCCATAAGACGCACCTAGGTTTTAGAGGGGGACAATAAGAAATTTTTTTTTTTCATTATACCTCAGGTCAGACCCCCAATGTTAATCAGACCTCAGCTAACAGCCCCAATAAGATCCCCGATGTTAATAAGACCCCAGCTCAGACCCCAATATGAATGACCCCCAATCAGACCTGAAATACGAGCCCTATGCCTCTCAGCAGCCCCCAGTAGTCTTGTAGCAGCCCCCAGAAGTGTCCATCAGCCTCATAAATATAAAATTAAAAAACCCACTTACCTCTCCTGCTCCTGGACGCCGCCGCTCCTCTCCTCCGGCTGTGCTGTGAAGGCTGCGCACAGTGTGACGTCACAGAGTGTCTCGTGCTGTGCGCAGCCCTGCACAGCTGACAGCCGAGGACCAGGAAGCGGTGAGTACAAAGAATTCACCGCTTCCTGGTCCTCCGGACAATGTCATTGAATTTGTGAGCAGAGGCAGGGCCCCCCAGGAGCGACTGGGCCCGGGGCAGCTGCCCCTTTTGCCTTGGGTTAAAGACTGCCCTGCATGTAGCATGTTCTATTCGAATTCAGGAATCCTATGTATTATTGAAGGGTGTGAAGCTACCCTTATGTTATGGAGGTCCCTTTTATTATGGTTTGATTTTTGTTTTGTTTTCCTTTCTTGGCTCATTTTGTTATGCTATTTCTCAAATATTTACAAGGCAAGTTAAAATCTTAGCAGCTCTTTATATTGGATGCTGCTCAGTGTAGGTACCGTAGGATAGGTCATCCCTATGTGATCAGTGGGGGTCTGACTCCCAGTACCTCGCCACTCAGCTAAGGAGGACACTGCTGCTGCAGCCTTCTGACAGCATACCAATCAGAGTGCTGTACATCTGTATGGGACCGAGCTGCCCTTAGGCCATGCCGTAAAAGGATATTGATGACCTATCTTGAGGCTCGGTCATTAATAGTTTACTCCCAGAAAAATCTCTAACATGTAGCGGTTGAGGTGTGGTTAACGCTTATTTTTTATTATTAATAATAAAAATATTATTTTTATTATTATTTAGCATGTGTCATCTGCAGAAACTACAACCACATCTAAAGGTATTGCAGCTTGAACATTTTTTTTAACTGTGTGTATAGATACTTGTTTGTAGTATATGTAGCTTGTTCATTTCTTGTAGTTGAGAGCAGATAATGTGATCACCTATAAAGCATTGTTTTTGTCACAGGTTCTTCCTAGAAAAGCATAGTCCCTTTAAAACCTGCAGTGCCTGATATGTGACCCTAGATAGGCCTGGAAAGAGCTTACTGCTGTAATAAGCCTCCTTTGCATTAATAAATCCAGCAATCACTGTAGACGTGCGCCGATTGTGCAGTACACGGCACTACCTGATGATTATGTGAACCCGGCGCTTACTATTTCACAAGCGCCCAATCTTTTCTGCGTTTGACTCATCACTGGCTTTCAAAGTACAAATCCATTTCTGTGAGTGCGCATAACTGGTATGTCAAGAATGCGAGACTGCGGCTTGTTTGGACAGGCAGGTAGCATTAGGTGAAGGCAGAGTTCATCCTGCCCATGTTTACTTGAGGAATGACCTCCTTCTGTAGAGGAATGTAATGTAAATGACCCACATTCACATTACATACGAGACCAAATGCTGGCTTTTGTCATCTGGCCATTATCTAGGAGTCGGCAGACTGGAGGCTCATGGCTACATCTGTCCACTGACTGTGTCTGGTATTGCAGCTCCTCTTCATGGGCTAAACTACAAAACCAAATAGCCTGTTGACAAAAATGGTGCTGTTCCTGGAGGAATAGGAATATATATTTTTTTCCCTTATCCTAGACAACCCTTTTAAAAGGATTTTCCGTCCCGTCTAGAGGATATGCCATAAAGGTCTGATTTGCTATGGGGTTTGTGGCGCTCGCCTGAGCCAAGCTTAGTTGCACTCTATCTCAGGGGTCTGCAACCTTTGACACTCCAGCTGTTGTGAAACTATAATTCCCAGCATGCTCCATTCATTTCTATGGGAGGTCTGAGCAGAGCAAGTCAGCATGCTGGGAGTTGTAGTTTCACAACAGCTGGAGTGCCTGAGATTGCCTACTCCTGCTCTTCCTATGCGTTCTCTTCAACGAGCTGATCGGCCAGGGGTGCCTGGTGTCAGACCCCCGCCTATCTGATATTGATGGTCTGCCCTAAGGATAGGCCATCAATATAGGAAAGTGCAAATCCCAGCTGAAGGCATTGTGAGCCGAGAGGTCATACAATGGAGTGTGTATACTTAGAGAGCTACTAAACCAGAAAGACAGGTTGTAGATAACCTTCTAGTGCAGGGATGGCCAACCTGCGGCTCTCCAGCAAACTGCGATTCCCACCAAGCCCTGCGGTAGGCAGTCTGGGCATGCTGGGGGTTGTAGTTTTGCAACAGCTGGAGAGCCACAGGTTGGCCATCCCTGTACTAGTGACTTGGACGGGATTGTCCATTTCTTCCTACGCACTGCATTTTACTAGGCAGTGAAACTTTTCTTTTTTGGCATCTCCATTTTTTTTAAAATATATAAAGATTAGCTATTGATGGCATTTGCTGCACACTTGATTTTTGGACCTGATATCATGAAATGTCATTTCTATAAATTATTCGGCTCCTAATCACTGTCCATGCATTGAACGGTCTGAAAAATGTGCTCTAGAAGAGCAGATTGGGCAGACACAATCCCTCATTGTGCGGCGTCCTCTGTGGATTCCTTTTTCACACTGCTACTTTTCTTTTGCCTTGGCTGTGTCTTAGTCTGCCTTCTAGGGTTTCCTTTGGTTTTGTACGGCGGGCAAGCAGTGGTCCAGATTTCCATCTCCTGCAGGAACATTTCTAACAAGGTATCTTTATCATGAGCTGTCAGATTGCTGCCAGACTTCAGCAGAGATGTTTACCCTTCTTGCCTGGCACTGTGCGAGCCTGACCAGTACAAGAATGCGGGCCAACGTGTGTAACGCCATGCGAAGGACAGCACCTTAATTCTTCCTGGAAACAAGGCTCTGCTCTGTGCAGCTACATAGAAGGATGTTATGTGTGCTCCGGCTTGGGATCGTACAGAATAACCTACTGGACAGTAATGCAGCAGTTCCTGTTGTCATGCAAATGTTAGGAATAAAGTCAAATATTTCATTAGCTGACATAATAGTAATTACTCCTGGTCCATATTTCATGGTATTCAACATGGGAGGTTGTGGATTGTTTTCCTGAATGCATCTGATGATCTCTTCTCGCCCTCTTTAGCATATGTCCAGCATATGTTACCAGTGATCCTCAGAAGATACGGCAGAAAACTGGTGTACAAAAGTCACAAATTTTGCCATAAGTCCATCGCCTCTTTTTTACAAAAAAAAAGTTGGTGGCAGGAGATGAGGCCTCTACACCCCAACTCTGCTCCCTTGCTGATGTAAATTTTCTTCTGGCACACGGACCTCCCGAGGATGCACAAAAATTGTAGTTATGGTAGATCGTACACCAGCAAGCTTTCATATTAACCCTGTCGTCAGAGATGCAAAGTCTTTTCTGCTTAGGCTTCATGTACACAACTTTTTTTTTTTTGTTCCACATCAATTTTTTACAGATGTGATGCGGACCCATTCATTTCAATGAGGCTGCAAAAAATGTGGCCAGCACACCGCGTGCTTTCCGCATCCATCTGTCTGATCCACTGTCCCACAAAAAAATAGAATGTGTCCGTTTTGCGGACAAGGATAGAGGATAGTTGTGGTGGAAAAATATGGCATAAGATGGTCCCAACCATGGGGAAATTCACATGCAGATGTCCAGGATCCGTGTTTTGTGGACAGCAAAACACATACGGTCGTGTGCATAAAGCCTTATGCCCAATTCAGACAAACGTATGGCCTCCGTGCCAGTGTTGCAGACCATGATCCGCAACATACGGCGAAAGATAGGACATGTCCTATCTTTTGCCGTATAATGTGGATTGTGGACCCATTCAAGTCAATGGGAACGCACAGCCAGTGCCCATGTATTGTGGAACCGATGTTTGCGGTCCACGACACGGGCACAGAGTACATACATTTGTAGTCTAATTTCTGCCATGTACTGACTGTTTGAGCATGTGAGGTCCGGAGCAGTAGGAGTGTTGCAGCCAGGGTTATGTGGCTATCCACTGCATTTCTGCTTGGCATGATGTCATTGTTTTGGCGTAGAAAGGGTGTCTACACTGGAGAAACTAACCTTTCTCCCTCTGAGTCATACTGACCTGCACATAGTGTTATCTGTGATAGGGCTAGTACGCCTACAAGGTAGGGCAGGAAAAACTTCAACAACCTTGACAGTTTCATGAAAATAACTGAGGTTTGTAAATGTCCCAAGCACCAAAATATTGAGTTCTGTAAAGTCAAATGAGTTATTGAAGGCATTCTAGAGGAAGTCCGAGCACACAAGACAGCAGGGGTTGCTTTTGGTACAACTTCCTATCCAGTGACAGGATGGTGAGCACGTCTGAGTCAGATTTCCAGGTGTGGTAGACCAGAAGAGACATGTAAGTTGGGGATGACTGCAGTGCTTCCTGTTACTTGACTGTCTGGTCCTGGTGTCATGTTTAGACTTTGGCCCCTTTCACACGGGCGAGTATTCCGCGCGGATGTGATGCATGAGTTGAACGCATTGCACCCGCACTTAATCCCGACCCATTCATTTATATGGGGCTGTTCACATGAGCGGTGATTTTCACGCATCACTTGTGCGTTGCGTGAAAATCGCAGCATGCTCTATATTTGTTTTTCACGCAACACAGGCCCCATAGAAGTGAATGGGGTTGCGTGAAAATCGCAAGCAAGTGCGGATGCGGTGAGATTTTCACGCACGGTTGCTAGGAGACCATCGGGATGGAGACCCGATCATTATTATTTCCCCTTATAACATGGTTATAAGGGAAAATAATAGCATTCTGAATACAGAATGCATAGTAAAATAGCGCTGGAGGGGTTAAAAAAAAATAAAAAATAATTTAACTCTCCTTAATCCACTTGATAGCGCAGCCCGACATCTCCTTCTGTCTTCATCTTTGCTGATTGTAGGAACAGGACCTGTGGTGACATCACTCCGGTCATCACATGGTCCATCACATGATCCATCACCATGGTAAAAGATCATGTTATGGACCATGTGATGACCAGAGTGACGTCACAACAGGTCCTGTTCCTACAATCAGTAAATAAGTAGACAGAAGAGATACCGGCTGCGCGAGCAAGTGGATTAAGGGGAGTTAAATTATTATTTATTTTTTTTTAACCCCTCCAGCCCTATTTTACCATGCATTCTGTATTTAGAATGTATTATTTTCCCTTATAACATGGTTATAAGGGAAAATAATAGCAATCTACAGAACACCGATCCCAAGCCTGAACTTCTGTGAAGAAGTTCGGGTTTGGGTACCAAACATGCGCGATTTTTCTCATGCAAGTGCAAAACGCATTACAATGTTTTGCACTCGCGTGGAAAAATCGTGCGTGTTCCCGCCAGTGTGAAACCAGCCTTTATCAGGGCTTCACAACGATGGTCATGGTCATTGTGTGCGTTTTTTTTTTTTTTTTGTGTTTTGCTCTCAATGTGTCATTTGTATTTAATGGACACTGCTAGGCTGAAAATAGGTTTCCAGAACATCTCCTAGCAAGGCTCTACGTGAAAATCATGGACCAAACATGGATGGCATCTGTGTTGTGTACGTGGTTTTTATGGACCCCATAGACTATTGTGTGGGAGGCATCTGTAATCACAGACTAAATAGGGCATACGTCGGTGTATAACCACAGACGTATGGTCCATGACAAGCCACTGATATGTGAACACACATGTTAAGGTCAATGGATACATGTGTTATCCGTGGAGACCAAGGACAGCATACATCCATGATTCACCGTGTGAATACAGTTGATGCGTTTGCACAGGCAATTAGCCCAGTTCCTTAATCCCTGAGTCAAGCTGTCTTATTGTTTGACAGCCTAAGAATTGAGATGTTTCTCATACCACCAGCACTTTTGTTAGGGAAACTTTGCTTTTATCACGTCCATTCTTGTTTCTCATAGTATATTGATGTTCCTAGCGCTATGACGTCACCCAATCCATTTCTGAAGGGTTTTCTCTCCGAGTCTAGCTCATTATGCTAGGAAGACACTTGGAAATTGCAGCAGTTGTTTCATTGAATAAGAATTTTACCCACTTTGCCTTCTTCACACCCACAAACATGGAAAGATCGTCAAGCACGCTTCTGTTCGCTTCTCCAGTATGAAACCCTATGTCTTGTCTTCCAGCAAAGAGAATGTGTTGGCTACTTAGATCCGAGCCAGTAACAATGCCTGTTTTATGTTGTACTAGTCATAAATAGTTAATATAGCATATTCAGTTCTGGCAGCTGGTCCTGGCATCGCTTCAAAGAACGCGCAAGGTTTGCTCATCTCCTGCTTTTGTCTCTTCTGTTCCTCAATATATGTGGTGGGCATCTGGGTTCAAATGCAAGTACTATGGAAGGTAATGGTGTAAAAACAGGGCTGAAAACAGTCCTAGATACTTATGGCTGTGGGCTGTGCGTTAGGTGATGGAGAAGCTAAGGCTAAGAGTACATTGAGCCCTCTTTCAGACATCTGATGGAGCATACATGGATGGAGTATGTGTGGTCAGTTTTTTATGCAGACCCTTTCATTTGAATGAACCTTACGGGAAAAATAGACAAAGCTAGAACATGCTGGGATTTTCTCTGCACGGTGCAGAAAATCACTGATGTGAAGATGCCCTTTCAATAGAATGGGTCAGTGGTCTCTCCAGGTGCTGTCAGTTCCAAACTCGGAAATATTGTCTGTTCGAAACCGGCCTTACAGCAGATCCCAGAAACACAAACCTTCACTGTCCGTGCTTGGACACTCCCCCGATAGTAAGCCGATCGCATGGTGTCACCCTCCGGGGGTACACAGCCATCAGCTGTATTATATGGTGGTATCTGGCAGCTCTTCCTCAGGAGAAATGAAGCGTTCTCATTTGTGTAATGCATGGCCAGGTGTTATTTGTAACCACTCGCCCTCTGGCTGAGAAATGAGACCCCCACTATTAATTCAGATTTCCCTATTAGCTTTTTTATAAACTGGACAACCCCTTTGACCCTTAGAGGAACGGGTGATTTTTATTTATTTTTTTTCTTCCTTTTTTTGCGTTTTCGTTTTTCACTCCCTGTCTTCCCTTTTTTTTTGTTTTTCTGTTCACATAGCCTTATGAGAACTTATTTTTGTGTGGGAGAAGTTGTACTTTCTAATGGCACCATTTACGGTTACATACAATGTAGTGAGAAGCGGGGGGGGGGGATCCAAATGGGGTGGAATTGGGAAAAAGAACGCAAAAAGTTCAGAGAGGAAGAAAGCAGGGGGGTTGTGGTGACAGTATTGCTATGGAAATTACATAAGCTTTTACAGTTTTGGAGCATGAACCACCAGCGTTATTTTGATATACCTGTGGTTAAAATCTCAGGGAGAGCAGCTGAGAAAGCATGCACATGTTTCATCTCGGATCAACTGCGATCCTGAGATTGCCTATTCGGGCCTGTCCCACAAAAAACTCTATTTTCAAACCAGCAACTGGATCTGAATTCCTTTGCTTGTAATTATAAATTTAGTATAGCCACTGAGTTATTCAGTACACTGTATAGCGCCACCTGCTGATTGTTCTTTTATGTATTTCTCTGCCCACCTCAGTAACACTGAGGTGGTCGCACATGCTCAGTTATATTCTTCAACTGCAACCCTCGGTATCCAGGGGCGGACTAGGAACTTAGTGATCGTGGAAAAAATACTAAACGTGGCCCCATTTTGTAGTCTGGTCCAAATTGATGGAAGGCAGGGCCAGCAATACCATATTGTAGCACATTATTCCACCCCAACAGAGCCAAATACCACAGTCCAGCACAAAATGCATCCCCACCGGGAAATTTCCCTGTAAGGTTTATGGCCAATCTGCCCCTGCCTGTAACTACTGTTAGAAACTGTGACCGAGAGAGATCTGCAGCAGAAAGGACATACCCTATGAGCTACTAGCCTTAATTAAATCTAGCAGAACAATTGGAGCAATGAATGGGGAGATCTCTGGATCCATGTGAGGTACAGGGCTGGTTCTAGCTTTGTTAGACACGAGATTGTCTTGTACTATATTTCTGATTTCCATATTTTTTTTTGTTTTACATTAGTAATGGGGTAATAAGTATATGCTGCATTGTACTTGTTTTTTTTTCTACACCATGAACGTGTATTTCCCCTGTGAAGAAGCAGTGGACATTTGTGTGTATTCTTAATATTTATTAATATTTGCTTTCACATTAATATTTGCTTTCACATACATATATTCAATCCAGGTTAGTCTACAAACACACGGACTATGAGTAAACACCGGACAGTGCGCTCATTCACCAGATGCTTTGCCTTTTTTAATTTTTTAATTTTAGTATTTTTCAGCAGAGAAACCTCAGTGGCTAAATCTTGCCTCATGCTTCACACAGTATTATGCCAGGCATGTTTTTGTTGCTGTTTGCCATAGCAATACTTCTGGGGACATAACCTGTAACTGCTTCTTAGCACACATGTATTGAGTGATGGGATTTATTTTAGGGGAAATGTTCTGTTTTTTTCGTTCTTATATTTGTATCAGTCATCATGAGATTTTCTTGAAACGGGGGCATACAGCATTTGTTGAAGGTGCGTTTTTTTTTTGTTTTGTTTTTTTAGGCTGTGCTAGCAAACACATTAAAGGGATTTGATGAGCAATGCCTGCAAATTAATACCGTGGTTTCTTATACTTACCGTAGCTTAAAATGTCTTCTGACGGGGGCGCTATAAATGCCTTTTGTTACATTTAAAAACGTGTGAGTCCTCTATTAGTGTTGAGCGAACTTGTGTTTTAAGTTCTGCGTCCAAAGTTCGGGTTATCTAAGAATCCTGTTATGGATTCCAAATTTCGTTCTGGTCCGTGGTAGCGGATTCCATAACTGGATCCTTCTATAACCAGAACTTTGGACGCAGAACTTAAAACACAACTTCGCTCAACACTACTTTTATAATGTAAAAATGCAAGAAAAAGAACGGGATCGCACATCCTCAATGCTATGCTTTTATCTAACTGCTTCTCAGTGCAATTAACATCGCTTCTCAGCGCAACTTCTCTCTATATATTATCACTGAACAGTCAGTTGGGAGCCAAGAACACGCAAGCTGCAGAGAACTTTAATTCCCTGCAGTTACCCTTAGGGTACCTGCAAATATTGCAGAAAATCCACATAAAATCCGCACAAATAAAACACGCATAAATTTGTGGATTTGTTGTGGATTTTCTACAGATCTCCCCCTTCCATTGAAAAGGGTGCAATGCAATTTTCTAAATCCGCACTACAGGTCAGTTTCCGCACCTGAGAAAAAAAAAAGCTAAGTGTACATGAGATTTGTCTAATCTTGTACACTTTTCTGGTTCTGTGTTACGCTGTGGGTTTTCTGCGCTTAATCCACACCGTGTACAGGCACCCTTAGGCTGCTTTCACACTCGCGTTTGGTGCAGAACCCTCATGGATCTGCACAAATGCATCTGTTCAGATAATACAACCGCTTGCATCCGTTCAGAACGGATCAGTTTGTATTATCTTTAACATAGCCAAAACGGGTCCGTCTTAAACACCATTGAAAGTCAATAGAGGATGGATCCGTTTTCTATTGTGCCAGATTGTGTCAGTGAAAACGGATCCGTCCCCATTGACTTACATTGTGTGCCAGGATGGATCAGTTTGGCTCAGTTTCGTCAGACGGACACCAAAACGCTGCAAGCAGTGTTCTGGTGTCCGCCTCCAAAGCGGAACGGAGACAAACTGATGCATTCTCTGCGGATCCTTTTCCATTCAGAATGCATTAGGGCAAAACTGATCCGTTTTGGACCGCTTGTGAGAGCCCTGAACGGATCTCACAAACTGAAAGCCAAAACGCCAGTGTGAAAGTAGCCTTAGTTGTGGAGTACTATTATGGGCCATGGACTGGACAATCTATAGCCTAAGGACCGGCCAAACTAAATTCCATAGCTTCTAAGCTTAGGTTTAATTCCTGCAGGCAAGATCAATTTGGGAGTTTCAGATCTGCTACCTCCAAATTGGGGGTATGCTGTAAATTTGCTCAGTGAAGGCTACTTGTAAGTATGGCATCAGGCACACAGCCGTGTCCATATTTCTGTCTGCAAAACGAATCCGCAAAATACAGAAAAGCTTTTGTGCAATCCTTTCTTTTCCCACTCCCATCTGCAAATAAAGATCTGCGCTGAGATTTGCAGACTGGACAACAAGCAAAAGGGAGCACCTCCTAGAAATGATTGAGTACGGCCATGTACATGAATCCTTGGGGTATATTGTGCAGCTTAAAGTAACTGAGAATGCACTCCTTAAAGAGTTGATGCACTCTGCACCTAGCTTGAAAAAAGATCCTAAACATTTGAGAAAATACTATTTATTCCATTCATTCCCCCCCCCCCCCCCCCCCATCATTTTTTCGCTGTTTTAGGGTATAACAACCCTCAATTGTCTGAGCAGAATGAGACCGCCGGTGGCTGTATCCCCTCACTAAAGACCCCTGGTTGGGGGCCCGAGAGGCGCTCCTTTCTGAGGGAGGCAGAAGCAGTGTAGCCAAGTATCACTGGCATTCCTATGTGATGTCCATGGGTTACCAAGGCAACCGCTGTGCCTGAGCACCCTGCATTCTTCATGCTTATGTCTTGTCACATCCAGTTCTTCATAGCCAGATTGGAACCCGCATTGGAATGACTAATAGTGTCAGTCAGTAGACAATCGCCATTCCCTTGTTCACTTCAAATCTATTGAGTTCCTTTTGAAAAATATGGAAATGGCTATTGATGCCTACTGTTGTATGATCTCTTATATTTAATAACGGACCTCACAGGGTTTGTAACTGTGTGTACATTAGTGTGTGTACTGTAACTGAACTCCAAGGGCCCCCTGAAAATGCACTAGAAGGCCGCTTTCATACAGTCTGTGTCAGTCATAACCAGGTGCAGGTCAGAAACGCAGAACAGGTGCAGGTCTTTCCATTCTACCTTAACCCTGTGTAGGCTTCTCTACGGGTTTTAGCTCACAAGCATGGACCGTGTGAGAGCTGCCTTATGCCCCATTTACACGACCCATTCATTTCAATAGGGCGGCAAAAAATGCTGACAGATGTCTGCATCCGTATGTCCGTTCCACAACCCCGGAAAAAAGAGAACATGTCCTATAATTGTCCATTTTGCAGACAAGAATAGGCATTGTTGCCACTTAACACATACGGTCATGTAAATGCACCCTTGGTGTGAAGCTTTAACAGTCTGACTGTCACTTGTGTATATTGAAACTAGCTGGGGTGGCAGAATACAGCATGGCACCTCTGTACTATGGATGGGAAGAACACCTGTAGTCTGCTGTGGCGTGGAGCCATAAGATGCTGCAATGAGGACCTGTGCGAGAGATATATATTCAGTGTGTCCCGTCAGGACAAAATAGTGAAGCCTTTCCTAATGGTTATGGGGTCCGTAGGCTCCGTTCCGCTCAGTTATGTGCCAAATCCGTCCTTTCCTATAATGGAACAGAAAGGAGAACGCAGATGTGAAAGCAGCTGAAGGGCTGTTTCACATGAGCGGATCCTGTGCGGGTAATCCGCTGTGTGAAAGAGAGCCAAGCCCCGCTCCGGACAGCAGAGACACGGAGCAGTAACATGACTGATAATGCTCCATGCCTCTGTGATCTTTTTACTACAAAATCAGCGAGATAAAGTTGTCCCCGTGATTTTGTAGTAAAAAGATCACAGAGAGGCACAGAGCATTATCAGTCATGTTACTGCTCCGTGTCTCTGCTGTCCGGAGCGGGGCTTGGCTCTCTTTCACACAGCGGATCCCATGCACTGCATCCACTTCTGTGAAAGAGCCCTAAGGGTGCAGCGTCCAATGTTGGGCTTCATGCACACAACCCCATTTCTCATCCGTGCGGGGTCTGCCTTTTTTTACAGGTAGCACACTGACCCACTCATTTCTATTGGGCTATACACATTGGTGTATTTGCAGATCTGTGTGGCTATCCTGCAGATTATAGAACATGTCCTATACTTGTCCATTTTGTGTAAGAGAATAGTCCTTTCTATTGATGAGTGAGAAAATGTCGAATGCACTCGGGAGGTGTCCGTATTTTGCGGTTCTCTTGTTTGTGGACTGAAATACAGGCACGGCCGTGTGCATGAAACCTGCAAACGTTCTGGGGGAGGTTTAGACATTGTGAATTCATTACAAATGTTGTTTTCAGACCCATAGCCTACCATTTTTCAGAGATGAGCGACCTGCTGTGGAACTACAACACACATAGAGGTGAATGGTGGATTCCAGGAGATGAGTAGTTTCAGAACAGCTGGAGTGGTGGAGGTTGCTGATCCCTGCCGTATTTGTGCAGATTATCTTCTGCTTTTGACTTGAATGGAAAGAAAATGTGCAATATTCTTTTAGATTTTGTAATTGAAATCCACAGGCAGCCCCTTGTAAATCACATAACGTAAGAGATGAAGTCGCATGCAAGTTGTCATAAAGCTGTTACACACCATTCTCATAGACGGCCCCAGACCCATCTGGGTGTCACTTGACTTTCAAAGAACTGGCTGAATAGGATGCATTAGCAACTGGACTGAAGGAAATCTGGACTTTATTGTGCAGGTTGCTTCCATCTGCACATATGGCAGTGCTTTCTGAATGTCTGAGTTAGGGCTCATGCACACAAATGTATTTTGTTCCGTGTCCGTTTCATTTTGCGACCTACGGTTTTCTTTGTCATGGGATGTGGCGCAAAACCCACAATGCAAGTCAATGGGAGACTGATCCGTTTTCTCTGCCACAAAAGAAAACTGATCCGTCTCTCGCACTGCCGTGTCTCTCTTCCTGCTCACCGCTGCTGTCTATGGTAAAACAGCAGACAGGAAGGGAGACGGCATGTGTGCACTGCACGCACCGTCTCCTCATACAGCTGATCGGTGGGGGTGACGGACCCCCTCCGATCTGATAATATTTTTATAAGCTGGAGTTAGTGCGTTAATTCCGCTCCCGGCTCCACAGCCCTGCTGAGCAGTAAGGTTTGTACTTAGAAGGTGCTTCTGTTTTAATCATTTGATTGAAAAGTAGTCATTTGTATTTGACGGGTTTTCTTGAAATATCCAGGAAATAGTGGCCATATTTGTGCACACTTTCCTACGTGATTTGTGCTTTAAATGTCAGCCTTCCTACTTCTGTACATGTCTTATAGCTTATCTCTCGCAAATTACATATGTGGTAATATTTCTGTAATTTTCCATGGTACTTTTCTTTCAAGAAAGCACAGAATACAAAAAACTTGAACTCTGGAATACAAAGAAATCCACCCACACCCCTGCATGAAGCATAGTCCAGGTGAGTCATTCGCAACGCTATAGAAAGAGATTGCAAGACCCAACAGAATGGAAATGCCGTTTCCGAATAGGAAGGGCACAAAACGGAGTATTCCGACTACAGCCTTATTAGCCTCTGGTAACTTGGGATCCCATCAGTGCGATTTCCCCTAAAATAAGAACAAATCACCTGTAAGTCTAAGGTATTGTATTCTGTTTGGCCACTTCTGAGGAAGCTGGATGCCAGCCAGAGCTGCCACAGAGCTTGTCGCAGCATTTGTCTGACTCATACTTTGTTTTTCGGTGCGTTCCCCGCCCCCCCCCCCCCCCCCCCCCTTCCCCTTGAAAATGCTAGCTCCAAACGTTATGTGTTGGACAATAATAAAATAGGAAGCAACCTAAAAACATAGGCTCCGATTTTATCAAGACTGACATGTGCTACGTCTGTCTTGATCTCCCTGCACCGCTGGAGGATGCATTTCATTTATGACGCGGAGCACGTCTCATCATACATTAGATGCATCCTCCATGGGCCGGGGGGGGAGCGAGAAAAACACCATGAACATTATGACTTGACTCTAGTAGTGCACAGGTAGGATAAATGAATTTAATACCAATTTTTGTCTTGGACCTTAGACGCGATACTGAAGTAGAAACCAGTCAAGTTGTGGTTTATATTCTACCCTTGAATCAGATTTGTCCCACTTTTGGCCAATAATAGTTATATATTCTGTTCTAGCACCATGCTTACGGCAGTACTGTGTGTTGTTTGGAGTGTGACGCAGTAGGTGAATTCTGTAGGAAATCGGACATTTATAGGTACAAAGGGGCAACACGGAGTGCCGAGTGTGCGCAATTACCACTTCGTGTATATGGAAGTGGAACTGTATGATTGTTTCCATCCTCCGTTCTTAATGGAGCCGTGTGCAGTGATGAAGATGCTGGACAGTAATTAGTAAATTTATGTGAAATACATGAACCGTGGTATATAGTTCCCAACCAGTGCTTCGGCTTCCAAAGATTACCACCTACAAAGAAAATTAAAAATGCCATATGTTTATTGACTGTACAGTTAGGGAAACCTTGAGGATGCCCACTGTTTATCTGACATTGAAGTTGACGTTAGAATGCTAGTTAAAACCAGATAGTGGCACGTATCCTTTTTTTTTTCTTAGTGTTTTTATTTTCTGATTGTGGAATTCTTATTTTATTCCCTGAACATGATTTTGGGGGCTGTCCTCTTGCCTGACCTACTCTGAACAGCATTTACAGATATGCTATGAGAGCATTTTCTGAGCATGCTTATACGGTCATTTTGTGATGACACGTTCCCTTTAAGGTGGTCATACACACTCTCTATAGCTGTTTTTTGACAAACAGTTCTCTCTCCAGGCTCCCCCATACACACAACCATTAGGGAGCAAGTAATTGGAACTGGAGTGGCCGGGGACTCTGTGAGGTATCCATTTTTACTTTTTTTTTTTTTTTTCTTTTGTTATGTCATTCCGACCCTTGAAAAAAAATATACTGTATATCATCTGGACATCCTCCTTAACGCTTGTCATGCCATGGTCACGCTGACATTTTACATCTATAGGGCTTTGAATGTCAGTCATTTTCCATCACTTTGACATGTACTTTAGGACAATTATGTCACAGTAAGCAGAGAAACACCACAGGCAAGAATAAGATCGAGATCAGTAGACTGTCCTAATTCAGAGGCGGCCATAACCTTTGTGAATATTTGGATGCCCATATCTGCATGGAGGGCTAATGTAATCCTGGATTTTGGGGGAAAAATACAACTTGTTTCCCACAAAATTAGTAATTCTAATGAAGGTTATCAATGCCAAGTATTCTTCCAGACATCCAACATTCGCTTTGGCAGGATATAAATAAAGGACAGCCATGCTTAATAAATAAGTGAACAGTCCAGCTCTCTCCGGCTTTCTCAGTTTTACGTTGGTCTCCCAATTTGTTTATATTTTATACTTTTTTTGTATAGTTAACTGTTCTTAGGATCCTGAATATGGCCATGACCTCAGTTATCCAGTTAGATAGTGAGGGCGATTTTAGCAAGACTGGCGTTTCCTACGACACGTGTGTGTGTGTGTGTGTGTGAGAGTGAAGGGAGACGTATCTAGTTTAATAAGTGGTGCATGCCTCTTAAAGGGGTTGTCTCATCATAGACAATGGGGGCATATCGCTAGGATATGCCCCCATTGTCTTATAGGTGTGGGTCCCACCACTGGGACCCGCACCTATATAGAAAACGGAGTCCCGAAAGTGAAGGAGGGCACACTGCGCATGCACAGCCGCCCTACATTAATTTTATATGGGGCCGGCAAAAAATAGCCGAGCGCTGGCTCTGCTATTTCCATCGAGCCCATAGAAGTGAATGGGAGCGGTGGTCGGTCATGAGCAGTGCGCTCCCATTTACTTCTATGGGGAGCCGGCTTGGTGGTGGCCGTACCAGAGTCCTCCAGCCACCACCTTGCGGGGCTCTGTTCCCGATTATAGGTGGGCTCCTGGGGGCTACGCTCCTCCTGCTAAGCCCCACCCCTTTTCTTGCCACTTTAGAATAAAAGTGTCTGAATGCAAAAAGTCACAAGGAATGGCTGCAATATGGCGAGGCCCATAATTGGCGACTCTTTCAAGCCACAAAAGTGGTGAAAAAGGCTTAATAAATCTTCCACAGTAATTAGCCATTTCATCACAGTACCATGTTAATTAATTGCCTAATGGACTGGTCCCTATGCTTGCAGCTAGTTAAAGGGGTTGTCTCGCCTTCCCTCTTTCAGCTTCTTACTAGCCAGGTTTTCCTTTTCTCTGCCTCTTCAGTGGGCGGAAACCTTGTGTGTAAGTGACAGACCAGGCAAGTAGCACTCTGATGACATTGTTCCACTTGCCTGACTGTGCGTGCTCCCGATGCTGCTGATAGTTATTCATTAGCGTTACTTGAGCCGTCCCAATGAAAGATGAGATATTGCAGAGTGGTGGCCCGATTGGGAGTTGCCTTGCATGCTGCGGCCTCAAGAGCGGGCAGAGAAGAGGATTGCACTGCTAGATTACAGCAGTGGCCATAAACCCTGTCAACAAGCAATAAACTAAGAGGGCAAAAGGAGCCCAAACAGGAAAAGCTGGCACTTCAGGACAAAAAAGAATGTAATGGGTAAGTGCCGACCTTCTGTTTTTCTGCAGTTAGTGAGATGGAATGACCCCTTTTATCTATGTGCTGTGTTTCATGCACTGCATCCCTACAGCTCCCAATGTTAAAGACAAGTGAATGGCATAATGGAAGCAATAATTTTCCCTGGGAGTTTGCAGTAATGATAGTATAGTAGATGTCATAATAAGGATGCTTGGTGCTCCTCTTCCCATCTGTCGGCCCTTTTAGCCATGGAGTACAGCTTGGAAGGGGTCAGGGGTCTTAATTTGATTAAGGTCTGGAGAATTTGGAGGCCAAGTCAACACTTTGAACTCTTTGTCATGTTCCTCAAACTGTTCCTGAACAATTTTGCAGTGTGGCAGGACATATCCTTCTGAAAGACTTCTGTTGGGGAATACAGTTGCCATGAAAGGGTGCACTTGGTCTTTGTGTAGATAAGTGATATGTATCAAAGTAACATACACCTGAATGCCAGGATCCAAGGTTTCCCAGAACATCATACTGCATCTACCGCCATGGTAGATGTCATAATAAGGATGCTTTGTGCTCCTCTTTCCATCTGTCGGCCCTTTTAGCCATTGAGTACAGCTTGGAAGGGGTCAGGGGTCTTCAGATTTTTTTTATTTTATTTTTTAAGGGACAGCTGGTGGGGAGCTATTTTGCTTGGTTGGTTGATGCCTCTTCATCCCGAAGACCTGATCTTTAGATATCTGTCCTGGTACAATTCTGGAGCTGTAAGAATCTAAAGTCCTTATTTCACTTGTGTCTTAGTAGGGTACACAATTCCCATCCGATACCCTAGATTATCCCAATCTGTCTAATTCATATGTATGAAATAAATGACTGTTTATTAGACCCTCTCATGCCAATGCTAAACTCAAGGCATGCTGTTATGTGACCGCTGCTATCTAATATAAGAGGCCTTGACTTTTCCCTTCTTTGTGATTAGTTACCATTGATCAACCTGAAGGAAAGTTTCCTTGTTCTTTTCCATCTGCAAGGATGAGTCATTCCCCGGTGGATTACAAGTGGGAGCGCAGTACCAGCGGAGCTGATGACACTGAATCCTGCAATCCCTTTCAGTCATAGTTTATCCTCTTAAACACATGCAGTGTTTAGTGACTGTTTTCTCACCACAGCTCTGTAGCCTTTGTGCTGCTGAGATTAGAGCTTCAGAATAGTTAGATTTTTACTGAATGCACAGTGAATGGCAACCTTTGTGTATGCAGATTGCAGTCCTTTTGCTGTCGTCTAGAGATTAATGCGATGGACTACGTTACTCTCAATTCCACATATTTATATTGTATAGCCGCATCGCCGAGGTCCTGTTCTATGAGTGAGCAGGTTGTCACATTTACATGCTTGTGAAATGCCGATGTTCTCCAAAGCATTGAAAAATGAGGATTTTCACCCTGTAGCCTTGTATTACATAAACTGCACATAGCCTGCAGGTTAGGAACTATGCCATTTATTAAACTCTGGCTTGCTCACATAGCAGGTTTTTCTTCTCCACTGCATATACAGTATATATAATGCAGGTTATACAGCCAGTTTGACATCTTGCTTTTTACTACGCTGTGCGGATTGCTTAAAGGTAGACTCCCTGCAATACCTCACTAATGATTCAGCCATTTTAGTCAGTACATACAATAACCAGCTGTAACACTAAAAACCACCAGCCACAACTCAGACCTGTTGAGGTTTGGACTCTATAAGTCCTGTGCAAGTGTCCTATGCGCGGTCTGGTGCCAAGCCCTTAGCATCAGATCCTTAAATTTCTGTAAGTTTCAAGGTGGAGCTCCATGTATTGGACATGTTTTTTTCAGGACACCCTTCAGGTTCTCAATTTCATTAAGGTCTGGAGAATTTGGAGGCCAAGTCAACACTTTGAACTCTGTCATGTTCCTCAAACCATTCCTGAATAATTTTGCAGTGTGGCAGGACATATCCTGCTGAAAGATTTTATTTTGGGGAATACAGTTTCCATTAAATAGTGCAATTGGTCTTTGTGTAGATTAGTATTATGTATTTCACCTGAATGCCATTATCCCAGAAGAGCCTTGGCCAGAATATCACACTGCATCTGCTGGCTTGGTCCCGCCATGAGTCGTTGTGCCATCTCTTCCTCAAATTGGGCACATGGGGGATAATTTATCTTTTCACCTCTCTGCTTTTCAGCTTCCTGGTCCAATTCTGATGCTCATGTGTCCATGGTAGACACTTCTGGCAATGGACAGGGGTCATCGTGAACTATGCAGCTGCATCCATGGCAAGGTGTGATGCCCTGTTTGTTGTGCCTCTTTATCATGGGCAACATTGACTTTCTTATTCTTGTTTGTTCTCCAATAAGACAGGTTAAACTTTGCCCAATGTGTATAAATAAGCTTTGATCCCCATGAACCTATTGACTGTCCACTGATTTGTCCTTCTTTAGTCCACTTTTGGTAGGTACTGACCACTTCATACAGGGAAAATCTTACAAGACCTGCTATTTTGGTGATCCTTTGACTTGTCAAAGCTGTGAAGGTCTGTGCTTGGCTGTTTTTCCTGATTTGCAACGCATCAACTCCAAGAGTTGACTGTTCATTTACTGCCTAACGTGTCCTACTACTTGACATGTCATTTTCGAAAGATAACATTTCACTGGTCAGTGGTTTTAATGTTCTGGCTGATCATCGTACACCGGTATAAAGGAAAATGGCATGCACTATGACCTGATGCTGTGTGACGTCAGGTCCCAGTGCAGCGCGTGAAGAGGATGGCAGATCTCTAGAGTGTCAGCAGTGCTCCTACAGGAAAGGTAAGTACTTTAGTCACAGCCGCTGTGGCTGGGCACTGATGGCTAGGAGGGGCATGGGGGTAGCTGATGGCACTGGGGGGAGGAACTGATGGCACTGAGGGGGGGGGACTGATGGCAGGGGAGCTGATGAGTTGTTGTTTTTTTGTTTTTTTTAATAGAAAACGTTCTTTGAATTAGCTTTTTCTTATTAGAGTACTCAATTAATCGGTAGAATACTTGATTACTAAAATAATCGATAGCTGCAGCCATAGTTCAGACAGAAAGCTGCGAGCAGAGTTCTGCTGGATTCCTGATGCCAGGGAGCAGTATGTTGTGGGGCCTTGGATGACAGTTGCTCAGTTAGAACTAAGCTGCTAGGTCACATGCCTGACAGTGGAATGTAGTTAAACCTTTGGTCTGGTACGACCGCAGACAGCAAAACCTTCAAATCTCCCATGTATGTGATTGGAAAAAATGTATGTTGTTTACTAAATGAGTAGTTGAACATTTACACTGTGAAATTTTGTTTGCAGTTGGAATTGGACATCGCAAAATCTATTGAAGTATACAATAGTACGTTAACATCTCTGTTAAAGGGGTATTTCCATCTCACACATTGGTATATTGCTAGGATAGGCCACCAATGTCTGATAGGAGCGGGTCCCACCTCTGGGAGCTGCACCTGTCTCTAGAACAGGGGCACACCGCTCAAGCATGGCCACCATCCATTCACTTCTATGGGAGAAAACAAAAATGACAGAGCCAATGCTCGGGTATTTTTGGTACTTCCATAGAGGTTAACGGAGAGGTGGCTGCGCTTGTGTGGTGTGCTCTCCATTCACTTCTATGGGAAATAGCTGAGCATGCTCACTTGGCTCTTTTCAGAACCGCCATAGAAGTGAAAGGAGAGCATTCGCAATGCACTTTCCCTCGCTTTCGGGGCCAGTTCTAGAGATGGAGATGACATTAGTGGCATAATCTAGCGATATTCCACCAATTTGTGAGATGGTACAACCCCTTTAAGGCATTCCAGTAGTCTGTTCCGGCAGGGGAACAGACTACCGCAATTACAGTATCCAGCATTGCCAGGGACAGGGGTTTCTGGACAGAAAGCCGGCATTTATGTCGGTAACCCATCGGATGTTATTATAGTCAAGGTGGATCTGGCAGTGTGTGGCGGTGTCTGTCTATGCTGGATCCAGTATTCAGTCCCTCTGCCGGAACAGACTACCAGAATCCCTAAATGCAGACGTGATCGTAGCCTAGGAAAATCAGACAATGACAATGAATAATGTGTGGTCTACTCGGCTTGACTGTGACAGCCTGTGTAAGTGACACTTCATGGTATCACCCACTCCTGTCTGCTGCATGCCCTGCTTCGTCCCCTCATCACGCTAAGTAATGATGCAATGTCTTCAGTGGCGGTACGCCTGTTCTGTCCACCCATTAGTGAATTTGGATGTGTTTTGTCTCTGGCCCTGCTGTGGTGGAAGTCTTCTGTGATTTCTCCTGTATACCTAGCAACAGGAGGCGTTCGCTGCTCCCTGCCCACTTCACCGCTCATTGTGCGTCTTCTGAAGGAACATGTGTCCCCTGAGCTGCTGAAGCTGCATGCACTCACAGCTTCATTCTGATAACGTTCCCGTTCATACTATGTTGTGGGTGTATTTCACACCCACTCTGTGGGCGAGCGCTGTGTACAGACCTGGTTTTCTATGGACTTCAGTAGTATTGCAGTGCTATTGTTACACTGTGTTCATAGCAATAGAATAAAACTCCTCCATGTACACCGCACACCGGAAACTAGGAATATTGTTCAGTGATATTTTTGGATAGTTTAAGAACAGAAGTAAAAAAAAAAAAATCTGCTCAACAGGAGAACTGCGATCGAGCTATAGCTTTATTCAGTACCATTTCTGGTGGATGTCAAACAGTATAATTTCATGAAATATTAATTAGACATTTGCTGGGACCTCCATCGATGCCTAGAAGAAAATGGCCATAACCCCTTTAGCTTTTTTCTGAAATTTGAATTGTTCAAGTTGTAGCACAGTCTCGTTCACTTAAGTGTTCTCCACATGTTTTCTTCCAGTTAGAAGGGTCCTTTAAGAATAATCTGATCACAGAGTACCCCAGTTGAATGGGTTCCCCTGGAAAAAGAAAAGAAAATGAGCATGGGGGCATAAATTCACATTTACTAACATTGTAGTTGGTAAATTCGGACACGTAAGCTCTGTCCTAAGTTTGCTAGAACTGTCTCTGAAAATTACGGCTAGTCCCTGCAAGTTTGGGATGGTTGGCAACTGTGTAAACAATGTTAATACATTTTCACTTTTGTAAATAACGCTGGGCGGTATCCTGTTACTGTGAGAAGCCCTTTCTAGAACGGACAGGTTGCCTGCCACTCGAGACCTGTGAGGGGTGTTTGGCATGATACTGTATATCGCTCCTCTTCAGGCTGTCCAACATCAAACCTGTTCAGTTTCTCTGCAGCGCCACCACAGGGGAAATTAAGCATTACATACTGCCATTCAAATGAATGAGCTGACTGTATAATACAGGGCAGATCTTCCAGGTTAAGAGACAGTCTTCATAACTACTCTGCACTCAGGCCAAGGTATGAGAAGCCTAAGAACAGGAACACCTCCCCGCTCCCTCCAGTTCACATTCCTAACTGGGCAACCCCATTTACTAGAGTTGTGATACACAAGCCCACCGCCTGGTGAGGAAAAGTGCAGTTTCAGAAAAGCCCTGCGCCGCTAGGGGTACGAACAGTTATGTAATTGATGGCGGATCTATTGAATACAACATTAATGCTTATCCAGGTAAATTTCAGAATGTTTTATTAGTAATTATTATTATTATTAGGTCTTTCTTTTTCCCATTAGGGGCAATTGAGTAATTCTGAATATGATTTTTACCGTATATGACTAAAATGAGTGTAATAGTAAGTGTTTTCTAATTCAGT
This sequence comes from Bufo bufo, assembly GCF_905171765.1. Lineage (NCBI taxonomy): Eukaryota > Metazoa > Chordata > Amphibia > Anura > Bufonidae > Bufo > Bufo bufo. Next base: position 446,061,612 of record NC_053389.1, on the reverse strand, counting down.
TGGATCTAGGTCTGCGTTCACTATGCATTGTAGGAATACACACTGGGGATGGAAGAAGGTTAAGGGAGAAATGCTTCAAGCTCCTTGTCCACAGGGAAGTGCAGATGGAGGCTCAGTATCTGTAACATTTGAATAATACATGGATGCCAGGGGAATCGGATCTGTAGCTGAAACGGATAGGGGAAGGTGAAAGAATGCTGCAGTAGATTCTGATTGTTTCTGGGGAACTCAACCTTCAGGAAACATTATTTTTTATGGGTGTTAGGAATACGTGTAAGCCTTTAATTATTTTGAATATTTCATTACGTTGGATGGAAGTAAATCTACTGAAATAAAAAAAGATCTGTCCACAGTAATGGTGGATCCGGAGACCACAAATTCATCCTTCACTTAATTCATTCCAAATTGCTAATGGACCAGAAAGGTTGCCCTAGTAATATATGTTTATAGTCGAGAATAGCGATAAGCAAAATGATATTTTCAGGCATAATGACCTGCTCAAGTGCTAGCAGCCTCATGCAGGATGCGGATAGCACACTGATCCATCCATTTTTATGGGGCCATGCACAAATCCGTACTCTTTGTGAATCCGTGTAGCCATTCCGCAAATTATTGATTCTATAGCATGTTCTACTCTGGTCTGTGGCGCACGAGAGTAGTTTCTATTGATGGGAGTGAAATTGTGTACATAGAATGAATCCATATTTAGCGGACCCATGCATTTGGATTGAAATCTGGATACGGTTGTGTCCATGTGGCCTTAAGAAAAGGAAAATCACTGGCACATGAATGGTCTCTTCATGGACTCTGGAAACTGAGTTTATCACACTCTGCACTCTAAGTCAAGCTTTAAAAAAGTCTTAAAATAGCTCTTTGTGTTACTTTCGACTTGCTTGACGTTTTTACACCACCCTTTTTGAAAAGTAGATGGGAAAGTTGGCATGGTTACCCTGTCAAGCTGGTTTAGAGGGGCTTGCAGATTTACAATAGCATTTCTGAAAATGACGTGTGATCCATACAAGCATACATAATTTTGTCCTGTGCCCCAGCTGTCATACTGAAAGCCCCCATCTGCCCTTGTGTCAGCAAAGTAAACATACTCAACTGGGATGTAGGATGGATGATCTCTGCCCGAGGTGTCAAGATCTGCAGGCTAACTTAAAGGGGTTCTGCAGTTTGTTTAAACTGATGATCTATTCTCTGGATAGATTATCAGCATCTGATCGGCGGGGGTCTGACACCTGGGACCCTCGCCGATCGGCTGTTTGAAAAGGCAGCGGCGCTCCAGTAGCCTTCTCGCTGTTTACCGCAGGCCCAGTGACGTCACCACTAGTATCAACTGGCTTGGGCGCGGCTAAGCTCCATTCAAGTGAACAGAGCTTAGCCGCGCCCAGGCCAGTTGATACTAGTCGTGACGTCACTGGGCCAGCGGTAAACAGTGAGAAGGCCGCGGCGCTGCCTTCTCAAACACCTGATTGGGGGGGGGGGGGGGCCCGGGTGTTTAAACTGAGGTAAGATTATCAGTTTAAACAAACTGCAGAACCCCTTTTAATCCATCGAATGTGGAATTCTTCAAGACTAAGGAGATATTTGAATTATGTTATGGATCTATTGGGTAATGTGTTTGAGACGCAATTGGATAGTAATTCTTTATTTTGCGGAACTGAATCGGACAGATTATTTTTACTGTGTGCCGTCCACATCCGTACTTCTGTTCCGTGGCCCCGCAAAAAAGATTGCAGACAAGAATAGTAATTTCTATCATAGGGCTGTCAGTTCCATTCCTCAAAATGCGGAACACACACTACCAGTATCCGTGTTTTGCAGACCGCAAAATGGATATGGTGATTTGAATGAGCCCTTAACTGTATGCACCGTAGGAATGACTTACAGGGGTATTCCCATCCAGGATATGTTATCATCAGATAGGAGAGGGTCCCAAACATGGGACCCTCTCCTATCTCCAGAACGGGATTGTGAAGTGAACAGAGCAGCCGCGCATGAGTAGCCACTCCACTCACCTCTATAAGCATTCTGAAAATAGCTGAGTGCTGGCTTGGCTAATTCCAGCAGTCCCATAGCAGTGAATGGAGAGGTGGCTGTGCTTGCACTGTGTGGTCTCCATTCACTGCTATGGAACCTCAGAAAATAACAGAGCACACTCTCTTAGCTATTGTTGGAACTTCCAGCGCAATGAATGGAGAGCACACTGTGCATATGCTGTATGAGCTCCTTTACATTTGGGACCCTCATCCCTAGATAGATGCTGGTCCCACCTCTGGGACCCACTCCTATCTGACATTGATGGCATATCCTAGCAGTGCGCCATCATTGTCCTAAATGGGTTAACCCCTGTAAGTGGCTCAATAGATGCTGACTTTCCTGATGTGTATAAATGTGCTGTTTTGAATCGGCCACGCATGCATGTGTGTGTAAATGGGTAGAAGGGAATAAACTGCTGCCAAATGCTTCTCCTGTGGCAGTAATCCAGCATGCCCCATCCTTCCTTCTCACTGACATATTCCACTGGGAGGCCCTCATGCACATTGTTAAAAAATCCCACATGGCCAACTTTGATCTAATTTGTATGGCCAGTTTTATCAAAGGAGAAAGATGATGCCACTGGATTGTTTCTCAGCATCACTCATGGTCCTTATTGGCCGGAGCTGAGACGTGTAGGGATGTGAGCAAAACAGAACAAATGGACTGTTGGTTGTCTTACACTGTAATATACACCTACCACTTTCTAACAGACTTAGACTACATGCACACGACCGTTGTGTGTTTTGCGGTCCGCAAACTGCGGATCTGCAAAACGCGGATGGCATCCGTGTGCGTTCCGCAAATTGCGGAACGGCATGGACAGCCTTTAATATAACTGCCTATTCTTGTCCGCAAAGCACGGACAAGAATAGGACATGTTGTTTTTTTTTTTGCAGACCACGGAACGGAGCAACTGATGTGGACAGCACACGGAGTGCTGTCTGCATCTTTTGCGGTCTCATTGAAGTGAACGAATGTCGTGTGCATGAGGCCTTATACTGATCATGTTACTGTTTGCATCCTCTACATCGCACTGAGCTTTACTTCCCCTTTCTGCTATTTGATGATCTATTCTCCTTCTGGCTATTGGCTGAGCTGTCAACAGTATCTTCAATGTGCAGACGCTTGCAAATTAAATAGGCTTAATGGTCTGAAACCTCTGCTTGGGGACGGGTTGAAATAGTTGCGGAGATTTTAACATGTATACCCTGATCACATACACACAGGACTGATCAATAATGGATGCATTTATCAAAAATCTTGTGGTTTCCTAGCACTATTATCTGTGCTATAAACTGCTCTGACCAATCTGAATAGAATTCGGAATACACAAGTAACTGCATTTAATCTATAGATTGCCATTTTGCAGTTTGTGACCTTGAAACCTTTACGAGTATAGATCGAAACCATTAAACATTTTGGGGCGGAATAATACTGTCTAAAAATAAGACGGCGTAAACTTGGCGTTAAAGGAAATGTATCGTCAGAAAATAGTTTTTTATTAAACTTTTTCTTACTTTTTTTTTATTTTCCACGTCTGTATGTATATTTAAAAAAGAAAAAATCGAAAAAACATGCAGTTTTCATTGGAAGTAGACTTCAATGGGACAGGCGTGCTCTGTGACCTGTGCAGAGGTCAGGAGGGAGTAGATAAGCTGTGATATCACCTATAGTGAATGGTGGATCCTATACAGAGATGATATTGGTCATTGTAATTATGCCTTTGATAATGCAATGGCTTCTGAAAAGTTAACTGATCAAGAAGTCTCAACATCTTATTAGGCCTAGTGTTCATTGTAAAAACTGCAGTTTTAGATTATTTTTTTTCTTAAATGTAGAGACATAGAAAATGAAAACCTAACTCGCCAAAAATTCTAATAATGTGTTTAACATAAAAACCTGATTTAAGCAATAGGTCATTTTCTGATGACACATTCCCTTTAGGGTACATTCACACTACTATATGCATTTTGCGGTTTGGTTGGCATCCGCATATTTTGCAGACCCATTGACTTTATTAGGTCCATGGTCCACATCTTGCCGCAAAGTATAGGACATGTTCTATCCTTTGCGGAACTGACATACGGATGTCTTCTATGTGCTTTCTGCATATGTATGTCCATTCTGCAAAAGGTAGAAAGTATCCTATTCTTGGCCACAAATGCTGACCAAGTTTATGGAGCAAATTGTGCCAAAAAATGGCACATTTCAGTGATCTGCCTTTTTGTATTTAGTAGAATAAAAGGTAATAAAGCAAACAAAAGCTATGGGTCGGTGTCTACGAGAGAATCCTAGCTGTGCGCGCTGGAGAGAAGTAACACTTCAACCACACTATTGATCACTGTCATGGTGCCTTCTCAGGTTTTCCAAGACTGACCTCTGCCTGGGCTTCTTTATAGGACATGTATATTCAAGACCTCTCAAACGCTTACTCAAGAATAAGGTGTGGTTGATTTTTCTTAGCGTCATGACTCAGATCTTGCTTCCACTTGTACAGGAAACAAAGGTTTGGGTACTTCAATGCAAATTTCAGTGTGTTTCCTGAGCTCATTCAGCCATGTATTTCCTGAAACCGCACACGTCATATTGTGTGCTGGAAAATGAACGTTAAAATTGCATACCTAACCAATACATATGTAGAAGTAATGAAAGATCAAGGTATTGTAGTATTAAAGTTCTGAAAAAATGCTGTGACTTGTCATTATTGTATTTGCTCCAGTGTGTCGCGCTAAAAAGGACCGAGTAACCCTACAGGGTCTCCCTTACAAATACTGGCCATACACATAAGGCTACTTTCACACTCGCGTTTAATGTGGATCCGACATGGATCTGCACAAACGCATCCGTTCAGATAATACAACCGCAACTGGCCTCGTCAGTGAAGAGGTAGAGGAGAGTCTCTGGAGCAGTGGGACCAGCCCTTCGCTGCTCGAGAAGGCTGATGTTTAGATGAATTTGACTACAGTGAATTTGCCCATCTTTACTTGTATGCTTAGCCAGAGCTGCATTCACAGTTCTACAAGCTTCAGTCTTTTTGCAGCCCCACATACGGGCCGCCGGTAAAAAAATATGTTTGTGTGCATGAGCCCTAACAGGATACGGAATGTCCTCTTAACCTGTCTGCAATGTTAATGGCTGCTCCAGAGCTGTGCCAAGATGAAGTTGTCCTTTAACCTGGCTGTCATGGATGTAGATAAGTATGAAGGCCTTTCTTTATTTTATTTTTGCGCAGTTTACTGTATAGGCTGAATAAAAAGTCAGTACAGGGAAACTTGATTCTGCTTCTTACAAACTTTCACAAAAAAATGTTTGTTTTTCTTGAATGTAATCTTTAACCTTGGAGTTCACATTGGGCTACAATATGGCACGGCGCTGGAGAATGTCTCTGTATTTTTTGGTTATTGTGCAGCAGAAGCCCATTCCTTGTGTTTGAATTGTGGCCTTTGAAGCAGTTCACATTATTCTGCTTATGACGCCTAAAAGGGCAGCTGCGTGTCGCTGCCAGATGGCGTTTTTGCTTTCTTTGCTACTAATTAAATTCTTTAAAGCTCTTGCCTGCCAGGGAACTGAAGAAAGCCTAGCCACTCATTCTTAAAAAGTGACAGTCTATGGACCTGTGCTGTATGCATGCAGTCATGTGAAAACGGCCCACGTGTATATGTGTGTGTGTATGTGTGTGTATATATATATATATATATATATATCTATCTATCTATATCTGGTCTTCTTTCATACCATATATAAAGGTGATCTGAATTATATCTAAGAAGGTTGTCAGTCATACAGGTCATGATATATCAGTAGTAATAAGTCAGAGCAACTGGATATGTATTTTCTTCTTGAAGACATTTTACTAATCATCTGACTTACTAGTTAGAATGGCTTGTGCGAGAATTTTCCTGGGTTAAATACTGGTGGCTTGTGCTTCAGTCATGGTGGTAAGTGTGGTTAAACTGCCTTTAGGAGAGATGTTCCCTCTTTCCTCGATCAGCTCTCTGAAGAGTTGTGACCTCCTTACAGCATACCAAGCACAGTGCCATACATTGTATAGCAGCTGTACTTAGTATTGCAGCCCAGGCCCCTTCACTGGAATAGGACTGAGCTGCACATAGGCAATGTGACTGATGAACGAGACATCACTAGCCTAGGAAGAGGCTGCAGAGCTCACCAGTGTGATGTGGCCTCTTAACCCACACAGATCAGATATTGATGGCCTATCCTGAGGATAGATCCTCACTAACTTACTCCTGCAAAACCCATTTAAAGGACATCTGTCAGCAGATTTGACCCCTTTGCATGTGCATTTGGTAGCTGAAGACATCTGTGTTCCCATGTTCATATGTGCCCGCATTACTGAGAAAAATATTAATAGATGCAGATGAGCTCTAGGAGCAATGGGGGCATAGTCATTACACCTAGAGGCTTAGCTCTCTGCAACTGTTGCGCCCTCTCCACTTTGACCAGAGCCAGGCGTTGTGATGTTTTCACTGCCTGACCCGATCAATCAAAATGCAGAGAGCACAGAAGTTGCGGAGAGCAGAGCCTGTAGGTGTAACGGCCATGCCCCTTGTTGCTCCTAGACAGGGGTGGACTGGCTATATACCCTACCTTGTTGGCCGCTTAAGCCCTCCTCCCGGCTGCCAGTCAGGTACATGGCGATCTATTGCTCTCAGCATTAATTAAAGCTTGGAAAATCTGGTACTTGCGCACCTGGCTGGCAGAAGAAAGTGCCCTCCTGCATTCAACTGTATTGCCGTCCTCAGGATGCTTTGGCACTGTGTATTTGGTTTTGCTGGGGCACTATTTTGTACTTAGTTGGTCCTGCCTCCTTCTGTCAGTTTGGACCCCCATACACCCCCCCCCCCCCCCATTTTTTTATTTTATTTTTTTCCGAACCAATTTAAAGTTCTCAGTTCTCACCTGCTCCTAGAGGCTCAGTTTCATATATTAAAACATATATTTTTTTTCTCAGCAACACAGACACACGTGAACATGGGACTAACGGGGATACCACTGCCACAGGTCAGCCAGTTTCATATGTACAAATCTGCTGACAGATGCCCTTTAACGATTATTTGTCCTTATGCTAACTAAAGATGCCTATAAACTGCATGAGCGCCTTAACATGCTATAATGTCTCTAAGTGCTCATTAGCGGGCAGAAAATCTGCCGAGTAAAAGGGCTAGGACTACACAGTTGACATATATATTTTTTGCAGAAATTTTAGCCTCTGGAAGTAATGGGTATATGGGTGAGCTTTTCATAGGATTGGATACCCCGTTTAAGTAATCAGGCTCTGCACTGTGCCATTTTTCTGGCAGTATTAGACTTTAAAGGAGCACATGCTATTGAACCTCAGTTATCAATTAATTCATACATTTCCAGGAGGAATAATACTTTTCTCCAGTGCACTGACTACTTGTCTTGTGTTGGGGTACTTTCACACTTGTGGCAGGGGACTCCGTCAGGCTGTTCCGGCATCTGAACAGCCTGTTGGCTCCGTCCTGCCGCTAGTTCACGTGTGCCCCCAGACTTCCGCTCCGTCCCCATTGACTATAATGGCGGGGGCGAAGTTCCGGCGGCAGCGCACGCCGAGAGGCAGCCGGACTAAAAGTACCGCATGCAGTACTTTTATTCTGGCTGCCTCTCGGCATGCGCTGCCGTGCTGCCGCCGTAACTTCGCCCCCGCCATTAATAACTTTAATGACTATTCAGAAATGTTTTCTCTAAATTTGCCTTGAATGATCCGCTAGATCCCTTTCTAGACTCTTGGGGATATAATGGGAGATATTTAGGCAGTGCTCGTCACGTGTCTAAGTTCAAATGGCTCATGAGTATGTACATTATAGCTCATGTATGTCCCTGTCAGTCACTGCCCACGCTGTATAATGGTGGTGATAATGGAGCGTAAATTTCTGTTATCCAGGATGGCGGTTGTGTCTGAGCAGGAGGGCAGTCCTTATGGTTCATTCTCTCCCCGCTCTGTTACTCTGCCGTCTTTCATAATGTGGAAAATATACCCAGCGAGCGTTTCTAATGGTCTCAAACACGTAGTAAACAAAGCAGGGAAATGTGCCTTCTCTGTAATGATGGCAATAACACCGATGTAGCGCCTGGTAAGCCATGCTACCTGCCCACAACGCACTGCTGCAGGTAGACCTTTGCTGTAGTGTTTGCTTTACTGTCGTCTTGGCGTTTGTTTCCATTTTTTTATATGCCTCTATAAAGTTGTATCTGCGGTGTCTGGTTAAGCTTGCTTTGTAGACTCGTGAACCTTTCACACTGAGCCACTCCCAATAAGGTGAGATTTTCACCTTGTGACTCGCGGTAGGTGACGCAATTATGGAGCAGTCAGGTGAATGTTTAGACGTCTTTACGAAAATGAAACCAGTCATTGACATAAATTGTGCTGACACCACTTGCAAAATCGTTTCCAAAATGAATATAATCGTGAGAGACTGCTAATATTTATCGGTTTCCCACCTAAAAAAACATTCATTAAATGGTTTTCATCAAGTTTCTCTGTTTTTGAGCCTCTTTTAGAATGCACTTGATGATGGTGATTTTAAAAGGTATGGGTTAACCAAGGCACACCAACTATGGGGGAAGAACTGGAACTAGAGAGCCATATGGACCCCTAAGGGCAGATGATTTACTAATATGATCCGCTTCAAAGGCACGGTTGCTTGATTATGCCTAGATGACGTTCCCAGAGGTTTGCTTCTGCTGCCCCTCAGATTGGTTTCTATTTGCTATCTCTAATAAGTTAAAATTTAGCAAATCCTTGTTTCCAGCCACTTTGAATGGCTTTCTGTGCATCAGCATCTCCATTACTTTTTTTTTTTTATACAGCCCATGCCTGTGCCTGTTGTGCTGTGAGAGATGGCAACATGAGTGTGATAGTACAGAATAGATATGTGGACCCGATGCCAAAAAATTAAGAATATTTTCACAAGTTGTACTGAGAGTTGCATAGCACTTCAGTACACAGTGGTTGAGCTTTATTTACTTGCGCCCAGCCATTTTAGTATTGCTCATTTTCAAAGGTTAAAGTGCCCTGTATTTGATATTGGGTATTAAAGGGGCTTTTTGGCTTAGGAGTAGACAAGCCCAATACACTTAATCTCTGCCCCAATCTGGCCGCGCCTGCACAAATGCTCCTTTCCTGGCTGCTTCCAGTCTCCTCTGGACAAGGAAGTGGCTTGGTCCTCTGACCACTGCAGCCAGTCGCAGGCCTCAGCAGTCACATCTCCTTGAACGGTACATCACAGCAGTTGCACATCTGAAGTAGTAGGTTTATAAGTGACTAAAGTAGCAAGTTTCTGCTGTTGTGTTATCTAATCTATTACTTATCATCCATAATCTAACAATCACTTAAATTCTCCGTTCCTTTCTTCTCTGGGGGAAAAAGCCTGAAACCATTAAATCTAAGATGCTTAAACTTTACATTTTTCAGAATTTCAAAGTTATTTCTTCTACCTTAGGCCTCCCCAAAGTGCATGAAATGCAACTGTTGACAAACTACATAGAGATGCCTTCTGATTCTCTAGTGGAAAGATATTTTGGTTGAAGATATAGGAGAATGAGGCAGATTTGAGAAGCTACTGTCAAGAACTTAGTGGATAAAACATGTTGATGAGGTGGTAACCGTTTCTTCCTTTGTGGCTTTTCATCTTTCTGTTAGCCGATCCTTAGGTGACTTGAATGGCATCTTTTCTCTGTGCCATCCAATCATTTACTAGATGTTTGCGGTGTGCATGATTTGCTGCTTCCTCTCTCAAATACAGTAACCTGTAACATGGATTTGCAGAAGCTTTGGAAAAGCTGTGAAGTATTTAGCCATTAATGAAAACGGTGTTTTCTCTACAAGAAAAGGTGGCTGTTGTAAGAAGTCACTTATTTAAAATGAACTTGGAACGTGAAAGTTTCTTGCTTTTTAGGGGTACAAAATATACCACAGGGTCCATTTTATATCTGCTCATCTTAAGCTCCTATATTGGCATCTTCCTATACACTAATGCTTTAGAAAGTCCTCATTCAAGCTGTTTAGAAGACCTGTGGCTGCTATTCGAACCGTACTGTGATCGTCCTATGAGTTTGTTTTGGGTTTGTGTCCAGCTTGTTCATCTGTCATGGTCAGGAAGCAGATGTCCCACCTAGCACTGATGCATTGTGCTTTCTGATCTCCTCCCTGGAAATGTTCCTCTTTCTTGCGTCACATATTCCTGCTGTTATTTTGTAACACTTTCCACAATTATATATATATATATATATATATGTGTGTGTGTGTGTGTGTGTGTGTGTATATGTGTGTGTGTGTATGTGTGTGTGTATATGTATATGTATATGTATGTGTGTATATATATATATATATATATATATATATATATATAATTTCTTGTAAAATAAACCCTTTATCTATATTGGTCTTCAGCACTTGAAAACAAGCATGGTAAACTTCGACCTCCATAATCCTGGTCACTGGTTGTTTGCTGGATACGTGGTGTCGCTGGTGCTTTGCTGGATACGCGGTGTCGCTGGTGCTTTGCTGGATACGTGGTGTCGCTGGTGATTTGCTGGATACGCGGTGTCGCTGGTGATTTGCTGGATACGCGGTGTCGCTGGTGCTTTGCTGGATACGCGGTGTCGCTGGTGCTTTGCTGGATACGCGGTGTCGCTGGTGCTTTGCTGGATACGCGGTGTCGCTGGTGCTTTGCTGGATACGCGGTGTCGCTGGTGCTTTGCTGGATACGCGGTGTCGCTGGTGATTTGCTGGATACGCGGTGTCGCTGGTGCTTTGCTGGATACGCGGTGTCGCTGGTGCTTTGCTGGATACGCGGTGTCGCTGGTGCTTTGCTGGATACGCGGTGTCGCTGGTGCTTTGCTGGATACGCGGTGTCGCTGGTGCTTTGCTGGATACGCGGTGTCGCTGGTGATTTGCTGGATACGCGGTGTCGCTGGTGCTTTGCTGGATACGCGGTGTCGCTGGTGCTTTGCTGGATACGCGGTGTCGCTGGTGATTTGCTGGATACGCGGTGTCGCTGGTGATTTGCTGGATACGTGGTGTCGCTGGTGATTTGCTGGATACGTGGTGTCGCTGGTGATTTGCTGGATACGTGGTGTCGCTGGTGATTTGCTGGATACGTGGTGTCGCTGGTGATTTGCTGGATACGTGGTGTCTTCTTCCGGGTGTAAAGCTGTTTACATGTGCTAGAGTTGTTATATTGCCATGAGCAAATGAATTAGCATTTAATTTGCTTAATCCTCACTGCCAATATGTTGCTGTACGTTTTGGCACGCATGTCCTGTAATCACTTCCGTTTCAAGTCACGTTCTTCTTTATTATTGCCAGGGAATTTTATTAGCCAGATCTACAAGGAAATGGATTTTGAGTTGGTGGATAAGCTCTGGCAATCTGGAAAATCCACCTTCAGACTGAAATCACACAAGGCACATTTTTTAGCCAAACCCAGGAATGGATTCAAGAGGAATTAGAAATATAAGAGAAGGACTTGTACTACTTGTTGCTGAATTCCCTTCAGTATTTGGCTCAAAAACTGCACTTTTTTCCACCCTTAGGATGCTACTACACATTTGCAGCAGAGCCATGAACACATGCATTACCACTAATTGCTATGATGTACCTGTGTTCACAGTGAATTCAGTTTTGACCGTGTTAGTTCTAGGAAATGAACCATTCCAATTGTCCAGTACATTGGGGTCTTCTACAAACGCTGTATGCCAGTTTTCTGGCGTACAAAAGTGGAACATTTTTGAAAAAAAAAAGTATATATATTTTTTGCTACTTTTTGCCTTTCCCTACTGTTCTTTCCACTTTGAAAAGTGGGTGGAGCCTAGCTGAAGCAGGCCTGACAATTACAGTAACTTACAACTGGCATCTCTACCATTCAGCTGGCTTAGGTTTCTGGTTCTGGTGCATGGACATCACAGATGTGGCAAATGTATTATAGAAGCCTGCACCCCCCTAATAAATAAGCTGTGTTTTACTCCTGCAGGGTTTTTACCGGCACCTGAAACACCAGTCTTTAGTAAATGAGTCCTACCATATCCTATATTCCTGTATGGACAGCGTGCAGAATAGGATGCATCCTTACCTGCTGAATGATGCGTAAATTGGTTTTTCTTTCATGGATAATTAGTGTTTTCAAGTACATAATTGGAAAACTAATGTCTGCCATAAATGGTGGCATTAAGGAATGAAAGTGCAGGTGAATTAATGTAAGTCAATGAGCCTCTCAGGATGAATTGGCAAATTTGCATGACATCAAAGGAAATATTGAGTGTGCTCACAGAGGGAGTGATCAGAGCGGACTTCAGTAACCAGACTCCCTGTATGCCACGGGCAGAGTCTTGGAGGAGACTATCATTTACTCATCAGTTTTATAAAATTGCATCTCTATTTGTACAACCATGTTAAATATGCACATTTTGAAAATACTAATAAATAAAAAAAAAAAAAAAATAGATATATATATATATATATATATCACTGCTCAAAAAAATAAAGGGAACACTTAAAAAACACAATGTAACTCCAAGTCAATCACACTTCTGTGAAATCAAACTGTCCACTTAGGAAGCAACACTGAGTGACAATCAATTTCACATGCTGTTGTGCAAATGGGATAGACAACAGGTGGAAATTATAGGCAATTAGCAAGACACCCCCAATAAACGAGTGGTTCTGCAGGTGGTGACCACAGACCGCCTCTCAGTTCCTATGCTTCCTGGCTGATGTTTTGGTCACTTTTGAATGCTGGCGGTGCTTTCACTCTAGTGGTAGCATGAGACGGAGTCTACAACCCACACAAGTGGCTCAGGTAGTGCAGCTTATCCAGGATGGCACATCAATGCGAGCTGTGGCAAGAAGGTTTGCTGTGTCTGTCAGCGTAGTGTCTAGAGCATGGAGGCGCTACCAGGAGACAGGCCAGTACATCAAGAGACGTGGAGGAGGCCGTAGGAGGGCAACAACCCAGCAGCAGGACCGCTACCTCCGCCTTTGTGCAAGGAGGAACAGGAGGAGCACTGCCAGAGCCCTGCAAAATTACCTCCAGCATGCCACAAATGTACATGTGTCTGCTCAAACGGTCAGAAACAGACTCCATGAGGGTGATATGAGGGCCCGACGTCCACAGGTGGGGGTTGTGCTTACAGCCCAACACCGTGCAGGACGTTTGGCATTTGCCAGAGAACACCAAGATTGGCAAATTCGCCACTGGCGCCCTGTGCTCTTCACAGATGAAAGCAGTTCACACTGAGCACATGTGACAGACGTGACAGAGTCTTGAGACGCCGTGGAGAACGTTCTGCTGCCTGCAACATCCTCCAGCATGACCGGTTTGGCATTGGGTCAGTAATGGTGTGGGATTGCATTTCTTTGGAGGGCCGCACAGTCCTCCATGTGCTCGCCAGAGGTAGCCTGACTGCCATTAGGTACCGAGATGAGATCCTCAGACCCCTTGTGAGACCATATGCTGGTGCGGTTGGCCCTGGGTTCCTCCTAATGCAAGACAATGCTAGACCTCATGTGGCTGGAGTGTGTCAAGACGAAGGCATTGATGCTATGGACTGGCCCGCCCGTTCCCTAGACCTGAATCCAATTGAGCACATCTGGGACATCATGTCTCGCTCTATCCACCAACGTCACGTTGCACCACAGACTGTCCAGGAGTTGGCAGATGCTTTAGTCCAGGTCTGGGAGGAGATCCCTCAGGAGACCATCCGCCACCTCATCAGGAGCATGCACAGGCGTTGTAGGGAGGTCATACAGGCACGTGGAGGCCACACACACTACTGAGCCTCATTTTGACTTGTTTTAAGGACATTACATCAAAGTTGGATCAGCCTGTAGTGTGTTTTTTCCACTTTAATTTTGAGTGTGACTCCAAATCCAGACCTCCATGGGTTGAAAAATTTGATTTTCCATTTTTTTTTTTTTTTGTGATTTTGTTGTCAGCACCTTCAACTATATGTAAAGAACAAAGTATTTCAGAAGTATATTTAATTAACTCAGATCTAGGATGTTATTTTTGTGTTCCCTTTATTTTTTTGAGCAGTGTGTGTGTGTGTATGTATGTATATGTAATATACACATACATACATACATACATACATACATACATGTCACTAGTCTGTTAGTTCCTAGCATTGCTAACCCTAAATGCCCCGCTCAGTCACACAACATAGAGGCCCATTCATTCTCTAATGGTAGACCCAACTACTAAACTCCAACCAATACCATCTTCTAACATGTTTATTCATGTATCACAAAACAGACGCCTTCCCTTTTTAAAGGTGCAAGCTGTGTTTTGTTTCTGTAAGGAATTTTGTTGTTTTGTGTGTGTGTGTTGTTGTTGTATTTTTTGAGGGGGTTGCTGCTGTTTTGGGTTGGGGGGGATGTTTCTTTCTTCTCTAGCTCCCCAGGGTTTGGATTTACTGACCCAGTGTATGCCTGCTGGAATTTATGGTATGAAGCAAGATCCTAGATAGAATCTCTACTAAGCTCATGATGAGACCAGAAAGCTATTCTTCCTTTACAAACAAAAGTCATGGCTGTCTTTAGTATCAGGGGTCTTCGTAGTGCAGTTATGCCTGAAAGCTGTGATAGCTGCAAGGAGAAAGTCTCCCTCTGTATTTTAATTCTTCACTGTTTTAGAGAAATGTGATTGCAGTCAGTCAATGTAATCAGTGTTTGTTAGAGGGTGAAAACATGCAGGGCTGTTTACTCACGCAGTTTCCATAGATAGGGAGCAAGCTAAGAGCTGAAGGACCAAGAAACCTCATCCATTTCTCAGTTCAAGAATTATTATACAAAAGGTGTAATATTTAATAACTATAAAATTAGGCACACAGAGAAAATGAGCATTGGCTGCCTAAGGGTACTTTCACACTAGCTCTTAAGTTTTCCGATATTGAGTTCCATTATAGGGGCTCAATACCGGAAAAAAAACGCTTCAGTTTTTCCCCCACAAAACTGAAAAGAACTTAATGCTCTGAAATTCCGTTCCATTTAGTTGCGTTTCCAGACCGGAGAGCAAACCGCAACGTGTTGTATTTTGCTTTACGTCCTGGGATGCGGAGCAAGACGGATCCGGCATGACCCCCAATGTAGGGGTGGGCGATATGCGATATAAATTTGGGCCACGATATGGATTTTCGCCATATTGCCTATATCGCCGGACCGCGATATGATCGCGCTCTCTGCGCGCACCATTTTCTCCTGAGCCGGCCGGCACAGTGGAGGGAGAAGGAGGGAGTCCGTCCCTCCCTCCCCACTGTGTGCGGCTGCCGCTGAACACCAATGAGGACAGCGTAGGAGGAGGAGGGGAGGGACTGTGGCCACTGCGCCACCAATGAATGTGCCGGCCATATCCCACAGGGTCCCCCTCCTCCCCCCCCCCCCCCCCCATCATGTGGCAGTGGGCAGTTCCGATCGGAGTCCCAGCAGTGTAATGCTGGGGCTCCGATTGGTTACCATGGCAGCCAGGAGTCACGCTACTGAAGTCCTGGCTGTCATGGTATGTTAGTGAGCAGCATTATACTCACGTGCGCCGTGGCCGCCGGGCGCTCCTTCTTCTGTCTGTGCGGCGGATTGCTAATGCTTATAGCATTAGCAATGCGCTGCACAGACCTATGAGAAGAAGGAGCGACCGGCGGCCACGGCGCACGTGAGTATAATGCTGCTCACTAACATACCATCGCAGCCAGGACTTCAGTAGCGTCCTGGCTGCCATGGTAACCGATCGGAGCCCCAGCATTACACTGCTGGGACTCCGATCGGAACTGCCCACTGCCACCAATGATGGGGGGAGGGGGACCCTGTGGCCGCTGCCACCAATGATTAATACTAGGGAGGGAGGGAGGGGGTGTCGGTTTGAATTACCATAGTGGACGGATCAGAGGCTGGGGGGATCAGATCAGAGGCTGGGGGGCACATGAGAGGCTGGCTGCCATGGTCAGCTCCCTGCTGTTGTGTGCACAAAGCATAGGGCAGCAGGGAGAGTGTAAAGTCCTATTCACCCTAATAGAGCTCTTTTAGGGTGAATATGACAAGGGTTCTAGCCCTTAAGGAGGCTAATAGTTATTAAATAAAAAGTAAAAAAAAAAAAAAGTTTAAATGCCCCCTTCCCCCCAATATAGAAAACAATATATCGCAATATATATCGCATATCGCACATGCTTAAAATTATATCACAATATAAATTTTAGGCCGTATCGCCCACCCCTACCCCAATGCAAGTCAATGGGGACTCATCCGTTTTGTCTGACACAATAGAAAACTGATCCGTTCTCCATTGACTTTCAGTGGCTTTAATGATGGATCCGTCTTGGCTATGTTAAAGATAATCCAAGGCTCCCCTATACATGTCATCCCATGAACATGTCCAGTAAAGGTTAACTATCATGGGTGGCATGTTATAAAGCAGATGGGTGGTTCTAGTCCGTGATTGACAGCTATCTTCATATAGAATAACCTTGAGGAAAGGCTGTCAATCACTGAGAGAACCATCCACTGGACTCAGAGATATGAATTAATAAAATACAAGTTATACTGAATTTTTTCCCAAAACTATATATAAATCTTCTCAGCTCCTGCTGCTCCATACCACGCTGCCCACAGATCGAACTGCACGTTCAGTGTGACAGGATATACTTTGAACTAAGCATGTCTGTTTGGTTAGGGGGAAGCGCATAAGTGGCCTCCAAAGACATCTGTTGCCACTTATCTCTATAGTAAAAAAAGAGAATAAATAGGACAAAATTTGTTTAAAATCCATCCTGTTCAGCACTTGTTTCCTCCTCCTGGGTGACATCAGGGACGCTTGGATTTTCCCACATTAGGCTGTTGGTGAATTTTGTGCAAATTGTCTTGATTTTAAGTGTTTTGATCAGCTTTACTTTCAGTAGTGTGCTCAGTCTGTTGAGGAGTCTGACGTACAGCACTATTGGGTGCTCCTAAGCGCCGACAGAATGTGGAGAAAGGCCAGGGAAACGGTTGCTTTCCTCTGTTCATGATACCATAACCAACTAAATTGGGCCTCGTGTATGTATATTGCGTTCTGCAAATTGTGGATCCATAAAATATGGATACCGTCTGTGTTGCATAAACATTTTTTGCGGACCCGTTGACTTTAATAGGTCTGTGGTCTGCATATTGTGGCCATCTATAGGACATGTTCAATCGCGTTGAGGAACAGACATACGATGTGGAAAGAATGTGGCTCATCCGTGTGCTTTCTACATCTTTGTAAAATAGAACAGGTTTAGTTGCCCATAGCAACCAGATTCCACTTTAAAAGGTTTTTAACAGCAGAAATTAATTTCTGAAGTTATTACCCAAAGTCTCACGAGACTTCGCAAAGTAATAACTTCGGCTCATCTGACAAAGTTTTGTGCGAATTGACTTTGGATGTTTCATCCGAAGCGGATTCGCTCATCCCTAGTAGCCATACAGCTTTCCATTCACACATCTGTAGAATGGGTCCGCAAATTGCGGAATGGGTGCGGACCCATTCATTCTCTATGGGGTAGGAATGGATGCGGAGAGCACACAGTGTGCTGTCCGCATCCGCATTTCCGGAGTGCCCCCCGATGTTCCAGTGTCCGGCTCCAGAAAAAAATAGAACATGTCCTATTCTTGTCCGCAGTTGCGGAGAAGAATAGGCAGTTCTATGGGGGTGCCAGCCGGGTGTATTGCGGATCGGCAATACACTACGCACGTGTGAATGGACCCTTAGGCTACTTTCACACAAGCGTTTTGGGTTTCTGTTTGTGAGATCCGTTCAGGGCTCTCACAAACGGTCCAAAACGGATCAGTTTCGGCCTCATGCATTCTGAATGGAAAAGGATCCGCTCAGAATGTATCAGTTTGTCTCCGATCAGTCTCCATTCCACTCTGGAAGCGGACACCAAAATGCTGCTTGCAGCGTTTTGCTGTCCACTTGACGAAACTGAGCCAAACGGATCCGTCCTGGCACACAATGTAAGTCAATGGGGATGGATCAATTTTCTCTGGCACAATAGAAAACTGATCCGTCTCCCACTGACTTTCAATGGTGTCCATGACGGATCTGTCTTGGCTATGTTACAGATAATACAAACGGATCCGTTCATGACGGATGCAGATGGTTGTATTATTGTAACGGATCCGTTTTTGCCGATCCATGACTGATCCGCCCAAAACTCGAGTGTGAAAGTAGCCTAAGATTTGTGTCAGCCAAACCCACCCATCTAATGTGTATGGGGTCTCCCAATCCTGCCACATTCATTGATGACAGGGGGTTAAGGATCATACATGTTGCATTTTAATGCCTAAACTTTGTTTCGTGGGGGGAGATAAGCCCCTGTCACTGGCTTTCTCCCCATTCACTACATGCACCCCCTCAGCTGAGCTAAGCATGCATATGTATGGGGGAATTGGGGGAGATAGCAGTCAGCTGAACAAGCTTTTGGCCCACAGTTATTTCCTATGGCCAGCTTAAAGGAAATGAGTCACCTCCCAATTAAAACCAGATGCCAATAAATATCCTTTTTAAAAAAAATTTTTATCTGGTTTTTATTTTCTGGGCGCAGATTTTTATTTAATTTTATTCTGTAATTCCAGGTATTTTTTTATTCTATTCCTTGAACATGATTAACTTGCCGACCAGACATCTGGTAAATGCAATGATGAAGGATTCTCCAGGGCATTTGGATGTTCACATGGTAGATTTTTCCACCATCCGCCTCAGGTTAATGCCACGGTTTTGCATGTCCCATTCGGTGGGGCTAATCCATGTGCAAAATGTCCACTGTGGTTTGTGCGCCAATAAGGGACCTTGATGCGTCTTTGAGATTTGTGTGGAAATCATCCGCGGCTATATGGACTGTAATGTGGAGAGCGTCTGTGCAGATTTGACGTCTGTGTACAACACCCATCATGTGAATAAATTGGTTTACTTTGTTACTGCTGGCATAGGAGACTGGTTCCAGAACCAGGACACTTCTGATGTGTTGCGGCTCGGCCTCCTTTGGGCAGGGAGCTTTGCCTCTCTCTCTGCAGACATCCACTGTATTTTGACATGTGGGTAAAGGTCGTAGGTTTTTTGTTCTTGGTAGCATTCTCTCTGGCCAGACTGAGCTGCCCCCGCGTTCTTGCCAGTGAAGGTCAAGGTATTATATTCTGGATTTCGCTATCGGACTGCTCGCTTTTGCAAATGTTGTGCCGTGTTTAGCTTTTTTTTTCTCTAATGCTCTTTGATATTGGATCATGCTCAATTTATGCCGGTAAACCTTGAAGCTGTGTGTATATAGTGGACGAGGCTTGCTTTTTATGAGCGGGTTGGTTATGACTTCACTGACTGCGTCTGCTGAAGGTTATTGACTTGTAAAATGTGAAAAACAAAAGTATCTTGTAGAATAATTTTTCTGCATACATTGCTTGTGTACTAACATCTTGTTTCAGCAGAGGAGTACAATAATCTAGAGTTTTCTTCTAACCCTGCATCACAGCTAAGGTTGGAATGGTTGTCTTAGTTTGTCCGGCTAAACAGTTGCCATCCTTTGTTTTACAGGCTCATTTTATAACTGAACCATGAAGAAGTTTAAGAGACGCCTTTCACTGACTTTGAGAGGCAGCCAGACAATAGACGAATCTCTATCGGAACTGGCAGAGCAAATGACTATAGAGGAGAACAGCAGCAAAGACAACGGTACGTGGCATTTTGTGTAGCATGTATGTGGTTTGGGGTTTTTATGCTCTTGTCTATCACCTCTGATACTTCTTAGAACTTCTGGGTCCTGTAGTTTCTTTTCTCCTCTACCTTCTTCGGTCTACGGTTCTGAGGTGCATTTCCAAAACAGACTTCACGTTGAGTTAAATGGCATTGGTTGTGGCAATAGACGGCCTTTGCACTGGCCAGAAAATGTGTGGGGGGAAAAATCTACTTTCTTCTAGGGGTTATCCACGAAAATGATCACCTATCCACGGTTTGATCATGGAGGGAGGGGGGGGTGGCAACCACTGGCACCTCCTGCCATCCTGAGAACTAGGGGTCCCTGAGTCGCCTCCCTGAATGGAGTGGTGGGGCACATGTCAGTCCACCACAGTATTCACATCTGTGGAACTAGCAGAGTGCTGTCTATTCAGCTTCATAGATGTAAATGAAATCGTGGACTCTGGGCCCCCTCCATTCTGAGGATTCACTGGATAGGTGATAAATATATTCGTGGGATAACCCCTTTAGATTCTAACCTGTGCATCCAGGAGTCATATTATTTGTGCAGAAATGGCACACATTTACAAAGCACTTTACCATAAGGCTTTGGTGCAACCTGCAAATGATCACGTGCAGTATTTTAGCAGTTTTTCTTGTCTGCCGAATTTCGAGTGGACTCAAGCGAGACAATGTTTAGACCAACCAGAATACATGAAAATGCCACATACGCTGGCAACAAACTCCTTTTTTCTCATACCATTTGGAGGTTTTATTTCCTAAAGCTGGATTTACACTGCCTGTTGGACAGATTATTGGGAACAAGCGTTCCGACGAGCACTAATTCCCGATAATCCACCTGTGGAAAGTTGCCGCTGATCACTCTATGAATGAGCAAAACGCTTGTCCATTGGGTTATACATCTCTCATGCAGACACCTAAATTATCGTTTCTGGGCAGCAGATTGTGCTAGTAAACAGCGATCCGCTACCCAGAATCAATGCATCTGTTTGGGGACAATCAATGGCAGTAGTGGTCATCGTCCCCATACAGTTGAGGTGATCACTGCATGTAAATGGATCTCTTCACTTCCACTGCAGAGCAAGCACTTATCGGCTGCGTAAATCCAGCATTATCTTGAAGAGTGAAAATGTCATTTAAAAGAAACCTATCATCACTTTCCCTATTTATCCACTCACTTTTCTAAAAAATACTTTTTAGTACAATTAATAATTATATTAAAATCAATTCTGAACAAACTATCAATTCAGAGAAATGCCTAAAATAAATGTTCCCGCCATATATGTAAATGAACCTTAGACCAGGGCTCGACAAATCCCGGTCGCCATGGCGACCAGGAATTTGGTCCTGGCGCTTGGGTATTTGTCAGCCCGTTTTCAAAGATGCGCTCTCGGCGCGCGCCATGGTTTCCTGAGCTGTCACAGTGGAGAAGGAGAGGAGTCCCTCCCTCCCCACTGTGCGCGGCTGCCGCTGACCACCAATGAGAACAGAGTAGGAGGAGGGGAGGGACTGTGGCCTCTGCGCCACCAATGAATGCCTGAATACCAATGTGCCGGCCATATCCCGGCCCCTATGACTGCACGCTGTGATCCGCGCGATTAACCCCTCAGTTGAGGGGTTAATCGCGCGGATCACAGCGTCCTGTCAGAGGTCGGGTGCCGGGAATGTTTGTCTGCATTGGTGGCAGTGGGCAGTTCCGATCGGAGTCCCAGCAGTGTAATGCTGGGGCTCTGATCGGTTACCATGGCAGCCAGGAGTCGCGGTACTGAAGTCCTGGCTGCGATGGTATGTTAGAGAGCAGCATTATACTCACGTGCGCCGTGGCCGCCCGGCGCTCCTTCTGTCTGTGCGGCTCATTGCTAATGCTTATAGCATTAGCAATGCGCCGCACAGACCTATGAGAAGGAGCTCCTGGCGATCACGGCGCACTTGAGTATAATGCTGCTCACTAACATACCATCGCAGCCAGGACTTCAGTAGCGTCCTGGCTGCCATGGTAACCGATCGGAGCCCCAGCATTACACTGCTGGGACTCCGATCGGAACTGCCCACTGCCACCAATGATGGGGGGGGGGGGGGGGGACCCTGTGGCCACTGCCACCAATGATTAATACTGGGGAGGGAGGGGGGGTGGGTTTGTTACCAGAGGGGGCTGATAAGAGGGAGAGGCTGGAGGGGCTGATCAGAGGCTGGGGGGCACATGATAGGCTGGCTGCCATGGTCAGCTCCCTGCTGTTGTGTGCACAGGGCAGCAGGGAGAGTGTAAAGTCCTATTCACCCTAATAGAGCTCTATTAGGGTGAATATGACAAGGGTTCTAGCCCTTAAAGAGGCTAATAGTTATTAAATAAAAAGTAAGAGAAAAAAAAAGTTTAAACACCCCCCCCCCCCCCCCCCCCCCCCCAATATAGAAAACAATATATCGCGATATATATCGCATATCGCACATGCTTAAAATTATATCGCAATATAGATTTTATGACGCGGCTCCGCCTGGCTCCTAACTTTTTTAGCTGGCTCCTAGATTCCAAGGAAATTTGTCAAGCCCTGCCTTAGACGAGTCCTGTCTCCTCCATGCTTAAGAGATGAGTCCAGCGTTCTCTGACTCTGAGCCCAGTACCGCCTGCATCCTCCGAATCTCCTCCTTGCTCACAGTTAGATTGCCGTAATCTCGCAATGCTAGAGCATGCGCAGTTCGTTCCCTGAGGCTGATGCCAGCACAGGGAAGAAACACTATGCCGACACTGCGCGTGAGCTAGCTCACGCATCGTGAGATTACAGCGCTCTAGCTTTGTGACGTCGGGGAGCAAGGAGGAGATTCATAGGATGTGGGGTGATGCTGGGCTCCTTCACAGTGGGCATGGCTGGGCTCCGGAAACGTTAGTAACAGCTCCTTGGGCTTCTTACTTGCCTCATTTATTTATATATATAGATAGATAGATAGAGATAGATATATATAGATAGATAGATAGATAGAGATCGTGTTTTTTTTACACAATAAAAGCACACAGAGCTATGGGGACTGGGTATTGCAGATGTGCTAGCGGCCATCTAGCAGCCCATGTCCTCAGCTTTATACACAAAATCCAGGTGACAGGTTCCCTTTAATGGATTTGGTGCAAATCACTAGAAGTTCTTACTTCGCTTTTTATTTTATTTTTTGCACTAGTCTATTTGGGGAATGAGTTTTTTTTGTCTAACAATAAAATTGTTTATATGCTTCAAAAATGAAAACTTAAAATTGTAGTCACCAGTAGCAAACATCTTGTCACAATGGCTACCTGACTTTGCTGCAGTGCTGCATTTGTATCCAACAGCCTGACAAACTCAAAAATGCTGAGGTTTAACCTTAACATGAAGCTCCGAACTAGACTCTTAACAGGATGCAAACTGCATAGTTTGGGAGACACGAGCTGTGATATACTTATTGAGCTTGCCACAACAATTGATCACAGTATTGTTTGTTCAGTGCTAAGGGTACTTACTGTTGTCAGGAGACCTCTCTGTATCTTGTGACACTGGAGATGTCGGTGCCATCTGTAAATGGAACAATAATTATTCTGTTGGATAAGGATAAATGTCTACTGTAGATGTAGCTGAGAACACTTTCTGTATAGCTTTTAAAAGTACGGTAGGCTGTTAGAGCAGTGGCTAGATGATCGAAAGGAAACGTAAAAACACTTCACTAAGGGCAACTATCACTGTACTGGGTGCAAACCTTAAACCAGACCTCCAAAAGTAAAGCTAAATTTAGAAAAACTTGTGATCAGTATACAATAAAATCATTAACAAATAACCATATACAGTACACAGAAGGCCAATGCCAAAACGACACTGGCTCCATTATAACACCAGGGCTATACACCATCAAAAGCAAGTGATGCAACAGGAATAATTGTAGTGCCAGCTACATTATGGTCTAAGGAGACACCACCACTGTCCCAAAAGGTATCTGTGATGGCCAAACTGCCGGCTCTCCAGCTGTTGTAAAACTACAACTTCCAGTATGCCCAGTCTGCCTACAGCTATCAGCCTACAGCAGGGCATGATGGGATTTGTAGTTTTACAACAGCTGGAGAGCCTACCTATTAGACCCTTGAAGATACCCTTTCTAGTTCCATTGAGTTTCTTTACAAGTCTGCGTCTATCAGGGAATACAATAAGGGTTCAAATACAACAGGTAGAAAAATAGATGAAAAAACACCTCCATGTAGAATAATTGCCTGTCTCAGAGCGGAGCCATTTACTATGACCCCTTTTCATCCTGTGGCCCTACAATTATACATGTTGCATCACTTGGTTATGTTGGTGTATCTTATCAGCGTTGCTGTGCACCCAGTGTTGATTTGTGTGTATAGTGTTTTTAGTGGATTGATGGCCTAAGGTTTGGTTGACCCATAATGGGTGTTTGATCTAATAGGGCCTTTACTAATTTCACTGATGTTTTCCCAGATGGCCCTTTAAATGGGTTGGTCAAGTTGTAAACATAACTTGGCCAAAACTCAGGGACAGAAGACTAAGGACCCCTGTGATCATTGTAGTTCCAGTGCTGGGGACCATCAATGGTCAGACATTTATGACCTACCTTATTGGATAGGGGATAAATGTGGTTTGTGGGAAAACCTCTATGGCCCCTCAGGCAAGGTCAATAGACCTTCTCAGGCCATCTGATTGCCCAGACAATAATACATGAGGAAAGCATGGCAATGTATAGTGCAGTGCAGATCTAGGTGTCCATCTGGTTTTGAATCTTATCCCCCTGTATAAATCAAGCCTTTCCAAATTATTCAGATTGTACATTTATTATAGTTGATATTTTGGAGATAGAGGAAACTTTTTTTATTTTTTTATTACTGAAGTTTCAGAGATCAAGAATGACAGAATGAGTCTGCTGGCTCGCTTGCCATCGCACAAATGAGGGCATATCAAAGGAATGTTGTACTTGAGCCAACTTTTATTATTTTAATGAACACGGTTGATTGACAGTCAAAGGCAGTGTCACATCTGTGTGAGCGGCTCTCTGGAGATGTGCAAGGGTTTTGATCATGCTTGGAATGATCTGGTTATGTGTAAGAGATGATTGTCAAATCCCAGCAGAGATACTGGGAGGATGAACTGGTCTACATATGACGGCACAGTCAGGTACTAGGCATGTTTGTGTCATTCGGTGACTCATTGACCGGTGTATTACTGTTTTCCATACGCGCCGACAGCTTTATTACAAATCGAGCATGATACAGGGAATTCCAATGGTGACGCTGAGAAACCTGCTAGATCCCTGCTGAGATGAATATTTTAACGTTTCCTATCACTTTACTAAAGCATTTGCCGACTGCTATTGTAATGTAATGAAAAGAAGTCATTCTCAGAGTGGCTTTTATGCTCCCATTCCCTCTTATCCAAATGACAGTAAGGCCTCATGTACACGACCGTTCCGTTTTTTTGCGGTCCGCAAAACACGGAAGCTGCCTGTGTGCCTTCCGCAATTTACGGAACAGGCGGCCCATTGTAGAAATGCCTATTCTTCTCCGCAAAACGGACAAGAATAGGACGTTATATATATTTTGCGGGGCCACTGAACAGGGCAACAGATGCGGACAGCACACGGAGTGTCTATCCTGCTGCTCACATTGTTTTGATAAAGGCATTTGCCGAAACGCGCGTCACCTCTTCCATGAGTGGCGAATAAACCTGATATAATTGCAGTATAAAGAAGTGCCGGTTCCTTCCTTCCTTTAAGCACACGGAGTGCTGTCCGCATCTTTTGCGACCCCATTGAAGTGAATGGGTCCTTTTTGCAGCTCGGATGTGGACCACAACAACGGTCGTGTGCATGAGTCCTTACGGTGAAGAGCACATGGCTTTACCTTTT
Source organism: Bufo bufo (assembly GCF_905171765.1). Taxonomy (NCBI): domain Eukaryota; kingdom Metazoa; phylum Chordata; class Amphibia; order Anura; family Bufonidae; genus Bufo; species Bufo bufo. The sequence continues at coordinate 446,035,963 of NC_053389.1, read as the reverse complement.
TCATATGCATTATGGCCCACATTTACTTTTGTGGTTATGCCTGAATTCTGGGGTGAATTGCAGTTTGCTGCATCTCATTTTAGAGGCTAGAATAACCTCCTGACCCTTGTTTGGCAAGGGGGCATGGCCTCATTGGAAAGGGGTGTGGCTTCGAGAGGAAGATGAGATGGCTGCGCTGATGGTGGATCTACCTCTGCTTCCCCACTAGTATATAGTTACTAGTCTGTTTGTGTAGTATTCCTATGGTATGTTTTATATTGGGGCATGTAGAGGAATAGAAGCCTTTTAGCACTTCACTTTCCTCCAAAAATACAAGCTAGCCGTGCCGTGATCTATTTTCTGAGGCTCAAGGTCAGAGCATGCTTCTTAGATTCACTTGCTCACTATTCCTTTGGGTACTTTCTCTATAAGTGGCATTGACATGGATCTCAAAGCAGCTGAGAGGCTATTATTGTTAAGCTGACTTTCAGGAATCTGGTCTTCCCTTTCTATAAAGACGCCATTGAATAACTAACTAACTCACTGTATATTGGCTGCCATTGAAAACCTAAGTCTGTCCTTTCCGTTGAAGTTGTTTTTCACCCACAAGGCCTATGGACTGTGTAGTCCTTGCAATCAGTAAGTTAGAATTCCTCATTTTATAATGCCCTTATATTTCCCTCACCCTTGGCATGTAGTGTCAAAATAACAGTGGCAGAACGTTTGGAAATTTATACCACCACAGACTGCCAAGGAGTACTGTTCGGCAGGAGCACAACTGCTAGAGAGGGCAATTAATATCACAATACAGTGCACAAGAGGAGAATACACTCCTATGTCGCCCAAAAAGAATAGGCTCCTTTAAAATGAAGAAATGCCTATCTGTAAACAGTTGTTTTGGGTTTCCTTTCCCTCAGGTCTCATGCACCTGACTCTGTCCGTTTTTGCAGATCGGCATGTTCTCTCCCCTTCATTAGAAATGCCTATTCTTGTCTGCAAAACGAACAGCAATAGGACGTGTTCAACTTTTTTGCAGTGCCGCTATACAGATGCGGACAGCATATTGAAATGAATGGGTCGGCATCTGACCCGCAAAAAATGTGGTTTGGATGCGGACTGTAACCACGGTTGTGTGAATGAGGCCTCAGGCCGCTTTCACACAGTCGGTGTTAGATCAGTGATTTCCATCAGTGATTGGCTTCATGCACACGACCTTGCTGTTTTTTGCAGACCGCAAACCGCGGATTCACAAAAAATGGAAGCTGCAATTTACGGAACGGGTGACCCATTGTAGACCTGCCTATTCTTGTCCGCAAAACGGACAAGAATAGGACATGCTATTTTTTATTATTTTTTTTGCGGGGCCTCGGAACGGAGCAACGGATGCGGACAGCACACGGAGTGCTGTCCGCATCTTTTGCGGCCCCTTTGAAGTAAATGGGTCCGCACCCGAGCCGCAAAAACTGCGGTTTGGATGCAGAAACGAAAAACGGTTGTGTGCATGAGGCCATTGTGAGTCAAAACCAGGAATGGAGCCTGCACAGGTTGTCTCACTTCAGCAAGTAAGATTTATCCTGTAGAGGAAGTTAATACAAGGCACTTACTAATGTATTGTGATTGTCCATATTGTCTCCTTCAACTTCATTTTTCCATCACATTATACACTGCTCGTATCCATGGTTACGCTCATGCTGAAATCCAAAAGCAGTGGTCATGATTGCACACTAGTTCTTTGCTTTTGACCCACATCTGGTTTTGGTTCACAATTACTGATGGAAATCTACACTGATCAAACACTGTCACTTAGCCTTTAGATGCTGGTCAGGGTGGGGACGGGGCTTCCGGTTCTTATTGAGGAGACCTCAGTTGGTGCATGGAGACTTATTTTCAGCATTTCAATGCTTTATGGGAAACCAGGAATATAGATTAGCTCATCAGCCAAACCAGATGAAGAGAATGACCCTTCTGAGAACCATTTCTCTCCTGAATTGCATCTAAGGCTGGGTTCACATCACGTTTTTCCTATCCGTTTAATGTATCCAAAAAACGTATACGTTAAACGGATGCCTCAGAAAGATGCCCAAGTTTTTTGTGATGTGAACCTAGCCAGCAAGTACGTTGATCTCTACTGATGAGGGGCAATAACCCTGAAACAGCTGTCTATGGGTACTTTCACACTTGCGTTTTTCTTTTCCGGCATAGAGTTCCGTCACAGGGGCTCTATACCGGAAAAGAACAGATCAGTTTTATCCCCATGCATTCTGAATGGAGAGTAATCCGTTCAGGATGTCTTCAGTTCAATCGTTTTGACTGATCAGGCAAAAGAGAAAACCGCAGCATGCTACGGTTTTATCTCCGGCGAAAAAAACTGTATTAGTGCCGGATCCGGCATTCAGAATACCGGAATGCCGGATCTGTCCTTCCGGTCTGCGCATGCGCAGACTGAAAAAAAAGGGGGAAAAAAATAAATGCCGCATCCGTTTTTGCCGGATGACACCGGCATTTCAATGCAGTTTTTCGACTGATCAGGCATTTTTAAGACCGATCAGGATCCTGATCAGTCTTACTAATGCCATCAGTTGGCATACGTTTTGCCTGATCCGGCAGGCAGTTCCGGCGACAGAGCTGCTTGCCGGATCTCTCTGCCGCAAGTGTGAAAGTAGCCTTAAGATGTCACCCTTTCCTTTCAATCAGTATCTGATTTTGCTGACACGAGCTAATCTGCATAATGTAATGGACAGTAAATAAGAAATCATGGAGGAGAGGGTTGCAGCTGGAGATAGTCTCACCTTGTTTCAGGGAAGAGGGGAGCAAGAGGTAGTCATTACCTTTTGGCTTTTAGGGACCATTGCTCTTGCATCACACCAGGGAAAGCTTGACCACTCTACACGCATGGAGAGCAAAAATGTACATTTCCAGAAATCAGCAGAAGGAAGTGAAAAAAGACCTATAATATGCAGGTTGACCCAGTGGGGCAGAACTATAGATACATAATGTTTTCTGGTGTATAATACATTGAACAATATCACATCTAAACACCATGTTTATGAAGTCCCTGGTCCATTTGGTCCAAGCCCTCCGTGGCTATGCTTCAGAGCCGCACACGTTTTCAGTTGCCTCTGTAACCATAGGTTTCTGATATATGTAACGAATGTTTGTCAGTGATGTCCATCTACGGCTTCTGTGGCGGTATTACAGAAGCTATTTGTTCGTATGTGTACAAACTAAGTAAACATACTTTTCAGCCACCTTGACTCTGAACTAATAATAGACTTGTCACAATTGGTTAGGTGCTAATTTTCACATGCAAACACCACGGCTTCACCGCTAGAGAATTTCTATTTCTGCTGCTGTCTCATATTAGTTTTATGATGATTCGCTTAAAGTGTAACCGTCATTTTAGTTTATTTTTAATATAGTGTAGGAACAGGGATGTTAAACATTTTTGTAATATACTTCATTAGGGAAAGGGGCTTATTTGTACTAGAAAACAGGATATAAAGAGTCTTCATAGCAAAGCTCTGACTCTCTTTAGTCTTCAGCATTGTACTGAGCGCTGAAGAACACATCAGATGGGCAGGACGATGGGCAGTGATAAGTTAGGGCATAATCTGGAATTGGGCTAGTGATGAGAGGCAGCCGAGAGCATCTGCATGTTGCACACAGGAGGCTGTGCTGGTTGTCCTATACGATTTATATTGGGAAACGGTAGCCCAGCTTCACGTCCTCAGTTTCCCTCTGGCTTGGTATAGAAAATGCCTGAGGGAAGCAGAAGCTAGAACAGATCCATAGTTTTCTGTGGGCTGCTTCATACACATCCGGTGCATCAGTTGTGATCCCGGATGTCAAATAGCGCTGGACAGAAAAACAACGCATGCAGCATTTTTCTGGCTGGTGCCATCAGTCTGTAGACGCCTATAGCAGTTGTGTCCAGCTGACCGGACATAACTGAGATATGTGCATCCAGCCTTACACACACTGGATGGAACTAGTCCACATCATTGGACTGTAAATAATCCTATCTTTATTGACCCAGGCGACACACTGTGAAGGTAGGTGAAGTCTGAAGGGTCTACCTGCCTTAAGCTGTACTTAGAACATACTGATTTATTCATGTTTGGAGCTTATAACTTGATCGTTGAAAAAGCAGGCAGCATGTCCGTCTCCGCCAAATGGGTGAAACAGTCAGACTTTCTCTACCTTTTGTGGGCCACCTGCATTATGGCACACTCTAGACGCAGTGGTTATAGTCCTCTTCACTTGTTGTTTGCTGACAAAAAAAAATCATAATCTGTACAAATTCTAAATGTCACATATGACCAATATGGCTCCTTCCTCTAATGGTGCTGGGACTAGCTGAAAAAAATGCCATTTTCCTCCCCTTTATTACAGCTGGGATGCAGCATGCACTGACTAACACAGAGTGACTCCCAATAATTGCAGCTTTAATCACTATAACAATGTTTGTCTATGGATGATTATAAGATGGTGTGGACAGTAATCAATTCTTTTCTTCCTCCTTTCTTTTTCCTTGGGTCTCTACCTATTCTACAACCTTTCTTTTTGTGATGGATTGGATCTGTGTTGCCTTTTGGGATTACTAGAACCTATTGTGAAGAATGGCAGGCCTCCAACATCTCATAGTATGCACTCCTTCCTCCACCAATACACAGGATCCTTCAAGAAGCCACCACTGAGAAGACCACACAGTGTTATAGGTGGAAGTCTTGGCTCATTCATGGCAATGCCCAGGAATGGAAGCAGACTAGGTAACATGTTTTCTTTAATTGTGTCACATACAACTCGTTGCATGTCACCTACATGAGTGAATCTGACAGCAGGAATATTGGAAGTGTATGTCATTGTTTTGCACATATGTTAGTCATTTAAAGGGGTTTTCTGGGGGTACAACATTGATGATCTATCCTGAGGATCTGATTTGTCGGTGTCCAACTTCATACATCCACGCTGATCAGCTATTTGAAGAGTCCCTGGCACTGGGGTCTCTTAGGCCAGTGACGTCACCTTCATCCCTTTGCCTATGTACAGCTTACTAACGTTCAAGTGAATGGACTTGGGCTGCAATACCAATCATATCCACTATACAGTGTACGGTGCTGTGCTTAGTATGTCTCTTCAAACAGCTGATTGGCGAGACGTGCCAGGACCTCCACCAATCAGATATTTATTACCTATCCTGAGCATAGGTCATTGGTATTGTACTTCTGGAAAACCCATTTAATGGAAGGGTCACAAGAAGCGGCAATGCAGTCGCCAATAACTACAGAAATATATGTTTGATGTGGTTTTCCAAGCAATTGTTAAAGGAGTTGTCCAGGTTCAGAAGTGAACCTGGATATAACATCATCTTTACCAATTTACTATGTATGAGTTGAACATCAGAGCATTTCTCCAATGTCCCCCCTTGACTTGCGCTGCATCGTGCAGGGCAAGGTCAATTTGTTTACTGCCGGTAACGTACCGGGCTTCTCCTCACTATGCTAGGCGGAGACTTCCACCTAGCAATCAGCCCGGTGATGTCTCTGGCACAGATGGGCAGTTTATAGCGCTTTCCTAGACTGTTTTAGAAGCGGGTTCCTCTAAAGTAGCATAGTGAGGAGAAGCCCAGTATGTCACCAGGAGTAAAAAAACAAACAAGGAAGGGGGAGCATCAGAGCAAGGAAATGCTCCGATGCTCCACTCATGCATAGTAAACTAGTAAATATGAGGTTATATCCGGGTTCAGCTCTGAACCCAGACATCCTCTTTAAGCGACTGCATTATTTTGCCTGGAAACAACTGTATCTCCTGCAAAACATCACAGTTGTTATGGGCCACGTGGTTCTGTGGGCGAAAATAATTTGTAAAACATGCTAAACATGTCTAGTTGTGGTTCTCAGCTGCTCCATTTGGACCGTGAAGGGCCTCAGAATAATGCTAATCTTAAAAAAAAAAAAAAGTGACTATATGAAATATTTGAATATTTTCTTATGTCTTTTTTTAATGTGCGGAATTTGATAAGTATGCATAAGGTGCACATTGTTAGTAAAAATAATATAACAAAGACAGGGGCACTCTCCGGTCTTACTAACCCTCATACTGATGTAAAATTGAGAGATTAGCCAACATATCCTACTGTGGAGGACATGTCTGAGCCTGAGCACGCTAAACCTACCTGTGCCATATGGGCAATACCAGGAGCCAGTGGGCAAATTACAGGAGCGCAGGGTCTGACTCACAGCAATGTCCCAGTTCCCTCCAGCATGAGACCATGCATACAGTGGGAGGAGGCAGAGAGCTCTGAGCCCCACCCAAGACTGGCTGATATAACTCGGGCCTCACATGTGCACCAGAATCCTGCCTGTAGATGGAAATATAGGCACATTCAGACTAGGAGTTTATACACCTCCAAAAATTTCAATATACAAACTACAGATTGGCGTGGTATTAAAAAGCAGGAAGTGCTCAACCCCATATGCAGTGGTGTATCTATACCGGGTTGAGCACTTCCTGCTTTTAAATACCATGCCAATTTGTAGTTTGCACACTGTTAGTAAGGCTACTTTCACACTTGCGGCAGGACGGATCCGACAGGCTGTTCACCCTGTCGGATCCGTCCTTCCTCTATTTCGCTGTGCTGCCGGACCGCCGCTCCGGAGCGGCACGGCGAAATAGCGGAAGAACGGATCCGACAGGGTGAACAGCCTGTCGGATCCGTCCTGCGGCAAGTGTGAAAGTACCCTAAGCAACAATTTTGGATCACTTTACATCAAACCTGTCTTTCCCCTGATCACCAGATTTATCTGAGGAAAGGGATTTAGGGGTCATTATTTCAGAAGACTTAAAGGTAGGCAGACAATGTCATAGAGCAGCAGGAAATGCTAGCAGAATTCTTGGGTGTATAGGGAGAGGAATTACCAGTAGAAAGAGGGAGGTGCTCATGCCGCTCTACAGAGCACTAGTGAGACCTCATTTGGAGTATTGTGCTCAGTACTGGAGACCATATCTTCAGAAGGATATTGATACTTTGGAGAGAGTTCAGAGAAGAGCTACTAAACTGGTACATGGATTGCAGGATAAAACTTACCAGGAAAGATTAAAGGACCTTAACATGTATAGCTTGGAAGAAAGAAGAGACAGAGGGGATATGATAGAAACTTTTAAATACATAAAGGGAATCAACACGGTAAAAGAGGAGAGAATATTTAAAAGAAGAAAAACTGCTACAAGAGGACATAGTTTTAAATTAGAGGGGCAAAGGTTTAAAAGTAATATCAGGAAGTATTACTTTACTGAGAGAGTAGTGGATGCATGGAATAGCCTTCCTGCAGAAGTGGTAGCAGCAAATACAGTGAAGGAGTTTAAGCATGCATGGGATAGTCATAAGGCCATCCTTCATATAAGATAGGGCCAGGGGCTATCCATAGTATTCAGTATATCGGGCAGACTAGATGGGCCAAATCTGCCGACACATTCTATGTTTGACACTTGCGACAGTGTGATCCGGCGGGCAGTTCCATCGTCGGAACTGCCCGCCGATCTGCCGCTGACTGAAAGCATTTGTAAGACTGATCCGGATCACGAGTTTTAAAGATTAATAAGTAAAAGTTATGTTTTATTAGTCTGGGGCAAGAGTGGTTAGTAGCCGGTTAGGCGTTAGTGGTTGTTTAATAAATAAACCCTTCCCAGATAGGGTCCTTTATAGTAAGTAGGTTCACATTATGTGGAGCCCTTAGGGTTCAAGGAGAAAAGTAACTTGGACCAGTCTCCTGTTGGACATAAGAGGTATATGCGAGGGGGGTGGGGGGGAGTAGAGAAGACTGTTTGTTGCAGTGTAAATCCTGTAGGTGATCTAAAAAAATTGGAGCAGTGCTCTAAGTTAGCGGGTACGGTGCGATAGGCCTTGTGAGGCCTGTAGCAGTGGTGAAGTCGGATAGACCTTGCAGTTGGAGCCCAGTTGGCAATTGGGCCTGGCAAGTGATACAGTCTCTGCCCTGTATTCGGGCTGGGTGTCTCTCCTACCTCCCCTGAGGTTTTATGTATCGGGGGACCATTGCTTTAAGGTCTGCTGCCTGCCTGGAAGCTGTGGCGCGCTCTCCCACCCACAAGTGCCGCAGTATTGTTATGACGTGGGGGGTCTGCGGCTTAATACATTCCTCAGCGCCCGACTTGCAGGGCTGCTGGTGCAGTGGACGGGGGGAGCGGGTGCTGTATCGTAGGCTCCGGCACCTTGTGCGGTTGGTCAGTCTAACTTTGGATCCGGCTGGCGTGTCGGCGCTTGTAAAAGACTGGGTCCTGGCGCTGCAAACTCAGTAGGGCCTCGCTGCCGCCGTGGTGGTCTTAACCCCCCCCCGGCGGCACGTCTGCAGCGTCGGGATGGGACCGAATTGAGTGGACAGCTCCACAACGTGAGAGCGCCTGAGCTCCGCTGAGGCCTCAGCTGGGTGATAGGTCTCTAGAGCACTGCATTAACATGTACTTGGAAGAGCTGGGTCTCCAGCATCCATTTACTAGCCTGCCACACAGACAGTGTGTGATATATAATAATTTTAAGTGGTTGAAGAATGTTACATTATGTGACACTGCTGTCATTGTCAGAACTTGTCATGTACAATATTGTCTTACTCTGAGGCATTGAGATGATTTTCATTCAGTACACAATATCCCAGCGGAAGCACGCATGCTATTCCTTTCTAGATGTCGTTCTGGCCTTCAGACATTACCGAGCAGTACTACGTGACCAAGCAGTGTTTGCATTCCTTTAGAGTGGAAGTAATTTAATGTATTGCCTCAGCTTTCTATTGAACACACATACTTGTGAACTCGTCAGGACTTGATTTTTTTTCTAGAAAGTTGTGTTTTTAGAGTCTTCCAAAAGGGTGAAAAATGTATGCAGTGTGCACATCCATTCTTTGCCTTTTAAGGGTAGCCCTTTCCATTTTTTATTTTTGCAGCCCGTATGCAGAATTATTCACTTCAATGGGGCCACAAGAAAAAAAAACTGAAATGACTGTGCATTCCGTGTCCATATGGCCGTTCCACAAAATAATAGAACATGTCTTATTATTGTCAGCATCACAGTCAAAGATAGGACTGTTCTATTAGGGGCCGGCTGTTACGTTCCGCAAAATGCGGAATATACTCTGCCGGTATCAGTGTTTTGCGGTTCTGCAATTTGCGGACTGCAAAACAACAACTTTTTTGTGCATGAACCCTAACACGGTTGTGATTGCTTCCTGTCTAGCTCTGGCACTGGTTATCTGCTGGCACATGTTGCCTTCCTATGTCCCTCATCATCAGTACTGTGGTGATGTTTCTAGTTCAGTGTTACTCAACTCTAGTCCTCAGGGCCCACCTACCCCTCATTTTTTTTTCAGGATATCCTTTAGTATTAAGTAGGTGATATAATTAGTGTTAATAAGAGAGATATATTTATTTGCTGTGGGATATTCTCAAATCATGACCGGCAGTTAGGAACGGAGGACTTGAGTTGAGGAACACTGTTCTAGAGGGAAGAACATCATGCTCGTCTATCAGTCATTGAAGAAATTTCAGTGAAGCACACACATTTGTCTGCTCGTGCAGTGCTTCCCAGTATGTAGGCAGCCTATGATATGCTTGCCAGCTTCCTGGCCCCATAGAACACAATTCCAAATGACTTCTAAAGGATTTGGTATTTTTACAAGATTCTAACAAGCATTTTTTCCCACAGGATATAGTTATTAAAGGTATTTTCCTGAGACATGCAATCAATGTGAGATCTGAGCCCCTACTGATCCCTATAATAAATGTCACCGTTTTTATTAATATCTGTGGGATCTACAGAAACGCCCAAGTGAGCGCACTCTCTTCTTTTTCTGGGTACAGAAGTCGTGGCATTCCTGTTCTTCATATTGGCTGGACACCAACTGATATGGTCAGATATGTCATTTATAAAAAAAAAAGCTCAAGTCACAGGGCCCTACTCAATATCTATTCCAAGTAGCATCTGCCTGAAGTATTATACACGTTGTCCAAGCAAACTCTCCAATGTGATCTGACTTGGCGCTTGAAGAGATGGAGCATGCTGGGTGAGGTGCACTGGTTGGAATTCAAATTGAGACCCATGCACAGTACACTCGGATTGTCAGATGGTTGCCTCTCGGACACTTGCACCTCAGTTTGCAGTTGCGTCTCTCAATATCTGATGCTTGGACAACCCCTTTAACAGCCATACTCCATTAGGTATGTGCTGTAGTCTAGGTTGCACATGCTTTGACACGTGTGCCCTTATCCATACAGGCAGGTTTGACTAAAGTTTCCATAAAATATTCTTTGTTGCTGTCCATGCATGGAGCTTGAGTTTACATCTAGATAATGTGCAGGTTACTAAAGAAGAAATTCTAGGAAAAGTTTCTTGTCCGTGGAACAGGGAATGTAACCATTGTCTGATACAGATATAACTAGATGTAAACTGTAATATGGTCTTCGATGGTGAATCTGCCTTTTAAGGCCTGGTTCATATGTTTTACAGGAGACCTAAGTATTCATATGATGGTGGGTGTCAGACTGGAGGGCTACAAAGATGTAAACATATAGTGGAGAAGCTGTGTCTGTTATAGTGTGCCCTACCCCTACTTCTGTATTTTTCTCATTGCCCATCGATTTCAGATGTTTTTAGCCAGTTAACATTCACCAGAGATGTGCTTGGTGAATAACATCTCCTGAATTGACAATGTTTATGTGAGGAGCTTGATGCAGAGCTAGTTGGCATCATCTGATACAAATCATTGAATGTTTCATTGTAAGCTTATGAATGCCAGACTGTTTGGAGTGTTTATAGGATATTGTGGCGTGAGCCATCTCCTAGTTTACCTTCTGAAAGCCACTGCGCAGTCTTAAAGGGGTTGTCTACTTTTTTATATTGAAGACCTATCCTCAGGAAAGGTTATTAATATCAGATCAGCAGGGGCCCAACTGCCAAAAACCTGCCAGTCAGCTGTTTAAAGAGAACGCAGTGCTCATACAAGCACTGTGTTCTCCTCTCAGTTTACCTGCTCGCTGTCAACATTGCAGTGGTGAGCAGTGCAATTACTGTGACGCCGTCCCATTCGCTTAAATTCAAGTGAATAGGAGGGAACTATCCCAGCTGATAGGCGGGGGTGACGGCAGTTCGCCCCCCGCTGACCTGATGTTGATGACCTATCCTGCTTAATAAGAAATCCCTTAAAGGGGTTCTCCGGGAATTAAGAAAATGAAAATACGCAAATATTACTTTATTAAATTTATTAATATATTCCCAAATACCTTTCATTAGTTATAATGGCTCGTTTTGTCTAGGGAGCAATGATTAGGAGAAACAAAATGGCCGCCGTCCTGTTAGTACACATAAAACCTGACCTAATCACACAGGATGACAAGTTACTTCACAACACTGAAGTAAAGAGTTGCCTCATCATTCTCTCTGCTCTGCTTGTCAGGGATTATGATCCTGACTAGAGTTTAATATGATATTTAGCTGAATCTTTGTGGGAACGGAGTTCATTAGGAGTCATGAAGTACAGAGAGGACAGGCTGTGCTAATGAAGACTGCACACAAGTGCTGCTGCTTATTAGCCGCATCTGCTCAGGAACTTCCTTCCTATAGAGATTCCGCTAAAGATCTTATCTGTATTCAGGATCACAATCGCTGACAAGTAGGAGAGCAGGATGAGGCAGCTCTTAAGCTCAGTGTTGTAAAGTAACTTGTCCTGCTGTGTGATTAGGACAGGTTTTATGTGTACTAATAGTATGGCGGCCATTTTATTTCTGCTAATGATTACTCCCTAGACAAACAAGCCATTATAACTAATGTAAGGTATTTGGGTTTCGGAATATATTTATAATGGAGTAATATTTAAGTATTTTCATTTTCTTAATTCCCGGAGAACCTATTTAATTTATGGAGAATGTAAATTTAAAAACCTATACTGTAAACATAGCAGTTACTTGGTAGTGTCCTAAAATATGCTCATTATTTGTATTAATATTAACGAAGGGGTGCTGTTGTATTAAAAACCAAAATCTGACACCAAAAATGTATTCATAATTTTTTTTTGCGGAGAAAATCCTTCTGCCTTGACGAGCATAAAGATTCATGGCATCAGTATGTTCTTGGTAATGTGTGATAAATTGATAATGTCCTTTTGATCCAACATGCCTGTTTTTGTTTTGTTAATTTAGAGAAAACCTCAGAAATTACATTGTACTGATGACCATCTTGTAGGATGTAAACCGGTCATACATTGAGAACTGTGGAGCAAGATTATTTTTTTTTTTAAATATACTCTTTATTGGAGTTTATACATTTAGGTATAGACAATATAGCAATATAGTACAATTCAGTACACGTTATTTAGTACATACGTTAAGGACCATAAAGAGATTAACAATCAAACAAGTTATCCCCTTGAATAGAAAATCTTCCCTCCCTCTCTCCCTTAGGTGCCTATCCTGTCTGCTCATTCTCTAAAATCCATTAGTCAACCTGTAGCCTTCCTAGCTGATTTGCGATCTTTCTCTTTAGGTACCATTCTGAATGTACAGTCCTGATCAAAAGTTTAAGACCACTTGAAAAATGGCAAAAAATCATATTTAGCATGGCTGGATCTTAACAAGGTTCCAAGTAGAGCTTCAACATGCAACAAGAAGAAATGGGAGTGAGACAAAACATTTTTTGAGCATTCAAATTAATGAAAACCACGAATAAACTGAAACTGGCTGTTTTTCAGCTGATCAAAAGTTTAGGACCACACCTCCAAAAAAAACTAACCCCCCCCCCCCAAAACAGAAATACAACTTCCAAACAAGAACTCGGTAATGAGTAGCTCTGCCGTTACTGTTTATCACTTCCAAAATTTGTTTCGGCATGCTTGATGCAAGCGTTTCCATGAGGTGAGTGGGAACATTTCTCCAAGTGGTGAAGATGGCCGCACGAAGGCCATCTACTGTCTGGAACTGTTGTCCATTTTTGTAAACTTCCCTTGCCATCCTTCCCCAAAGGTTCTCAATTGGATTTAGATCAGGGGAACACGGAGGATAGGCCAAAAGAGTGATGTTAATCTCCTGGAAGAAGTCCCATGTCCTGCGGGCATTGTGTACTGTAGCGTTGTCCTGTTGATAAACCCAGTCTTTACCACACAGACAAGGGCCCTCAGTCATGAGGAATGCTCTCTGCAACATCTGGACATGGCCAGTGGCCTTTTTTTTCGCCCCTGCACTTCCTGAAGCTTCATTGTTCCACTAAAGGAAAAAGCACCCCCTCCACTGTGGCGCGTCGAAAACATCTCAGGTGGGATCTGCTTGTCATGCCCGTAACATTGGAAACCATCAGGACCATCAAGGTTTAAATTTTTTCTCATCAGAGAATAAAACTTTCTTCCACCTTTGAATGTCCCATGTTTGGTGCTCTCTTGCAAAGTCCAAACGAGCAGTTCTGTGGCGTTCAAGGAGACGAGGTCTTTGAAGACTTTTTTTGTTTTTGAAGTCCTTCAGTCTCAGATGCCGTCTGATGGTTATGGGGCTGCAGTCAGCACCAGTAAGGGCCTTAATTTGGGTCGAGGATCGTCCAGTGTCTTGACGGACAGCCAATTGGATCCTCCGGCTCAGTGCTGGTGACATTTTTTTGGGTCTTCCACTTGACTTTTTTGTTCCATAACCCTCAGGATCATTTAAGAAATTCCAAATGACTGTCTTACTGCGTCCCACCTCAGCAGTGATGGCGCGCTGTGAGAGACCCTGCTTATGCAGTTCAACAACCCGACCACTTTCAAAAAGGGAGAGGTTTTTTTTTGCCTTTGCCATCACAACGTGTGACTACCTGACAGAAAATGACAATGAATCCACATCTTTGCACAGATTTGGCCTTTTAAAGATATGTGGTCCTAAACTTTTGATCAGCTGAAAAACAGCCTGTTTCAGTTTATTCGTTGTGTTCATTAAATTGAATGCTCAAAAAATGTTTTGTCTCACTCCCATTTCTTCTTGTTGCATGTTGAAGCTCTACTTGGAACCTTGTTAAGATCCAGCCATGCTAAATATGATTTTTTTAACTTTTGATCAGGACTGTATAAATGGCGTCATCACTTCCCTCATTTCATTGTCTGCAAAAACAATACTAATAAAAACTTCCCACCTACGAAAGAATGTATTAATGTCATTTCCTTTGAATCGCTCTGCTTCTGTTTTTTCCATCTCAAAAAATACTTTAACATGAGTGAATACATTGGTTGGTGAAGGGACTCTAGAATGTAACCATTCTCTGAAGAGGCACCTCTTGGCTGTCAGAATCAGTAGATGTATTAGAGGAGAAATTCTGGAGCCACATGAAACAAAAGTAAATCTGGGTTCAATGCTACTGACACCTTAAGGTGATGTCTAATTTGGTGCCTGATCATCCTCCACTACTTCTCCATCTCCGGACAAGACCATATGCCGTGGAATAAATCAGACCCCTTTAGGTGACACTCGTTTAATCTGCCCTGTGATGAGGTGTGTGTAGTAAATTGGAACCCATAAATAGCTTTGTGTATCATCCTAAAATGAGTTTCCCTCCACGTCTTGTTAGGAGTTACTTGTCTTATTTTATTCCACCCTTGTAGAATTATTTGCCTTATGTCTATGGATTGTAAATCTTTCTTCCATTGGGAAAATAAGAGCTCTGCCAAAGGTTTTTTTTTTTTTTTTTTTTTTTTTTTTGTTTTTTTCCCCCCCCTCACACCATGGCCTATTAGGGAGTCAAAATTATTGCTCTTCATCTCTTCGGAAAGGTTCAAAACCATCTGTTTAAGAAACCCCTGTACCTGAAGTTGAGCCGTCCCCATATGGTATTTTTCCGTGACCTCTGTGAAAGAGTAATATCTTTTGTCCTGTGTGTTCCACATGTCCCTCACAGTTTTAATATTCATGTTTTTCCATTGTGTAAAGTGCTTAGTGTCTATGCCTGATGGGAATTCCGGGTGTCCCCAAATATCCATGTACTAAGAGTAAGAATTTTAAGAGAAATATAGAAGTTTCTGGTTTTCTAATGTATTATCACATATTTTTCAACCTGAGCAGAGCTTGAAGCCTGAAAAATACACAATCTGTATAGCAGTGAAGTGACAATCATGTTGTGCTTATTTTAGGCTAAACAGACTGTCCAAAATCTAATAAGAAAAAGGCAGATAAATAGTGTAGTAACATCTGGGGAAAGGTGAGTGCTATCTAAAAGGGGTTGTCCACGATTTATTGGTAAAATCGGTGCATGTATTGGGGCTGTGCTAAACCACCCAGGGCAATGTTTTTTTCATTAGTTCTGGTGATGTATCCGCTCTCTGCTAGGCAGGCTAGGGCAGCGCTAAAGCCCGTCAATAAGTGTCAGTGACATTAACAGGAACACTGCTAGGCAGAAGCCTAGTGCCTAGCATTGTAAGTTTGTAAACAAAAAAGCCCTTGCCCTGCGCGATGCAGCACAAGGGAGAGCGTCGGAGCATGAAATGCTCATCTCAGAGGGGCTGCCTGGGTGAAGAAGGGGATGTGCTCTCCACCACTCTGTTATGGCTGTACATGTAAAGTCTCTGCACTGATGGGATCACTTGCGTTGCTGCAGCTTATGACTGGCATGGGCACTGTAGTGTCCTCAAGCAGCCCATCACTGCTGGGCGACATGCTGCTTGGGGACATGTCACCATTACGGCCATTCATTAGCTGCAGCAGAGCACGTGGCCCCATCCATCCAGGAACTTTACATGCAGTAATTCAACAATGTTATGGAGTGGGCTTAGGAGCTGTGCTTGCCCTTGTTCCGCTCCTGGCAGTTAAACACGTTAGATTCTGCGATAAATACTGACCTTGGCATTTAAGTGGTTACAGAAACTGCAAAGTGGTTGGCCAAGGCTGAACATTGGGCCCCAGGCTTGCCAGGTACATATGCAAATGCAGGGCCGATTGGGCTTTATGTAAGTTTTTACAGTGACTGACAATACATATATATGGCATTGTAATATATTAGTGTTCAGAAGATGGGAATCCATTGCATCCCCCTCACTGGAATTCTATATGCAACTGGTGTCGCTAGGGGAATGATTATAGCGAGTTCACTATTTTTGATTGCTTGTACAAGAGATTACCACTCACGCTCATTAGAGACTTCTCTCACATACATCGGTAGCAGAATACAGAGCAGCGATCAGCAACCTTCGGCACCCCAGCTGTTGTGAAACTCCCAGCATGCTCACTTCACTTCTGTGGGGGTTCAGAGAACAGCCAAGCAAGTGTGCATGATGGGAGATGTTGTTTTGCAACACCTGGAGTGCCGGAGTTTGCTGACCCCTGATACAGAGCAATGAATGGGGAGATCTCTGGATTCATGTGAGGTACATGGGTGGTTCTATCTTTGTTAGAAAGCGATTGTTATATAGTACATGATGTCTGATTTTCATTTTTTAAATCAGTCATGGCATAACCACTTTAAGTGGTTAAATACGTAGAACTTATCAACTTGATGAGGTTGGTGTGCTTACTTTGAAAACCCATGTCAGAATGGTTGTATAATCCTTTTTGAACAGTTGCCCACTTGATATTGAAATTAACATGTTATGAGGTCAGCTTAAAAACTTGTTCAGATTAGCATAAAACAATAAAATAAGGGAAACTCTCCCTGTTACCTTGCTGGTCCAATTTTGACACCCTCCTGGTATCCATGCTTCCACCTTGATTTACCAGAAGTCTCTATGATTGGTTAAGAGGTCATTTCCTGCACGAAGAGAAGAACAGGAAAAGAGCTATTATTAGGGACCCAGTAAGGTGAGTATCCATTGTTTTATGCAGGTTTAAAACCAATTTAAAACAGCTGAGAATTTTGAGGCCAGCTAGAGACTGGCATTAAAATGAGCATTTTATTAGGCCAGCTAGAGCTGGATTTATTTTAATATCTGAAAGGAAATCTTTCAAAAAGGATTATACCATTCTGATGTAAGTTTTCTTAAAGTTAGTACACCAGCCTCATCAGGTCTAAGACAGGGCTCGACAAATCCCAGGCGCCAGGTCGCCATGGCGACCAGGAATTTAGTCCTGGCGCTTGGGTATTTGTCAGCCCGTTTTCAAAGGTGCCCGGGCGATGGGTGCGGAGCTGCCGTTCCGTCCGGAGGCAGCACCGTTTGAAACCGCTCCGTCACAGCACACAATAGCAGAGACGCTGGCAGCAGGGAGGGGAGGGGCTCGGGAGGAGTGTAATCTGATCCTAGAGTGGAAGCTGCTTCTGCCAGCCCCTCCCCTCCCCACCCACCAACCAATCAGAGCTCAGGCAAGGCAAGCACTAGCAGCTCTGAGCCGAGTCACTGACACAAGTACAGGAGGGAGTCTAAGTAAGAAAGAATCGAATGAGTCACAGGTTCAAAGAATCTAAAGATCCTACAGTTAGTGACTCATTCGATTCTTTGAGTTAAAAGAACAGTCAGTCAGACTCTAGAACAGTTTCCACTGAGGCTGTGGCTGATGCTTTTGCAGCAGTGATAAGATTAAGGGACAGGAGCAGAGAGATAAGAGAAGTGACAGGACAGTTTAGATTACAGTTTGAATTAACCCTTTAGGATCAAATTGGCTTCTCAAGGAGATATATATGTTAAAGGCATCCCTTCTTCTGTCTCATTCAGTAGCTATATAACTAAGGCCTTATTCACACGTCCGTTGTTTCTTTCCTGATCTGTTCCGTTTTTTGCGGAACAGATCTGGACCCATTAATTTTCAATGGGTCCTGAAAAAAAACGGACAGCTCAATGTCTGATTTTTTTTTTTTCAGGACCCATTGAAAATGAATGGGACCAGATCTGGTTCAGATCTGTTCCGCAAAAAACGGAACAGATCAGGAAAGAAACAACGGACGTGTGAATAAGGCCTAAGGGTACTTTCACACTTGCGGCAGGATGGATCCGGCAGGTTGTTCACCCTGTCGGATCCGTCCTTCCGCTGTTTCGCCGGACCACCGCTCCGTCCCCATTGACTATAATGGGGGTGGAGCTCCGGCGCAGCACGGCAGTGCATGGTGAAAGGCCGCCGGACTAAAAGTACTGCATGTCCAACTTTTTAGTCCGGCGGCCTCTCACCGCGAACTGCCATGCTGCGCCGGAGCTCCACCCCCATCCCCATTATAGTCAATAGGGTCCGGGGACGGAGCGGCGGTATATGTAACATGGTATACAGCATTATTGGGGGGGGGGGCTCTATGGAGAAGTGGGGGGGGGGCACCTACTAGGGGCTTTATGACGCGGCTCCGCCTGGCTCCTAACTTTTTTAGCTGGCTCCTAGATTCCAAGGAAATTTGTCAAGCCCTGGTCTAAGAGATCTCTTTAATAATATATGCGATTTGTGTTTGTGACATTTGGTGACAGATCTAAGTCTTTAAACTAGCCAAGTGAAGTGAAACTTTGTTTCAAGGATCCTTTCTAAACATGTTGAATAAGAGTACTTTCACACTAGCGTTTTTCTTTTCCGGAACGGAGTTCCCTCAAAAGGGCTCAATACCGGAAAAGAACTGATCAGTTATATCCCCATGCATTCTGAATGGAGAGGAATCCGTTCAGGATGTCTTCAGCATGAACGGTTTTATCTTCGGCCCAAAAAACGGAACACTTGCCTGAATGCCAGATTCAGCATTTATTTTTCCATAGGAATGTATTAGTTCCGGATCCGGCATTCAAAATACCGGAATGCCGGATCTGTCCTTCTGGTCTGTTCATGCGCAGACCGAAAAAAAGGTGAAAACAATAAACGCCGGATCCATTTTGCCGGATGACACCGGAAAGGCGGATCCGGCATTTCAATGCATTTTTATGACTGATCAGGCATTTTTCAGACTGATCAGGATTCTGATCAGACTTACAAATGCCATTAGTTGGCATACGTTTTGCCGGATCCGGCAGGCAGTTCCAGCGACGGAACTGCTTGCTGGATCACTCTGCCGCAAGTGTGAAAGTAGCCTAAGTTAAAGTATCACTGAAATGCCAGGAAGGAGCTAAACTGTATTGTTGGGATGCCCTGTGTATTTTTGCAGTGTCTATTGCTAAGAATGGATTGACT
Organism: Bufo bufo; assembly: GCF_905171765.1. NCBI lineage: Eukaryota > Metazoa > Chordata > Amphibia > Anura > Bufonidae > Bufo > Bufo bufo. Next base: position 446,016,910 of record NC_053389.1, on the reverse strand, counting down.
GTGGCTTGTTTTACAGCGCCGACAAACCATTTCATTACTTCATTATTTTTGTAACAAGAGGCACTTGTCTGTCTTGTGCTTTAATTCTTTTCTTTAAACTAATTTAGCAATTTTATGAAAAGGCTTTTGCAAACACAAGCAGAATCTTTGGTGCATACAAGAGCAATCATTATATAAAACAAGCGCTCAATGGGAAGCCTCAGTGCTGTAATTGCAAAAAATTGGAATGCCATTACTGACAGAAGGCTCATTTATACAGCGAGATGAATGCTACAGCCTTCTGTTGCTTGCTGTACAAAGTGAAGGTTTCTCTGCTGTTTGCAGAATATTCCCCTGTAACTAGAATGTTTATTCATATCCGCATAAGGGGCCATAGATGCTTTCCATTGAAGACTTCTCTGGTGAAGACGACCCCTTTCCATATGACCTATTACGGCACATTGTCATCATAGAAGAGTCTATTGTACTAGAGGGGAGAGCTTCTAATTTACAGTGGCTTCAGCTCTAGTAGACCTGGCCTGACCATGTATTGGGGCCCGGCTATAAATGTGAGTGGCCAGCATGTAGGTCTTCCCATCCGCTTCTGAAAAATACTCAGTTGCATCCTTTCCCGGCGAAAATAGTTGAATACCCTTTGGTTTCTTGAAGCTGTCTTTGTGATGACCATCTGATCACCTGGAAGGCTTCAGGCTAAAATGGTGAGTCAAGCACCTAAATTAAATCGTGGAAGTTATGAAGTTGTAGTACTGTGCTATGCTTCTACTAAATTGAAAATAACTTGTAAATTGGTGAAGATTTTGGAAAGCATTAAAACTGCTAGATCCATTGCAGTACTGTTGTGGTGCCCTGTCCCCATTCAACTGTCCCTGGTGGATAAAGCATTATGTAACGGTAAGATCTATGCACAATACAGAGCCCTTGGAGGCCGTACAGCTTCTTAATTCTGACGTACCATACTCTATCGGAGACTGTATGTAAACCTCAGTCTATATTGCATAAAGTGCCATTGTTTTTTTTTTTTGTTTTTTTTGTACTGAATCCCACAAAATCAAGCCTCCAGTGGAAATGTGAGGTATACAGAAGTAAAGGAAGGGCCTATATGCAGCTATAATCTAGCTGTGTACATAAGATCTTGGGGCACAACTTTGGGATCTTATCCTGCTTGATCGCCTACATGTGTGATGAGAGCAATTCTATTCTGTGATAATTACTGTGTGTCTGATCCACACCCCTCATATGAAGGCATACCCTTATTCCCATTCTAGTCTTTACCTATTTGTGCCTTTACCTTGTAAATCCATCAAAATGGCTGTATTATATCAATGGAACAGGTCATTGGTCATATTCTAAAATGTCTTCTTTGTTTCAGACATTGTACATGAAAATCTAAAAATGGGATCAGATGGTGAAAGTGACCAAGCATCTGGGACCTCATCAGATGAAGTCCAGTCCCCCACAGGTGTTTGCCTCAGGAACAGAATGCACAGGAGAATATCAATGGAGGTAATATGATGTAATGAATTCCTGTACACACACTTGGGTTGTTTTTTTTTTTTTTCAGATACATGACTTGGGGAATATTAAGCACATCCGCCAGGACACGGGCTGTTCACTGCAGCTAAACTCCCATCCTGTTTACCGCAGCAGCAACAATCCCCTAGTGGTGCACTTTACCTGTCCTTTTAAAGGGTCAGCACCAAATTAAAATGGTGCTCAACCTGGATACTCAAGGCTGCCTGCCACTCTACTTTCTTGCTGAGCAACTTTTAGTCCTTATGATCTGTGTAGGTGTTCTGTGCTCTTACCTGGTTACTGGTTGCCAGGCTTTGTACGACTATGTCTTGAAGCCTTATTAAATATGAAGTATGGTTCTACCATCCTGTCTACAGATCCCTAGCCTGCTTGCACGTCGGCTGTTGCTAATGTAGACTATTCTTTTGTGATTTCCTGTGGGAAAGGCTATGCCTTGTGAGAGACTTCACGGTAGAGTGCATAATCCCTCAAATTCCCCTACCAGATCTAGCTTTACACCAAATTCTTTAATAACCCATCGGGTCCATAATCTACCAAATGGAAAAAAAAAATTACAATACACAGATTACATACAGTCCTGATCAAAAGTTTAAGACCACTTGAAAAATGGCAAAAAATAATATTTAGCATGGCTGGATCTTAACAAGGTTCCAAGTAGAGCTTCAACATGCAACAAGAAGAAATGGGAGTGAGACAAAACATTTTTTGAGCATTCAATTTAATGAAAACAACGAATAAACTGAAACAGGCTGTTTTTCAGCTGATCAAAAGTTTAGGACCACATGCCTTTTTAAAAGGCCAAATCTTGGGCGCAGAAGGGTATATCAAAGGTCAATGTCATGTGGAAGCAAGAAGAACGAAAACTATATAAATTTGAAGAGGTACAATCCACATATGGAATACCTCCGAACCATTTTTTAGCATACTACCAGGTTAAGGCCTTCATACAAGCAAAAGCGAGAGATTTGACTAAAGAGTTCCTACCTGGCCCTTTTGATACATTACTGGGTGGCGCGGGGAGCCGGAAAGACTTATCGTTCATTTAAACTGTTTGAGAGAGGTGGATTCTAACCAGCTCCCGACCACCTAGACCACCTAACGCAGGGATGCGTCCTGCGGGCGGCCGGGTTATTCCTCCTTGGCGCGTCATCTCGCGAGACGCGAGATTTCCTGTGAGCGCGCGCACACGGGAGCGCGCGTTCACAGGATCGCAAGGTAAACGAGTTGATCTACAGCCCGCCAGCGGCGATCATTCGCTGGCAGGCTGTAGATGCGATTTTATTTTTATTTTTTTTAACCCCAGAAAGGTATATCAGATGCTGTTTTGTTAACAGCGTCTGATATACGTGCTACCTGGTCCTCTGGTGGTCCCTTTTGCTTGGATCGACCACCAGAGGACATAGGCAGCTCTGTAAGTAGCACCAAGCACCACACTACACTACACCCCCCCCCCCCCCCTGTCACTTATTTATCCCTGATCACCCCCCTGTCATTGATCACCCCCCTGTAAGGCTCCATTCAGACGTCCGTATGTGTTTTGCGGATCCGCAAAACACTGACAACGGCAATGTGCTTTCCGCATTATGCTTCCTTGCTGATGTTTTGGTCACTTTTGAATGCTGACGGTGCTTTCACTCTAGTGGTAGCATGAGACAGAGTCTACAAACCACACAAGTGGCTCAGGTAGTGCAGCTTATCCAGGATGGCACATCAATGCGAGCTGTGGCAAGAAAGTTTGCAGTGTCTGTCAGCGTAGTGTCCAGAGCATGGAGGCGCTACCAGGAGACAGGCCAGTACATCAGGAGACGTGGAGGAGGCTGTAGGAGGGCAACAACCCAGCAGCAGGACCGCTACCTCCGCCTTTGTGCAAGGAGGAACAGGAGGAGCATTGCCAGAGCCCTGCAAAATGACCTCCAGCAGGGCACAAATGTGCATGTGTCTGCTCAAACAGTCAGAAACAGACTCCATGAGGGTGATATGAGGGCCCGACGTCCACAGGTGGGGGTTGTGCTTACAGCCCAACACCGTGCAGGATGTTTGGCATTTGCCAGAGAACACCAAGATTGGCAAATTCGCCACTGGCGCCCTGTGCTCTTCACAGATGAAAGCAGGTTCACACTGAGCACATGTGACAGACGTGACAGAGTCTTGAGACGCTGTGGAGAACGTTCTGCTGCCTGCAACATCCTCCAGCATGACCGGTTTGGCATTGGGTCAGTAATGGTGTGGGGTGGCATTTCTTTGGAGGGCTGCACAGCCCTCCATGTGCTCGCCAGAGGTAGCCTGACTGCCATTAGGTACCGAGATGAGATCCTCAGACCCCTTGTGAGACCATATGCTGGTGCGGTTGGCCCTGGGTTCCTCCTAATGCAAGACAATGCTAGACCTCATGTGGCTGGAGTGTGTCAGCAGTTCCTGCAAGACGAAGGCATTGATGCTATGGACTGGCCCGCCGGTTCCCCAGACCTGAATCCAATTGAGCACATCTGGGACATCATGTCTCGCTCTATCCACCAACGTCCCGTTGCACCACAGACTGTCCAGGAGTTGGCAGATGCTTTAGTCCAGATCTGGGAGGAGATCCCTCAGGAGACCGTCCGCCACCTCATCAGGAGCATGCACAGGCGTTGTAGGGAGGTCATACAGGCACGGCGAGGCCACACACACTACTGAGCCTCATTTTGACTTGTTTTAAGTTGGATCAGCCTGTTGGATCAGCCTGTAGTGTGTTTTTCCACTTTAATTTTGAGTGTGACTCCAAATCCAGACCTCAGTGGGTTGAAAAATTTGATTTCCATTTTTTAATTTTTGTGTGATTTTGTTGTCAGCACATTCAACTATGTAAAGAACAAAGTATTTCAGAAGAATATTTAATTAATTCAGATCTAGGATGTTATTTTTGTGTTCCCTTTATTTTTTTGAGCAGTGTAGTATCTGTAAGTGATCAAGACTGATCACAATCAGATCTAGATCAGTACATTAGGGTCACCTTAGGCTCTACAAAAAACGCAGTGTTCGCCTGATCAGGCCTGATCAGGCCTGATCTTGTGCGCACACTTGCGTTCAGTCCGCCCCACCGCAGTGACTGAAATGTTTTTTTTTCTGATCACTGCAAAAACACAGTAAAATCGCTGCGGCGCTATAAAGATCACTTTTGAGCTTTTTGGATCTTTATTAGCGATAGCAGCTATTTATTTTTTTTGCACATTTTTTGGCAGAGATTTTTTCATCCACATTGATCGATGCGAATGAAGAAATCTGTGCCGTTCATTTTATCTTTATGCCCAGAGGCTGAATAAAAAAAAAAAAATCTCATTACCCGTATGCTCAATATAAGGCCTCATGCACACGACCGTGCAGTTTTTTGCGGTCCGCGGATGCGCAAAAAACGGAAGGCGCCTGTGTTGACTTCCGCAACGGCGGCTCGGATGCGGACCCAAACAGTCGTGTGCATGAGGCCTAAGGAGAATAGCAGAAACTCCTAATGCTGGCCATACATGTAATGATTGCGGAGACCCTCAAATGCCAGTGCAGTACAAACACCCCACAAATGACCTCATTTTGGAAAGAAGACACCCCAAGGTATTCGCTGAGGGGCATATTGAATCCATGAAAGAGACTTTGTGAGAAAAAAAATAAAAAATCCGCAAACTTGTACCAAAAATAAAAAATCTTCTATCAACTCTCCATGCCCCTCACGGAATACCTTGGGGTGTCTTCTTTCCAAAATGGGGTCACGTGGGGTATTTATACTGCCCTGGCATTTTAGGGGTCCTAAAGCGTGAGAAGAAGTCTGGAATCCAAACGCCTAAAAATGCCCTCCTAAAAGGTACTCGTTGGACTTTCGGCCCCTTTGCGCATCTTGGCTGCAAAAAAGTGTCACATGTGGTATCGCCGTTCTCGGGAGAAGTAGGGCAATGTGTTTTGGGGTGTCTTTTTACATATACTCATGCTGGGTGAGAGAAATATCTCTGTAAATTGACAACTTTGTATAAAAACATTGGAAAAGTTGTCATTTACAGAGATATTTCTCTCACCCAGCATGGGTATATGTAAAAATACACCCCAAAACACATTGCCCTACTTCTTCTGAGTACGGCGATACCACATGTGGGACACTTTTTTGCAGCCTAGGTGCGCAAAGGGGCCCAAATTCCAATGAGTACTTTTAGGATTTCACAGGGCATTTTTTACGCATTTTGATTCCAAACTACTTCTTACGCTTTAGGGCCCCTAAAATGCCAGGGCAGTATAAATACCCCAGAAGTGACCCCATTTTGGAAAGCAGACACCCCAAGGTATTTTGTGAGGGGCATGGCGAGTTCATGTAAAATTTTATTAGTGGAATACGAGACTTTGTAAGAAAAAAATAAATAAAATATAAATCATTTTACGCTAACTTGTGACAAAAAATAAAAACTTCCATGAACTCACTATGCCCATCAGCGAATACCTTAGGGTGTCTACTTTCCGAAATGGGGTCATTTGAGGGGTGTTTCTACTGTCTGGGCATTGTAGAACCTCAGGAAACATGACAGGTGCTCAGAAAGTCAAAGTGCGTAAATACATTTTTTTGCACCATAGTTTGTAAACGCTATAACTTTTACCCAAACCAATAAATATACACTTTTTTTTTTTATCAAAGACTTGTAGAACAATAAATTTAGAGAAATTTATATAGAAATTTAGTTTTATTTGAAAAATTTTACAACAGAAAGTGAAAAATGTCTTTTTTTTTTTGCAAAAATTCCCGTCAATTTTGATTAATATCAAAAAAAGTAAAAATGTCAGCAGCAATGAAATATGACCAAATTAAAGCTCTATTAGTGAGAAGAAAAGGAGGTAAAATTCATTTGGGTGGTAAGTTGTATGACCGAGCAATAAACCGTGAAAGTAGTGTAGTGCAGAATTGTAAAAAGTGGTCTGGTCATTAAGGGGGTTTAAGCTAGGGAAACTGAGGTGGCTGAGAAAGGAGATCTATTTTTATTTAAGAACTTGCTGAAAGATTTTCCTGACTTGAACCTCTCTGATCAGCTACTGGAGGGATGGGACAAGATTAGGAAAATAGTTAGCAATGAGATATGGAGAGAAACATATTTTAAAATTATACATAGAGCTATATATGGCTTCCACTTACCGAGGGGTGCAGCTCCTGTTCCACCTGAAAGAATAACACATTGCCCTAAATGTAATCTTCCGAATACAGATATCACACATGGACTATGGTCTTGTGTGAAAATTCAAGCATTCTGGAGATCCTTTATTGATAGAATTAATGCCAAATGCCAGGCGAAGATCCCAATGGATCCAGAATTAATTTTATTCCATGTGGGGAGATCGGAAACTCTATCACTACTAGCAGCTGCAATACATGTGACTCTATTAGCGGCCAAAAGAAGTATACTATCTCATTGGCTTCGTCCCAAAGTACCGAGTATAGATGAAGCCCTTCGACAAACCACGCACTGTTTGATGCTAGAACTCATTGATGCGGAAAGCTGTAAATCGGAGCTGGCAACGCCTTTTTTTAAAAAGTGGAGACCATATATGGAGGCTTTGTCCACACAGATTGGTTCTTGAAATTAGGGACCTCAGACCCATGGTACATACTACACACTGGTCCAAAAATAGGACTCCATCAATTGATGGATGACATTGTATGCATTATTGAAAACTTTTCCTTAAGAGTTGAGATGAGAGGGTGGGGGAGGGAGGGAAATTGGGAAAGTTATAGTTTGTTATGCAAATGTAATCAGAAAAAAAATATATGAATATAATGTAAAAGAAAATGCATATCTTTGAAGTATTCTGCAATATATCAATGCAATTTTCTTTCAATAAAGAAAAGTAAAAAAAAAAAAAAAGGCCAAATCTGTGCACAGATGTGGATTCATTGTCATTTTCTGTCAGGTAGTCACACGTTGTGATGGCAAAGGCAAAAAAACTCTCCCTTTTTGAACGTGGTCGGGTTGTTTAACTGCATAAGCAGGGTCTCTCACAGCGTGCCATCGCTGCTGAGGTGGGACGCAGTAAGACAGTCATTTGGAATTTCTTAAATGATCCTGAGGGTTATTGAACAAAAAAGTCAAGTGGAAGACCCAAAAGAATTTCATCAGCACTGAGCCGGAGGATCCAATTGGCTGTCCGTCAAGACACTGGACGATCCTCGACCCAAATTAAGGCCTTTACTAGTGCTAACTGCAGCCCCATAACCATCAGACGGCATCTGAGAATGAAGGGCTTCAAAAACAAAAAACGTCTTCAAAGACCTCCTTGAATGCCACTGAACTGTTCGTTTGGATTTTGCAAGAGAGCACCAAACATGGGACATTCAAAGGTGGAAGAAAGTTTTTTATTCTCTGATGAGAAAAAAATGTAACCTTGATGGTTTCCAACGTTACTGGCATTACAAGCAGATCCCACCTGAGAGGTTTTCTACGCGCCACAGTACACAATGCCCGCAGGACAAGGGACCTCTTCCAGGAGAATAACACTCTTTTGGCCCATCCTGCGTGTTTCCCTGATCTAAATCCAATTGAGAACCTTTGGGGATGGATGGCAAGGGAAGTTTACAAAAATGAACAACAGTTCCAGACAGTAGATGTCCTTCGTCCGACCGTCTTCACCACTTGGAGAAATGTTCCCACTCACCTTATGGAAACGCTTGCATCAAGCATGCCAAAACGAATTTTTGAAGTGATAAACAATAACGGCGGAGCTACTCATTACTGAGTTCATGTTTGGAAGATGGATTTCTGTTTTGGAGGGGGGGGGTTAGTTTTTTTTTGGAGGTGTGGTCCTAAACTCTTGATCAGCTGAAAAACAGCCTGTTTCAGTTTATTTGTTGTTTTCATTAAATTGAATGCTCAAAAAATGTTTTGTCTCACTCCCATCTCTTCTTGTTGCATGTTGAAGCTCTACTTGGAACCTTGTTAAGATCCAGCCATGCTAAATATGATTTTTTTGGCCATTTTTCAAGTGGTCTTAAACTTTTGATCAGGACTGTACCCTACCTGGGGTTCTGCCATGCAGAGACCACCTCTGTTCTCTCTGCACGGTTAAGTGGGTGATGACACCACTGGTGCTTGCACTCGTATCATGGATTGCTGTCTGCCACCAGAAATGGGTTGTACAGGACTATAATCGTCCAGGTTATGCAAAAAGGTCTTAGAATCTCTGAACCGGAGGTAAGTGACATTGCGGGGAGTGGGAGGTCACTCCATTTCTGGGCAAAAACAATATGTACTGCGTGCCCAAGAAATAAGTGCCACATAAAGACCTATAGGCGACTCACTCATAACACATGAGATACCGGTATATGGTATTCTGCTCCTATATTTGCATAGTGACTATACTCTTTCTCAGAGCTCAGAAGTCCTCATCAGTCAGTAATGCTTTGCACAGATGCCACAAATAATAATTTGGATGCTGAAATTAGGGCTCCAGTCATGATCATCAAGCGGATTGTTAATGATAGTAATTTGCCAGATGTTTGTGACACCTCTTACTGTTTAATCTAATAGCTAAGTTGACATCACCCAATCCAAGAGTGCTGGAAGTCAAAATTTCTGATAATTTAAGATGACTACATCTTTTCGATTTTTTTATTTTTTTTTTCTTACTATAATTTATATTACTATAACAAAGAAATTGTGAAAAAATTACCTAAAAATAACTTCCTATTAACTATCAGATATTTGGTTGTTTGCCAAAAAATCTAAGGTTATATAGGGATATTCAGACATTGTCTTTCTGCATGAAACTTTTAACATGTCCAAACATTTTTCTTAGTTTACCGGCCTTATTTTTAATTGTTTGCTGCACAAAACTTCACTGTAAGATCATTTGATTTATCAAATTAGGTACAGGAAGAGAATGTAAAACCTAATTATAATGCTTGGGATAAGACGCTATAGGCAAAGTTTATTTCCACGTCATTGGAAACAAAATTTTCACTTTCCTTTTGATTCAGATGTAAAATAAGCTTCTAGTGAAGTTCAGACATCTCCTATGTTTACCGTCAAACACAAGTATGGTTTGGCCCTGAATCAGGCTGTGTTGGACACCAGGATTGGAAAAATGCTGCTCTCTATTGGAATTCTAGGAGTACTGCAAGTACCATTATAAAAGATGAGCTCCAGTTATCTGTTGGCAATCAATATTTGCTAAATTGAGCTTTTTGTTTCCTTAGAAACTGATCTCAGTCCTGCATGTCAATAGTGCGAAGAGTTGAAAGATGTAGTATGTCTGGAGATTGTGTGATCTGATGACTGCAGCTCAGTACATAGACTGTGATCTAATAGAGCTAGTTATATACTTTGATTTAAAGCCTTATTAAATATCATAAATATGAGTTCCTTAGTTGTAATTATCAAAAGGCTTCTCTTGAAATCAGGATACAGAGTACAAGGCTCCTCAAATTTGGCTGATAGGACAAATTAAAATCCAGACTGAATTCTTTCACCCTACTGCAGGCTGTTGTAATCTATTGGTGTATTCTGAAAACTGGTCTTACATGGCAAACACGATGAGTCCTGCAAGTTATTAGTCATTATCACATTTTGTTATGTTTCTATCAAATTATCATTTTTAAGAATTATTATTTTGGGGGAAGAGTTTGAGGAAATATGTTTACAGCTGGATAATATTTTTTTTCTATAAATTTTTGGTTAGGAATTGGGTTCAATTAGACTTTATTCTCTTGATGCATAATGTACTGTATATATGTGTATGTATATAATATATATATATATATAATTATTTTTTTCCATTCTCGTCATCCTTAAAGCTGGCAGCAGCTCCTGCCTGAAGCACATATAGACTCGGAGCCACTGATTTGATTTGATGGTATACGGATCTGCACTTGAGTGTAAATCAGTACTACTTAGCCTGTGAGGCAGAACATGAATTATTGAGCTGGCATTCTCAGCCCTGATAAAACCATGGGTTCCCTTATGTTGAAGAAGCAAACATGAAAACTGACATTAGAAATTATATCTCATCAACACATTTCTGGAGTCTGCAAAAAGAGGACTCTAAGAGTACATGCACACGTTCAGGATTCATGTGCGGAGCATCCGCACTGAAATCCGCAGGTGTTCGCAGGCAAATCTGTGCGGTCAATCCGCATCAATTGGTGCAGATTTGCAGGCAGATTTGGTGCGGATATTACTAAGTGCATGAAGAAAATCCGGTCAGGAAAAATAAAATAAATTGACATGCTGCGGATTTAAAATCCGCACCGCAGGTCAAAATTCGTGCGGAAAAAATCTGCATCGTGTGCACTGAGAATTTCAAATTCTCATAGAATAAAATGTACATGACCTTGCGTGCGGATTTTCCGCGCAGAAAATCCGCACGCAGTCCTGATCGTGTGCATTTAGCCTAAAAGTAGCTGACAATTTAGTTTCCTCTGGTTAAAAAAAGTAATTTTGTTAGAAGGCTAGTCGCCCAAAACTTTTAATAGTGAGATATTCCATTAAAGGATTAAGGGGGAGGGTGAAGTCCAATTTAATATTGAAATATTTGAAATAATTTCTTACTTTGTTGTATGTAAAGATTCTGCCTTTCTCTCCTTCCTACAGAAATTACATATGGATCGGATGGATTGATAAACTAATCTTCACTGTAGTCTCTCAATTTCAAGTTATATTTAAGCAAATAGCTGCTAGAAGCAAAAAAATGCCCCCGAGGCCTCTGTTACGGAGCAGCCAGCTCTACGATCAAAATTAGTCTGGTTTCCGCCAACTGCGAAACTGCAAGCTGTTTAAATGCCTCAGAACGTCCATACTTATTATTGGTGCACTCATGCTTAAAAAAACTGAACTTTTCTATATTAACCACCTGACAGTCACATTAAAATTGGAAAAACCTCACAAAAATGTCACTTTTTTTGTAGATTTTTAATGTGTGTATGCAGTAAATCTTGTTGGTGCACAACTCGGGGGACACAATTGCATTTTTAAGTGCTTAGTGACTTAATTAATTTTAGCCTTAACCCCTTAGTGACCAGCCTGTTTTGGGCCTTACTGACCAAACGTTTTTTTTTTTTTCCTTTTTTCATAGTCGTCATCATCACGTTTTCCTTTTTTATTTTTTCCGTCTATATAACTTTGAGGGCTTGTTTTTTGAGGGACAAGTTGTAGTTTTTAATGGTGTCATTTTTGGGTGCACATAACTTTCTGATTTGACTTTTATTAACTCTGGGAGGGAGATAGGGAAAAACAGCAATACTGGCACTGCATTTTTACATTATAAATTTTACGGCGTTAATTTTTCGGTATAATTACCATATTTTTGTTCTGACTCAGTCCGATTACAGTGATACCAAATACATATAGTTTTTTTTACGTTTTACTACTTTTTTTTATAAAAAAAAAAAAAAGTTTTTGCAATGCCGCTTCCCAAGACCCATAACTTTATTTTATTTTTTTATTTTATTTTATATGGAGTTGTGTGAGGGCTTGATTTTTGGGGGACAACTTGGCATCATTTTGGAGTAAATGGCGCTTTTTGATCACTTGTTACGTTTTTTTCGGTGGCAACTGAGAATAAATTAGCAATTCATCTTTTTTTTTTTTTTTTTTTTTTTTTTTTTTTACGGCATTCACCGTAGGGGATAATTTACATGATATTTATGTAGTCCGGGTCTTTACGGCAATACCAAACATATGGGGAAGAATTTTTAGTTTAATTTTTGCAATTTTTTTTATTGAAAAGCGTATTTTCAATGGAAAAAAAGCGTAATTTTTTTTTAGAATTTTATTTTATTTTTTATGTGGTTCGCTGCACGGGGGACCCGTGCAGTGCTTAGACTGGGCCACCGCTTTTTTTAACCCCTAAGGCCCCTTAGTGACCGGCCGCCGTAAAAAGGGGTTAAGGACCAGTGATGGGCAGTTCGCTGTGTTCGCCCGCGAACACGTGGGCTGCCATCTTAACTCACAAGTCCGGCGAGGCACAGGTAAGCCCTTGCCTGTGCCTGTGCCGAGAGCAGGCAGTTTTGAGAACAGCCCGATGAAGGCCCCCGGCGACTGTTCTCGGAACTGCCTGCTCCCGCTGACCGCATTTGTTTCAGACCGGCTCGCGGCACAGGTAAGGGCTTACCTGTGCCTCGCCGGACTTGTGTGTTAAGATGGCAGCCGCATGTGTTCGCGGGCGAACCCAGCGAACTGGCCATCACTGTTAAGGGCCAATAATATTTTCCCCTTTTGTGTTCCAGCACTTATAACGTTTTTTTCTTCTAAATTCTTCTTTTTTTTTTTTTTTTTTTTTGCAGGATTAGTTGTAGGTTTTTTTGGAACCATTTTGGAGTGTATATATAGTATAGTAAATGACTTATTTTTAGAGGGAAATATTAATATTTTGTGGAATTTATTTACGGCGTTTACTGGGTGGTAAAAATAACATAACTTTATTATGTGATTCAGTACATTGATGCCACATTTTTATATTTATTATTATAAATTTTTTTATTACTGTTTTTCCTTTCTTCCTGCACGCTGTCAGCACTGCAACTGCTCCCCCTCCTCCTCCAGATTGAAGCGGCTCATATCTCTGGTTTGGTAGCAGCTAAAGATATGAGCTTTGTAATGTTTGAAAGCTGGCATTCCAAGTTTTCAAACAATACCAGAATTACAGCATTGTCTTCGCTACTTGGGAAAATATCACTGATGGAAATCAGAATGCAGCTGAAAGTTAATTTTATTATGAAGTTAAAATGATGTTGGGCTAATGTATGGAAACCTTGAATGCCAGCTTTCAAACATAACCAGGCCTGTTCTGCTAGCTGCTACTAATCAGGAGTTAAAAGCAGCCCCCCTCTCCTCCTTCCACTTCTGCCAGAGCCCAGATTAGAACAGTTAGGTGGTTAACATGGTTTTAGGAAATTGCCTGTTTCTTTCCATGCTCCATTAATCTACTTCTCAACAATACATTAATGCAGTTTACTGCCAATGTTGTGGACTACCAAGGGGCCACACACCATAGATAAAATGTGTCTCAAAGGAAGCCATTGAATAGTTGGTATAGAGTTAGGGACGTGTCTATTCCTGCCCCGGATTTATCATCCAACCTGATCCACTGTCTGGCACAGGTCTAGACGTCATCTTTAGTATTCGTAAATCTGGGCATATGTTGTATCCTAGGACGGTTTATGGCTAAAACAGAGGGAAGCCGGAAAAATGTAGTAAGGGTTCATTGAACATGTGTAAGACAATTCATTAATGTTATTTGCCTAGCAAACAAGCATCTAATCTCCAGCTGTCTGCAATCTCTAGGGAACGGCCCAGGTTTTATAGATCTGCCCTAGGAGTTTTTGTACTAGCCAAAGGATTTCAAGTGCCAACAAAATGTCGTCTTGTTTTGGAAGTTCCAGCTTTATCTAGACCATGTTCCATATAGTGTGTATATATAGTGGAGCAGATTTACTAATACAAATTTTTACACAGTATAAATTTAGACCACACTGGATGATAAATCTGGTTCCCTTTTAGACTGTCTAGTCTAAGTTTATACCACAAATGTATCTTCCCCCCCCCCCCCCCATCCCCCCCGCAATGGCAGCTACTGAAAGAACAAGCGGTTTCCCAGCCAGCTGGTGGTCGGGACTTTAAGTACAGTGTGCCTGATCCTTATTGCTGTCTGGGAAGAGTTGGGAGGCTACCATTCACATTAGATGTTCAGCTGAATCCATCAAAATCGGCAGGTTCAACCAATGCACATCTAATGTGTGTGGTCAGCTTTACTTTTAAAGTGATTATCCAACCCCTAAAATGCCTCCCCCATATGCCCAGACCCTTCAGAGGTTGTACTTACCGGGCTCCCTGGCACCCGCTTTGCTTCTGATGCCCGCATGGCCGCCGCTGCATCTCCTCGTTGTGCGGATGAAAACAGAGGTCTGAGCCAATAGCAGGCCGCAATGGGAACGAGCCTCCCAGAATTCTGGTGTAAATCCACTCAGAATCTACTAGAGTACTTTTAATTAGCAGCAGCGCATGTATTTGCAGTGTGCACAGGTAAGACTTGCAGGGCGGCTAGGAATTCTATTATCTAGGAACATTATTGGCTATTGGGTCTGAATTAGCAAACATTTGCTTGTTGCTAAAACGCGGCTGATGTGTTTGATTTGGTGTTATTGAATATACATAGCTCAGTTTGATTAATTCGAATACAGAAGGTTATATTGCCTATGTTTCTGCCTTTCTGGGAAGAGCCACATCCCCATTTTGTGTCCGTATTTTTCACGTGTACTACATTGGTAGGTATTGTTTCACATGTTGCATTCTACAAACCCTCTGACCTCCTGTATGAACATGTTAATAAAATATCACTTAGCAATGATAACACCTCTTTCATGGGACATTGTTATAATATGTATATAACTTTAAGAAAAAACAAAAAGTCCAGTGGCACTCACCATTAGTTGCGGTTCTTCTTTATTGTATATTCCAACATGAGGATACATGTAAAAGAATGTTAGGTTATATATAATATGTATATACATAGCAGTCTTTAGTGAGTGCAGAGTTCTAGGCATAGCGATTTGCTAATGTTTTATAGACTATTGCATATACCCCCTATATTTAATTATTATTTTTTCTTCCTCTTCTGTTAGGACTTAAATAAGCGCCTCTCACTTCCAGCTGATATCAGGATACCTGATGGATACTTGGAGAAACTGCAGATTAATAGCCCACCGTTTGATCAACCGATGAGCAGGCGATCACGAAGAGCATCACTGGTAAAACATCACAGAACTATGGCGAAAAAAAATACTATGTTGTAAATATGGAAAAACAACATTACAATGTAAATATATTATACAGCACTATCAGTGGTTTGAAGGACCAGCAGACCAGTGCTGCAGGGTAAAGAATGGAGCTCAGTTGGTAATAGTATAGTAGAAGAACACTAAAGGTTATATATAGAGATGAGACAATTATTCAAAATTTGATTTGGCTAAATTGGTGAAAGGAATCTATTTTATTTAAATCAGAATTTCTGCAATTAGCCTGAAAAGTAGTGTTTGGCGCTTTGAGGTCTTCTAGGACTCCTTTTAGTCTTTCTCATTCTTTATTTAGATGCAATTTGTTTGATAAGTTTACAATTGATTTGTTTGTCTCTAGCTATCTATACTTTGTGGTTTCATTTTTTCTCTAGCCTATACTGGTCGGTCAGTCAGATATACGGTAATATTTTACTGTATGAAAAAAAATAATGATTCTGCACTACTTCAATGACTTTATAGATGTGAGGGCTTAATAAGGTATACATGTCACTTGGTTTGTAAATACTGCTCTAATACAGCATTTTTCCCCTTTTACTCTGTTTTCTTTATATGATCACAGTCAGAAATTGGGTTTGGGAAGATGGAGACGTATGTCAAGTTGGAGAAGCTTGGAGAGGTTAGTAAACCATTTTAATTGTATAATTAATGGGTTAACCTAGATGTGTCACACTGACGTTTTGCACAAACCACTTTTTGTCTGGGTAAAGCAAAACATTTATTTAAATTTTTTTTTGTTTGTTTTTTACAGCTGTTTCTTTCCCCAAATCTATAATGGTTGTCACAACTTGCATAAAACCTAATTTCAGGAGAAGTTTAAAGGGGCATTCCAAAAATAGTTTAATCATGGCATGATGGAAAGTCCTGAAACAAATGCAGTCTTGGGGTCCATTCAGACGTCCGAAGTCCATTGCGGATCCGCAATACACCCGGCCGGCACCCCCATAGAACTGCATATTCTTGTCCGCAATTGCGGACAAGAATAGGACATGTTCTATTTTTTTTTCCTGAGCTGCAGACCGGAAGATCGGGGCGGAAGGGGCGCTCCGGAAATGCGGCTGCGGTGAGCACATAGTGTGCTCTCCGCATCCATTCCGTCCCCATAGAGAATAAATGGGTCCGCACCTGTAAAGCAATTTGCTGACATGTGAATGGAGTCTTATAAGGGCTTTCAGTGACTTTGATATTGATGACCTACCTACCCTTAGGATTGTGCTGTCAGTATCAAGTCAAAGTGGGGTTCTGACTTTGTTTCCAAGACACAGTGCTCTACCTTTTTTTACTACTTTGTCAAGTAATCACATCAGCACTGATCTGAGAAGTATTTGGACTGTTTAGGGTTTTTCATTTCCAGAATTTATAATTTTTCCAGAACTTATAATGTTCTCATTTGCTGACAGCAGACAGATCTTAAAATTGGTGGTGGCCCGAAAGAAATTTTATCAAAGTTCAAATGAAACAGTCGTTAAAGGCTATGTCTTGCTTGGTGAACACATTTTTTAATTGTCCTAATACATCTAAAATAAAACAACTTTGCAATAGGTCTTAAACGGGGCCTGTCAGCAGGAAGTATACTGTTAAACCAGGCACAAAGCTGAATGTAATGTTACCTTTCTCTTAAGGCCCCTTTACACTGGCTGAACATTGGGGAGATTATTGCTAACAAGAATTCGTAGGTACCATCTTTATTGATGATCTGTCAGTGTAAAGGTGCTGCCAATTATCCTATGAATCGGGTTATAGGATTGTTCGTCTGGACACTTAAATAATCGTTTGCCGGCAGCAGATCTTGCTATCTAAACAGCGTCTGCTGCGCGCAAACAATGATTTAATATGGGTCCAAGAGATGGCATTAGAGATCACTCCTCCCCATACTGAGGAGGAGATCGCTGCATATAACTGCAGTGGTCTCCTTCATTGTTAAGCAGGCGTTTGTCCCAAATGAACGCTTAGTCCAGCATAAGGCCAGATACCCGACAAACCCCATTATAGTTATTGGGGCAGGAGGTGTCTGGCCTATTATTTATTTTTCTTGTATAGTGCCAACATATTCTGAGGCGCTTTACAGACATTATCACTGAAGAGCCCTTTACATGGGACGACAGAGCAGCAGATTTTTGGGAAGGAAGCGTTCTTTCACAACAATCTGCTGCTCACTGGTGGAGGAGATGCATTTACATGCAGCGATCTCCTCCCTAGAGTATAGGGAGGAGCAGTTGCTAATGCCATCACTCTTCCCCATGCTGACGCATGGTTTACCAGCAGCAGATCGTGTTCACACAGCACGATCTGCTGCCAGCAGGATCCATTTTTGTGTACACATGATCAGATTACTCGAACGAGTGTTTCGCTCATTCATTAGGTGTTCGGCGGTACATTTACAGTGCCAGCTAATCCCTAACAAGCATTCCTATCAACGCTCGTTAGCAATTATCTTTAGGATTCTCGGCCTGTGTACAGGACCCTTTACTGTCCCCAGTGGAGCTCACAATCTAGATTTACTATCTGTATGTCTTTGGGGTGTGGGTGGAAACCCATGCAAACAAGGGGTTGAATAGTCAAACTCCATTCAGATGATGTCTTTAGTCAGATTTGAACCTAGAACCCCAAGGTTGCAAGGCACCAGTGCTAAACACTAATCCGCTGTGTTGCCATATGCCAGATCTGGCAATTCCGGTTTTCTCTTCCTATGGCCGAACAGAAAAACAGAATTGCAACGCAGTTGTGAACTGAGCCTTAACTGAAATAGCTGTTAGTTTCTGTGCCAGGCCGAGTGCTTCTTCCAGGTGTGTTATCTATGTAAATGCTTAAAGTAGGAAATCTTTGTTTCCAGGGGACTTATGCCACAGTATTTAAAGGACGGAGCAAGTTAACGGAAAACCTTGTAGCCCTGAAAGAAATTCGATTGGAACACGAAGAAGGGGCTCCGTGCACGGCCATTAGAGAAGGTAAGCTTACTACACTATTGGTTGAAACTTTTATTCTTGCCAACAACTGTTATTACAATGAACAAACTTATCTGACAATATAAAAAGTGTCTTTTCTCCTTCGAAAATATTTATCATAATGGCTATGCTTTTTACATCAAGAAATAACCTTCATTCTGAGTGCCAATGAGTGAGTTGCACAGTACTGTAGAACCAAGCATGCCCCATAAACTCAAATTTATTCATATCGATGATAATAAGAGCATGTTCCTAATGTTACATGTGTAATATCTGGAGGAAATTTTTCCCAGAACCACCTCAGTGGTATACGGGGTCATAATATCACATGTAAAGACTGGTGCGATTTAAAAGCCCAACAAAGGATTTTGTAAATGGCACTTCTGGGGCCATTTGTGATGAAAGAGATGCATGTGATTGTCTCCTTACCAGCATGTTTTTAAGAACAGGTATCAAAATGTTATAGTGGGAGGTGAAATATCTGAGACCTTTGGCCAAACATTTCTGCTTAGGTAAAGCCAAGGATAAGCATTGCAAGCAGTAAATACCAGGATTAGGCCAGGTTTTAAAGAAAATGTCCATTACTAGGATATCAGTATTCTGAGTGTATGTACGATGATTTGTAGTGTTGTAAAAGATTTCACTGGCTTGATACACTCTGATGTTCACTAGAAGGCCACTCATCTCTTTCCTCTTTTTCCTAGTCTCGTTATTGAAGGACCTGAAGCATGCAAACATTGTCACCTTACATGATATTATTCATACAGAAAAATCATTAACACTCGTCTTTGAATACCTGGTATGTATAGAATAGTTTGCCTGCTTTGTGAAATGAGGGGGTGTAAATGTAGATTTTGTTCAGATAACCAGTATCATGCATCACACTGCTCGATCTGTACCCATGGGGTCCTGTCTGTTATTTACTTAGCTGCAGCACAGTTCTCCCCCTTGCCCAATGACCAACAAAAAAGGTGATAAGATGGCAGCTATACATTTTAATTCTTCTATTGTGCCTCACATTTAAAGATACAACTTTGGTGTCTAATAAGTGTCTACGAGGTTGCTGAACACATCCTGTGTGTGTATATATAGGTTTATTTCAGGTACCCTAAAAGTATGGATAGGCCTCACAAGAATAGTAAAAGAGAGTAAACATGACTACGTAGTCTACACTTCGGGAAATGCCACCTATGTTTAGTGTGTTAATGTTAAATGCCCAGCACACTAGCATGGTTAGGTGGTAAGATGTACTTGATGTCTGCTTAGTCGGCAAGGGAGATGTAATCAAATAAAGGCAGTGCTTTACCAAAAGCGGTTCGCGATTACAATTTTATAAACTGTGACTTTCCTGTAAAACAATAGAGGGAGTGGTCTCCGAACCTCGCACTCTACTTTTCAGGTGGGGTTCACACTAGCATTAGCAGTTTGTTGGTCTGCTCCATCACGGAAGCAGAGCAAAATACAAGGGCTGGATTCAGCATATAACTGAACTATTGTGGGGTAATTGACTATAATGGGGGCCATTTTGAATGCTGCCTAATTTTTACCTGCCCAAAAAATTCTGCATGCGCACTGTGAGTTAGCGACGGCACGTCAGGCAAAGAACAGGCATACTTTACTGATATAGGCATAAATCACATCGCACTTGCGCCAAATTTATTACTGTGCACTAGAGATGAGCAAATTTCATGTTATGAATTTTGTTCACGCTTCGTTTGGTGGTAAAAGCAGAATTGTGTTATGGATTACGTTACCACGGACCATAATGCAATTCTCTGAGAGAATGCCTTTAGAGGCATTCCATTATTCATTCCGTCATAATAGAAGTCTATGGCCTGCATAATTGATCCGTCCCTTTTCTGTTATGCAGGAGAGGACTCCCCTGAAAAACGGAAATGGGACGGATACGTTTTGCAGCCCATAGACTTCTATTATGACGGAATGAATAACTGAATGCCTCTAAAGGCATTCCGTTATGCATTCCATCATATAATTGCGTTATGGTCCGTGGTAACGGAATCCATAACGCAATTCTGCTTTTATCACCAAACGAAGCGTGGACGAATTTCAAAATATAAAATTCGCTCATCTCTACTGTGCACCAATCTCATAAATATGGTGCAATTGCAGCAACACCAGTCTCAAAACTGACCTCCGATACACCTACAATGATAAATTCTCCCATTAGTCTTTTTTTCTAAACTGTGTGGTGTTTGTATAATGTAGTAATGGTGTCTTATGGAATTCTAAATCCTATGAGCCAAATATTTTTTGCAGTGACAGATATTTTTCTTCCTAGGACAAAGATTTGAAGCAATATATGGATGACTGTGGGAACATTATGAGCATACACAATGTAAAGGTACATAACCCCTGAAGTGGTATTTTAACAGAAGCTCTCATGAGCAGAGTAAGGCTTTGCCTGATTATAGATCGAGCCAATTGCAATCAATTGTATGTCCTTCCTGAACACCCCATCAGAGAGCCATCTCTTAGCTTTTGGTCTTTGAACTTTGTGAATAAAAGCCATCGCTCCTTTTGTAAAAATGTGTCCACGATATGGAGATCTAAGATGTACAGTGGCTATAAAAAGTCTACACACCCCTGTTAAAATGGCAGGTTTCTGTGATGTAAAAAAATGAGACAAAGATGAATCATTTCAGAACTTTTTCCACCTTTTAATGTGACCTATAAACTGTACAACTCAATTGAAAAACAAACTGAAATCTTTTAGGTAGAGGGAGGAAAAAATATAAAAATAAAATAATATGGCTGCATAAGTGTGCACACCCTTAAACTAATACTTTGTTGAAGCAACTTTTGATTTTATTACAGCACTGAGTCTTTTTGAGTATGAGTCTATCAGCATGGAACATTTTGACTTGGCATGATTTGCCCACTCTTCTTTGCAAAAACACTCCAAATTATTAATCTGATTCAGCTCTGGGCTCTGGCTGGGCCATTCCAAAACTTTAATCTTCTTCTGGTGAAGCCATACATTTGTTGATTTGGATGTATGCTGTGCGTCGTTGTCATGCTGAAAGATGAAGTTCCTCTTCATGTTCAGCTTTCTAGCAGAGGCCTGAAGGTTTTGTGCCAATATTGACTGGTATTTGGAACTGTTCATAATTCCCTCTAGCTTAACTAAGGCCCCAGTGCCAGCTGAAGAAAAACAGCCCCAAAGCATGATGCTGCCACCACCATGCTTCACTGTGGGTATGGTGTTGTTTTGGTGATGTGCAGTGTTGTTTTTGGGCCAAACATATCTTTAGGAATTATGGCCCAAAAGTTCAACCTTGGTTTCATCAGACCATAACACTTTTTCCCACATGCTTTTGGGAGACTTCAGATGTGTTTTTGCAAAATGTAGCCTGGCTTGGATGTTTTTCTTCATAAGAAAAGGCTTTCGTCTTGCCACTCTACCCCATAGCCCAGACATATGAAGAATACGGAAGATTGTTGTCACATGTACCACACAGCCAGTACTTGCCAGATATTCCTGCAGCTCCTTTAATGTTGCTGTAGACCTCTTGGTAGCCTCCCAGACCAGTTTTCTTCTCGTCTTTTCATCAATTTTGGAGGGACGTCCAGTTCTTGGTAATGTCATTGTTGTGCCATATTTTCTCCACTTGATGATGTCTTCACTGTGTTCCATGGTATATCTAATGCCTTGGAAATTCTTTTGTACTCTTCTCCTGACTGATACCTTTTAACAATGAGATCCCTCTGATGCTTTGGAAGCTCTCTGTGGACCATGGCTTTTGCTGTGGGATGCGACTAAGAAAATTTCAGGAAAGACCAACTAGAGCAGCTGAACTTTATTTGGGGTTAATCAGAGGCACTTTAAATGATGGCAGGTGTATGCTGACTCCTATTTAACTTGATTTTGTATGTGATTGCCTAATTCTGAACACAGCTACATCCCCAGTTATAAGAGGGTGTGCACACTTATGCAACCACATTATTTTTGTTATTTTTGTTTTCTTCCCTCCACCTAAAAGATTTCAGTATGTTTTTCAATTGAGTTGTACAGTTTATAGGTCACATTAAAGGTGGAAAAAGTTCTGAAATGATTTATCTTTGTCTCATTTTTATACATCACGGAAACCTGACATTTTAACAGGGGTGTGTAGACTTTTTATATCCACTGTACCTTCTAGTTGTATTATGTATTTAGACATTTTAAGAAATGTTCCTTCCTGTCCATTTTAAAGCAATTATCTTGACAGTTTAAATACACTGCTCAAAAAAATAAAGGGAACACAAAAATAACACATCCTAGATCTGAATTAATTAAATATTCTTCTGAAATACTTTGTTCTTTACATAGTTGAATGTGCTGACAACAAAATCACACAAAAGTAAAAAAAAATGGAAATCAAATTTTTCAACCCATGGAGGTCTGGATTTGGAGTCACCCTCAAAATTAAAGTGGAAAAACACACTACAGGCTGATCCAACTTTGATGTAATGTCCTTAAAACAAGTCAAAATGAGGCTCAGTAGTGTGTGTGGCCTCCACGTGCCTGTATGACCTCCCTACAACGCCTGTGCATGCTCCTGATAAGGTGGCGGACGGTCTCCTGAGGGATCTCCTCCCAGACCTGGACTAAAGCATCTGCCAACTCCTGGACAGTCTGTGGTGCAACGTGACGTTGGTGGATAGAGTGAGACATGATGTCCCAGATGTGCTCAATTGGATTCAGGTCTGGGGAACGGGCGGGCCAGTCCACAGCATCAATGCCTTCGTCTTGCAGGAACTGCTGACACACTCCAGCCACATGAGGTCTAGCATTGTCTTCCATTAGGAGGAACCCAGGGCCATCCGCACCAGCATATGGTCTCACAAGGGGTCTGAGGATCTCATCTCGGTACCTAATGGCAGTCAGGCTACCTCTGGCGAGCACATGGAGGGCTGTGCGGCCCTCCAAAGAAATGCCACCCCACACCATTACTGACCCAATGCCAAACCGGTCATGCTGGAGGATGTTGCAGGCAGCAGTACATTCTCCACGGTGTCTCAAGACTCTGTCACGTCTGTCACATGTGCTCAGTGTGAACCTGCTTTCATCTGTGAAGAGCACAGGGCGCCAGTGGCGAATTTGCCAATATTGGTGTTCTCTGGCAAATGCCAAGCGTCCTGCACGGTGTTGGGCTGTAAGCACAACCCCCACCTGTGGACGTCGGGCCCTCATATCACCCTCATGGAGTCTGTTTCTGACCGTTTGAGCAGACACATGCACATTTGTGGCCTGCTGGAGGTCATTTTGCAGGGCTCTGGCAGTGCTCCTCCTGTTCCTCCTTGCACAAAGGCGGAGGTAGCAGTCCTGCTGCTGGGTTGTTGCCCTCCTACGGCCTCCTCCACGTCTCCTGGTAGCGCCTCCATGCTCTGGACAATACGCTGACAGACACAGCAAACCTTGCCACAGCTCGCATTGATGTGCCATCCTGGATAAGCTGCACTACCTGAGCCACTTGTGTGGGTTGTAGACTCCGTCTCATGCTACCACTAGAGTGAAAGCACCGCCAGTATTCAAAAGTGACCAAAACATCAGCCAGGAAGCATAGGAACTGAGAAGTGGTCTGTGGTCACCACCTGCAGAACCACTCCTTTATTGGGGGTGTCTTGCTAATTGACTATAATTTCCACCTGTTGTCTATCCCATTTGCACAACAGCATGTGAAATTGATTGTCACTCAGTGTTGCTTCCTAAGTGGACAGTTTGATTTCACAGAAGTGTGATTGACTTGGAGTTACATTGTGTTGTTTAAGTGTTCCCTTTATTTTTTTGGAGCAGTGTATATTGATCCTTGGTGGCATCTAGCATCCGATCATTCTCCCCCCTTTCAGCTTTGTACTATATAAAGGCATTGTCCCATCAGTGCTGTCAGTGTCACTGTGTAATACTGTATGTGTCACACCATCAACTGGTAACACCTATCTGAATTTTCATTGCAAATTGCTAGCAATTTATTCATAACTTTTAGCAGGAATAATAAAGGAATGGCACAACATAGTCACAAGAAAAGGTGCATGGGAATGCAAGTAGATGGTACAACAGACCTGGCAGGAGAGGTGACAGGTCCTCTTTAAATAGTTCTGACTAGAAGCATAGGGTACAGAGTACAGCAGGTTGTGCCATACATATTGTTAAGTCCTTACAATGCAGGAAATAAAACCTAATCAGACTTGCTTCTGTTTTCCTACAGATATTCTTATATCAGATTTTAAGAGGCTTAGCTTATTGTCACAAAAGGAAAGTTCTTCACCGGGACTTGAAGCCACAGAACCTCCTCATTAATGAAAAGGGGGAGTTGAAGCTTGCAGATTTTGGTAAGTTGGTTACATGGCTCTCTGTCATGTCTGTACACACTTGACAGTATAGCTGAGAAGACTCTTTCAGGGATAGTAAGTAAATAAGAGGGGGCTATATTGTCATCTGCCAGAGGGGGAAGGAGACTGATTCCACCCCTCGCAAAACAGATTAGCAGCAGTACCAAGGGAGGACACATGGAAGCAAGTGACCATACATACACCAGGTGTAGGTTTAAGAATTGTAATTTTTTTTTTCTTCTGCTAGAAACGGCTTCTAATATCAGACTTCCTTTTGTGAGTTGATTGCAATGCCTGGCCCTTACTCCCTCGACTCAGTTTCAAGATTAGTTTTTCTTTGTCCTTTTCTTTTGCTCTAAGTCCAGTCATTATCTGAACATCTGTGAACAGAAGATGCTTAAGATGCTCATTTAATGTATTCTTTGGTCTAGCGTGCGAGTCAGTAAGCTTTCAGGCAAGCTTCATTTTAACATACACCGATGCTGGGGGGGTGCTTACTGTCTAAACAATGAGTATGAAATGGACTGTGATCATACATATTATCGCAGTTGATTGACTTGAACATGGATAATTTTAAATTGCAGACAAAAAGCTTTGGTTACATAACACTAATGACAGTTGTTGAAAATGATTTGCTGAAATGAAGCGTGCACTATCCTTTGCTCTATGGAAAGTGAATGACTTTGAAAAAGGGCAGCAAGTTAGTATAAATTGACAAATACCTTCCATCTGTGGCAAAGTCTTGACAATGTAAAGGGTATTCCACTTTGTCTAATAAGGAATCGTACAGATTTCTAATGTACATGAATTAAAAATACCCCTCACAAAGCTTTTTCCAAAAATAGACCCCTGCACGTTTAAATTCTATTTCAAAAGGATAAAATATGTCTAATTATCAAGATCTTGCTATCCCTTCCACCCTACACCATTCCCTCTCCTCATTGGGGGGGAAAAAAAATTACGAACCAGGCTAACATAATTAGACTGACATTTGATCTAAACATATTTCCCAAAACTCCTGGAACTCCTGGATTTTATATTAAGTATTCTTACCACACTAATTGCTTTTTTTGAATATTGATTCCATGATCTCCTCTTAGGTGGTTCGCACTAGATCCATTTAAACACGTGTACGTTGGGCTACAATAACCAGACGCGCTGCTGGATGCTGCACCTGATTTATGAGGCGGAGTACCTAATCATAAACTAGGAGCAGTATCTGACAGTCCGTGTGCCTGAACTGAAATCTTTGCCAGAAAGTGCCATTGAAAAGTTGCAAACGTGCAGTTTGCAACTTTTTTTCACACCACAAAAGTGGTGTACCTTTACGATAAATATGGCCCATGCGACTTCTGCAGCTGTCTGCCCTGAGAGCAGTTTGGAGGGAGAGAAGCTGAGCTCTGGGATATTATAGGTTTATATGATTTGGAGTAGAAAGCAGAGTAAGGCTGGTTTCACACGGGCGTTGCGGATTGGGGCCGGATGCGTTCAGAGTGCGTTCAGTGAAACTCGCACCATTTTGCAAGCAAGTTCAGTCAGTTTTGTCTGCGGTTGCGTTTAGTTGTTCCGTTTTTTCCGCGCGGGTGCAATGCGTTTTTCAACCATCAGTGAAAAACGCATCGCACCCGCACTTGCTTGCGGATGCAATGAGTTTTTCACGCAGTCCCATTCACTTCTATGGGGCCAGAGCTGCGTGAAAAACACAGAATATAGAACATGCTGCGATTTTCACGCAACGCAGAACTGATGCATGAAAAACAACGCTCATGTACAAAGCACCATAGAAATGAATTGGTCAGGATTCAGTGCGGGTGCTATGCGTTCACGTCACGCATTGCACCCGCGCGGAAAACTCGCTCGTGTGAAAGGGACCTAAGGCTACCTGCAGACGGGTGCAGAAACGCCGCACAAATTTGCGTGCGGATTTCTATTAGTTTCTGCACCAAATTCGCATTAAAATCCGCATGTGTAACTTGCGAATTTTGATGCGATTTTTATCTCCGATCCCCACCGAAAAGAGTGGAAACTGTTGACATGCTGTGGATTTCCAAATCCACATGGCAGCTTAATCTCCACATAGAAGACAAAAAGGCAAAGTGTACATGTGTATCTCATACAGTTTGCTGATATTGTGATACACTGCAGTTTTCCGCTCAAGAGTCTGCACGGAAAAAACAAGCGTAATCCACATAAATATGCAGGTAGCCTAAATCCCGACAGGACCACATCTACAGCAGTGATCTGTACTCTGAAGCTTGTCAATCACTGTATGTGGGCTGGGTAATCAGGACTCTTTCTGTCTCTCCTAGGCGTCTTGTCAGAATTTACTCAGATATCCTGCTCCAAATCATATAACTGTATTATCCCAGAGCTCAGCTTCTCTCTTTGAGCTTCTTTCTGTCTACCATACCCTGAAGCCAGGTGGGGCAGCAAATATCACTTGATGGGTTCTCTTTAATATAATATGGTCTCCCAATATATGAACAATGTCATCTGGGAATTCTGATATTGTGTACATTTTATCTTGTGCCAGAAGGCTTTTCGATGTATACATTTCTACAACATATGCTTAAGATCTGCTCCTAATTTATAACATAGATATTAGACAGATATTGTCATACTTTCCTAAAATTTAGACCGTTTTTCTGCAGAATAGTACAACCTATGTATCAAGAAATGTGGGATATCCTCATAGCTGGACTTTGACAGTCCCCACGTAAATCTATATTCTGGACCACTGAAGGTTGGAGAAGTGCTCGACCACATGTGAATTCAATTTGACTCTGTTTCTAAGGGAAATGCAGAGATCACATGATATGGGGGTGTCACCAACGCCACATAGCAGATACTCATAAAAGTGGTAGAAATGGTTCTGCCCGTGTTTACCATCTGTGATTATGGGTTCTCTATAATACGAATAGTACTTCTACTATATCCACCCACTCCTGAAAACTGCACAAGTTTCTGCTAAGTCCTCTTTCGGACTAGCGTGTCCTGTGCAGAAATCGTGCTGTGTTGGCGTGATTCCCCGTTATGGACACTTCTCATTTCTCAGGAGTGTATGGCAATATAATGATTTATAATGCTGTGGGTCTCTGCATGACCTTACTTCTACAGTATTACACTTACAGCATTAGGTCAATATAAAGTAAGGTCAGGCAGAGACACACAGCATTATAAATCATTATAATGCCATGCACTACTGAGAAATGAGCAGTGTCCATAAGGGGAAACCCCGCTGACACACTGAACGTGATTTCTGAAGAGGACACACTTGTCTGAAATTAGCCTAATGGATTTTGTTGCAGACATGAAAGCTATTAACTGACTTTTGCTAACCTGCTACATCTTTCTAAAACTAAAAGAGAAAAGTTGAAGCCGGCAAGGCAATGAGAGTACATTGACTAAAATGGGTCCCATAATGTACACCTTCGCAACCAATTTCTATTGTCCCAGTGCATCTAAAGTTTTCTCACTTCACCAATGCCATTTCTCATGTAGACAAGTTAATACAAGGCACTTACTAATGTATTGTTGTTGTCCATATTGTCTCATTTTCTGGCTTCATTCATTTTTTCATTTCATTATACACTTTTTGTTTCCATGGTTACGACCACCCTACAGTCCATCAGTGGTGGCCGTGCTTGCACACTATAGGAAAAGTGACGGTCTGTGTTGTGTGTCGCTTTTTTCCTATAGTGTACAGGGTGGTCATAGCCCTTGGATACAAGCAGTGTATAATGTGATGGAAAAATGAATCCAGCCAGCAAAGGAGACAATATGGACAATTACAATACATTAGTAAGGGCCTTATATTGAATTTGTCTAAGTGATGAATGCCATTTGCTGAAGTAAGCCAACCCTTTTAATGAAAATGTTCCTATCATTTTGTTTTTACAGCACCTATGCAGACCTGTGTCTCCATGGCAACAGGCAGAGACCCCCTGGGTAATTTATTTCTGCAGTCACCCACTCGTCCGTCTGTCCTCTAAATCTTCCTAATTCACCATATGTATCGTAACATAAAGTTGGAAGGGGAGTATGACGGCAGAGCACACTATACAGGGTTTTTTTGTTGTCTGTTACCATGGAGACATGTATGTCTGCATAGGATCTGTACAAGCAAAGCAAAATACGTTTTTATAACTAAGTACTTTGGCAAAGTTGCTTCATTTTTTATTTTAAATGCATCGGGGCACTAAAATAAAACTATGTGATAAAGGTGTAGAGGGTGCTATAAGGGAATAGACATTGGTGGATGTCAGCCTTATTATTCATCGGCTTGACAAGATTCTACGTGTGTTGTTGTACTAAATGCAAAAAATTCTCCTCACTCCCACATTGCAACTAAGGCAAGAATCCTCCTCAGCATTGGAGTTAGCCACCAGTAGTGACCAGCATCTGTCACTCTAAAATAAGTCTACTTTCACATTAGCGTTTTGGCATGTAGCCTGCTTATGAAAGGTCCTCTTTAACTTTTAATACTGGAGGCAGGTGCCGGCAGCAGAATCGCATAGCCGGCACTCTGCCTCTGACGGGGAGCTGTGATCAGCGGCAGTTAACCCCTCAGGTGCGGCACCTGAGGGGTTAACTGCCGCTGATCTGCTGCCAGTATCCGCTTCCTGTATTAAAGGTTAATTATCATTGGTGGCGCAGTGCGCCCGCCCCCCTCAACCCCCCCAGTATTAAAATCATTGGTGGCAGTGGCCACAGGGTCCCCTCCCCTTTTTCTCATTGGTGACAGTGGCAGCTTCTGAACGGAGCCCCAGTAGTGTAATCCTGGGGCTCCGATCGGTTACCATGGCAGCCAGGACGCTACTGAAGCCCTGGCTGCCATAGTCTGCTCCCTGCTGCTGTGTGCACTATGCACAGGGCAGCAGGGAGAGTATCAAGTCCGGGATCAAAAGATCCCAGGTTTTAGCCCCTAGGGGGGGGGAAATAGTTATTAAATAAACTGTAAAAAAAAAAACAGTATAAATCACCCCCTTTCCCAATTTTACATATAAAATATATAAACAATAAATATCACATATCGCCACGTCCGAAAAGTCCAAACTATTAAAATAAAATAAAAAATCTATGCGTGGAACGCCGGAACAGGTGTTTTTTTTTTTTTTTTTTTGGTTTTGTTTTTTTCGCGTGGTGTAGAGTATCGCAATACTTTTTTTATTGTATTGAAATGGAATCAAAAATTTGGTATCGCAACAACTCTAAATGGAGTAGTAAACAGGTTTACACCAGAGGACCGCTACTGCTGAATGATTCTCGAGTCTTTCTGATTATTTTGTAGAAATTGCTTTTTTTTTTTTTTTTTGCTCTTTCTGTTAACTTTCTTTTCCCTTCAAATAAAGGTTTAGCGAGAGCCAAGTCTGTTCCAACAAAAACCTACTCAAATGAAGTGGTAACGTTATGGTACAGGCCTCCCGATGTCCTCCTTGGATCTTCTGAATATTCAACACAAATTGACATGTGGTAAGTATGGTTATTCATGCTGACTTGCGTGAATTAACCCTTTTACTGCACAGGGTTTATGGAGAATTGTAAATGCTTTTGACACACAAAAACCTGAAGAATGCATAGATTTTATCAGAATTGTCTTGTGCCAACTAGCGTTTTACAGTCATGGATTCCTTTATGCTAAATGTTCCTTAAGCTTTAAAGAGGACCTTTCATCTGGCAAAAAAATGTGAACGAAGTATCATGATCTGTACAGTGGCGCCCAGGGATGTCACTGCACTTACTATTATCCCTGGGCGCCGCTCCGTTTTCCTGCAATGCCCTCCAGTATGTTCGGTCACTTGGTTATAGTAGGAGGAGACTGCCCTTGTTCTCCTGGGCGTCTCCTTCTCCTAGGCTGTAGCGCTGGCCAATCGCAGCACAGAGCTCACAGAATGGGAGAAAAAACCTCCCAGTCTGTGAGCTCTGCGCTGTGATTGGCCAGTGCTACAGCCTAGGAGAAGGAGACGCCCAGCAGAACAAGGGCAGTCTCCTCCTACTATAACCCAGTGACCGAACATACCGGAGGGCATAATGGGAGAACGGAGCGGCGCCCAGGGATAATAGTAAGTGCAGTGACGTCCCTGGATGCCGCTGTACAGATCATGACACTTAGTTCAGAATTTTTTGCTAGATGAAAGGTCCTCTTTTAAGATTTTGTAAAATACATTTTAAAATTGTTTTGTGACCCAAGCAGGGCATGATACGTACAAAAGTCCTATATAGCGCGATATTGGGCTAACACATGGTAACTAATACAAAAGACCGTGTAGGCAGGAACCCTGATTAGTCTATGATCCTACTTGTGGTAGTCTGCCCTCGTCCTACAGGAGGGATGAAACCTGGATGGATGTTTTCTGGGGAGAACATGCTTTTAGAT
Source organism: Bufo bufo (assembly GCF_905171765.1). Lineage (NCBI taxonomy): Eukaryota > Metazoa > Chordata > Amphibia > Anura > Bufonidae > Bufo > Bufo bufo. The sequence goes on along the minus strand of NC_053389.1, from coordinate 445,985,940 downwards.
AGGGAATTCTTTTAGTAGAAGCTGATACTGTAAGGAGAAAAGTGAAAATGTACAGACTGTATGTGCACATGGTTGTGAGTCTGGACTATAGAGCAAGTGTGTAACTGGTCCTGGAAGTCTAAATAAGGATGAATGTTCTTCAGTAGTATAGTTAGCACATACGTTGCAGCACTATATATGACGTTGATATATTGGCACTGTACAGATGCAACCAACGATTATTGACTTGCGCACACTACGTTAATGGTGTGGCATGCTGTTTCTCAGATTAATAATTGGTAGATCTGTCATTTTTCGTCTTTCTATATTATCTTTTTATATACAGTATATACTATGCTGAGCTTTTATTTGTGTATGACAGAATTATTTTTGTTTTAGTTTGGATGTTTTCTCACTGTATGATTCTGACTAATCTAGGAGTCTAGTATCTGTGCTCTAGGATCTACAATTTGATACACTTGTTATCATATTTACTGCTTTACTCTACGTGTGCCCCATGGCAATATTGTGTGCGACACTTATTTGTGCACTCTTTACGCTACTATTTAGAATACAGGAGTGTGTTCTATTTTTTAAGCGAGTTGCTTGCAAATGGTAACAGTAGGTGTTGCTTTAAGCAATTATACATTGTGTCTGCTTAAACATAACCACTTCCTTTTGTTTGATCTGGTTAGTTATCCTAAAGTATCAGACAGTATGCGGTCATATTTTCCTGTAACAGTTCTGCAACTGTGTACTTCTTAGTATTTGTATCTTTTTGGCCTCTATTGGGTGAATTGGGAGCCTGTAGATACATTTGACGTATGCATCTAGAACTTTCCCAGGGCATACGGCAGATGTACACTGGAAAACGCAATGTGAAAGCTTCCTGAGTGAATTGATTTTACACATGAAGTTGGGGGGCACAATTTGTCTAATTTGCCAATAGCTGCCTAGTTTACATGTAGAATCTGAGTTAGGTCTCATGCACACGACCGTTGTTTTGGTCCGCATCCGAGCCGCAGTTTTTGCGGCTTGGAGGCAAACCCATTCAGTTCAATGGGGCCGCAAAAGATGCGGACAGCACTCCGTGTGCTGTCCGCATCCGTTGCTCCGTTCCGTGGTCCGCAAAAAAAATATAACCTGTCCTATTCTTATCTGTTTTGCTGACAAGAATAGGTAGTTATATTAATGGCTGTCCTTGCCGTTCTGCAAATCGCGGAACGCACACGGACGCCATCCGTGTTTTGCTCATCTGCAATTTGCGGACCGCAAAACACACAACAGTCGTGTGCATGAGGCCTTAGCAGTATCTTAATTTCTGTCATTCACAAAGACTTTTAATTATTTGCTTTGATGTATATTTTGTCTTTAAATGCTTTGGATAAATATTTGTGTGGCTTCTTTCTTACAAGGGGTGTTGGCTGTATATTTTTCGAAATGGCTTCAGGAAGACCTCTTTTTCCAGGTTCTACAGTAGAAGATGAGCTTCACTTAATTTTCAGACTACTAGGTAAATATCACCATTCTTAAGAGGGGAAAGTGCATTTACTTATCTTCCTCCTCCTCAGAGTTCTTCTCTTGTCATTGCATGGGGTTAAATGCATTTTATAATGTGTTCCTTGCCAAGAATAGTTAATGGTCTTCATTTCAAAGTTGGCCTTTAAGGATCAATCATCAGAAAAAAGACCTTTTATCCAAGAGGATATTTTCAGTAATTGCTGAAAGATGAAGGCAGGCCATATGCCATCAGATGCTCATACTGAAATAGTGTCTAGTGTCTCCATACATTCTTCCTGCAGCCTTCTCATGCCATCATAGATTCCCCAGTCTGAGACATGGGTGTTAATCTTTACATAAATGCCATCTTTTCATCTTAATCTTGTTGCTGAAAAGGTGGTTTGAGTCCATACCTATTTGTTGTGGAGCTGAGGGCTGTTCATTTCTCTTCATTTATCAGCTGCAGTATTATATCATGTATGGCTACCTTAAAGGGGTTCTGCAAGACTAGCAAACCGCATTTAAGGGGCCGGGCCAGGTGCCAAAGTTTAAAGCAAAAAAAAAACTCTCGCCTGTCATCTCAGCCACTTCCAGTCCTCGAAGCACCAGAAGTGTGACATGTCGTCTTTATGCCTGTCAGTTCTGCTGGTCAATCAGATCTCCGTCACATGCTAGTAGTGGGCACCCAAGAGACGGAGCTCTGGGCTGAACCAGTAGCACTCATGACAGACGAGTCCTTTGGCACCATGCCTGCTCCCCTAACCTTCTCAGTCTTACGTAGGTTAGGGGGACATTTGCAGGAGTCTAATATTTAAGATCCTTTTCAGTATAAGAGTCTAGTGACTCCTTATTTGGGCTTAAAAATGCTATATTTGTAATTTCTTCCTATTAGTACTGCTTCCCTGTTAGCAGCTTGTCGCAGCTATGACCTGCGAATATACTTATATTGTAGGAGCCTAAGGTACTCTTCCTTCCCAATCTTTTTCACTGCAGCTCAGCCTGATTGTACCTACCGCAGTCTCTCTAGGACTTCAGTGCATGGAAGTTGGAATTTTTAGAATAATTAAGTACAAAGACTGAAAAAGAAGATTGTCAGTTAATTGCTACATACGTACTGAAGAAAATGAGACTTGATGCAGCAGAGTTCTGGAGGTCTCTTTATGGTTACTAGTAGAATTGCATCATAGTGACCATATAGTATGTTGACCTTGCACCATAGTGAAATCTAAATGTAATCACTATGGGGGTCGTTTATCAAACTAGTGTAAAGTAGAACTGGGTTAGTTGCTCATAGCAACCAATCAGATTCCTCCTTTTATTTTCCAAAAGAGTTGTCCAAAATGAAAGATGGAATCTGGATGGTTGCTCTGAGCAACTAAGCCGGTTCTAATTTACCCTTGGTGCCTTGCAGCGATGGGGTCCTAGGTTTGAATCCAACCAAGGACAACATCTGCATGGAGTTTGTATGTTCTCCCCGTGTTTACGTGGGTTTCCTCCAACACTCCAAAGATATACTGATAGGGAACTTAGATTGTGAGGGATGCAGAGTATTCATGATGAAAAGTCTACAGGTATTTTGACACCAGTTTGACAATATAGAAGAAATAAGAATAGTAATAAAGATGAGGGGCACTCCGTATAAGGGAACAGGAGACGGTAGTGTAGGATAAAAATTTAATTAAAATTTAAATAAAAATGGCACACTATACATCAGATGGTCATAAATACAAACGTAATATCATATCACAATAGAATAAATGAGAGCAGGGCCCTAAAATAACCAAATGGTGATAAAGGTTCAAAGGTTCATGGGACACTCCCCACAATGTAAATCAGTCCCAGCAAGTTGATTCAACCGAGATGAGGCTCCAAAAGCGCATAGCTCAGACGGAGGGTATGAATATCCAACACTGTCCAACTTCACACCTCCACAGGAGGAGTATGAACAATTGTGTCAAGTCCAGAAAAGGTATAATTATTCGGCTGTTATAGCGAATAAGTAGCAAAACGTCTCTTACCCTGTGTCCTCACTCAGCTTACTGCGGTGAATCCAGGAAACAGCCGATCAAACGCGGCGTCCCACGTGATGTAGAGTCTGAACGTGACGTCTCACGTGACTCATCGCCTGGAGCTGTAATAACGTAACCAGTTGAATTAGAAAACTGGGCCACGCCTCCTTCCGCTCAGTTGCCAATCGTGTTCGTCGCTCACATCCGGGCCACGCTGCGCTGTGAGCGACGAACACGATTGGCAACTGAGCGGAAGGAGGCGTGGCCCAGTTTTCAAATTCAACTGGTTACGTTATTACAGCTCCAGCCGATGAGTCACGTTCAGACTCTACATCACGTGGGACGCCGCGTTTCATCGGCTGTTTCCTGGATTCACCGCAGTAAGCTGAGTGAGGACACAGGGTAAGAGACGTTTTGCTACTTATTCGCTATAACAGCCGAATAATTATACCTTTTCTGGACTTGACACAATTGTTCATACTCCTACTGTGGAGGTGTGAAGTTGGACAGTGTTGGATATTCATACCCTCAGTCTGAGCTATGCGCTTTTGGAGCCTCATCTCGGTTGAATCAACTTGCTGGGACTGATTTACATTGTGGGGAGTGTCCCATGAACCTTTGAACCTTTATCACCATTTGGTTATTTTAGGGCCCTGCTCTCATTTATTCTATTGTGATATGATATTACGTTTGTATTTATGACCATCTGATGTATAGTGTGCCATTTTTATTTAAATTTTAATTAAATTTTTATCCTACACTACCGTCTCCTGTTCCCTTATACGGAGTGCCCCTCATCTTTATTACCATTTTTTGTCTACCGTGCGGTCTGGGTGGACCGAGAGGTGAGCACCTACTTCCGTTCGGCCTATAGGTTGAGCCGCTGGTTTGTACTACAAGAAATAAGAATAGCTTATCTTGGCTTTTTACCTTTTTTTACTTGCTATGTTTTTCAGGCACTCCAACTGAAGAAACCTGGTCTGGAGTTTCTTCTAATGATGAGTTTCGGAACTACAATTTCCCCAAGTACAAGCCTCAGCCTCTAATCAATAATGCTCCGAGGTATTGAATCATTCTTTGTAGCAGTAGGTTGCAGTTGTGAAATCAATACTTTTCTGTCCAAAAACCCGCAAAACAAACCATGCATTTTAGGTGATCAATTTCTCATAGCAGAACAACAAGATTATGAAACGGACCTTATACAGTGCTTACATTTTACATCACATTACATGGCCGTCAGACTAGGAAAAAATGATCACAGAAATATTTAACAGCTTCTCTGTTTTTTGGTAACTAAAGCTTAAAGGGTGGAATCCACATGAAAGGTTGGTTGGATGTTTTCGCAAGTGGACTATAATTTTGAAACTGCACCTCCTCTGTCCCAGTCCAGGAAGCTCCACGTCTTTGTGTTGGTGATGTATAAGAAGGGGGCTGACTGGCTCAGTTCATTGACTAAGCTATGAGCCAGTCTTCAGCTAGGGAGGAGAGACAATGGTTGGCAAACCACTTATGCCACCTGTCAAAAATTACACAACTGCCAACGGGGACTTTTAATGGAACCTCAAATGGCAGTGTGAACATAGCCTAGTCTGAATTATTTATCTATTTACAAGTGCATTGCCTGTACGAAAAGCATCATTTCATATGTCATTTTGACATGGCAGAAAAATCTTATATAAAGGGGTTGTTCCCCCTTGCCCCTTCTAGGCACAGAAGACCATGGATATCTGCATGGGTAAATATAGCCATGCAGAATCTGTGGCCCATTACTATTCAGCTATAGGCAATAACAAGCAACTGCAAAACATTTTTACCAGTCTGATTTTCATTCAAGTGGCAGAAGGTTAAGAAAATAATTTGTCTCTTTCCACATCTTTAATAATGCTTCTATTACACTGAATTGATATCCACTATGTGTCATGAAATCATACTGTATAGCTGCTGGCAATGTGACAGTGATCAGCCCAATATTCCTGAAGTGACATGAAGCTCTGTCACAAGACGTATTTGCAGGAGTCATTTCAATTTTTTTTTCCAGTATTATAACATTATGGGGGTCTTTTATGAAGACCAGCGTTTAAGACACTGGTGTTAATAACCCCTATATTTGGCTGTTTATCAGCTGGAGTTATGGAGAGGCGCCGGCATCTACATAACTTCGGCGCATTCAGCGCTAGTCTAAATGTAAGGCAGCTTCCAAGCTCTCTTACATTTAGGCAATTTTCTATGCCTAAACCAGGCTTGAATGCCCACCCATGCCGTGCCCACTTTTTTTTAGACCTGTGGGCAGGGAATAGTTGCAGATTGCGGCTCAATGGCGTATTTCAGTCTAATAAATGACCCCCTATGTTCTTATGTTGTGTACATTATATTCTAACAAGCTCAATGTATCTATTTCAGGTTAGACTCTGAAGGAATTGAGCTGTTAACCAAGTTTCTTCAGGTGAGTAATTTTCTGTTTGCGTGCACATGCATATTGTATGACATTACTGAATAACGTACAGTAAAAAAAAACGGTACTGTGCAGAACTCAGTGGTGCAGTGTGCATAGTACCATATTTTTCATAGTCACAAGTCTTGCACAAACTTGTTAGGCTAGTCTCACACAGGGAACAGCCTGCCGGATCTCTTTGTATTCTGGCATTGCCAGAAGCTACAGCGTTGCCGTCCAGCCCCAATAGCTACAACAACTGGGACCCTCGCCAATCAGCTTTTCAAGAAGGCAGCGGCTCTTGCAGTGTCGAATGACAACACATTCATCGGTCACATGGCCTAGGCGCAGCTCTGCCCTATAGAAGTGAATGAGCTAAGCTGCAATACCAAGCACAGCCACTATACAATATAGAGCACTATGTTTGGTGAGGATGGAGAACCCTGCGGCGCTCACAGGAGTGTTGGTGCTGATTGGCAGGGGTACCAAGTGTGAGACCCCCAGAGCAGAGCTTAGGTCATCAGTATTTACATCTTGGAAAACCCTTTTAAGGGTAAGTTCACATCAACGTTTATTTTTCAGTTCTGCATGCAAATAACTGCTTCTCAGGATATGTTTTTCTTTACAGGATCCATTTTTTTTCCTTTTATTTTTCTGTTCTTCTGGCAGATCAAAAGAACAGAAAAGTAAACGGTCATGTGAACTGAGCCCATCTCCTCCAGACAGGGTGCTAGGGCTCCTTGAAGTATGGATACTTATAAGCAATGCTCCATTGGAAATGAATATGCAGAGAGGTTTCTCGCTAACACTACCTCGTGGAGCTGGTTCTCATAGTCAGTCATATGGCAAGGGAAAATAAAGCCAGCTTAATATCCATCAATCAGCACTCAACCAGCCAGAATCCTACTCTGTACTAACAAGGGCAAGCACCCTGTGAAACGGCTATTTTCCCTGGCTATGTCCCATGGCTTTTTAAAATGTCTGACTTTTAGAGAGCCACTTCTACAAGGTGGCACCAGCAATATGGTTCTCTTTTCTTGAGAGATACCTCTTTGCAAGCCCTCCAGATGTACAGTTCTGACAGAAGGCTCAAAAAGTCATGTGAACCCAGCCGAAGGTGCTGACTGTTTGCTAGATATGTGAAAGCTGCAAAATGAACATGAATATGGTTTACTGTAAAGACTTTATGGATGCTTAATTAGGTCGCAATATTGGTCCTGAGAGAGAGCAGTCCTGAATGTTGTTTCACTTTGCAGGTATATCACTGTCAGTGATGTATTGTACTGCCACCTGTCCCTGTATATTCAGTGTGCAATGCGAGGTCCTAACATAACATTGTTCTTTATCTTACAGTATGAGTCTAAGAAGAGGATTTCAGCAGAAGACGCTATGAAACATGCTTACTTCCGAAGTCTGGGAACAAAAATACATAGCTTACTAGAAAGTAATTATCCCAACGTTTCTAATTTACGTTCTACCAAAGTTACAACTAGCTAGAAAAATGTGTAATCTACCTGTATTTGTGTTATAGCTACATAGTTGGTAAGGCAGGAAAAAGAGCAAGTCCAATCTGTAATCCTGCAATACTGATCCAGAGGGGGGGGGGGGGGAAAAACTATGATCCTGTGATGAAGATGCCAATTGCCCCATATTAAAGGGCTCCAGCAATGGTATAACCATGGACTCTAGCAACATGTATAGCAAGTATGTTCCACATCCCTAAGCAGCTGTAGAAGTGAAGACAACTCATCTTAGTCACTTCTAGGACAGGTTGATGGATGACATAATTATCCCATTCCTGCAGAACCCCTTTAAGGACGAAAAATTCCTTCCCTACTTCAATTGTGAAAATCAGAGTAAATCCGTAGGTTAATGCCCCATCTTTACAAATCTAGTGCCTGTAACCTGCAATAATTTTACCGTCAAGAAAGGCATCTGAGCCCTACAAAGAATCAGCCATCACAACATACTCTGGCAGAGTTCCGGAACCTCACTGCTCTTACAGTAAACCATTAATGTCCTTGTTGATGTGAAAGAGGACCTTTCATGGATTTTTATTAATTGAGATAAATACCTTTACTTGCAGGGTACACCCCGCTGATGCTGCCACCCTGCCTGATTATTTAAAATATCGCGCCCGCTGTATTCCCCCGTATTTTTCCCGCTCAGTATGCTAATACTGAGCATCGGTACAGGGAGGAGACGACGCCAGGGTTTCTCAATGGGCGTATCCTTCTCCCTGGCTGTGCCGCGGCCCAATCACAGCGGAGAGCGTCACAGCCAGGAAAACACTCAACAGAAGTTAACGCCAGAGTTACACAGCACCACCAGCATTCTAGTGACGGGACCCTTTTGGCACCCCACTGTTGACTGTGACCCAGTCTGAGGCTGTACCGTCACCAACTACTGTAACCTCTGTATCCTGATGTTAAGCCATGTAATACATTGCCCCCTAGTACCAACCTTTTATGTGATACAGCATCAAATACACATCCATATCATTACTCTGGTCCAGTCTAGAACTTGCCTCCTCACACAGATATAATTCTGAGTTACATTTAGAGGTTTTCATAATGCCTCACAAATACCTACCAAGTGGTGCCACTTTGTAGATGCATGTCACTGTAATTCAGGCTAAGGACAGCAGTAGTGCCGGTACGGTAATAACATCCTTACATTTTACAGCCATTGCAGACTATCCATAAAATTGTCCCACAGTAGATTATTTCCATTCATCTGCAGTGTTCATAGAGCGCTTACTGCCTGAGAAATACACATACGATACTGCCAAGGAGTGCCCTGTAAAGCCAGTGGTAAAAACTTCATTCCGCAATGAAGCTTAAAATGGACTGTAATATATTCGGCTGCAGGTTACAAGATAGTACAATTGTTTATTTCATATTTTTTGAGCACCTGTTTTATTTTTTTTTCACCATTCAGACATATCAATATTCAGTCTTAAGGATATCCAGCTGCAGAAGGATCCTGGTTTTCGGAATTCTTCCTATCCAGAAGCAGGTATGTGGCTTAGCATGCATTGCATTCGGAAAGACTTCAGACCCTTTCACTTTTTTCACATTTTATTTTTTGGCCTTGTGCTAAAATTAAAATGAAAAAAAAAAGTTTTTCCTCCATCATTCTGCACTCAATACCCCATAATCAGAAAGTGAAAACAAAATGTTTGGAAAATTTGCTAAGTTATTGAAAAGGAAAAACTAAAATCTTGCATTAGTATTCAGACTCTTTACTCAGACTCAGTTGAAGCACCTTTGGCAGCGATTACCGCCTCCAGTCTTCTAGGGTATGATGACACAAGATTTGCACACCTGGATTTGGGATTTCTGCCATTCTTCTCTGTAGATGCTCCCAAGCTCTGTCAGGTTGCAGACATGCTTGGCTGTTCTCTGAACTTTCACAGAATTGAATGGAACATGCTGGGAGTTGTAGTTTCACAACAGTTGGCGTGCTGAAGGTTGCCGATCCCAGATATATAGGAATGGGAGGAGCCCAGAGCTAAATTTCAAGCGTCATAGTAAAGGGTCTGAATACTTAACCTTTAAGCCCCTTTCACACGAGTGAGTTTTCCCGCACTGGTGCAATGTGTGACGTGAACCCATAGCACCCGCACTGAATCCTGACACATTCGTTTCAATCGGTCTGTGTACATGAGCGTTTTTTTTATTTTTTTTTCACACATCAGTTCTGCGTTGTGTGAAAAACACATTGTTCTATATTCGGCGTTTTTCACTGATGGTTGGTAGGAGATGTTGTTTGTAAACCTTCAGTTTTTTATCACGCACGTGAAAAACGCATCAAAACACATCGTGCTCGCACAGAAAAAACTGAACGCGATTGCAGACAAAACTGACTGAACTTGCTTGCAAAATGGTGCGAGTTTCACTGAACGCATCCGGACCTAATCCGTCACACTGGTGTGAAAGTGGCCTTAGGCCTCTTTCACATAAACTATATAGATTAGGTCCAGGTGCGTTCAGTGACACTCGCACCATTTTGCAAGCAAGTTCAGTCAGTTTTGTGGTGCGATTGCATTCAGTTGTTCAGTTTATTCCGCACGGGTGCAATGCGTTTTGATGCTTTTTTCACGAGCGTGATAAAAAACTGGAGATTTACAAACAACATCTCTTAGCAACCATCAGTAGAAAACGCATTGCAACCGCACCGCAGAATATAGAACATGCAGCATTTTTCACGCAACGCAAAACTGATGCGTGAAAAAAAAAAAAATAACTCATGTACACAGACCCATTGAAATGAATGGGTCAGGATTCAGTGCGGGTGCTATGCATTCACGTCACGCTATGCACCCGCGTGGAAAACTTGCTCGTATGAAAGGGGCCTTAGAGGTGCTGAGAGGGTCTTTAAACATGGCCTCCACTCGCACGTGCAGCGGGCGCCATAGCCGGCGGGTATCTGCTGTTTCAAACCACAGAGGCCTGCAGGTTAAGTCTGTGACCGGCACTAATGCCGATCGCAGTCATTTAATCCTTTAGATGGCGTGGTCAAGTGCGACGATCAGGGATGCTAGTCATTCATTCTAATACACTGGGTCTCTTCAGAGAGACTCAGCATATTAGAACTGCGGTTCTTATGTTTGCCAGCAGGTGGCAGGCCAACATAGGTTATCTGCAAAATCAACTTAGGCTACTTTCACACCTGCGTTCAGGTGTCCGCTCGTGAGCTCCGTTTGAAGGGGCTCACAAGCGGCCCTGAACGCAGCCGTCCGGCCCTACTGCATTCTCAGTGGAGGCGGATCCACTGAGAATGCATCAGTCTGCCAGCGTTCAGCCTCCGCTCCGCTCAGTGAGCGGACACCTGAACGATGCTTGCAGCGTTCGGGTGTCCGCCTGGCCGTGCGGAGGCGAGCGGATCCGTCCAGACTTACAATGTAAGTCAATGGGGACGGATCCGTTTGAAGATGACACTATATGGCTCAATCTTCAAACAGATCCGCCCCCATTGACTTTCAATGTAAAGTCTGGACGGATCCGCTCAGGCTACTTTCACACTTAGAAATTTTTCTAAGTTATAATGCAGGTGGATCCGTTCTGAACGGATGCAAACGTCTGCATTATAGGAGCGGATCCGTCTGATGAAACATCAGACGGACCCGCTCCGAACGCTAGTGTGAAAGTAGCCTTATACTGTTATTAAATGGGAATACAGAAATATGTAGAAGATTGAGGGGGCACTCACACAAGGGATCACTAGATAAATGTGGTACAGATATTTATTAATAATATTAAGAACATCCCCTAAAAATCATTAAAACATAAATAAAATATATATGCACTGACAGTATTCACTGAAATAGTTCACTGACAATATTCACTGACACCAGACTCTAAGGATGAATATGGGATTGCCGACAATGTAATATAATGACACGGTAATTGTCCCAATATAAGTTCTGTTCCACCCAGGTGCAGGGATGAAGTCAATGATAATGCAATAAATACCGGCCTATTTGGAGCGGTGATAGTGCTAGTGTCCCTTTGTCCGTTTAGGACATACAGAGGTAGGTGGCAAGTTTGGAGACTGAACTCCAGTACTTACAGTCTCTTTGTCGCTTGCAGTACTCCGGTCTAACCCTTCCTGGCTGGCTCTATGCAGCGCTGATATCCCAGGCGGCCGTGCACTCACCGCGTCCTGCGTTGTGCACTCGGCCAAGACGTGGCGTCCCACGTGACCTGGTTCTTTAGGGTGCCGGCTGGACGCTGCGCTGACGTCACTGGTGTGCGACGTTAGCCTCCGATACTGTGCTGGAGCGCAATTTCATATGCCAATATCTTTAAAGTGAAGAGCTTGTTTCTTCTTTTCCAGAATCCACGCTCACTCTGTCTATGCCAGACGCGTTTCAGGGTCATACACCCCTTCCTCAGTGGCCAACTGAGTGAGTGGATTCTCACTCCTTATATGTGGGTTGTTGAATTTCCCACAATCCCACTTTTCTGGGCTTCACCTAATAGGTGGGGTGGATCACATTGTTGCTTAATTGTATCACTATTCACAGCACACTATAGCTTATTTAAGACATAATTAAATGAATTTTATAACCATAAATACCATTTCATATATTTATTAACAATGAAAATAAACATAAAAACAGGTTCATGGAGAGGGCTCAACGGTCAGAATGACATTTTGGAGAAAATCGCACATAAAACGCATCCAAACCGCATTCAGTGTGAACTGCGCCATATGTGCGGTTTCACTATTTTGCTACTTTGCAGGGTATTAGAATGGAGCCTATCCATGTATATTGTTTTGGCATACATTGATTGTTGATTTAGTTGCCAGATTTATTAATTGTGTTTCAGAGGAGCCTTCCAGTGAGGAGGGGAGATCACAGCGCTGATAGTCAGCGTGCTGCGATTTCCCATCCCCACCGGACGACCCCCCGATATTCATAGAAACCCAAATACCTCCATCTCGGCATTGAGACCTCTGGGAACGATAGTGTCAAATTCAAAGATTCTGCGGGATTCTTGCCTAGACATGTGGGCAATGTGGTTGCCCCCTCTCCATAGAAATATCAAAAAAGGCCTAGAGACACACTCCCTATCAAAGCACTTCAAAGTTCAACACAATTGTGACCCAATCAGCCTTAGATTCACAGCTATAGAAAGGGTCAAAAAACTATGGAGAGGGGGCAACCACATTGCCCACATGTCTAGGCAAGAATCCCGCAGAATCTTTGAATTTGACACTATCGTTCCCAGAGGTCTCAATGCCGAGATGGAGGTATTTGGGTTTCTATGAATATCGGGGGGTCGTCCGGTGGGGATGGGAAATCGCAGCACGCTGACTATCAGCGCTGTGATCTCCCCTCCTCACTGGAAGGCTCCTCTGAAACACAATTAATAAATCTGGCAACTAAATCAACAATCAATGTATGCCAAAACAATATACATGGATAGGCTCCATTCTAATACCCTGCAAAGTAGCAAAATAGTGAAACCGCACATATGGCGCAGTTCACACTGAATGCGGTTTGGATGCGTTTTATGTGCGATTTTCTCCAAAATGTCATTCTGACCGTTGAGCCCTCTCCATGAACCTGTTTTTATGTTTATTTTCATTGTTAATAAATATATGAAATGGTATTTATGGTTATAAAATTCATTTAATTATGTCTTAAATAAGCTATAGTGTGCTGTGAATAGTGATACAATTAAGCAACAATGTGATCCACCCCACCTATTAGGTGAAGCCCAGAAAAGTGGGATTGTGGGAAATTCAACAACCCACATATAAGGAGTGAGAATCCACTCACTCAGTTGGCCACTGAGGAAGGGGTGTATGACCCTGAAACGCGTCTGGCATAGACAGAGTGAGCGTGGATTCTGGAAAAGAAGAAACAAGCTCTTCACTTTAAAGATATTGGCATATGAAATTGCGCTCCAGCACAGTATCGGAGGCTAACGTCGCACACCAGTGACGTCAGCGCAGCGTCCAGCCGGCACCCTAAAGAACCAGGTCACGTGGGACGCCACGTCTTGGCCGAGTGCACAACGCAGGACGCGGTGAGTGCACGGCCGCCTGGGATATCAGCGCTGCATAGAGCCAGCCAGGAAGGGTTAGACCGGAGTACTGCAAGCGACAAAGAGACTGTAAGTACTGGAGTTCAGTCTCCAAACTTGCCACCTACCTCTGTATGTCCTAAACGGACAAAGGGACACTAGCACTATCACCGCTCCAAATAGGCCGGTATTTATTGCATTATCATTGACTTCATCCCTGCACCTGGGTGGAACAGAACTTATATTGGGACAATTACCGTGTCATTATATTACATTGTCGGCAATCCCATATTCATCCTTAGAGTCTGGTGTCAGTGAATATTGTCAGTGAACTATTTCAGTGAATACTGTCAGTGCATATATATTTTATTTATGTTTTAATGATTTTTAGGGGATGTTCTTAATATTATTAATAAATATCTGTACCACATTTATCTAGTGATCCCTTGTGTGAGTGCCCCCTCAATCTTCTACATATTTCTTTATCCTTTGAGTCCTGAGGGTAGGACTAGAGGGTGAGCACCTATCCGTACGTAGCGAGGGTGAGCCGCTGTATATTACACGCTTTTTTTCTAAATGGGAATACAGTTGAAGTTGTCATCAATCTTGTACTATATTTTGTAGCCTCCTAGAGGGGCTATAAAAAAAAGTTACAATTTAAAAAAAAAAAAAACTAGTAAAACCACACTAAGGCCTCTTTCACACGGCCGTTTTTTTTTTCCGTTTTGCGGGCCGTTTTTTGCGGTCCGTATAAGGAACCATTCATTTCAATGGTTCCGCAAAAAAAACGGAATGTGTTCCGTATGCATTCTGTTTCCGTATTTCCGTTTTTTCCGTTCCGTTTAAAGATAGAACATGTCCTATATTTGGCCGCAAATCACGTTCCGTTGCTCCATTAAAGTCTATGGGTCCGCAAAAAACGGAATGCATACGGAAATGCATCCGTATGTCTTCCGTATCCGTTCCGTTTTTTGCGGAACCATCTATTGAAAATGTTATGCCCAGCCCAATTTTTTCTATGAAATTACTGTACACTGTATATGCCATACGGAAAAACGGAACGGAAAAACAGAACGGAAACAAAAAACGGAACAACGGATCCGTTTAAAACGGACCGCAAAACAGTGAAAAAGACATACTGTCGTGTGAAAGAGGCCTAAGGGGGAGATTTCTCAACCCCCTGCACCAGAAACTGGCAAACAGTACTGAACATGAGGGTTTAGCGATGAAAAACGTGCTTAATCTTTCAAAAAAGTTACTCCGTGTGCATTCCATTTCCGTTCCGCAAAAAAATAGAACATGTCCTATTATTGTCCGCATTACAGACAAGGATAATACTGTTCTATTAGGGGCCAGCTGTTCTGTTCCACAAAATACGCAATGCACATGGATGTCATCCGTATTATTATTTTTTTTCAGATCCGTTTTTTGCGGACCGCAAAATACATACAGTCGTGTGCATGAGCCCTTGGCCTGAGTTCACACGGGTCAGTTATTTCCATCAGTTATTGTGAACCAAAACCAGTAGTGAAGCCTACTCCGAGACCAGGTGTAATGATTTGATTGGTACCTATTCCGTGTTTTTGGCCCACACCTGATTTTGGCTCACAATAACTGATCCAAATAACCGAAGTGCGAACTCGGCTTTAATTTTACCGTTTACCATACTGAAATAAACACACATGTAGAAAAAGGCGGAATGTACAGGTTTAGGGCTCATGCACATGAATGTATATTTTTTTTCTGCGTCCGTTCTGTTTTTTATGAGGCTGCAAAATTCGGAAATTACTCTGTGTGCATTCAGTGTCCATTCCACAAAAAATAGAAAATATCCCATTATAGGATATGACTAGTCTATTAGGGGCCGGCCGTTTTCGGCTGTGGTGATACCCCCATGATGTGTATTTTTTAATATTGGAAACTGATTTTGGAAAAAAATTCAAATAATTGTGTGTATGTATGTATATATGTATGTGTGTGTATATATGTATATGTATATATATATATATATATATATATATTTATTTATTTATTTTACACTTTGCTTGTTATAGGGAACTATAACAAGCAAAGTGTATAATAAATAAATAAAAAATATATATAAGTGAGAAGAAGGCAGAGCAGCCTGGGCACCTACACACTGAAGGCCACCCCCGGGCACTTGCGAGTGCTCATTTGCATATGAATTAAACTTCGTTTTTCCTGCTGGTGCAAGTTTAAAGAAAAGAACAAAGGTACCATTACAATCCTGTATAGGTGTGCTAAAGAGCCATGTAAGCACTGTATATGGCCATATGGAGGTGACCGACTCCCTTTTTAAGGCTAGTTTCACACTAGCGTTAATGAGATCCTGCACAAAACAGCCAGCTGGGTGTCTATGGTTCGGACATTGCCAGAAATTACACGATTGCAGTCTGGCCCCATTAACTATAATGAGGCTAGCGGAGAGATCCGTCCGCTATGCGGCAAATATGCTGAGAATCGGCCAGACTTAAACTGCTGCGCAGAACGGCCTGCCAGGTCTCACTAATAGTAGTGTGGAACTAGACTAACAATGAAGAAAAATAATGGAAGGCAATAATGTTTAGCTAAGATAAAACCCTCAACATATTGTGATAAGTGTGAGAGAGTATGTGGCGCACAGGAATGACGCACAATCAAGGTAGAGGTGCTCACAGTAAAGAGGAATCACCCTTCCTCTGGGCGGATAGTCACCTTAAATAAAAATAAAAATGCTGGGCACACTCAATATATGGGAACCATACAATTTATTATTAATTATGCTATAAAACCTTAGTATATGACAATAGATAGATAAATCTAAGACGTTATTGTCCTAAAATCACATACATATGCATTATCCTAAAATCAGTGCTAAAAAGATTCTAAACTTATATCAAATCTACCTTGGTACAGATTATAAAATATATATGATGTGTTATATAAAATATATATGATCTGGGATGGTACAAAATTGAAATGGTGCAAAATTGAACCTCCGTAATCGATGACGCAGCAATAGTCTTGAATTATAAGTCTGCGTTTCTAATGGTGTCTTATACGGGTTCTCTGAACAGTAACATTATTCGCATCTCCTCCGAATGCAGTGGTGATACAATAGATATGTATTAGATCTCAGTAATTGTTTAGCGGCGTCCCGCTGTACTCACTGGTCAGCGGCGTCCCGCTGAGCTGTTTCAATAGTTGGCTTTACACTGTTGATATTCCGGTTGGTATACTGCTGGGAAACTTCTTAGGTGCCTCTACCGTATCCGTCGATAGCTCTGGATGCCGCTCCGGTATGACGAGGAGCCAGTGTCTTACGAGCTCGAACCCACCTTCTCCCGCGCTGATGTTTGTTTGTTTTATATTTACAAAATCTAGTACGGATTTTCAGAAAAATAATTTATTTTGTGTTTATCTTGCAATTCCGAGAATGTAATATACGTTATAGAGTGTCCTTGTGGGAGACAATACGTGGGAAGGGTTCGGCCCTTTACGGTGGGCCTCCATCTTTCCGCGAACCTCCATCAAGCTCATCCGTCTGTACATTTTGCCCCACCTCTATCTTAGTATATAAAGAAAAATATTTTATAGGTAATTTATGAACAAATATTACAACCTCAACTATGGATCGCTTAGGGATACAAGAATTTTAAAATCATAATGCTATGTATGAACCTTTAATAATTAACAGCATAAATATGTATGGTTAATGGGTTAATGGTAATGTGGGTCTGTATGTCCTCTATAATAGAGGATTATTTTATCCTATTTTATAAAGATTTTACGTCATACCTGTTTTATATATAAAAAAAGAAATATATTTAAAATTATAAGAAACTGCACTGAAACCGCAGCAATACCGCAAGAGGGTTGCAGCATTTTTTAGTGCTACGTCAAATAGAGACCACTTATATGGAAGTCTATATGAAATAATGGACTTTAAAGACTGCCTGTATTATGGATCTAATAGTATAGGTTTTTAACTGTGTGGCAATATTATAAGTATCGTTTATGGGATGGTACACAGGAAGAAAACAATTGCAGTAAGTAGAAATAGACCATTTTAATGAATCCAGATATTTTGAAAATCCGTACCAGATTTTGTAAATATAAAAAATCCACACCGGATTTTAGATAAACTGTAACCCCTATATAAAGGGAGATTTCATGGGGAACTTAATACCACTGAGGAAGGGGTGATTTTAAGCCCCGAAACGCATTTGGTTCAAGACCCCTCCTGATGGATCGGAATATCATCTGCTGAATAACTCGATGCCAAACCAATCCTGAAAACTAAAAATCCGACGCGCTACTAACAGAAATCGCTGCACGGCTATACAGCAAATTAACACGTGCAAACAAACATCAGCGTGGGAGAAGGTGGGTTCGAGCTCGTAAGACACTGGCTCCTCGTCATACCGGAGCGGCATCCAGAGCTATCGAGGGATACGGTAGAGGCACCTAAGAAGTTTCCCAGCAGTATACCAACCGGAATATCAACAGTGTAAAGCCAACTATTGAAACAGCTCAGCGGGACGCCGCTGACCAGTGAGTACAGCGGGACGCCGCTAAACAATTACTGAGATCTAATACATATCTATTGTATCACCACTGCATTCGGAGGAGATGCGAATAATGTTACTGTTCAGAGAACCCGTATAAGACACCATTAGAAACGCAGACTTATAATTCAAGACTATTGCTGCGTCATCGTTTACGGAGGTTCAATTTTGCACCATTTCAATTTTGTACCATCCCAGATCATATATATTTTATATAACACATCATATATATTTTATAATCTGTACCAAGGTAGATTTGATATAAGTTTAGAATCTTTCTAGCACTGATTTTAGGATAATGCATATGTATGTGATTTTAGGACAATAACGTCTTAGATTTATCTATCTATTGTCATATACTAAGGTTTTATAGCATAATTAATAATAAATTGTATGGTTCCCATATATTGAGTGTGCCCAGCATTTTTATTTTTATATTGTGATAAGTGTGTGTGTGTGTGTGTGTGTGTGTATATGTGTGTGTGTGTGTGTGTGTGTGTGTGTGTGTGTGTGTATATATATATGTATGTGTATATGTATGTATGTATAATTATATATTATAATTATAATTTTATTATTATTCATAAACACATTACAGATTTGGCTTCTGGGAATAGGATAACCAGCCTACATCAAAATGTATACAAGAACCACTACCAGTCATAAAGTGACAAACCCCCCTGCTTAACCCTCACTTAACAAGAGTTCTTTTAGTCCTTTTGAGTCCATCCTTTGGACTTCCTCTCTGGCATTGTGAAAAATGATCTCCATGTCATTGTACACAATTCTAAGCTTAGCTGGATAAAATAGCTAATATATTGAATTTTTTTTCCTTCATACACAGTCTGGTTACAATGTGTTTTCCGTCTTGTTTGTAGGGCACGGCAAGAACAGAAGACAGAGCATGCTCTTTTAAGCTGTTTTTACGATCTGTTTCATACCAAGATCAGAAGCTTTGGTGGCAACTCTTACTTCTGGTGGACTATGGACTGTTTGTCAACTTTGACCTACTGACAGTGGAGTTGTTTATTTCAGGCCTGCAGATTTCCTTTCCCCCACCTCTTTTTTAATATATATATATATGTATATGTATATATATATATTTGTTGTCACAGTGTGACGAAGCTTGTACAGTCGGTTTTGAGGTCTCCTCTGCTGTTAGAGCCAGTAGGTTACAGCTGTCGATGTGACTGTAGCTGCAATTCTCGTGCAGGACTGAGACACAACGCGTCGTTATTTATTGCCGAATCATTGCTGCTAAATGACTACTGTCTGAATATTTACCACAACAACAGTTGAATGCCTGAAGAAGTTGCAGTGGCTTTACAATCTGTGAATGCATCGTTTTTGTTTATTTTTTAAGCCCAATGTTTTTGTTTTATCCCTTTTTTTTTTTTCTCTCTTTTTATTAAATTGTATTGTTTTCTTTAATACTATTTTGCTTTGCTTGGCCTTGAATATATTGGACCACATTTGACGTTTCAGCCGACCATCAGTTTCTTCCATTCAAATTCTAATTGGCCACAATATTTTGTGAGTACACTACAAATATCAGAAATCAATATTTTCCTGAGGTAGCAGATAATCTGTTTACTAGAAAATCACGTATACCTTATGATGAAAAATGACTCTCCCTTGTAATGTAGTAATTTGTGTTGTAAAATTACCAAAATGTGCCTCTAGCACGATTAGTAAGGAGCAAGAGAAGTTTTCTATGGCAGTTTTATTAAGAAAAGTCAGATAATGTCTTTGTTCATAAAGTGGGGAGCGCCAGAGACCTATTGTAAGGGAATTTTTTAAACAATTTAAGCCAATTTCTCTGATACATAACAATTGTAAATTGGAGCATGCCACATTTGCGCTAATATTTGCAAATTTTTACTTCTTTTATAGCTGTTGAAAAATGTGCGTGGATTTAGGCAGAAGGGGCTGGGGGAATTATTGGCCCTATCATTTACATCACAAATTGGTGTAAATAGCACAAATCTATACCTGCCATATTGACAGGCAAAGATGTGGCAAATTTATAAAAAGCGTGCACCACTTGATAAATTTGGCACATCTTTTTCCAATGTACTTTGGTTTAAGACTGGTGTATGAAACGTTAGACTTCTGATTTTTTTTTTTCTGGAACAGAATATGCAAAAACAGGTCTAAGATATTTTTGCTTTTCATTTATTTTTTTTCTCCCAGCGTTTTCTAGGTTCGGTTGAATCTGTTGTACATGTAGTAGCAGAACTGAATCTGTTTTTTAAAGGGATATTTCTAGGTTCTAGTTTTATGGCATATCACTATAGCAGGACCCCTCCAATCCTTTAAACAAAAAGACAGTAAGGGCTCAGGCACACGAACGTTTGCCGCCCGTGCCGTGCATTGGGGACCGCAAAATGCACGGGCACCGTCTGTGTGGCCTGTGCTGATAGATGCGGACCCATACTCGTCTGCACCGCAGAAAAATAAAGCATGTTCTATTTTATTTTTTTTGTGGTGCAGAGGCACGCACCAAACGCCACAGAAGCGCTCCGTAGTGCTTCCGCGCTGTGCCTTCGCTCTGTATCTTCCGGATAGCGGACCTATTCAAGTGAATGAGTCTGCATCCCTGATATGGTGCGCACACTGTCCGTCCTCGTTTATTGCGGACTTGCTGTTTGCAGGCCGCAATACGGGAACGGCTGGAACATGTTTGTGTGCATGAGCCCTAATATTGTTCAGGGCAAGTAATTGAAGGATTTGCAGCACTTCACTACAGCTGCTGCCCCTTTATTATGAAGAAAATGTATTGTAGATGTTGCATAAATATTCCCACTGACATGATATAGTTCTATAAGAATGCCTTAAGTGTTCTAGTGCTCTTGATTTCTTACTGCAGCACCAGAGTTCAAGGACCCCCTCCCCCGCCTGTGGATTCCTTGTGCCGGCGCCTGCCACTTCCATAGAAATAAAGATTGTATGGAAATAAAGATTGTGCCTGATACATGACCACTTTCTGTGCATAATTCTCTTCTTGCACCAGTGCTTAAAGCTTTCAGCGCATGTGCAGATAGAGGAGATTTCTTATGAACGTATCTGCACATTTCCTGAATTTTTTTTCATGTCGGTGCAGAAGAGGACACTGCTGGAAAAGTGGTTTCCTGGGTAAATCATGGGACCGCTGCCATCCTGATGGCTATGGATGCAGAGGCTGCCAGCATCCACCATTTACACATGGATTCTGTAGGCAGTGGGGTCTTGTATTTGGGGTGCTGCAGTACCCACCAGTTTGACCTTTTTACAGATCTCTTCAGAAAGTGGACAGCCCCTTTTAAGAATAAATATAGCAGCTAATGAGTCCTTGCAGCTACATGTGTATCAAAAGATTCCGATGCTCACACATGGATAACTCTGGTGCGAATTGGTTGATACAAACCGCCAGAATGACTAAATAGTAAAAATAATTGGGTTAATTTTTCAAACTGGTGAAAAATAGAATTCTTAGTTGCCCATAGCAACCAATCAGATTCCTCCTGTCATTTTCCAAAGGAGCTGTCAAAAATGAAAGGTGGAATCTGATTGGTTGCTATGGGCAAACTAAGCCAGTTCTACTTCACACCAGTTTGATAAATGATCCCAGATGTTCTTACTGTGTGTATAGTATTCAAAGGTAAAACATGCCACATACCATCATATGCTGGATAGCAGAAGATGTCAGATAAGGTTTTGTAGCATTAATGTACCATACAGTATTATACTGCCGGGAAGATACATAAGTGATCTTTGTATGTCCATTAAACCTCATACTGTTCATAGAGGTTGAAATGATATACCAAATACTTTAAATAATATATGACTAAATCCCTCAAACCACAGAATAAAAAAATAAAGATGCTCTGCGGAGAGGGATGGTTTTATTACTGAAAAACGAAATCATTTTGGAGAAAATAATTAAAATGATTCTAAACTTGATGGGCCCTCAGTTTGGATTGTTGGAGCTCAATGAAGTGTGTATGTCACATGCTACTATGTTTCCCTGCCCTCTGATCAGATTATACACTTGTTCTACTATAGCTGTTAGAGACAACTCTGCATTCCAGAGGGCTCCTAATGACTAAGAAATTTACAATTGAAAACTTATGAAACCTGTCTGGCCCCCAGAACAGGTTAAATGTCTAAGCCATTGCAGAATTGGGTTCTCCTAACCAGCAGGCCTAAAAGTGCAACATGAAAATTGCTCTGTCTCCAAAAGTAAAAAAGGTGGTCTAAGTTCATACAAAATGTAGGCAAAAGAAGAAACACTCACCTGTTAGAACCGCCACCACTCTGGTGCTGTGCGCATCTACACACCGAGGGCTGCAGCCTGCAATCACTGGCCTCGAGCCCCATGCCCAAATATTTTATCCCCTTAGACAACCCCTCTAATCTTCTTTTTTTTTTTTTTTTTTTTTTTTATGACATCACTTGTCACACATCGTCCTGAATTTGGGGTCAGTGTGTTTATTATCTGAAGTACTGCGCGCACCTTTATCATGAACACATTATTATGACTGTAAATCTTCAGAAACTAGCTGGTATATCCTGAATGGACTGTATGGCGGTTCTTTGATCTAACTCTGTAGAGCGTTCAGGGATCTGCTATTTCTGTTTTGATAAAAAAAAAATAGACTTTTAGGCAATTTAACAGTATTACGTGACCTTCTCCCCCTTTATTTTATTCGTGAATAGTGATTGTGGAGCACGTGGGTTGTTTTGTCAATATAACCAATAGGATATGGGATTTGATTTTGGTAGAGAACAGCAAGTTCACGTCCAATAACAGTGAATATTGGACCACTACTACTTTTCATAAATTTCTGAAACCAATCCGTAGAGCTAACAATATGTTTATTATGAACTGACAAACCTGTATTAATATTGTACTTTTTGAAGTATGAATATTCAGTGGTATACAATAGTCTTGTTTTCAATCTCATGGGGGACAAATATATTTCTTCGTTGTAAGGCACTTTCCTTCCATCTGAATTTCTTGTACAACACAGGAATATGTTCAATTTGGGTTTTTTTGTTTTGTTTTTTTTTGCTTGATACTTCCCATCCCCTGGTGCTGATTTCTACGGTGTTTTATAAAATTGTCCAGGTTGAAAAAATAAAAATAAACTGATTCTTAATATTTGACATTTACTGTTTGTGGTAATAGTTCAGTAGGTAACCTCAGCAATAATAAATCCTGTTTTGAGTTTACAGTACTCTCACATAACCATATGCTCACTACAATGGCTCTTCATTCAACATGCATTTTCGAATGCCACACAATATATTGGCAGAATCTTCAGTGTTTTCCCATTTAATTTGTCAATTAGTTAGTTTATTATAACAATGTCCTTATAAATGCTTATTAACCACTGCTCTCATACAACTCTTAGGGCTGATTCTCACGACCGTGCTTGTTCTGCGAAACGTGTCAGCCACATAATCCGGACCGACCGTCCTGACTGCATCATAGTCAGTTCCTATCGAATAGTGGGTCTAATATACTGTACTCGCATGATTTGAGTACAGTATGTTACACCCGAGATCAGCTCAGACTGACTGTATCAATACACTATGATGCAGTCAGTATGGGTCAGGGGAGTTATGGTCATTCTGTGAGATGGGTCAAGCACATGGGCCAGGTTTCCCAGACCGAGCACGTCCGTGTGAATCGGCCCTTTATATAAAAGCCTCTGCACTGATGGTGCAGCTTATAGATGTTACCTGTGGAGAACATCTATTAACAGTTGGTCTCATTTTGCAATATTTTCCCTTTACAGTGATGGGGAACTGCTGTCTTATGCTGACTAAATGGACATATCCATAAAACAGCATATCGGTTATGTTCCAAGACATTTTTTCTTTTTTTGCAGGTTTCATGTGAGCAGCTACCATAGTTGCTCCAGGGGTTCTGCACTCTTGTCCTCCACCATTAAGGATATAGTGTGAAATAGAGTTCATCATCTGTATGGAGTTTATCTGTTTTTCCTTATTCTTGTGTGATTTTTCCTTCCAAACCTATACTTGAGGAGCATGCCTTATTTGTTGGCCTTATATTTCAAACACAGCCAGCCCTACAAATTCAGGTTTAAATTGTGTGACTGGGATTTTAACATTTTCATGTTGTGCTTCTATAATTTAGTTCAGATATTGTTACTGAACCATTAATGTATCTGAAACCTCAACAATGTCGGGTAGAGGCCACTCTGCAGTGTCAAGATCTGGGACGAAATTTTTGGTACTTTATATTTTCTTACATACTGAGGACTCGGGTATCTTGTGTATAAAAACAGTGCCAGGGAAAGTGTCCTTGATGTCTGTAGCAACCAGAGTTCAGTTTTCAAGTTATTCAATGTGATGCCAGGTTGCTATGGGTAGAAAAGTAACTTAATTCACTGTGAGCACCCCCACAGCTTCCCCACCGATAAAATAAGATCACTGGAGTATGACATAACACCATACATTTCTTATGCTGCAATATTATAAATATACTCTCATAGTATATTTTGGGCTTACTTGGAGTCTGATAAAAGTAATTTTTGGAATCTTACATTTACATACAGTATTTTATTTTTATTCCCTACAATGGAAACAGTGTATGTCCATAATTACATGTACATTAAAAAAAGCACTAAATATAAACATTGCTGAGTACATATTTGGGGAAACTGGCACAGAAATTCTATCAGAGGTATTTCTTCCTAAAGGTTTCCCCTAATGCAGGAAAAAAAAATATATATAAAACATTTACAAAAAAAATGATGCAAAAGAAGGCACAGCCGGTTATAGTTTCTATAAGCTGAAGTGCATAACATAGAATTGGGGTGAGGAGCTTTCCATCCTTCTCTGCTGCAATACGCATTGACCTTTAAAATTGGAATACAAAACCTGTAATACATGATAAATCCTTTGTCCTGCTAGTAAATATTCTAGCAGTTTGGTCTGGGTCATAGGAACAATGCTGTACTTGTTCGTGATGCGCCACACATACATGGGATACCATTCAGAGTCTTTTGTATCGAGGCAGGACGAGGAATATACGAGTATACCACCTTCTATCAGACTTTTATCAAGGAGCTAGCTACCAACCAGTCCAGGTACAGTTTATATATGCGGGACATCTTGGTTAACACAGTGTACAGGCCAGTTTCAGGTATCCACCCTGTGACGTACATACTGAAATCCAGGATGACAGGAGACCATGTTTAACCTGAAATTTCTTAAGAATGGGAATACTATGAGGTGATCAGTCTTGCGCACTTCAGACCTGCCCGCTGTTTTTGTGACATCCAGGAGTGCTTATGGAATTGAACATGTCCATTATGCCTTGAGATAACATCAGGACTTTTGAGAGTTTGATGACAGCAGCACTGGAGATGATGACCTATCAAGCCCTGGAAGCTGCAATGGCAAGTGACTGTTCAGCAGGTTTGGAAACTGGAGACAAAAATAAAAACGCTTAGATCTGTTTAAAACACATGGATACTTCAAGGGGTTGTCTCATCTTGCTATGACTAAGGCCACTTTCACACTTCCATTTTGTGCGGATCAGTCATGGACGGATCCGTTCAGATAATACAACCATCTGCATCCTTTCAGAATGGCTCTGTTTGGATTATCTTTAACATAGCCAAGACAGATCTGTCTTGAACACCATTGAAATTCAATGGGGGACGGATCCATTTTCGATTGTGTTAAAGAAAACTGATCCGTCCCTATTGACTTACATTGTGTGCCAGGACGGATCTGTTTGGCTCAGTTTCATCAGACGGACACCAAAACGCTGCTTGGTATCCTCCAAAGCGGAATGGAGACTGAACTGATCCTTTTCCATTCAGAATGCATACTGATCCGTTTTGGACCGCTTGTGAGAGCCCTGAACGGATCTTACAAACGGAAAGCCAAAATGCGAGTGTGAAAGGAGACTAAGCCCTGACCACAAAGTGGCCAGCGCTCGCAGTTTCAGTAGCTCCTATTCCAGTGCTCGGGCGCTACAGAAACAGCACAGCAAGCTATGCGTTTTCGGAGTTAGAGCATAAGCATAGCTTGCTGTGCAACAATGTTTCTGTAGCTTACATGCAATGCAATGAGAGCTATTGAAACAGAGAGCGTTGGCCCACTTCGCTGTTTCCCGGCCACCTGGTGGTGGAGGCTGTCCCATCTTGCCTTAGTAACATTGAGATGAGATGTATTTATTTGCACTTACCTGGAATAGGGTGTTTGGTCCTTGCAACCTGGCAGGACTTAATGGAGCTACTGGGCTGAGGCTGCTCCAGAAGTGGATGCTGGACAAGAGTGGACTTGGAGTTAACAACAGTCCATTAGGCGTCTGCAAGACAAAATGTATATTTAAGCAGATTTATAAAGGACATAATATTTCTTCATTTAGCAATAGACCAAACTTTGTCATAGGGCTTAATGTTACATCCATGTAACAGCACTGAAATCCGCAAGTGTGTATTTTTAGGTTTATTGTAGATGTTGATGTAGATTTCACATTGACGTCTAAGGGGGAAATTGGGCCTCACAAAATCCATAACATGCCAGGTCTAACAAAGTAGACATGACGGGTAAGGGGATGGGCCAGCAGGCCTGTCTCATTCGTCATTTTCTACGCCTGTTTTAGGTATAGAAAATGGTCTAAATTTAAGACCGCAACGAAGCTGGCTTACATTTAGAAGAGGCGGTAGATCTGCCCAAGTTATGTAGAGGTCTGCACCTGTTCAAAAAATCAGCGGTTCCACCACCATCTATAGGGACTATTAAGACTGGCGTCTAAAACGCCAGTCTTAGTAAATGACCCCCTAATGTTTTCTGCGGCACACATGCAAATAGTAGACAACTTTAAACACCATAGGAATACATGGGGAACTATTTATTGTACATATTGTTTTCGCAAATACATTCCGCCCACATGTCAAGGCATCCTTATAACCCATATCAGTACAGGCTCTTGTGACACGTGTAGCGCTCCATTTTCAGATATTGCCAACAGTCATTCCGGTGTCATTCATCCACCTGATAACATGTCAGCAGTTCAGGTGTCCATGTTTCTGTGACATGGTTACCCAGCCTCAAACATCAAAAACAAACTGTTGCCTGAATCGGACATGTATATTTTAAAAGGGCTGTCACAGGAAGCGATAGCATATTGCAAATACGTGATATCGCTTTCTGATTGGTGGGGACCTGACTTCAGGGACTCCCTACACTCATATGATCTTATGAGTGCAGGACAACAGCCTTGCGGGCGGCCCGACATGCATAGCATCATAGTAACCTGTGCTTTCGTGTGCACGATCAATACCGTACCAGGACAAATGGCCCGCTCAAGGACCGTATGTCACGGAGGGCATACGGTCGTGTGCAAGAGGCCTAAAGGAGCAGCAGTTCCCTGCAAATCCAGGGGCATTGCTGAGTAGGGAAAACTTGTGGCATTCTGACACCTACCGATTAGGATATGCAATTAATTTCTATGATAGGAAAGCCCCTTCATAATTTTCATACATGGATATAATGACAGCGACAAAATATGTTCAAGTGTAGTATTTGAATAGTAGGAATAAGTAAAAAGAAGAGAATAAAGCAAGCAAGCACTGTACCACTGATCTGACATATACCAGAATGGGGAATTTAAAAGAATACAGATAGTTTCCCCAAGATATTATGATCACCTCATTGCCAGTTTAGAAATGGGCAAAGAGAAATCACATATGTAAAATCGCTATGTGTGATTACTATTTGAGTCTGTCATGTGCATGGTCCTGTTACTGAATTGTGTTGAATGGATCCGTAATAAGATGCTCAAACTGCACGCAGGACTTTTTAGTGTGGTCTTTTTGACAAAATCTGCAACAGCGGCCCCAAACGGATCTTCCAACAAAGGTGTGAACAAGCCCTAATCTGTAAAACAGAGATGTCCCCTACACATTCCATAGGTTAGAAACTTTGTGAAAGTGTTATATGGTGGCACGTCGAATCCCTACAGAACTGTGGAGACCCTGCGTGCTGCTGTACAGAGTCAATGCATGTGACTTTGCTGTGTATACGGCAGGGCTTGACAAATTTCCTTGGAATCTAGGAGCCAGCTAAAAAAGGTAGGAGCCAGGCGGAGCCGCGTCATAAAATCTATATTGCGATATAATTTTAAGCATGTATATCGCAATATATTGTTTTCTATATTGGGGGGGGGGGGGGGGGGTGTTTAAACTTTTTTTTTTTTTTTTACTTTATTTAATAACTATTAGCCTCAGGGGCTAGAACCCTTGTCATATTCACACACACAGATCTCTATTAGGGTGAATAGGACTTTACACTCTCCCTGCTGCCCTGTGCTTTGTGCACACAACAGCAGGGAGATGACCATGGCAGCCAGCCTCTCATGTGCCCCCCAGCCTCTGATCAGCCCCTCCAGCCTCTGATCAGCCCCTCCAGCCTCTGATCAGCCTCTGATAAGCCCCCCCCAGCCTCTGATCAGTCCCTCCAGCCTCTGATCAGTCCCTCCAGCCTCTGATCAGCCACCCCCAGCCTCTGATCAGCCCCTCCCTCTTATCAGCCCCTCCAGCCTCTGATCAGCCCCTACCCCCCTCACTCTTATCAGCCCCCTCTGGTAACAAACCCACCCCCCCTCCCTCCCCAGTATTAATCATTGGTGGCAGTGGCCACAGGGTCCCCCTCCTCCTCCTCCCCCCATCATTGGTGGCAGTGGGCAGTTCCGATCTGAGTCCCAGCAGTGTAATGCTGGGGCTCCGATCAGTTACCATGGCATCCAGGACGCTACTGAAGTCCTGGCTGCGATGGTATGTTAGTAAGCAGCATTATACTCACGTGCGCCGTGATCGCCGGGAGCTCCTTCTTCTCATAGGTCTGTGCGGCGCATTGCTAATGCTATAAGCCTTAGCAATGAGCCGCACAGACAGAAGAAGGAGCGCCCGGCGGCCACGGCGCACGTGAGTATAATGCTGCTTACTAACATACCATCGCAGCCAGGACTTCAGTAGCGTCCTGGCTGCCATGGTAACCGATCGGAGCCCCAGCATTACACTGCTGGGACTCCGATCGGAACTGCCCACTGCCACCAATGCAGAGAGTCGAGATTGAAGAACATTCCCGGCACCCGACCTCTGACAGGACGCTGTGATCCGCGCGAATAACCCCTCAACTGAGGGGTTAATCGCGCGGATCACAGCGTGCAGTCATAGGGGCCGGGATATTGGTGGCGCAGTGGCCACAGTCCCTCCCCTGCTCCTCCTCCTACTCTGTTCTTAGTGGCCAGCGGCAGCCGCGCACAGTGGGGAGGGAGGGACTCCTCCTCCACTGTGCCGGCTCAGGAAACCATGGTGCGCGCCGAAAGCGCATCTTTGAAAATGGGCTGACAAATACCCAAGCGCCAGGACCAAATTCCTGGTCGCCATGGCGACCTGGTGCCCGGGATTTGTCGAGCCCTGGTATACGGAGCCTTATTTATCATTTGCATGCAGAGCTGTTTTTCTTTGCCTTCTGGTGAACAGATTGGGACACAAAAGAATAATTCAGTGCTCCTGTGTGCGCCAGGGCCTCCTTGAACTTACCAAGCACAGCTCCATCCGTTGGATAGTGGCTGTGTTTGATACTCAACGGGATTGATGAACATCAGTGGAAGGGGAACAGCCTCTTCAAACAGCTCACCGGTGGGGTGCCAAGGGTCGCACCCCTGCCAATCTGATATTAATGACCTGTCCAATCAAAATCTCAGATAATACTTTTAAGAGCATAGATTCTGAAGGGAAATGAATGGAAGGCAAATCAAGACAACCATCACTAAACTATTTTCCTCGCTGATCTCATGGAGCAGTTAAGAGTGGATTTCCCTCTGGGCCAAAACCCTCCCAGGTAACACCTGACACTCTGGAAACCTTTTACTACTTTTCGTTTGCTCTTCATTACATTTCAATATGATGATTAGTGAATTTCACTTCTTTAACTACCTTTGTTTTTTAATTATTTTACATGGCTTTAAATTGTAGAGGTCTTTTGTTAAGTCATGCTTTGTTGCACTGTTGACAGCATTTTACCTGAGCAGTAAAAAAGGCTGGTGTCAAAGATCCTGAAGGAAGTGCTGGGCTGTTTAGGGCAATTGAGCCAATATCAGTACTGGAAAGGAGAAGAGGTGGAGAACATATTTCCAGGCCTTTCGGCTTCTTGGCTTTTGGGGGATAACAGGAAAGCTTTGATTTAGACCCTGATGAGAGGTTTAATGGTTCCATGGTATCAGGATAATCTACAAAGAAGCTCCTTTGCTCTATTGGCAGATTAGGGGACAGAGAAGGGGATCGTGATGAATGTGGTGAAGAAGAAACACTAGCTGCATTTGGTGACACATGAGGAGACCCTTTAGCAGACCAGGTTGATGATAAAAAGGCTGAGGCAGCTGCCGATTCTGAAGTAGAAGGCAGTGAAATTACAGGCCGGACAGTTTCTTTGTCCATTTTGTTTGTAACAAATCTTATAACAGTCCTGACTTCCTCGATAGGACTTTTGGCTTCTGGTCTTTCTTCTTCTTCTTCCTCATCATCTTCCTCTTGAAGCTCCTCCTCTTCCTCTTCAATCATTTCACGTTTAATAATCTTGTAGTTGTCAGTTTGGTGTTGCAATGAATTTATGGTGAAGGAGGAATATAATCCTGAGTTTATATACTCATTGCGGCTAGCACTCTTCAGGGCTGATAAGGTTTGCTTGTGCCTCTCATGGAGATCACTTGGGATCTTGCAATCACTGTCCTGCAGCAAAAGGCTATCCCTGCTCATCTCTACAGTGTGAGGGTCCATTTTCAAGATTTCTGGAAAGGACACAAACTTATAGACAAACTTCTGGCCAATAACTTTTTTGATAATGTTCTGGAAGAAAGATACAAATAATGAATTGTTAATTAGGTTAAAAAAAAAAAATTATGCATTTTCACTCGCACAATCAAATCAAGCTCAAGGAAACAAGAGGCACCTGCCAAGAGATATATTTGACACATGGCTAGACATTTTTTTTTCTAACTTTACACAAACTATTGGTTGGCTTACTCTGCAGAAATTTTGGTGGACACTTGCATCCTAAGCCATGCCTTGTTGAGCTAGGAAACCAAAACCAGGTGAGCTAGGGCGCGCTAGACTATTCTTTGTGTTGCATTCTTTAATTTAATAAATTTGTCTTAAATGAGATGAGGGGGAATGTGACATTCTTGTATGCTAGTTTACTGGCATGTGCCGTTTTGTGCCAAAATTTGCAATTTTCAGCCATCACCATTTTAACAAATAGTTGGCACAGGCAAGTCATCCATTGCCCAATACATTTGCCAATCTGCTTACCATGATGAAAAATCACCTGCGTACCTGTGTAATCTTCAATTACCGCTTTAAGGCACCATGATGTACAGGTATGTCATGAATGAGTGGCAAGGCACAGGAGCTGCAACAGACTGTCTGTAAATGATAGCTGGGCACCTGCTGTAATGGCCAGTGTCAGAGAAAACCGATCCTGGTCAATAGTGACCATGGCATCTATCGACAGTCGGAGGGCTCCCTCTCTCTGCCCATCAGCACTCTGTGAGGTGCTGATGCATTACACTGACAGATTATATGTATTCAAAAACATTATGGGGGTCATTAATTATCCAGAAATACGCCTATATTAGGTGTATTTCTGGAGCAGATTGCGGCGCAAAGGTTAGTTGCGGTGCAATCTTACTTTTCCCCCCTCATGCCAGGTCTACTCCTGTTTTAGACGTAGACGGCTATTTCATACTATAGTTTTAGGAATCCATCAGACCAATTGGGATGGGGAGAGAATTTCTTATATTAATCAATGAGTATTATGGTATACCGTACTCATTAGCTAATGTATATGCCAGACTATTCTCAACGTGTTTACAATGTCCATAATCATTTACATCCAGCACAAGAAAGATACCAGAAGTACATGAGAAGAAAAGTAAGTTCACAGGTTTGCTAAAATAATATGCAGGATTACTGTATTTTCTACTGTCTTGCTGGCATACAATAAGTTATTAAAGCAATTTATATGATGTTTCCCAACACATGCTCATACCTTATCATAATAGTATCTGAGAGCACGGCTTAGCTTGTCATAGTTCATGTTTGTTTTATTCTTCCGCAGTCCCCATAGCTTGGCCACCTCCTCAGCCTTGAGCAGCTTGAATTCACCATCATTGGATGTCCAGCAGATAAGATGCTCGTGTTTTTGATCAAGGAGCAATTGCAACAGAAACTGCCACAGAGTGATTGCACTCTCCATACCTACAAGAAGGAAATGGGACACTTATTCTCTAAGCAGACCACCGTTAAATGAACTACTATATGGGGAGGGAACACTAATAACATTTTCAGTTCCAACCTAACATGATCCACCCTGTAAGTCCAATAGACATTCTTTAGTTTGTATGAAAAATAATGGTTGCAATTAAACCATATTCATTATAACCAATATGAAACCATGCAAAGTCTCCCTGGTCATACTTGTCATAGGCCTGTTCTGACTACATACATCCTTGCAGTGCACAAGTAGAATGCTGTCTGCCATTCCAACACTTGGTGGCAGGCTCGTGCAGCATGCTATGCAGATTGACCAAACCTGTCATTGTTCTGATCAGATTTTGCTATGTGTTCAGTAACATCGATGTGAAGGGACAGCGTGCAGCTCAGTCTTGCTGATGTAATCATAAAGCTGAATATCTGGTTATCTGGTCAGCTGTCATGGTAAATGTGAAACAAAGTGTGGTTGCTGAAATTTAAAATACTTAGACGATTACAGTGTTGTATTTGGAGCCGCTGCTGCATTAAGGTTTATGAGTAACAACCCTGATTAGTAACACAGCAAGTCTATAGCTGCAGGTTTTCACATCACACCCAAAAAAATGGGTGAAGAACATTGGACCCCCTGCTTTGTGGCCGAATGCTCATGCACATTCAGCTCTGACTAACAGCATTACTCAAGCGTGCAATAGATCTGGTGATGTGTGTAATGAACCAGACGGCTCATCCTATGCTGATTTTTGTCAGGAGTAGCTAAAAAAAAATGTATGTGGTTTCAGGTTGATACCCCATTCTCATACAGCATACATACAACGGCAGTATGGGATGCCTGCTTCTGTGACTGGAAGGGAGTTCTTATGGCCCTTACAAGCTATATGCAATAACACCACCTACAGTCCTGTATCTTGCATAATGAAATACACAATAATACTGGGGTTTTCCAAGACTTTAGAACTGATGACGTACACAAACTTACAGGACAGGTCATCGGTTCTAAAGTCTGGGAAAACCCCTTTAGGGCTAGGTTTACATGTATACTTAAAGGGGTTTTCCGAGATTTTGATACTGATGACCTATCCTCAGGATAGTAGACAAAAGTGTTTGTAGAGCAGCACCCACGGACATAAATGGCCACACCGGTAATGCAACACCCGAGCCAAGACCGCAGATCCTCAGCAGTCGACCGTATAGTAAATGAAGAGAGGTAACGGCAGCATCTCCAGTGAATCCTTTATTGGACGGACTTTACAGAAAGTGTGCCATAAAGTCAAGCAGCAACTTTTGGCTGTATCCCAGCCTTTGTCAAGCCTGTTACCTCTCTTCATTTACTATCCTCAGGATAGGCCCTCAGTATCTGATCGGTGGGGTCTGACACCTGGGACCCCCACAGATCAGCTGTTTGAGAAGGCACTGGTGCTCCTGTGAATGCCGCAGTTTTCTCTCTGCTTCTCGTAGCCCAGTTACATCATGGGTATCGTTGACGTGGCCTAGGAGCAGTTCAGCCCCATTCAAGTGAATGCAGCTGAACTGCAATTCCAAGCACAGCCGCTATACAATGTACGGCGCTGTGCTTGGTAAGCTGCGAGAAAGCGGTGCTCACAGGAGTGCCAGTGCCTTCTCAAGACAGTTGATCAGTGGGTGTCAGACCCCCGCCGATCAGATACTGATGACCTATCCAGAGGTCATCAGTAATAGAGGACCTTTCACTGGTCCTAACATTACTGACCCAATCGCAGCTGAGCACATCACAGCTATGGAGAAAAAAAAAAACTAACCTTCTCACCAGCTGTGACGCTCTCCGCGATGATTGGACCGCTCACAGCCAGGGAGAAGAAGACGCCCATTGAGAAACCCAGCCGTCTCCTCCTCCCTGTACCGATGCAAAAGTGAATGGGTCACACAGTGGGGTAACGGAGCAGCCAAGCAGCCTGACATCTCCTAATAAAGCCCTATACTGCCAGGTAATAATATTGTAATGTTAGGACCAGTGAAAGGTCCTCTTTAAGTTTGTGTACGTCTGCTATTGACTCCCATAATTTGCAATGCTAAAAAGAAACATACACCTGACATTTTGCACAAAACATCAGACATGTAGATTTAAACGTGGTTTTGGAAGGCAAAAAATGTCACCCTTATTCTTAAAAAAGGAGCAGGGGGGTATGCAGGGGCTTAAATTGTTGTAGTTCAAGTAAAAAGGTATTCGGTTCATATATACGATGGCCATTGAAGCATTCTTTGTTCAGACCCCGGGCCAATTGTTTATCTTTGGTGATTTAAAGCTATTAGACAGGAACAGACTATGTGATAAAGCCTTGGTTTTGCTTTTACTTCTAGTTCCGGTTTTTCTGTAAGTTGCAGGCAGGAAACTGGAAAACACCCCACAGGATATCTGGACTCTTACATTTGCCCCAGTCCTAGCTGCGCACTTCCTTATCTCTGTATGTTTCTTCTGTGACACCTCTCTCGCTAAAACTGATTATTGTCTTTTGAGCCAATATATGTGTGAGATGGAAAGCTCTGTCCTCCGTAGTACATTCGTTTTGATGTGTTCATCAGAACTAACCTCTATGCCTCAAGCATATGTACAGTAGCCATAGTTCCCTATTACAGTACTGCACAAAGGCTGCTAATAACTGTTGGGTCACTTTATCCGTATGGGACTGCACCATTGGAAAACATTCCTGCATGACTGCTTTCTATATCTAAGCAGTTTTTATGTAAGGTTTTTATTAGCTTCAAGTCTTAAAAAAATATGCTGGCACAAGGGTGTTGCTAGGTCAAAACATTCGGGGCCTGGGCCCCTGATGTTTTGTCCCAGGCCCTGAATGTCCTGCCTGCCTGTTAGATATATAACTGTATTTTGAATCTAATGCACTGCAAGAGCTGAAGGACCTGTGATAAGTTCTAAATGCAGTAGCTGAAAAGGACCTGCTATGATATCACCATCATGTGACCAGTGCAGGAGAGGAGGGTTCAGCAGTAAAGAGAAGTCTGGGGAAGAAGCCGAGGTGAGGTCTGCTACATGAGGAGAGGTAAGTGAAGGGAGAGGCAGAGCAACGTTGGGAGTTGTAGTTATTTAACTGGGACTGTATGTTAGGGCTGAAGGGAGGGATGTTATTTACATGGGACAGTGGGGTGGAGTGATGTTATTGACATGGCAATGCATGTTGGAGGTGACGGGCAGGGTTATGTTATTTACATGGGACTGTATGTTGAGGGGTAATGTTATTTATATGGGACTGCATGTTGAAGGCAGCTGTGGGAGGGAGTGATATTATTTACATGGGATTAAGTGTTAAAGGCTAATGTTATTTACATGGGACTGTATGTTTAAGGTGTCTGGGGGAGGGAGTGATGTTATTTATATGGGATTGAAAATTGAGGAGGTGATGTTATTTACATGGGACTGCATGTTGAAGGCGGCTGGGGAGGGGGTGATGTTATTTACATGGGACTGTATGTTGGAAAGGGCAGGAGAGATGGTGTGATGTTATTTACATGGGACTGTATTTGGGAGGGGGCTGTAGATAGAGAGGGATGTTATTTACATGGGACTGTAAATTGGAGGGGGCTGGAGAGATGGTGTGATGGTATTTATATGGGACTCTATGGCTGAGGGAGGGAAATAGTGTTATTTACATGGGACTGTATAGCGGAGGTATTATCATTTCTGAGGATACTAAACCGAGGAATATAACTACAGGGGGAACTACAGGCGGCATTATAAATACTTGGGGCGCTTTAGGGCGAGCATTATAAAAGTAGGGGGTGATATAACTACAGGGGGCACTGCAGGTGGCATTATAAATACTTAGGGCACTTCAGGGCAAGCATTATAACAGTAGGGGGCAGTATAAATACTGGGGGAACTGTGGGGGCATTTTAAATCCAGGGGACATTAGGCGTTCTTATTACTACTGGGGGCTCTATAGGAGGGATCCGCGTTATTTCTACTAAGAGCACTATGGGGGTCTTATTACTACTGAGGGGTCAGTAGAGAGCTTTATTACCACTGGGGGAATAATATGGGGCTTTATTTCTACTGGGGGGCTCTGTGAGGGTATTATTAATACTGGAGGGCTCTTCTTTTCACTGTTGGGTCACGTAGGGGGGCAGTATTACTAATGAGAGCATTCTAGAAGGGAATTACCATTGGTGGGACTATGCAGAGTACTGTTACTATGGGGGGGCACTCATTTTTCTTCAGGATAGTATTTGGGGGTACAGAAAAGTAGGGAAGCTAAGATGTCTGTGCGTCACACTCTGCAGAGACGAGGCATGGCTGAGAGAAGTGTCCGGACCGAATGGAGAAGATGATGACAGAGAAGATCTATATCAGAGGAGACGTCACCTGGGAGGCCCTGCATGTGAGAGGTATAGCAAGTACAGTAAAATGTCTTCCATGCCAGTGTTTGCTGGGGGGGGGGAATGCGGTTGTTCAACTAAGGCTAGTTTCACACTTGCGGCAGGACAGATCCGACATGCTGTTTACCATGTCGGATCCGTCCTGTGGCTGTTCGCCGTGCCCCCGCTGCGTCCCCATTGACTATAATGGGGATGGGGGCGGAGCTCCGGCGGTGCACGGAGAAAGCCGCCGGACTAAAAAACCTGACATGCAGTAATTTTAGTCCGGCGGCCTTAAGCCGTGCACCGCCGTGCTGCGCCGGAGCTCCGCCCCCATCCCCATTATAGTCAATGGGGACGGAGCGGCGGCCCGGGGGCACGGCGAAACAGCCGCAGGACGGATCCGACATGGTGAACAGCCTGTCGGATCCGTCCTGCCGCAAGTGTGAAAATACCCTTAAAGAATTGAGCCATATGCATTGGTGCTTGGGCCCCGGATCTTTTGAGACCCTAGCAACGCCCCTGTGCTGGCATAAGATGCATCAAAGTGATTAAGAGGTGCAACAGAAATGTGAATAAAGCCATTTAAATGTGTTTTCAGTGGGAAAAAAAAATTAAGAATATGATGTTTTAAGTGTATTGTGTTGAGGAGACAGATTTGCTTTAATGAAAGGCATACACAATCTGTCTACAAGACAATAAAACATTTTCAGTCTGCACATATATGCAGGATGTGGTACGTGTAGACACGAAAATAACTGCACCATCCGAATGACAGTTCCTGTTGAGAAATGCTTGAGATGACTGTCACACTGCTGCAGATGCTCTTCACTCCTGTATAGCTTCAGCAGCGGGCACTAATAACACTGATAATAAACCCACAAAACGCAGGCAATACACCAGAATAACAACATAGTCAGGCTGATCTTTCCATATGCAGTTCTGGTAATGTTTCCGTCCAGAGCATCCTCAGTGTTTCTATTGTGCTCAAGCTGTAAAAATGTTCTATATCAGGACTTCCTCCTATTATATTTGTGAGGCGTCGTGCTGGGAAATCAACACAAGGTAGGAATTCCTGCAGCACCACCCAGTGGAAAATATAGGAAAGACTAAGGGTACGTCTACATCGTGATTTTGGCCGCGACCATGTCCGCTGGATTTTTAGCAATTAGCGGTTTGCGGACGCAGAAAACCCTGTGACCCCATTCATTCCTATGGCAGACCCGCTACACTGTGATACTTGGCCACAACATAAAATTGCCGTACAGATGTACCCTAAGCCTACAGCCAATCAAACATCTTATGTAATAATATACAGGAAGGAGTACACATAAATCAGAGCTGACAATATACACATTGGAGGAGATTTATCAAAATTGGTGTAAAGGAAAACCAGATTCCACCTTTCATTTTTCAAAGGAGCTCTAAAAAAATGAATAGATGGGCAACTAAGCCAGTTTTCCTTTAAACCACTTTTGGTACATCTCCCTCATTATGCTCTATTCTATCTAGTCATTGTGGTATTTATTTGATGTAGGTATCAGCAACTGTATACCGTACTGCTGAACACTTCAAATATACCTGTCACTATGAAATAGAACATACACTCACCTAAAGAATTATTAGGAACACCTGTTCTATTTCTCATTAATGCAATTATCTAGTCAACCAATCACATGGCAGTTGCTTCAATGCATTTAGGGGGGTGGTCCTGGTCAAGACAATCTCCTGAACTCCAAACTGAATGTCAGAATGGGAAAGAAAGGTGATTTAAGCAATTTTGAGCGTGGCATGGCTGTTGGTGCCAGACGGGCCGGTCTGAGTATTTCACAATCTACTCAGTTACTGGGATTTTCACGCACAACCATTTCTAGGGTTTACAAAGAATGGTGTGAAAAGGGAAAAACATCCAGTATGCGGCAGTCCTGTGGGCAAAGATGCCTTGTGGATGCTAGAGGTCAGAGGAGAATGGGCCGACTGATTCAAGCTGATAGAAGAGCAATATTGACTGAAATAACCACTCGTTACAACGAAGGTATGCAGCAAAGCATTTGTGAAGCCACAACACGCACAACCTTGAGGCGGATGGGCTACAACAGCAGAAGACCCCACCGGGTACCACTCATCTCCACTACAAATTGGAAAAAGAGGCTGTTGAAGACTGGAAAAATGTTGCCTGGTCTGATGAGTCTCGATTTCTGTTGAGACATTCAAATGGTAGAGTCCGAATTTGGCGCAAACAGAATGAGAACATGTATCCATCCTCTGATGGCTACTTCCAGCAGGATAATGCACCATGTCACAAAGCTCCAATCATTTCAAATGGTTTCTTGAACATGACAATGAGTTCACTGTACTAAAATGGCCCCCACAGTCACCAGATCTCAACCCAATAGAGCATCTTTGGGATGTGGTGGAACGGGAGCTTCGTGCCCTGGATGTGCATCCCTCAAATCTCCATCAACTGCAAGATGCTATCCTATCAATATGGGCCAACATTTCTAAAGAATGCTATCAGCACCTTGTTGAATCAATGTCACGTAGAATTAAGGCAGTTCTGAAGGCAAAAGGGGGTCCAACACCGTATTAGTATGGTGTTCCTAATAATTCTTTAGGTGAGTGTATATCTAGCAGTATACATTTTTTGCAGTGTCCAGTGGCATGGAAAAGCACAGTTCCTGGTCAACACACTGCAAACCCAGCTGAATACCCCAAGTACACTATACATGTGATAAGGTGGCCCCCACTGTAAATAAGAAATTTACTAGAATAGATAGGGATTCATTGTGCACTCCTAAAACTACACCAGATTTTCAGTAGATAACGATAACCTGATCACACAAATGAGTCTGAATATTAGAACTGGTCATTTATTTATTGAGGAAAATGATCCAATATCACATGTTCTTGAATTCCAAAAGTATGTGAACCTTTCAGATTAGTAGATAATTTGAAGATGAAACTGGAGTTTTGAGTCATTTGGATGACAAGTAGATTTGAGTGGGCAACCTGCTTTATTTAAAGAACGGGGATATACTGTATCAAAGTCTGATCTTCACAACATGTTTGTGGAAGTATATCATGGCACAAACAAAGGACATTTCTGTGGACTTCAGATGAAGATTTGTTGTTGCTCACCAGACTGAAAAAGTTACAAAACCATGTCAGAGCCCATTGAGATAGACTTATCTATCAGATGTGGGCTTAGCTTAGCGTATGATTGTATGGTCAATATCAGTATATGCTGTGATTGCTACAACAAGGTCACTCGCCTAATACATGCCAGGGACATAAGGAAAGATGTAAACTTCGAAACACAAGGGCATGAGTGAGTTGAAACCCACATAGTGGTGAACTATACAGTAATCCAAGAATGAGAAATCCCTCTGGGAGGGAAGAATGTTGTGTTTGTTTGTTTTTTTGCTGCCTGAAGGAATAGCCCCCCATCGCACCACCTATTAGAGGTGCGTGGATGGTAGCATATCTGCCAAAATGCTGCCAGCATCAAAGGGTTCTCCCACATCATCTCTGGACATCATGTCTAAAGCATGCACTTGAGTGCACTCCATTGCAAGTGATTGGAATTCAATAGATTGCAAACAATCATCTCCGAAATATGTGTATTGGTCCTCATGCTACAATTTATGATGCAACTGTATTATTAAACATCAAAAACAATAAACTGAAGGAGAAGTTTGATAAAAAATATAGATCAGCATGAAAGTAGAAAGATAGAGGAGAACCAAAGTGGAGCAGGAGGAACAATTAGAAAATATAGGCATCAACGATGCTGTGAGTTCAGGTCACCTAACCTACAGTGCAGATAACATAGCCCATGTGTTACATGCAGAGATCTCCTTCACAGTATGAGGACAAGTAATTGCTATAGTGATCCCTCGTCCTCATACAGAATCATTCTTTCTGGGCAGCAGATCACTGTTTAGACAGCATGATCTACTGCCCAGAAATGATGACTGGTGTGCCTGCACGAACGACAGGATCACACGATGAACGAGCAAAACGCTCGTTCATCGGGTGAACAGCGGCACATTTACACAGGCAGATTGTAGGGAACGAGAATTCCTGATAATCTGCCCGATAATTAGCTCGTCTAAATCCACCTTTTAATTTGGCCTTAAAGAACAGAGATAAGGACTCTAGCCTGACCCATCAGGAAGCTCATCTGATTTCACCCTGAGCCAGACTGAGCAGCTAGCATTCTATGTGAAAACATACAGGCTACAAAAGGTAAATGCTTTAAATGGTTGAGAATTTTTACAGAAACAAATTTGAAAAATGATCTTTTATCACATTCAATAAAAAATTATTGATACAAATGTGTCCATAGCCTTTGAAGGTGGCTTACAATGTTAAGCGATCCCTGTGATAATAATTCATGAAGCAGCCGCCGGCTCACAGTGCTTCTACTTCCGGCTGCTGATTCATAAATTATTATCACAGCGATCGCAGGTCAGTGAATGTGACGGAGCATTAGATTGCATAGAAAGGGGGAATATAAATGTAATTTTAACTCCTAAGACTCCTGTGCCCAGCCTTCTGTCTCCCAGGGAAGCACGAGGCAGAAGCACAGCGTCTGCACAGCCCGTCTCCCCTTGTCTTATCGGAGACGGATGGCCCTTAGCAACGCTCTTTTGCAGAGTGCTGCTAAGGGCCATTTTAGCCCGTTTTATACCAAAAATAAACGTTTTGGCTAAATAAAGTCTATTGCAAAATTGTTAACTATCACTTGCCCTACACTTTAGCAAAAAAATAAATAATGACAGTTATCCTTTAAATGAAAAATTTCTAATATACATTACTTGGAAGGGACTGAGCTGCACCTAGGCCATGAGACCAATGAACATGACATTCCTGGCCTAGGAAGAGGTCTCTTCGAGCAAATGATTGGCATGGGTGCCAGGAGTTGGACCCCAACCGTTCATTTACTGATGACTTATCCTGAGGATAGGTTATCAGTATTAAACACTCTGACAACCCCTTTAATAAACAACTATTTTGTTCAACCGCAAAGGTCTATGTCAGGGATCAGCAACCTTCAGCACTCCAGCTGCTGTGAAACTACAACTCCCAGCATGCAAACTTACTTGTCTGTTCTTATAACTCCCACAGAAGTAAAAGGAGGATTCTGGGAGCCGTAGTTTCAGAACAGCTCAAGTCCTGGGGTTGCTGATCCCTGCTCTGTGTCATTCTGAGCGGGTGCCCCTCTTACGAGAAGCCTATACAGATATTCATCCCTCTACTTATGGGGATGGAGCACCCAAACTAAATGTATGCATGGTATGAAGCGGCATGGTTACCCTTGCAACTGAATTTTCAGGCTCAAGAGTATATACTGTGACTATTTCCAATTTTCAATTGTTCCACTATTTACTTTCACATGGAACATTCTTCTCATCTATCTGATATAGGGAGACTGTACATGATCATTCAATGAAAGCAAACAAGACTTCAGTGTTTCCCATAAAATATCCGATTATGTCATTGAGTTTCTAGGTAAGGACTCAGGAAATAATGAAAACTCTACACCTGTGCTACAATGACCTCAATATTTTGGAAAACAGTTTCATCTGATTTTATAGAGTGCTGGATTAAGAGGATTTTGGCCATATGCATTGCTGAGGTGTGGCTACCTCTCCAGAACAGGAACGAGGATAGCTTATGGTGGCCTCACAGGAGTAGTGGGATACCTATGTACTCTCTGGTGAAATGACAAGGCTGCTTCTTCTAGACATTTCAAAGAATAAAAAGAACATTGAAACATCGTAAAAATGAATGAAAAGCTTGCTACTTTACTAACATGACAATGTACTGGTCAATGCATGGTTTCTGAGAAGTAGACTGCTGCCTTAGGGTACTTTCACACTTGCCTTTTTCTTTTCCGGCGCTGAGTTCCGTCCTAGGGGCTCTATACCGGAAAAGAACAGATCAGTTTTACCCTAATGCATTCTGAATGGAGAGGAATCTGTTCAGGATGCATCGGGATGTCTTCAGTGCAGTCGTTTTGGCTTTTCAGGACGGAGATAATACCGCAGCATGCCACGGTTTTATCTCCGGCCAAAATTCAGGAACACTTGCCGGAATGCCGGATCCGGCATTAATGTATTAGTGCCGGATCCGGCATTAAAAACACTGCAATGCCGAATCCGCCCTTCTGGTCTGCGCAACAGAAACGGATCCGTTTGTCCGTGTGACAAACGGAGTGACGGATCCGTTCTTGCAATGCATTGGAATCCAGATCCATCTACAAATGTTGTCCGTTTGCATGCAGATTTCCTGATCTGGCAGGCAGTTCCGGCGATGGAACTGCCTGCCGGATCACTCTGCCGCAAGTGTGAAAGTATCCTTAAGGGCTAATCAAAGTGGAGAATATTTTTGAAGGGGGTTCTATCACAAGAAACATTCATTACCTATCCACAGGATATCTGATAAATGTTAGGAGCCCGACTGCTGCTCCATACAAACTCGTCCTTAACGCAGCCATAGCTGGAAATGGAAAAGACCGTTATGAGGAGTTTTCCTGTAACCTACCTTGGTACCCATAAAAGCAAATTTTGGGATATCAATAAACCCAGGTTTTTCTCATAGCAGAGTGAATTAACTAAAGGCTGGGTGAACCTGAAACCAACTGGGGTAATGCTTCAATGTGGTCTCACTTACACTAATGATTTCAAGCACAAAAGTAACAATTCCAGTGTGTCCCCTTCCGCCTGGACATGGGATTTCTGGACACTGTATACTTTATGGAAAGTGAGATTGACTTTTTTCTTGGCTTTAGGTTTGGTAACACAGAAAGTCTATTCCCATCAAAAGTCTTTACACTAAAATGTATCTATAAAGCCTCATGCACACGTCCGTGGAACACGGACCGTGAGATACCGGCCTGGATTCCTGCTGAGTGCAGGAGCGCACGGCGTCATTGGTTGCTATGACGCCGTGCGCTTTGTGCCCCCGCTGCTGTACAGTAATACACTCGTATAGATAATACGAGTGTATACTGTACAGCAGCTGGCGCACGGCGTCATAGCAACCAATGACGCCGTGCGCTCCTGCACTCAGCAGGAATCCAGGCCGGTATCTCACGGTCCGTGTTCCACGGACGTGTGCATGAGGCTTAAGTACGAACATGATGTGCATGTTCTGTGCTCCCTTATTTTTTA
Organism: Bufo bufo; assembly: GCF_905171765.1. Taxonomy (NCBI): domain Eukaryota; kingdom Metazoa; phylum Chordata; class Amphibia; order Anura; family Bufonidae; genus Bufo; species Bufo bufo. The sequence goes on along the minus strand of NC_053389.1, from coordinate 445,942,087 downwards.
TATTAATAATAATTGAACATTAAAGTATGTGACTCAAGTCTAGCAATAATGTCATCACAAAGAAAATGGGCCCTGTCACTGAGTCACCAACCTCTTTCCCAGCAGCATGCTCTTACATTCTCATTCAATGGTCATTACTATCTGATCATTTTTTAAATATATTGTTGATTTAGGTCTTATGTACACGAGCGTGTGCACCCAGGCTACGGACTGCAAATAGCAGTCCGCAATGCATGGTTACTGGTCAAGTGCACGCCATTTGAGGATGCGGACCCATTCACTTCCAATCCGTGCCTCCACTCCGTATCTTGCGGATTGCATCCAGCCAGTGCCAGTATATTATGGACCTGCTGTTTGCGGTCTGCAATACGGACACGGAGCACACACGCTCGTGTGCATGAGCACTTACCAAGAACCAAATGAATGAATGGGTGACAGATCAGAAGCAGATTGCAAGTTGTAGCAGTGTGCATAGAATAATATTTTGATGATATTCTAGTCCTGATATTACCACTTGATATAGTTTGGATTTTATCGGTCAGTCTGGGTATTACTTCACTGTGTGTAAATCAATAAGGTCCAGATCTCGGTTGCACAGTGAACACAGCGAGAATATAGTCTGTTACAACGGTTTGCTCCGGTATATTACACTGACACTGTAGGGTCAGACTTGGACTCCCGCAGATGAAGTGAATTGAATTAGATCATTATACAATCCTGCGGTGATCTCAGCCCGAGCCATGGGAGCTACAGGTGTTGCAGCTGTAATATGGATGAAAGAATGTGCCTCTATTACAGCCACATAAAAACAACCATAAAGGCAATTTTATGAAAAAGCCTGCAGAATCCCTGAAAACTAAACTCTTTTTACTAGAGGGTCGTTGATGACGATAAAGCCTCAAATACAAAAAGATCAGCGGAACAAGATGAACCTGAAGTTAAAGGGATTGTCTGACTAATGTGAAAATCTCTCCAAAGCCCCTAAATATGTTAAAATAAGAAAATAACATATATTCACTACTTTCCCCATCCTTTCCTGCGCTGGTGCTCCGGTTCTCTACTGTGTTTTTTCTGTAAATACAGCACATGACTGCTGCAGCCAATCACTGACCTCAGTGGTATATGGCACTATATATAATGCAGTCATGGCTGCAGCCTGTAAACACATAGGCGTGAGCTGGAGTGGCAGCACTGGATAAATACATAAAATGACAATTCTTTAGCATATTTTCTTAGAACTCTGCATTGTACTATTCCTCCTGAAGATTTATCAATAAATTGAGAACTGGACTTTAAAATTCCCCTTGAAAACAGGGTGTGCTGCCGTCAGCACTGGCTGGACAGTGTTAGACCTCGTTCACACGTCAGTGTTTGGTCAGTGATTTCCATCAGTGATTTTGAGCCAAAACCAGGTGCGGCTCTAAACACAGAGCAGGTGCAGATCTTTCCCTTATACCTTATCTCTGGGAAGGCTTCACTTCTGGCTTTGGCTCACAAATCACTGATGGAAATCACTGACCAAACACTGCAGTGTGAACGAGGTCTTAGGCTCCATTCACACGTCCGTGTGGTGTGTTGCGGACCCGAAAATTGCGGATCCGCAACACACCCGCCCGGCACCCCTATGGAAATGCCTATTCTTGTCCGCAAGCTGCAGACAAGAATAGGACATGTTCTATCTTTTGCGGAGCTGCGGACCTGAAGATCGGGGCCGCGCTCCGCAAATGCGGATGCTGACAGCACACTGTGTGCTGTCCGCATCCATTCCGTCCCAACCGTTCCGCAAAATTGCGGAACGGATGCGGACCCATTTGCGGACGTGTGAATGGAGCCTTAGGCCTCTTTCACACGGGCGTTGCTGAAAAATGCGCGGGTGCGTTGCGGGAACACCCGCGATTTTTCCACGCGAGTGCAAAACATTGTAATGCGTTTTGCACTCGCGTGAGAAAAATCGCGCGTGTTTGGTACCCAAACCCGAACTTCTTCACAGAAGTTCGGGCTTGGGATCGGTGTTCTGTAAATAGTATTATTTTCCCTTATAACATGGTTATAAGGGAAAATAATAGCATTCTGAATACAGAATGCATAGTAAAACAGGGCTGGAGGGGGTTAAAAAAAATAAAAAATCATTTAACTCACCTTTATCCACTTGCTCGCGTAGCCGGCATCTCCGTCTGACTCTTTTACTGTATAGAACCTGTGGAGAGCATTAACTATAGTTTAAGGACCTGGGATGACGTCACTCTGGTCATCACATGGTACGTCACATGATCTTTTACCATGGTGAATCACCATGGTAAAAGATCATGTGACGTACCATGTGATGACCGGAGTGACGTCATCCCAGGTCCTTAAACTATAGTTAATGCTCTCCACAGGTCCTATACAGTAAAAGAGTCAGACGGAGATGCCGGCTACGCGAGCAAGTGGATAAAGGTGAGTTAAATGACTTTTTATTTTTTTTTAACCCCTCCAGCCCTGTTTTACTATGTATTCTGTATTCAGAATGCTATTATTTTCCCTTATAACCATGTTATAAGGGAAAATAATAAGGTTCGGGTCTCCATCCCGATCGTCTCCTAGCAACCGTGCGTGAAAATCTCACCGCATCCGCACTTGCTTGCGGATGCTTGCGATTTTCACGCAACCCCATTCATTTCTATGGGGCCTGCGTTACGTGAAAAACGCACAAAGAGGAGCATGCTGCGATTTTCACGCAACGCAAAAGTGATGCGTGAAAATCACCGCTCGTGTGCACAGCCCCATAGAAATGAATGGGTCAGTATTCAGTGCGGGTGCAATGCGTTCACCTCCCGCATCGCATCCGCGTGGAATACTCGCTCGTGTGAAAGGGGCCTTAGAGTGTGTAAGGATATGCCTCATTGACAAGAGGTGTGGTAACAACCAGTTGCCAATTTATTTGTAGATTTCCAGGAGGATTAACTGAAGAATTGCGTAACACAGGAGAAAAGTTGCTTCAGAGTATTTATATACGTCAGTAATGCTGACTGACTCCATGACAACCTGGTGCAATCATATGATGACATATGTTTATACTAAAACAATACTACTGACACCTTCCAAAAATCTGTAACCTGTTATGTGACTTCATAGTTACTACTGTACCTGCCTGACAAAATTATTCGGGCCTCTTCTCCCTACCTGTCCTCTGCTCTAGGCCTCATTCCCGGCCGTGCACCTATTATAATCTACGGGCCCTGGCCATTTGTGCACCGCATCATGGATGCGGACCCATTTGCGTGAATGGGTCCGCAATCTGGACGGTTGGTGCAGAACGGAGGCGCAGAACCCCACGGAAGCACTACGGATCGCTTCCATGGTGTTTCTCTCTGTGCCTCCACACCGCAAAAAAATAGAACATGGACGGATCACAGACCCATTTAAGTTTAAAGGGTCTGGATCCGTCTGTGGAAACCACACGGATGGTGCCTGTCTATTGCGGACCGCAAATTGCCTTAGGATAACCCTTGAGTCTGTCCTGTCTTTCAAACTGCACAACCAATCCAGAACTCCAGGCCTGAGGGACCACCTGCCGGTCATGTTTTCAGGATTTCTTTAGTACTGAGCAGGTGATTAGTGTCCATGCATCAGGACTTACCGCAGGTATTCATTCTGTGGGATATTCTCAAATCATGACCGGTAGGTAGGCCCTGAGGACTGGCGTTGAGGAACACTGCTATAACACCTGCTGCCTCCAAATCAAAAACATTTCTCAATTCTGAGACATCAAGTCAACAAAAATGCTAGTACAAGTCCTCATTACTGACTACTACAATATCCTCCTCTGTGGCCTCCCACCCCTTGGGCCCCCCAATCCATTCTCTACTCTGCCCAGTTATTTGCCCTCACTACTCCTCCACCTCTCCACTCTTTTGGTTCCTTCACTGGTTACCCATTGTCCAGCTAATTCAGTCTAAAATATAAACAATAATGTACAAGTCCATCCACACCCTGTCTCCTCCGTCTCTCCCCTGCATCCCCAAATTCTTAGACTCGCTGCCCCAACACATAAGACTCAAAAGCAACCTGAATACCCTGCCTCCACTACACAGCCATATAAGCAGCTCCTACCCTCCCCTACTGTCTCCTTCCCTCTTTCCTTGTAGATTGTAACCCTGGTGGCAACCCTCCCCCTCCCCCCTCCCTTCTGTACCAGTCTGCCACTCAGTTCAGCTTTTTTTTGTCATACATGATATATTCAAACCATTTTTCTCATGTACAGTGCACTGGGAATAACATATACAGTATACATATAAAACGGCGTAAATGTTATCAATCATTCTAAAACACAAGCATAATGACGGGAGGAGGCTTTCACAAAGTCTAAATCAATTTCAAAAAAATTAAGGAAACTAAATCAATAAGTATCAAACAATTCTTTTATAGATTTTGAATAGGGTGTCTTAAAGGGGTTGTCCCACAAAAATAGTCTACAGTCTCAAAACCAGCATGTGGATCTGAATATTTTTGTAATTGCATGTAATAAAAAATGTATTATAGCTACTGAGTTATTCAATTAAATTAAATTTCACCCGCTGTTTGCTCATTTTCTAATTTCTCTGCCCTGCTCAGGTGGAAGCACATGCTCAGTCCCATCCTTCAACTGCCAATAGCTGCAGCAGAAAGGACACGGCCCCTGATCTGCAGCAGAAAGGACACGCCCCCTGATCTGCAGCAGAAAGGACACACCCCTGAGCTGCCAGCTTGATATTAATCTAACAGAGCAATGAATGAGGAGATCTCTGGATCCATGTGAGGTACAGGGCTGGTTCTAGCTTTGTTAGAAAGAGGCTGTCATGTCCTATGTGATGTCTGATTATCATTTTTTTACATTATTCATGGGATAACCCCTTTAATGCTGTATAGGAGGAAAAATTAACTGGACAGAGTTAACTTTATTTCTTTTAGGATGGATTTACACAGGTTTTACCTTTGTTTGTTACTTTTATTATTTTTTTGGCTGAAAAAGCACCAGCTCCAGATGTTAGCTGAAGGTCTATGGCAGGAATGCTCAACCTGCGGCCCTCCAGATGTTGTAAAACTACAACTCCCACCATGCTCTGCTGTAGGCTGATAGGTGTAGGCTGCCCAGGAATGATGGGAGTTGTAGTTTTGCAACAGCTGGAGGGCCGCAGGTTAAGCATGACTGGTCTATAGGGATTATGAAATGCAGGACATACAAGTGTTTTTTTTTTGTTTTGTTTTTTTATTTAGAGGTGTCTGGCATTTAAAAAAAAGCTGCATTTTTAAGTCATCCACACGTTTGGAAAAAACGCAGAGCAAAAAACACCAGAGCTAATCTGTGTGTGAATGAACCCTTATATTATAGCAGGACTGGAGGATTTCTGCATAATATAAAAGTGAATGTGCCCATTAAATTCATATTCTGTTAAAAGTTACTGCATCCAGATTTTGTACATTTTCATTGCACAGAAGGCACATTGCTATTTGTCTAACCACGCTCCATTTCATTTCATAATATGCTATAATATTCTCTTTTACGTTTTACATATCTGTTCGTCTGTAATGAGGGGACTGTTTTCAATCAGAAACTTGTGCAAAATGTATGTAGACTTCCATCTGCCCCCTCTTACCACACATGAATTAAATCCTGCAAAGAGCAATACTTTGTTTCCCGGTATGAACTGGGAGCTATTCAAGGGTTTCTTGGTGATTTAAAAGGGTTATCCAACCCCTATAATGATCCTCAATGCCCGGGCACCTCATATAGATTATACTTACCTTGCTCCCCAGTACCCGCTTCTCTCCTAATGCCCGCACGGCCACCGCTGCAGGTGAAATTAGGGAGGCTCTGCTATTGACTGCAGCGGTGGCCGTGTAGGTATCAGGAGCGACGTGGGTTCCGGGGAACAGGGTGAGTATAACCTATATAAGGTGCCTGAGCATTGGGTGGGGGGGGTCATTATAGGGGTTATCCTTTAATAACATGGCCTCTGTCTTGTAGTAACAGCACCACTTGTCCCTGGGTTGTGTGTGCTGTTTTAGCTCAGCCCCTAAGTTAAAAGGGCTGAGCTGCAATAGAGCACAGCTCTTGTAGCACTGCTTATGGAAGCCAAGTTATTTTTTATCTAATGCAGCCCTTCAGAAGCGATCCATCCATAACCTTCTCAGGACCCCCATATCCTAATATATCGCCCCTAAAGCTTTCCCGCCGTTATGCTCATCAGCATATTTAATTCCTTCCCCTCACACCATCAGCGCCTATTTCCCTCCCCCTAGACTTTGATTGACAGCAAATATTCGGCATCTTTGCTCGAAATCGCATCTGAAATCGCGCGCATGCGCAACTGCCCTTTCTTTCTTGGAGCAATCAGATAGCTCAGTGTATGTCCCCTCACGCCACAACGTGCTGAAATTTTCCCAACTATCCGGTCCCCCAGCGATAGTAGATAGCGGAGCGTTAGTTCCTGCTTCACAGCAACGCAACCTCGTTTTCAATGATAAGAATAATGCGCGAGATTACATCGCTATGGGGCGTTTCTGAGGCGGGGCTGAGGAGCTTGACCCGGGAAGATATGACTCTTCTCTGCTGAGAGATGTAAGATATGGCTCTTTTATGCACATTTGCACAGATGGCAGGAAGTAAAGGAAAGATTGTTAGTTAGTTAAATCGGTTCTAATTGTGATTTATATGACTGGGGAAACACAATAAAGATTTAGAAAGGATAAGTTTAATAGCTAAATTGAAGATGACAGGTTCCCTTTAAGGGCTCATGCACACAAACATATTTTTTTTGTCCGTTTCCATTCGGTTTTTTAGGCAGCTCACATGCAGAATCATTCACATCAATGGGGCTGCAAAAAGATGACTTTCTCCCAGCCTGCACCCTCCACTAGGGGGAGACTCGAAGCTTAGTGCAGACATGTTTATGGCTGAGCTCAACTGCATCTAAATAAACCTCTTTTCAGAGAATCTTATCTGCTGGAAGAGCCTACTGGATTGCTTCAGTGCTAGTGTAAACTAGAATAACTATGGGATATGGAGCTCACAAAGCATAGCTCCATCCACTAATAACATAGATATAGAAAAAGGCAACTTTAAACTACAGAAAATTTAAGGGACATTCCCACGGCGGCTTTTTGAGCAGAATTTTGTTGTGGACAGCCGCAATGAAATTTCGCCGAAAATCCGCCTAGTGCCCCGTCCTCTCTGTCTCCCATACATCTCAATGGTAGGCAGTGCTGAGGATCGCAGAGTAGCAGCTTAAAGCCACACTGAGAAGGGACAGGCACTGCCTCCCATTGAGATGTGTCTCACTCTCCTTAGAGTTACTAATCGCTTGCAGTAAAACTCTCAGTAAAATTCTGCAGCTTTGTGTGACCATACACAATAAAGAGGTTTTCCAAGGTGAGAAATAGATTTTTTAAGAATGGGTTCAAAATAAGAAATCATATAAACTTTCCAGTGCTCACCGATCCACTAGCTGCGATGCTGCTCTAGCTCTAGTTGTTCTCTGCTTCCGATGGCTGGACAGGCCCACTCAGCCAATCACTAGTCACTGCTGAGGCCTTTCCAGCCATTTCCTGTGTGTCAAGCCAAAATAAAGAGCAGCGGGAGAGCAGCATCAAAAAGGGAGGAGTAGGGATTTGGTCATGTAATGTTTTTTTAACCTATTCTGGACCTTTTTAAAACACATTTTGTCCCCCTGGAAAACACTTTTAAAGGGGTTGTGTCACTTCAGCAAATGGCAATTATCATGTAGAGAAAGTGCATGCAAGGCATTTACTAATGTACTGTGATCATCACATTATATACTGCTTGTATCCATGGTTACGGTCACCTGGCAACCCAGCAGCGGTGGCACTGCTTACACTATAGGTGTTTTTGCCACGATCACCGCTGCTGGACTGTAGGGTGGTCATAACCCCTGGAAACAAGCAGTGTAGAAAGTGATGGAGAAATGAATCCAGACAGCAAAGGACACAGTATGGACAATCACAATACATTAGTAAGTGCCTTGTATTAACTTATCTACATGATAAATGTAATTTGCTGAGGTGAGACAACGTCTTTAATGTTGACCCAAACTGCCGATTTCAGCTGATCCTCTGTATAGTGGTGTCTCGACTTCTTTTTGGAAGAAGAAAGGATCAGACTGTTGGATTTCAACATGTCTGATCCTTTTCTTCTCAGGAGAGAAATGCAGCCGCCAGAGGTGCCTGGTCATGATTTACTCTCCCTGTGTTATCCTATGGGGTAGAAAAGTGTCAATCCCTGTCCTGTGTTCCACCGTGAAATAACATTCTGCAGCGTTAATAATGATGTGTTACAGCTTTTCCGAAGCACAATGTCTCCATTCATTTCAATGGGGTATGTAATGTGCACAGAAATCTGCACCCTAGTCCCTAAAAATACACACCTGCTTATTTCTTGGCAGATTTTTCTACCACGTGTGAACCTGGACATACCCAGAATTTCACCCATATGTCCCGGAGAGCCATTGACCGTGCGCACGGGAGCGCACAGCATCATAGGTTACAATGATACTGTGCGCATCGGGCCGCCTGCGGGACTATTGTCCTGCACTCATATGATCATATAAGTACAGGACAATAGTCCCACGGGCAGCCCGATGCGCACAGTATCACAGTAACCTGCGTGCAAAAAGAAAAACCCGACTATTTCTCTTGGTTAACAACTGAACGCTGCTTTATCACCTAAATGTAAAAGATGTTGTGTGAGCACAGTTTAAAAGCAAGGTATATTTGGCCACTAATCCCTGCTCAGCCAATCAGAAGCTGCTACAGTGAGCCGGCTCCGCCTGTGATTGGCTTAGTGGACATTTGCAGCCATTTTTTGTTAGTTGAGCTGGGCCATTAAAGGGGTTATCCAACCCCTGAAATGCTGCACCATACACCCGGGCCCCTCACACACAATATACTTACCTTGCTCCCCAACACCCGCGTTGCTCCTGGTCCCCACACAGCCACCGCTGCTTCTCCTCATGCGCAGATGAAAACATCTGGTGTCGGGGACAGCCAATGGCAGACAGGGATGAGCCTCCTTAGCATTGCGGGTGACGCTAGGGAGGCTCGTACCCATTGCTGTCTGCCATTGGCTATCCGCCGCCAAACCATCTCCCCCTTCCCCGACACCAGCACCGGATGTTTTCATCCGCACACGGGGAGAAGCAGCAGCGGCCGTGTGGGGACCAGGAGTCACACGGGTGTCGGGGAGCAAGGTAAGTATTTTGTGTGTGAGGGGCCTGGGCATATGGGGGGGGGCATTTCAGGAATCGGATAACCCCTTTAAGTAAAGTGCTGCGGGGTCGAGCATTGTCGGACTGTCAGCAGAAAGGGATTGGTGAGGTGAGTAATGATTATTTTTTATTTTACCCATCCCCCACAAAAACTGTTTAATAACTTTTTCTGTGCTATCCACATTGCAGTGTCTACTACAGCAGTGCACATATACTGTAACTGCACTATACACGACTCTTAGGCCTGTTTCACATCTGCACCGGGCAAGCTGTCTGTCACTGCGCTGCCGCAACACCGTCCAGTCCTATTAACTAGTCCTCCGATGGGGACTTTTGGAGATCCGGCATGAACGCATTGCACCCGCACTGAATACGGACCCATTCATTTCAATGGGTTTGTGTACATGAGCGTTGGTTTTCACGCATCACTTCTGCGTTGCGTGAATATCGCAGCATGTTCTATATTCTGCGATTTTCACGCAGCCCTGGCCCGATAGAAGTAAATGGGGCTGCGTGAAAAACGCATCGCATCCAGAAGCAAGTGCGGATGCGATGCATTTTTCACTGATGGTTGCTAAGAGATGTTGTTTGTAAACCGTCAGTTTTTTATCACGCACATGAAAAACGCATCAATGCACATTGCACCCGCGTGGAAAAGACTGAACAAATGAACGCAATCGCAGACAAAACTGACTTATTCTGGGAGCAAAATCGCGCGTTTTTAACTGAACGCATCCGAACCAAATCCGTCACGCCTGTGTGAAAGGGGCCTAAGGGGTTAAAGCGATTGTAGGCTGCCTTTATTGGTTCTGATCAGTGACCCAATGTCAAAGGTTCTTAGCAACAGCCTGGGTATTGAGACTGCAGAGCGAACAGAGTTAAAATCTTCTTCTGAACGCTGCTTGTGGATCAGAAGAAGTCCCCTGAACGTCTCCCATAAAAATACTAAGTTATTAAAGAGGACCTTTCACCTGAAAATGAAAGTTAAACTAAAGATATAGCCTTACATACATGCCCCCGGTATTGCTTATTCAGTCATTCATTTTTCAATCAGTGCCCCCGTTTGCCGCCTTGTATGCTAATGAGCCATTCGGCTCAACTGGGTGGGCCTTCAAAAGTTCTCCCGGGCGTGTCATTCTTCTCCCTGGCACAGAGCGCATCCAATCAGCGATGAAGACGCTCCAGTTCTCGCGAGATTCGCGAGAACTGGAGCGATTTTATCCATCCGGAGCCGGCGCCATCTCGCAAGAACTGGAGCGTCTTCTCCCTGGCTAAGAGCGGAGCGTGCTGATTGGATGTGCTCCATGCCAGGGAGAAGAATGACACGCCCGGGAGAACTTTTGAAGGCCCGACCAGTTGAGCCGAATGGCTCATTAGCATAGAAGGCGGGAAATATTCCAGGGGGCAGCGCGGACAAACGGGGGCACTGATTAAAAAATGAATGACTGAATAAGCAATACCGGGGGCATGTTAGTAAGGCTATATCTTTAGTTTAACTTTCATTTTCAGGTGAAAGGTCCTCTTTAAGGAGTTAAAGGGAACCCCATAGCTCTGTGTGCTTTTATTGTGTAAAAAAAACGATTTGATACATATGCAAATTAACATAAAAGAGTCATATCTTACTTGTGTGACCAGAGAAGAGTCATATTTTCAAGTTCTGACTCATCTCAGGTTAATTTACATATGTATTAAATCGTTTTTTTATACACAATAAAAGCACACAGAGCTATGGGGACTGGATATTGCGGATGTGCTAGCGGCCATCTAGCAACCCATGTCCTCAGCTCTATACCCAAAATACCGGTGACAGGTTCCCTTTAAGTCACAATTCAGTCATTTATTCTGAGAAAGTGACTATTTGGAATAGAAACAGCTGTCCAGGTGGCACATGAACTGTGTCAGGTCAAATATAGCACTCACACACAATATACTTGCCTTGGTCCCCGTCACCCATGTCGCTCCTAGTCCCCGCACGGCCGTCGCTGCTTCTCCCCGTGCGCGGATGAAAACATCCAGTGTCGGGGGGCAGCCAATTGCAGACGGGAATGAGCATCGCGGGTGACGCTAGGGAGGCTCGTACCCGTTGCTACCTGCCATTGGCTATCCGCCGCAATTAGGTAGGAATTAGGTAAACTCCCTATCAAGTGCTGGTGCTATACTACAATAGTAGTTTCATTGTCCATTATAAGTTATGCATATAGAAACCAGGATATCCACAGGATAGAGGATAACTATTAAATCATGGGGGTCCTACTGCTGGCACCTGACTAATCACGAGAATTGGGACCTAATACCCATCAGAGCCCCTCAAAATGAATAGAGCGTCAGATTGGGTATGCACACTGCTTCTCTACTGTTCTCTCCTGGAGTTCTGGAGACAGCCAAGTACAGTGTACAGCTATTTCCAGAACTCCCATAGAGCTGAATGGAGTGGCAGTGCACATGCCTGACCTCGTAGGGTACTGAGTCCCTGTTCTTGTGATTGGTGGGAGTGTCAGCAGTAGGATTTTTAAAGATTTTTTTTACCAAGAAGACGCCCAGAGTCCACAATCGACGATTACACCGATCAAGACTTTTAACCCCTCAGATGCCATGATCAATTGTGACCATGGCATTTGAGAGGTCTTTTCCTGGGCGTGCTGTGCTTCCAGGTCCCGAACAGCTCCTCCTTGCTGAGATCAAGGGAGCCATTCAGTTGCTATGGCCTTGGGTCTTTTAAAGACTCCGAAACCTGCCATAGTGAAGTTCCTATGGAGCCCCCGCTTGTGGCAGGGCTCCATAGGAACATGGCAAGTCTCCCATAGACTGCAATAGTAATTCATTGCAGTCTATGGGAGAAGCAATCAGATGATCACATGTTCAAGTCTACCCATCAAGTAATAACCACAAAAAAATAACCATCATAGGCATCGCCACATCCCAAAATGCCTAAACTATTAAAATATAAACGTATTTAAAGGGGTTGTCTCAGTTCAGCAAATGGCATTTATCATGTAGAGAAAGTTAATACAAGCCACTTACTAATGTATTGTGATTCTCCATTTTGCTTCCTTTGTTGGCTGGATTCATTTTTCCATTACATTATACACTGCTTGTTTCCATAGTTACGACCACCCTGCAATCCATCAGCGGTGGTTGTGCTTGCACACTATAGGAAAAAGCACCGGCCTCTCTGGTGTCTGGGACCATGGGAGTGCACATAGGCTGGTGCTTTTTCCTATACTGTGCAAGCACGGGCACCACTGCTGGATTACAGGATGGTCGTAACCATGTGATGGAAAAATTAATCCAACCAGAAAGGAAGCAATATGGATAATAACATTACATTAGTAAGTGCCTTGTATTCACTTTCTCTACATGATAAATGCCATTTGATGAAGTGAAACAACTCCTTTAATCCCTTACAGTGAATGGAGCAACAGAAAATCACCGGTTTTTCATCAATTCACCTCCCCAAGAAAATTGAATAAAAACTGGTCAAAAAGTTATGCACACTGAAAGATGGTATAAACAAAAACTATAGGTTGCCCTGCAAAAAATAAGCCCTACACAACTCTATAGACCAAAATTTGAAAAAGTTATGCGGTTCAGAGAATGGTGATGCAAAGAATTTTTTGGGCGTAAATGCCATTTCTTTGCCAGACTCACCACTTTCCACAAAAAAGGGGCGTGGCAAGGGTGTGGAGTGGCGTAGCCTCTGGCCCTGCCACCCTTATTATCTTCTATGCCAGTTTTATGGTGTAGAAAAACACTGAAATCTACGCCAGCCAGGAGCCTCGTTATAATTCAGTCGCAGCATCCGGCAGATAAATCTGCTCCATAGTTTTTAGGCTTCCTTCACACACAAATTTGGTCTAGCAATTTTTTATTTATTTTTTTGCAGGTACAACACATGCTTATTTTCATGTTACATGTTTTTTATCATGTTATTTTAGCTGGAGACAATGGGAAAACGCCTTAGCATTGACACAAAAGAATGAAAAAAAGTGAAAAAAGAATGTATGTACAGTGTTTCAACTAATATCTAAAAGTGGTGCTTTTTTTTTTTTTAAAAAAGCACCAAAACAGAATAAAAAAAAATAAATGCAAATGTCGGCAAAAACGCCAGGAAAAGAAAAGTGTGAATTGACACTTAAAGCTTTCATTTGGCATCAGGATCCACATTTCAAAAATGAAAATAAAGTTTATTAATATAAATTAATTGAAAACCTGATCGGTCGTATCCGTCGTCCGTTCACATTAATGGAAAACCTGCCTGATTGTGGTTACTGTGTAAGCAGGACAAAATGCTCCACAAGCGAAAAGGATGTACAATGAATAAAAGAAAGGTATTCATTTGGAGGATTTGCTTTGCAGTTTCATATTATGACCTGTCTTTGGTAAATCATCCAGTTTGCTCTGAGCGACAGTGAACTTTCTCATTACAATTACGAGAAACTCTCAATTACTATCCTACAAACGTTTGTTCTCATTGCAGTATTTTTAATGGAGTGCGCAGATGGAGAATATACAGCATATTTCATGTGCTGAAGAATAGTACTCAACATCTCAGTATCATATCAGTAAAAACCACATTGCATCCAGATGCCTTCAGTTTTTCTCGCAAGCCACATTCACTTCTATGGGGCCAGAGCTGCGTGAAAAAGTACATGTGATTTTTACCTGAAGCGTCAGCCTTTAGACACCCAGGTGGTGATTGCTGGCCAGGCTATTTGTGACCTGTGATACATTGTTACCAGTATCTAAGGCCACTTTCACACTTGTGTTGTTGTTTTCTGGTATTAAGATCCGGCAGAAGATCTCAATGCCGGAAAAAAACGTTTCAGTTTATTCCTCATGCATTCTGGAAAGAGATCCGTTCAGGATGTCTTCCACAAAACTGCTGCAAGCTTTGGTTGCAGAGCCACACAAGCCATGTTATAATTAGCAAGTATGACAAGAGCGCCTGTAACAGACAGTGGGAGTGGACCCACTGTGCCAACTAACCGATGCCATATATACACAAAAACAGCCAACCATAGGATGAGGAAGAATTGGGGTTTACTCTGGCCGCACTCACCCCATGGTTGGGAAGAACTGGCAGGAGAAGCATGAGACCCAGCCAAGACCTATTGCTCCTTCTCTTCCTCACCCCCAGAAGGCTTGGCCCCCGGGCCGGAGGGAGAAGTTGAGTAAGGCAGTGCCCATGCCCACCTAAGAGAGAGGCACAACGGCCCACCACACTAACATTGTCAAGTGGTGCAAAATATTTAAGCAAGTAGACAGTCAGTTCTTAATGTAGATGTGTTGAAAGCAAAAAAAACAACAACAAAAACAGAGCCTAAGGATCTGAGCAACTTTGACAAGAGCCAAACTGTGATGGTTAGACAACTGGGTCAGAGCATTTTCAAAATGGCAGGTCTTGTGGGGTGTTCATGGTATTCAGAGGTTAGCATCTACCAAAAATGGTCCAGTGAACGACAACTGGTGAACTGGTGATGCACATAGATGGCGAACGCTACCCTTTCCAATCCCAAAGAACTACAATAGCGCTAATGTGGATGGCAAGCACCAGGATGCACTATGTGCAGAAGGCAAGCCGGCGGTGTCCGTTTTATACTTTGGGCACGGTTCTGCTGGTAAACCTTGGGTCAATGCATTCATGTGGTATTGTAAATACAATTATATGAACAAAACTATTGGGACACACATCTTATTCACTAAATGCATGTGTATCATTCAGTCCCATTGGCACAGGTGTATAAAATCCAGCACCTAGCCATGCAGTCTGCCTTTAGAAACATTTGTGACAGCTTGGCTTATTCTAAAGAGCTCTCTGAATTCCAGCGTGGTACTGGAATAGGATGTCACCACTGTAACAAGTCTTTGTGAAATGTCTTCCCGCCTAGATATTCCACGATTAACAGTGAGTGATATTATTACAGAGTGGAAGCATGTAGGAATCACAGCTCCAGACCACATAAAATTACTGTGTTGGGGTCGTCAAGTGCCGAGGACATAAAACTTGACAACACTCAATGACTCAATAACTGCAGAGTTCCGAACCTCCACTGGCATTAAAAGAGTTTTCCGAGATATTTTTAGTCTACTTTCACACTAGCGTTTTAGCTTTCAGTCTGTGAGATCCGTTCAGGGCTCTAACAAGCGGTCCAAAACTGATCAGTTTTGCCCTAATGCATTCTGAATAGAAAAAGATCCGCTCAGAATGCATCAGTTTGTCTCCGATCCGTCTCCATTCTGCGTCTGAGGCGGACACCAAAACACTGCTTGCAGCGTTTTGGTGTCCGTCTGACGAAACTAAGCCAAACGGATCCGTTCTGACACACAATGTAAGTCACTGACACAATCTGGCACAATAGAAAACGGATTTGTCCTCCATTGAGTTTCAATAGTGTTCAAGACGAATCTGTCTTGGCTATGTTAAAGATAATACAAACGGATCCGTTCTGAACGGATGCATGCGGTTGTATTATCTGAACGGATCCATCTGTGCAGATCCATGACGGATCCGCACCAAACGCGAGTGTGAAAGTAGCCTAACTGAAGAGATGTCCTCATCAGTATCTGATCGGTGGGGGTCCTTCTATCAGCTCACCAAGCACAGTGCTGTCCATTTGATAGCTGCTGTTCTTGGTATCACAGCTCAGTCCTATTCACTTCAATGAGGTTCAGCTGCACCTAGGTCATGTGACCAATGAACATGATGTCACTCGGCCTAGGGAAGACTGCGAGAAGGCTGCTGCACTACTGCGGGCGCCGATGGCTTCTCAAACTGCTGATCCATGGCGGTAAAAACATCTCTGAGAACCTTTAATATTTCAGCACACCATGACATTTTAGACAATCGTATGCTTTTAAAGAGGACCTTTCACCGATCCTGACATTGTGAACTAAGTATCATGACATATACAGCGGCGCCCAGGGATCTCACTGCACTTACTATTATCCCTGGGCGCCGCTCCGTTCTCCCGTTATGTCCTCCGGTATGTTCGGGGGACTTGGTTATAGTAGGCGGAGACTTAGGGGACTTGGTTATAGTAGGCGGAGTCTGCCCTTGTTCTGCTGGGCATCTGGGAGGTTTTTTTCTCCCAGGCTGTGAGCTCTGCGCTGCGATTGGCCAGCGCTACAGCCTAGGAGAAGGAGACGCCCAGCAGAACAAGGGCAGACTCCGCCTACTATAACCAAGTCCCCGAACATACCGGAGGACATAACGGGAGAACGGAGCGGCGCCCAGGGATAATAGTAAGTGCAGTGAGATCCCTGGGCGCCGCTTTATATGTCATGATACTTAGTTCACAATGTCAGGATCGGAGAAAGGTCCTCTTTAACCTTGTGGGAACATTTTGGAGGAGGCCCATTCCTGTTCTGGCAATACTAGTCTGTGCCCCAAAGCAAGGTCTATAAAGAAATGGCTGGGTGAGTCTGGTGTGGAAGAACTTGACTTGCCCTCATAGAACCCCAACCTTAACCCATTAAACACCTTTGGGATGAACCAGAACAAAGAATGCAAACCAGGCCCACTAGCAGATACAGATGCAGATACTTGCAACATAAGTATCTGACCTCACAAATGTTCTTCTGGATGAATGAGCAATATTACCACACACATCTAAAATCTTAAAGAAAGCCTTCAAGTAGACTGAAAGCTTTCTTAGCTGCAAAAGGGAACCAATTCCATATTAATAGCTATGGAATTAAAATGGTATGTCACAAAAGCTCCTGTAGAAAGTGTTGAGCGAACTTGTGTTTTGAAGTTCGGCATTCGGATTATCTACGAATCCCGTTATGGATTCCAGTACCACGAACTATAATGGAATTCTATGACTGCATGCACCACGGAAGCCTATAAGAGGCATTCCGTATTGCATTCTGTCATAATAAGAAATCTATAGAGGAGAAAGATCTGTGGTTATTCTCCAATAACGTTCCTGCCGATTTCCGAAGAAACCTTTATAAAAGTGTACCCAGAAGAACTGATGCTGTGTTAAAAGGGTGGTTACACCAAATATTTATTTGATTTAGATTTTTTTTTCATTTAGTTTGCATTTTATTAACTGATAAAATAATAAGCTATTAACACTTCTACTATTAAAACCATATTTACTTTACAGCATTTTCCCCCACACTGGGACTAAATAAATAGTAGGGTGTGTGCATGTTGGTGGCAGGGAATGTACATACAGTTGCATGCAAAGGTTTGTGCACCCCTGGTCAAAATTACAGCTACTGTGAACAGATAAGCAAGTTGAAGATGCAATGATCTCCAAAAGGCATACAGTTAAAGATGACACATTTCCTTTGTATTTTAAGCAAATATTTATTTTTATTTTCATATTTTAAATTTTCAAAATAACATAAGAGGAAAAGGGCCCGAAGCAAAACTTGGGGCACCCTGCATGGTTAGTACCTAGTAGCACCCAGTTTGGCAAGTGTCACAGCTTGTAATAACTTTTTTAGACAGGCAAGGGTCTTTCTTGCAAAAGTCTTCTGTGAGATTCCTGGGTTTTCTTGCATGCACTGTTCTTTTGAGGCCTATCGTATTTTGAGGTGTGTTTAGGATCATTATCCATTTGTAGAGCATCCACTTTTCACTGCAGCTTTTTTTACAGTTGGTGTTATGTTTGCTTCCAGAATTTGCTGGGATTTCCTTGAATCCATTCTTCCCTCTACCCATGAAATATTCCCTGTGCTATTGGCTACAACACAACCCCAAAGCATGATTGATCCACCCCCATGCTTAATGATTGGAGAGGTGTTCTTTTCAAGAAATTCTGTGCCCTTTTTTCTCCAAACATACTTTTGCTCATTGTGGCCAAAAAGTTATATTTTAACCTCATCCGTCCACAGGAGTTTTTTTTTAATCAAAATTCATCAGGCTTGTTAAAATGTTCCTTTGCAAACTTCTGACACTGGATTTTGTGGTAAGGACACAGGAGAGGTTTTCTTCTGATGGCTCTTTCATGAAGGCCATATATGAGGAGGTGTCACTAAAAAGTAGAACAATTTACCACAACTCTAGAGTCTGCTAAATTTTCCTGAAGGTCTTTTGCAAACAAGAGGGGGTTCTGATTTGCCTTTCTAGCAATCCTACGAGCAGCTGTTTTGTAACGGTCACGTACACACACACACAGGGGGGAGGATAGTGACCACTGCGCTCCACCCTCACCCCTGGCCCTGCCTACTTGCCTCACGAGTCCTGATGACAGGGGACAACTGGACGGCAGTCCCTAACTTAGGATACGTGCGGGAAGGACAGACAAGACAAATAACGGATAGTGAACGGACCGGGTCAAAACCAAGAGGACAACTCAGTACAGAGGGATAAGCAAAGAATGGTAAGGAGAAGCCGGGGTCATAAATACCAGGAGAGTTGAGAAGTACCAAAGGAGTCCGCAAAGAATAGTCAGGTGGAAGCCGAGGTCAAAATACCAGGAGGAGTGCGCAGTACAGGAGGAGCAGGCAAAGGATCGTCAGGGAACAGGATGAGGTAAGTATACAGGTATCCAACAAACGCCAGGAACCTAAATTAACAAGCAACCTGTGGCCAGCAGGCTGCCTGTATTTATAGTTAAGAGTGAGGGTCATGTGACGTGGCCAGCATCACATGACCGACACACCGACCAGTCGAGCACTGAGTGATCAGCTCGGCGCTCAAGGCAGGCCTAGGAGCAGGGAGCCTCCCAGCTAGCAAAGCCGCCCTGGGAACGAGGTCAAACACAGATCCTCGCTCCTGAAGCTAAGCAGCAGGTCTGCGGCTGATGGGAGACCGAGTGTGCCTTCGGCACCCTGTTACATGTTTCTTAGTTTTCCAGACTCTTTCTTGACCTCCACTGTTCTTGCTAACTGCTCTTTCTTAAAGGGAACCTGTCACCAGGATTTTGTGTATAGAGATGAGGACATGGGTTGCTAGATGGCCACTAGCACATCCGCAATACCCAGTCCCCATAGCTGTGTGCTTTTATTGTGTAAAAAAACTGATTTGATACATATGCAAATTAACATAAAAGAGTCATATCTTACTTGTGTGACCAGAGAAGAGTCATATTTTCAAGCTCTGACTCATCTTAGGTTAATTTGCATATGTAACAAATCGGTTTTTATACACAATAAAAGCACACAGAGCTATGGGGACTGGATATTGCGGATGTGCTAGCGGCGATCTAGCAACCCATGTCCTCAGCTCTATACCCAAAATCCAGGTGACAGGTTCCCTTTAACTACATTTCAAACTGAAGAAATAGCAACCTGGAACTACCTCAAAAGGCACAAGCTGAAGGTTTTAACATGGACCTTACAGGCCCCTGATCTGAACATCATTGGAAATCTGTGGCTAGACCTCAAAAGAGAAGAGCATACAAGACGGCCCAGAAATCTCACAGAACTGGAAGACTTTTGAAAGGAAGAATGGATGAAAATCCCTCTTTTGGCTGGCTACAAAAAGCGATTTCAAGCAGTGACACTTGCCAAAGGGGGTTCTACTAGGTACTAACCATGCAGGGTACCCAAAGATTTGCTTCAAGCCCTTTTCCTTTTATGTTCTTTTGAAAAAAACAAAAGATGAAAATAAAGAATTGTTTTGCTTAAAAAAAGGGAGTGTCATCTTTATGCCCTTTGGCAGCTGTCATCTTCAACTTGCTTAAAGGGTTTCTACCACTTAGTTTTCACATAATTAGCTTTCAGACACTAGCGATCCGCTAGTGTCTGCTCTACCAAACAATCCTAATATAATAGCTTTTGGTGCAGCCGTTTCGCTAAAAAAAGAACTTATATTGATATGCTAATGAGCCTCTAGGTGCTATGGGGGCATCATTAGCACCTAGAGGCTCGGTCTACCTTCACAAAATGCCGCCGCCCAGCGCGTCCCTCCAGCCCGCCCATCTCCTCCGGAATGCGATCCTCCCTGTGAGCCAGCGGACGAATTCTCGCGCATGCGCCGTGCGCGTCTGTATTCGGCGCATGCGCAGTGAATGTCTGACCGCTTCCCTGCTCAGACATCTCCACTGCGCCTGTTCTTCGGAGCCCTATGACGTCATCGGCGCAGGCGCAGTGGAGATGTCTGAGCAACAGGGAAGCGGTCAGACATTCAATGCGCATGCGCCGAATACAGACGCGCACGGCGCATGCGCGAGAATTCGTCCGCTGGCTCACAGGGAGGATCGCATTCCGGAGGAGATGGGCGGGCTGGAGGGACGCGCTGGGCGGCGGCATTTTGTGAAGGTAGACCGAGCCTCTAGGTGCTAATGACGCCCCCATAGCACCTAGAGGCTCATTAGCATATCAATATAAGTTCTTTTTTTAGCGAAACGGCTGCACCAAAAGCTATTATATTAGGATTGTTTGGTAGAGCAGACACTAAGGGATCGCTAGTGTCTGAAAGCTAATTATGTGAAAACAAAGTGGTAGAAACCCTTTAACTGTTCACAGTAATTGTGACCAGGGGGGCCCAGACATTTGCATGCCACTCTATATGTATATAGGAAATATAAGCAGGGTATATAGCTGGTATAGTGGGTACTAGGAGTAAATAAATAGGAGTAGAGGGTGTGCATGCTGGTGGCAGGAAATCATATATTTGTATGTATGAGATGCCAGTGGCAGAACTAGGGGGTGTGCATGCTGGTGGTAGGGGATGATATGTACAGTCATGTGAAAAAATTAGGACACCCTTTGAAAGCATGTGGTTTTTTGTAACATTTTTAATAAATGGTTATTTCATCTCCGTTTCAACAATACAGAGAGATTAAAGTAATCCAACTAAACAAAGAAAACTGAAGAAAAGTCTTTTCAAGATCTTCTGTAAATGTCATTCTACAAAAATGCCTATTCTAACTGAGGAAAAAGATAGGACACCCTCACATGTATTCCCTCTTAAATTGGCTCAGATCTCACACAGGTATATCACACCAGGTGCACATAATTAGTAGATCGTTACTCTGCATGTTGAATGAGGCTTGCCCTATTTAAACCTCAGACATTTAGTTTGGTGTGCTCCTGACTGTTGAAGTGAGAGTGAGCACCATGGTGAGAGCAAAAGAGCTGTCAGAGGACTTCAGAAAAAAGATTGTAGCAGCCTATGAGTCTGGGAAGGGATTTAAAAAGATCTCAAAAGATTTTGAAATCAGCCATTCCACTGTCCGGAAGATAGTCTACAAGTGGAGGGCTTTCAAAACAACTGCCAACATGCCCAGGACTGGTCGCCCCAGCAAGTTCACCCCAAGAGCAGACCGCAAGATGCTAAAAGAGGTATCCAAAAACCCTAAAGTGTCATCTCGAGAACTACAGCAGGCTCTGGCTACTGTTGATGTAGAAGTACATGCCTCTACAATCAGAAAGAGACTGTACAAGTTTAACTTGCATGGGAGGTGTGCAAGGAGGAAACCTTTGCTTTCCAAGAGAAACATCGAGGCCAGACTGACATTTGCCAGCGATAAAGTTGACAAAGACCAGGACTTCTGGAATAATGTTCTTTGGACAGATGAGTCCAAAATTGAATTATTTGGACACAACAGCAGAGGACATGTTTGGCGTAAACCAAACACGGCATTCAAAGAAAAGAACCTCATACCAACTGTGAAGCATGGAGGTGGAAGTGTCATGGTTTGGGGCTGCTTTGCTGCAGCAGGACCTGGTCAGCTCACCATCATAGAATCCTCGATGAATTCTACTGTGTATCAGAAGGTGCTTGAAGAACATGTGAGACCATCAGTTAGAAAATTAAAGCTGAAGCGGAACTGGACCATGCAACATGACAATGACCCAAAACATACTAGTAAATCAACCAAAGATTGGCTGAAAAAGAAGAAATGGAGAGTCCTGGAATGGCCAAGTCAAAGTCCAGATTTGAATCCCATTGAGATGCTGTGGGGTGACTTGAAAAGGGCTGTACGTGCAAGAAACCCCTCAAACATCTCACAGCTGAAAAAGTTCTGCATTGAGGAGTGGGGTAAAATTTCCTCAGACCGATGTCGAAGACTGGTAGATGGCTACAAGAACCGTCTCACTGCAGTTATTTCAGCCAAAGGAGGTAACACTCGCTATTAGGGGCAAGGGTGTCCTATCTTTTTCCTCAGTTAGAATAGGCATTTTTGTAGAATGACATTTACAGAAGATCTTGAAAAGACTTTTCTTCAGTTTTCTTTGTTTAGTCGGATTACTTTAATCTCTCTGTATTGTTGAAACGGAGATGAAATAACCATTTATTAAAAATGTTACAAAAAACCACATGCTTTCAAAGGGTGTCCTAATTTTTTCACAAGACTGTATGTATATAGGAGATGCCAGTGGTATGCTGGTGGCAGGGGGTAATATATATAGGAGTAGGGGGTGTGCATGCTGGTGGCAGAGGATTATATATATGTATATAGGAGATGCCAGTGGCAGGAGTAGGGGGTGTGAATTCTGGTGGCAAGTAGCTATATATATATATATATATGTATGTATGTATATAGGAGATGCCAGTGGCAGGAGTAGGGGGTGTGCATGCTGGTGGCAGGGGGTTATATATATGTATATAGGAGATGCCAGTGGTATGCTGGTGGCAGGGGGTAATATATATAGGAGTAGGGGGTGTGCATGCTGGTGGCAGAGGATTATATATATGTATATAGGAGATGCCAGTGGCAGGAGTAGGGGGTGTGAATTCTGGTGGCAAGTAGCTATATATATATATATATATATATATATATATATAGGAGATGCCAGTGGCAGGAGTAGGGGGTGTGCATGCTGGTGGCAGGGGGTTATATATATGTATATAGGAGATGCCAGTGGCAGGAGTAGGGGGTGTGCATGCTGGTGGCAGGGGGTATATATATGGATATAGGAGTAGGGGGTGTGCATGCTGGTGGCAGGGGGTATATATATGGATATAGGAGTAGAGGGTGTGCATGCTGGTGGCAGGGGGTTATATATATGGATATAGGAGTAGGGGTTGTGCATGCTGGTGGCAGGGGGTTATATATATGGATATAGGAGTAGGGGGTGTGCATGCTGGTGGCAGGGGGTTATATATATGGATATTGGAGTAGGCGGTGTGCATGCTGGTGGCAGGTGGTATATATATGTATATAGGAGTAGGGGGTGTACATGCTGGTGGCAGGGGGTTATATATATGGATATAGGAGTAGGGGGTGTGCATGCTGGTGGCAGGGGGGTATATATATGGATATAGGAGTAGGGGGTGTGCATGCTGGTGGCAGGTGGTATATATATGTATATAGGAGTAGGGGGTGTACATGCTGGTGGCAGGGGGTTATATATATGGATATAGGAGTAGGGGGTGTGCATGCTGGTGGCAGGGGGGTATATATATGGATATAGGAGTAGGGGGTGTGCATGCTGGTGGCAGGGGGTATATATATGGATATAGGAGTAGGGGGTGTGCATGCTGGTGGCAGGGGGTTATATATATATATATGGATATAGGAGTAGGGGGTGTGCATGCTGGTGGCAGGGGGTTATATATATATATATGGATATAGGAGTAGGGGGTGTGCATGCTGGTGGCAGGGGGTTATATATATGGATATAGGAGTAGGAGGTGTGCATGCTGGTGGCAGGGGGTATATATATGGATATAGGAGTAGGGGGTGTGCATGCTGGTGGCAGGGGGTATATATATGGATATAGGAGTAGGGGGTGTGCATGCTGGTGGCAGGGGTGTATATATATGGATATAGGAGTAGGGGGTGTGCATGCTGGTGGCAGGGGGTATATATATGGATATAGGAGTAGGGGGTGTGCATGCTGGTGGCAGGGGGTTATATATATATATGGATATAGGAGTAGGGGGTGTGCATGCTGGTGGCAGGGGGTTATATATATGGATATAGGAGTAGGAGGTGTGCATGCTGGTGGCAGGGGGTATATATATGGATATAGGAGTAGGGGGTGTGCATGCTGGTGGCAGGGGGTATATATATAGATATAGGAGTAGGGGGTGTGCATGCTGGTGGCAGGGGGTATATATATGGATATAGGAGTAGGGGGTGTGCATGCTGGTGGCAGGGGGTATATATATATATGGATATAGGAGTAGGGGGTGTGCATGCTAGTGGCAGGGGGTATATATATGGATATAGGAGTAGGGGGTGTGCATGCTGGTGGCAGGGGGTATATATATGGATATAGGAGTATGGGGTGTGCATGCTGGTGGCAGGGGGTTATATATATGGATATAGGAGTAGGGGGTGTGCATGCTGGTGGCAGGGGGTATATATATGGATATAGGAGAAGGGGGTGTGCATGCTGGTGGCAGGGGGTTATATATATGGATATAGGAGTAGGGGTTGTGCATGCTGGTGGCAGGGGGGTATATATATGGATATAGGAGTAGGGGGTGTGCATGCTGGTGGCAGGGGGTTATATATATGGATATAGGAGTAGGGGGTGTACATGCTGGTGGAAGGGGGTATATATATAGGAGTAGGGGGTGTGCATGCTGGTGGCAGGGGGGTATATATATAGGAGTAGGGTGTACATGCTGGTGGCAGGGGGTTATATATATGGATATAGGAGTAGGGGGTGTGCATGCTGGTGGCAGGGGGTATATATATAGGAGTAGGGGGTGTGCATGCTGGTGGCAGGGGGGTATATATATGGATATAGGAGTAGGGGGTGTACATGCTGGTGGCAGGGGGGTATATATATGGATATAGGAGTAGGGGGTGTGCATGCTGGTGGAAGGGGGTATATATATATGGATATAGGAGTAGGGGGGTATATATATAGGAGTAGGGGGTGTGCATGCTGGTGGCAGGGGGGTATATATATAGGAGTAGGGGGTGTACATGCTGGTGGCAGGGGGGTATATATATGGATATAGGAGTAGGGGGTGTGCATGCTGGTGGCAGGGGGTATATATATGGATATAGGAGTAGGGGGTGTGCATGCTGGTGGCAGGGGGTTATATATATGGATATAGGAGTAGGGGGTGTGCATGCTGGTGGCAGGGGGTATATATATGGATATAGGAGTAGGGGGTGTGCATGCTAGTGGCAGGGGGTATATATATGGATATAGGAGTAGGGGGTGTGCATGCTGGTGGCAGGGGGTATATATATATGGATATAGGAGTAGGGGGTGTGCATGCTGGTGGAAGGGGGTATATATATATAGGAGTAGGGGGTGTGCATGCTGGTGGCAGGGGGTTATATATATGGATATAGGAGTAGGGGGTGTGCATGCTGGTGGCAGGGGGTTATTTATATGGATATAGGAGTAGGGGGTGTGCATGCTGGTGGCAGGGGGGTATATATATGGATATAGGAGTAGGGGGTGTGCATGCTGGTGGCAGGGGGGTATATATATGGATATAGGAGTAGGGGGTGTACATGCTGGTGGCAGGGGGGTATATATATGGATATAGGAGTAGGGGGTGTGCATGCTGGTGGCAGGGGGGTATATATATAGGAGTAGGGGGTGTACATGCTGGTGGCAGGGGGGTATATATATAGGAGTAGGGGGTGTACATGCTGGTGGCAGGGGGGTATATATATGGATATAGGAGTAGGGGGTGTGCATGCTGGTGGCAGGGGGGTATATATATATGGATATAGGAGTAGGGGGTGTACATGCTGGTGGCAGGGGGGTATATATATGGATATAGGAGTAGGGGGTGTGCATGCTGGTGGCAGGGGGTGTATATATATACAGGGAGTGCAGAATTATTAGGCAAGTTGTATTTTTGAGGATTAATTTTATTATTGAACAACAACCATGTTCTCAATGAACCCAAAAAACTCATTAATATCAAAGCTGAATATTTTTGGAAGTAGTTTTTAGTTTGTTTTTAGTTTTAGCTATTTTAGGGGGATATCTGTGTGTGCAGGTGACTATTACTGTGCATAATTATTAGGCAACTTAACAAAAAACAAATATATACCCATTTCAATTATTTATTTTTACCAGTGAAACCAATATAACATCTCAACATTCACAAATATACATTTCTGACATTCAAAAACAAAACAAAAACAAATCAGTGACCAATATAGCCACCTTTCTTTGCAAGGACACTCAAAAGCCTGCCATCCATGGATTCTGTCAGTGTTTTGATCTGTTCACCATCAACATTGCGTGCAGCAGCAACCACAGCCTCCCAGACACTGTTCAGAGAGGTGTACTGTTTTCCCTCCTTGTAAATCTCACATTTGATGATGGACCACAGGTTCTCAATGGGGTTCAGATCAGGTGAACAAGGAGGCCATGTCATTAGATTTTCTTCTTTTATACCCTTTCTTGCCAGCCACGCTGTAGAGTACTTGGACGCGTGTGATGGAGCATTGTCCTGCATGAAAATCATGTTTTTCTTGAAGGATGCAGACTTCTTCCTGTACCACTGCTTGAAGAAGGTGTCTTCCAGAAACTGGCAGTAGGACTGGGAGTTGAGCTTGACTCCATCCTCAACCCGAAAAGGCCCCACAAGCTCATCTTTGATGATACCAGCCCAAACCAGTACTCCACCTCCACCTTGCTGGCGTCTGAGTCGGACTGGAGCTCTCTGCCCTTTACCAATCCAGCCACGGGCCCATCCATCTGGCCCATCAAGACTCACTCTCATTTCATCAGTCCATAAAACCTTAGAAAAATCAGTCTTGAGATATTTCTTGGCCCAGTCTTGACGTTTCAGCTTGTGTGTCTTGTTCAGTGGTGGTCGTCTTTCAGCCTTTCTTACCTTGGCCATGTCTCTGAGTATTGCACACCTTGTGCTTTTGGGCACTCCAGTGATGTTGCAGCTCTGAAATATGGCCAAACTGGTGGCAAGTGGCATCTTGGCAGCTGCACGCTTGACTTTTCTCAGTTCATGGGCAGTTATTTTGCGCCTTGGTTTTTCCACACGCTTCTTGCGACCCTGTTGACTATTTTGAATGAAACGCTTGATTGTTCGATGATCACGCTTCAGAAGCTTTGCAATTTTAAGAGTGCTGCATCCCTCTGCAAGATATCTCACTATTTTTGACTTTTCTGAGCCTGTCAAGTCCTTCTTTTGACCCATTTTGCCAAAGGAAAGGAAGTTGCCTAATAATTATGCACACCTGATATAGGGTGTTGATGTCATTAGACCACACCCCTTCTCATTACAGAGATGCACATCACCTAATATGCTTAATTGGTAGTAGGCTTTCGAGCCTATACAGCTTGGAGTAAGACAACATGCATAAAGAGGATGATGTGGTCAAAATACTAATTTGCCTAATAATTCTGCACGCAGTGTATATATATATATGGATATAGGAGTAGGGGGTGTGCATGCTGGTGGCAGGGGGTATATATATGGATATAGGAGTAGGGGGTGTGCATGCTGGTGGCAGGGGGTTATATATATGGATATAGGAGTAGGGGGTGTACATGCTGGTGGCAGGGGGGTATATATATGGATATAGGAGTAGGGGGTGTATATATATATATGGATATAGGAGTAGGGGGTGTGCATGCTGGTGGCAGGGGGTATATATATGGATATAGGAGTAGGGGGTGTGCATGCTGGTGGCAGGGGGTATATATATGGATATAGGAGTAGGGGGTGTGCATGCTGGTGGCAGGGGGTATATATATGGATATAGGAGTAGGGGGTGTGCATGCTGGTGGCAGGAGGTTATATATATGGATATAGGAGTAGGGGGTGTGCATGCTGGTGGCAGGAGGGTATATATATGGATATAGGAGTAGGGGGTGTGCATGCTGGTGGCAGGAGGGTATATATATGGATATAGGAGTAGGGGGTGTGCATGCTGGTGGCAGGGGGTTATATATATGGATATAGGAGTAGGGGGTGTGCATGCTGGTGGCAGGGGGTATATATATGGATATAGGAGTAGGGGGTGTGCATGCTGGTGGCAGGAGGTATATATATGGATATAGGAGTAGGGGGTGTGCATGCTGGTGGCAGGGGGTATATATATGGATATAGGAGTAGGGGGTGTGCATGCTGGTGGCAGGGGGTATATATATGGATATAGGAGTAGGGGGTGTGCATGCTGGTGGCAGGGGGTATATATATATGGATATAGGAGTAGGGGGTGTGCATGCTGGTGGCAGGAGGGTATATATATGGATATTGGAGTAGGGGGTGTGCATGCTGGTGGCAGGAGGGTATATATATGGATATAGGAGTAGGAGGTGTGCATGCTGGTGGCAGGAGGGTATATATATGGATATAGGAGTAGGGGGTGTGCATGCTGGTGGCAGGGGGGTATATATATGGATATAGGAGTAGGGGGTGTGCATGCTGGTGGCAGGGGGTATATATATGGATATAGGAGTAGGGGGTGTGCATGCTGGTGGCAGGAGGGTATATATATGGATATTGGAGTAGGGGGTGTGCATGCTGGTGGCAGGGGGTTATATATATGGATATAGGAGTAGGGGTTGTACATGCTGGTGGCAGGGGGTTATATATATGGATATAGGAGTAGGGGGTGTGCATGCTGGTGGCAGGAGGGTATATATATGGATATAGGAGTAGGGGGTGTGCATGCTGGTGGCAGGAGGTGTATATATATGGATATAGGAGTAGGAGGTGTGCATGCTGGTGGCAGGAGGGTATATATATGGATATAGGAGTAGGGGGTGTGCATGCTGGTGGCAGGAGGGTATATATATGGATATAGGAGTAGGGGGTGTGCATTCTGGTGGCAGGAGAGTATATATATGGATATAGGAGTAGGGTGTGTGCATGCTGGTGGCAGGGGGGTGTATATATATAGGAGTAGGGGGTGTACATGCTGGTGGCAGGGGGGTATATATATATAGGAGTAGGGGGTGTACATGCTGGTGGCAGGGGGGTATATATATAGGAGTAGGGGGTGTACATGCTGGTGGCAGGGGGGTATATATATGGATATAGGAGTAGGGGGTGTGCATGCTGGTGGCAGGGGGTATATATATGGATATAGGAGTAGGGGGTGTACATGCTGGTGGCAGGGGGTATATATATGGATATAGGAGTAGGGGGTGTGCATGCTGGTGGCAGGGGGTATATATATGGATATAGGAGTAGGGGGTGTACATGCTGGTGGCAGGGGGTATATATATGGATATAGGAGTAGGGGGTGTACATGCTGGTGGCAGGGGGGTATATATATAGGAGTAGGGGGTGTACATGCTGGTGGCAGGGGGGTATATATATAGGAGTAGGGGGTGTACATGCTGGTGGCAGGGGGTATATATATGGATATAGGAGTAGGGGGTGTACATGCTGGTGGCAGGGGGGTATATATATAGGAGTAGGGGGTGTACATGCTGGTGGCAGGGGGGTATATATATAGGAGTAGGGGGTGTACATGCTGGTGGCAGGGGGGTATATATATAGGAGTAGGGGGTGTACATGCTGGTGGCAGGGGGTATATATATGGATATAGGAGTAGGGGGTGTACATGCTGGTGGCAGGGGGGTATATATATAGGAGTAGGGGGTGTACATGCTGGTGGCAGGGTCCTCTATAAGCCACACAAAACCCTCCAGTGTTTGGGAGCGGAAACTCCTAATGAGATTAGTCGGTATAGGCAGACATTACTGAGCCATGACTAAATGCGCTCTCTTCCTGCAGCCAGTGGAAAATTGAAGGGAACTTTTTCCCCGGCAGCACCAGGTCCTGTAACCTTATAAAACAGAAAACCTCCCCTCCAAAAACAACACGGCAGCTTTCTCCTCTACCTCTCTGGCTCAAGCGCCTTGTGAAATGGCCGGAGCCTAGAGAAATCCTCGGAAGACTACAAAGGAAGCTGCACATGCATGAACCTGAGGAGAAGGAAACCACAGAGTCTCTTTGTGCGCTCACTGACTCATTCTCAAGATGTTGTCTGCTGCCAGCTCCCAACCGGAAGCGCATGGCAATTAGTCTTGTGTTTCCAGACAGGACGGGCTCGCACAACTTTCTGGAGGAAAATACTCCAGTGATGCTCGCTCAGTAATGGGTTCTACGTGCCAGGGGGTCACTAGCCCGGCTCTCCCTGACATTCGTGCCCATGGTGCCAGCAGAAGTGGCCCTACTACACGTAATAGTGTGCGTGCCCAGTCCTCTCAGATACACTATGGCCTGTCACCAGTGCATGGATGTGGTGCCACCGTCCCGCTGGCACTGGTGCTCTTGCTGCTCCTTATCACACAGACATGCCAGTCACCACTCAGTTACACTCCCTGTCACTAATACTGATGCTGCCACAGTCGGTATTACAATGACACAATTACAGGTGATGCCAAGGCAGTATTATAACAGTCTGTCAGAAATAGACAAGTACCTGACTGATACCCATAACCATTGCTCCTGTGAGGTGGGCACACGCGTTGATGCCCATAAAGCAATGTGGCACACTGATGCCCGCTCAGTACTATACTCATTGTAACCACTGCCAGTGCTCCTGTGAGGTAATAATATGAAGGGCACAGGCGTTGATGCCCATAAAGCAATGTGGCACACTGATGCCCGCTCAGTAATATACTCATTGTAACCACTGCCAGTGCTCCTGTGAGGTAATAATATGAAGGGCACAGGCGTTGATGCCCATAAAGCAATGTGGCACACTGACCGATGCCCGGTAGGAATATACACAGTGTAGACTAAGTCTATGCCAGTGCCACCGAGGTAATGATATGAAGAACTTTCCCCGTGCCACTTGCTGGGCACTTGCCACAAGCAGCCATGCATTTGCACAGCATTACTATATTCCTGCCAGGAGCTGCCCGTCTTCTGTCATGCCAGTCACACCCATATTAAACTCATCAGGGCAATAAAAGGCTCTTCAGCTCCCGCCCAGTGCAATGTAAAGGGCGTTGGGATGAAGGCGGCTGCTGACTCGCTAATTACATGCCATTTCTTAATACTAATGAAGGCAAACTTCGTGTAGAACACAGCAGCCCCTCCCCCCTCCATCCACGAAGAACAGTAGGAATAAGTGCATCCAACGGTACAGGGTGCACCTAGTGCCACATACCATGCCCAGCAGTACCTACCCAGACTGGCGCTGCACCCTGGCAACTCTCTCCTGGGGTGATTGTCTAGGAAGGCTGTGGCACAGTCCCTGGCTTGTCCATGCTGTCAGTCGCCTCACTGTTGTAATGAGATCCTGATTTTTCTCTCCGCTGTGTGTTAATGTGAGTGTGTGTGTGTGTGTGTGTGTGTGAGCAGGAAGTTGGAGCAGTCAGACAGAGAGCCGGCTCACTTCCTTTCCTGCATTATTCCCCAGGCGGTTTGCAGTCTGTGTAAACAGGCTTTTCCTCCCTCTCCTCTCTCCGGCCACTGATGTTCAGCATGGTTGTAATATAAGACGTACACATAGTAAAACAGCAACAACACAAAAGCTACAAGTGCTCCATCTGGCTGCTGCTCTCCTCTGCCTCAGGGAGGAGTCCGCTCAGCCCTCTCAGGACGATGCCTGGCCATAGGTACAGGCAGGAGAACATGTCCAGAAACAGGGCAGAGGTGGGACCCTCACCTGGGGCCCTACAGCCCTTCTGTCTACAAACAGGGGCAGAGGTGGGACCTACAGCTGGAGCCCTATAGACCTTCTGTCTAGAAACAGGGGCAGAGGTTGTACCTACAGCCCTTCAGTCTAGAAACAGGGGCAGAGGTTGTACCTACAGCTCTTCAGTCGAGAAACAGGGGCAGAGGTTGTACCCACACCTTAAGCCCTACAGCTCTTCAGTCTAGAAACAGGGGCAGAGGTTGTACCTACAGCTCTTCAGTCTACAAACAGGGGAAGAGGTTGTAGCTACAGCCATTTTGTCTAGAAACAGGAGCAGAGGTTGTACCTACAGCTCTTCAGTCTAGAAACAGGGGCAGAGGTTGTACCTACAGCCCTTCAGTCTAGAAACAGGGGCAGAGGTTGTACCCACAGCTCTTCGGTCTAGAAACAGGGGCAGAGGTTGTACCCACAGCTCTTCAGTCTAGAAACAGGGGCAGAGGTTGTACCTACAGCTCTTCAGTCTAGAAACAGGGGCAGAGGTTGTACCCACACCTTAAGCCCTACAGCTCTTCAGTCTAGAAACAGGGGCAGAGGTTGTACCTACAGCTCTTCAGTCTACAAACAGGGGAAGAGGTTGTAGCTACAGCCATTTTGTCTAGAAACAGGAGCAGAGGTTGTACCTACAGCCCTTCAGTCTAGAAACAGGGGCAGAGGTTGTACCTACAGCCCTTCAGTCTAGAAACAGGGGCAGAGGTTGTACCTACAGCTCTTCAGTCTAGAAACAGGGGCAGAGGTTGTACCCACACCTTAAGCCCTACAGCCCTTCAGTCTAGAAACAGGGGCAGAGGTTGTACCTACAGCTCTTCAGTCTACAAACAGGGGAAGAGGTTGTAGCTACAGCCATTTTGTCTAGAAACAGGAGCAGAGGTTGTACCTACAGCTCTTCAGTCTAGAAACAGGGGCAGAGGTTGTACCTACAGCCCTTCAGTCTAGAAACAGGGGCAGAGGTTATACCCACACCTTAAGCCCTACAGCTCTTCAGTCTAGAAACAGGGTCAGAGGTTGTACCCACAGCTGGAGCCCTATAGACCTTCTGTCTAGAAACAGGGGCAGAGGTTGTACCTACAGCCCTTCTGTCTAGAAACAGGGGCAGAGGTTGTACCCACACCTGCTAGAGCCCTCTAGCCTTTCTGTCTAGAAACAGGGGCAGGGGTTGTACCTACATCTGGTGCCCTATAGCCCTTCTGTCTAGAAACAGGGACAGAGGTTGTACCCACACCTGGGGCCAAGGGTGTATTGACCATAGACCTTACAGGGAAACTTCCAGGTGGGCCGATGCCCAAGGGGCCACCGAAGCCCTCCTCTCTGCTATTGGCAGGATATATAATGAGCTCTCAGTGATAATTAACTCTGAGAATCATGTACTTCAACTGCAGTAACCTCCATCTCACCTCTTCAGCGCTCCACATCTTAATCAGAGAGAACTGGAAGAGGAGGACAGAAAATGGCAGCTATTGATAGCCACCACAGAGGGACAGCTTTTGGGGCAATATTTTGTTCTGCACTGTGGTATATGGTTCTGAAGGAACTGTATTTGACACTATGGTATTGCTGACCCGCCTATTTGAGTTACCCCATCTTCTGTCAATTTGGACCCCCCTACAACATGGGACCACTTTCAGGACTTTTTCCAGGGTTGCTTTAAATTCCCAGTCCGCCTCAGCCTGGGGCCCTATAGGCCTTCTGTGTAGAAACAGGGGCAGAGGTTGTACCCACACCTGGAGCCCTACAGCTCTTCAGTCTAGAAACAGGGGCAGAGGTTGTACCCACACCTTAAGCCCTACAGCTCTTCAGTCTAGAAACAGGGGCAGAGGTTGTACCCACACCTGGGACCCTACAGCCCTTCTGTCTAGAAACAGGGGCAGAGGTTGTACCCACAGCTGGGGCTCCACAGCCCTTTTGTCTAGAAATAAGGGCAGAGGTTGTACCCACACCTGGAGCCCTACAGCTCTTCAGTCTAGAAACAGGGGCAGAGGTTGTACCCACAGCTGGAGCCCTACAGCCCTTCTGTCTAGAAACAGGGGCAGAGGTTGTACCCACAGCTGGGGCTCCACAGCCCTTCTGTCTAGAAATAGGGGCAGAGGTTGTACCCACACCTGGAGCCCTACAGCTCTTCAGTCTAGAAACAGGTTCAGAGGTTGTACCCACACCTTAAGCCCTACAGCTCTTCAGTCGAGAAACAGGGGCAGAGGTTGTACCCTCACCTGGAGCCCTACAGCCCTTCTGTCTAGAAACAGGGGCAGAGGTTGTACCCACAGCTGGGGCTCCACAGCCCTTCTGTCTAGAAATAGGGGCAGAGGTTGTACCCACACCTGGTGCCCTTCTGCTTCATGAGAACAAATAGCACTTGTGGAGCGGTTGGTCCAACTACTGGATGAGGTGCCAAGAGCTGCTGGCTACGTCTCTGCTTAAGGGCTCATGCGCACAAACATATTTTCCTTCCGTTTCCATTCTATTTTATACAGGTCCGTATGCAGATCCATTCATTTCAATGGGGCTTGAAAAAAAACGGAAATGACTCCATGTGCATTCCGCATTGAAATAAATGGTTTCGCATATGGTCCGCAAAACAAACGGAACAGACATAGAAAGAAAATATACGTGCATGAGCCCTTACAATGGATCTGCAAAAAAAGATGGATGCAACACGGACGTCACACGGATGTCATCCGTATATGTGCTGTCCATGGAAAATGCAGATAGCACACAAAAAACAGAAATGTGACCGAGCCCTAAGATCTCTTTTGCATGTCTGTATCCATGATGACATCTGTAACAAGATAGTCCATCCATGAAGATGTCCATGAAGAATCCGAGTTTGGTCGTATTCCATGAACACTGCCAGGCTGATAATGTGTTTCCAGAGTATCTCCTACCAATGGTCCATGAAATCCACAGACCAAACACGGATCCATAGTCTCAGACAAAATAGAGCATGCTTCCATAGTCACCAACAGTCCATGGAAAACCATTGAGGTGTGAATACACACATTAAAATCAGTGGGCACATAAGTGGACAGAGGCAGGGGCGGACTGAGCGAGAGGCGTCTCCCGTCCCTGTTCCTCTGATAGGCTGCGGGCCTTGTGCCGGCAGCCTATAAGAGGCCGATGCAGGCGGCGCGATGACATCATCGCTCCGCCTGAGCCGTACAGCTCGGGACACAGGCCGGAAGAAGCCTGCATCGCATCGCTGACATGGAGGTAAGTAAAAGTTTTTTTTTGTTTTTTTTTATATACCGGACTCTGTGTTACTGGCACATGGGAGGGGGGAGAGGAGAGAGGCACTTGTTACTGGCACATGGGGGGAAGGAGAGAGGCACTTGTTACTGGCACATGGGGGGGAAGGAGATAGGCACTTGTTACTGGAACATGGGGGGGAAGGAGATAGGCACTTGTTACTGGAACATGGGGGGGAAGGAGATAGGCACTTGTTATTGGCACATGGGGGGAGAGAGGCACTTGTTACTGGCATATGGGGGGAAGAGAGGCACTTGTTACTGGCATATGGGGGGGGAGAGAGGCACTTGTTACTGGCACATGGGGGGTAGAGAGGCACTTGTTACTGGCACATGGGGGGAAGCACTTGTTACTGGCACATGGGGGAAAAAGAGGCACATGGGTGGGAAGAGAGGCATTTGATACTGGCACATAGGGGGGAGGCACTTGTTACTGGCATATGGGGGGAGAGAGAGGCACTTGTTACTGGCATAAGAGGGGAGAGAGGCACTTGTTACTGGCACATGGGGGGGAGGCTCTTGTTACTGGCACATGGGGGGAAGAGAGGCACTTGTTATTGGCACATGGGAGGAGAGGCACTAGTTACTGGCACATGGGAGGGGCAGGCACTTGTTACTGGCACATGGGGGGGGAGAGAGGCACTTGTTACTGGCACATGGGGGGGAAGAGAGGCACTTGTTACTGGCACATGGGGGGGAAGACAGGCACTTGTTACTGGCACATGGGGGGGAAGAGAGGCACTTGTTACTGGCACATGGGGGGGAGGCACTTGTTACTGGCATATGGGGCGGGAGAGGCACTTGTTACTGGCACATGGGGGGGCATTTGTTACTGGCATATCGGGGGGAGAGAGGCACTTGCTACTGCAGCACGCCAGACCTGCAGGGTATAGCGAAGCGAGGTCACGGTTATGGGCAATCGAGGGTTGCTCACTGTATTGGAGAACCCTGGGCAGGCATGCGGCAGTGAAGGAGAGGTAGACACAGTTCCTCTGGGGCACACTCTGTATGTAGGGACCAGGCCTGATGGTGGATGAGGTGCCCTGGATGTTACAGGTATTTTGAGTGCCTGGGGCAAGGTCCCTTTTGGATTCGTGACGCCAGTGCCTGTGACGGTGGCACACCGATTTGTAGTGGGAATAATTGAGGTACACAGATGGTATAGTGAACCAAACGTTTCTTTACTGAACAGTCCAACTTTATACAGTAAGGTAGTTATACAGTCCTTTGTATTACAGCTTGCAAGCAGGCTTTTTCCACAAGATGGCAGGTATAAGTTATGCAAGATACTCAGAGGGTAAATCCACAATGCACTCAGAATCAGGTTGTACCTTTCCTCAGAAATAGCGTACACTGTTCCTTTCTAGAACTCCTGTCTGGTTTCAATCCCAAGGCCCGGATGCCTAAATGGTGGCTTAAATCCTTGGTATATATATATCTTCCTCTCGTATTAAATCCTTGCTTTTCTTCCTAAAGCATCTGCCTATCAGGGTTACTTATCTTTGCCTGTAGTATGTTGGCTTTATTGCTGCAGGGCTGTGGTTTCTCCCAGGAGGTGACGTCCTGCAACCGGGGTGTCTTCAGAGCTAACTACGGCTCTCTTGATCCGCAGGTAGGCTAGGATCCCTCTACTAGCCTCCTGGTAACAACTAGTAGCCTGGGCTGTCTAGCTGCATGTCAGGAGGAGGCCCTCAGCTTGTCCCTGGCTGATGCCTTCTAACTTCTGTCTCTGCAGACTCCTGACTCTGAACTCACAACTCCCTGTCTGGGCCTGGACGTTTATACTAGGGGCTCCCTATCTCCCTCTAGTGTCTGGGATGTCTAACTACACCCAGCTAGGCCTGCTATTGCATCATACAGGGGAACATTGCATATAAAACACATTAGAAAATACATAAAATGCATAATAAAATATAACATTTCTGTCCCTTGTGAGTAGGAGTAACGCGCGCACCAATTGACCCTTGTGTAGTGCCCACCTTTACCTAGTGGGACACTACATACCACCACGCTATAACGTTGCCCGTCCTCGGCGCAACATGGAGGGGCCCTGCCCTGCTGGATACTGCACCTGAAAAAGAGAAAATAGTGCAAAGCAGGAAAATTTCATCTACATTTGCAAGAATACATTATATGCATAAAATCAGGCAGTTCCACTGGCTTAGGAACAAGTAACGGTGAAAAGGGGCGTCGTTCTCTTCTCTCAGGATAGTGTGAGGGAACAGGGGCGCTGACCTGGTGCAGCGTATCATTATAACCAGGATAGTCCATAAGTGCAAAACGTCCATAATAGAACAGCAGAAAAATGTAAACAATTTAAAAGTTCTTGGAGGCTCAAGGAACAAATATGAGTCAGTACCCAGGTTTCTTTCTTATTTTGAGTAAGTGTCTTTCATCAGCAAAGCAAGATACAGGCAAGGTAGACGATCACAGAGGCTCACCTACAGTGGAGTCCATCTCTGGGCACATTTCTTTAAAAGAGCAAAAATCTCAGAGGCTCAGGTACTTTTGAGTCTATCACTGGGCACGTTTCCTTGGAATTAAGTTGCACAATAAAATGACAGCACATAAAAATAGCCCACATTATTCAATTGGCATATATATAAAAACAAGTGCTGTAATACCCTTACTCAACCTGAAAAGGGGGTTAAAGGGTTAAAGGTGCAACATAGAAACAGGCACAACTTGGTGTAGTAGAGTAGAAGCAGGCAGGAGGTCCTGTAAACAAGATGGCTTTGCAGCATTTGGTATTTCAGTGGGTGACCACCACCACTGAGCCGTGGGTAACTGGCAGCAGCAACAAAGGACCAAAACAAAGGACTCCTGTCCTGAAAGGGTTAAATCCTCTTGAAGTAATCCCTTGGCAAAACAAATAAATCAAGGGCCTAGCAGGCCAATTCACAGGGGTATGTCATAATCGCTTTGCATTTCAGCGGTGCTCCCTGGCTCTGCTTGTAGATGAGGCCTGTAGTAAGCTTCCACAGGCGGATGTGCCCACAACACGGTATTAGGGGGCAGCTGCAGCATAAAGGGACCCCTAATAGGTATTGGCCCCATAGGCCTAGGGGTAATGACAGTTGCTGACCGCACCGGTGCAGGGATAACAATTGTAGGCTGTGCTGGCCTAGGTACCGCCGCCGCAAGCGGTCCGGTGGGCTCTGGAACAACTGGCTCTGCGCAGCAAGTCACAGTGTGAGAGGGCCTTCTTGGGGGCCTCAACGCAGCCGTGGTAGCAGAAGGTGGCCGACTGGTAGGGACAGGTACCCTTACCTCTTCCTTCCTCGGTGGCGTCTGGATCCTGGCAGTGGCAATTCTGCGTAACTCCCGCAACTTTTCCTCCAGACGGACGATCTGGTCATCCAGGCTCTCGGTCTCAGGATCGCTGTCCTCCGCTGTCGCCGCCGGCACTTGTACCATAGAAGGTGCATCCTGCGCAGCCGCTGCAGGCTCAGGTGGCGCATCAGGTCTTTTACCCTTCCGGATATTGTCCAGGGTAACGTGGAGTCTTTTCAGATTCTCCATCTCTTGCATCGTTTTCTCCCGGCGAGGCAGCTCGGGGGATGGATAGGGGCTCACCCATTTTTCCAATACTGTGGGCTGCCAGAAAACATTCGGGCCAATGAAAGAGATCCGCTCTTGGAATGCGTGATGGGCCGGTTCTGGAGAGCGCGCTGGTTCGCGCTCGCAGCCAGAGTAGTCCTCATCTGCCTCCCAGTCCTCCGGTTCTTTCTTGGGACGGGTCACGGCAGTGGCATATGGGCCTCGAAGGCCCTCGGCAGGGGTGAATTCCACTTCCTCTCCCTCGCGGAGGTTATGCATATATTCGGAGAGGTAACTCCGCTTGACGGATCTCCGATTCACATATAAGTCTCTGCCGGTGGTATAGTCCTGTATGAAACCGTAGCCACGGTTCTTGTCGAAGGCCACAACCAACCCCTTTCTCCTTTCCAGGCGGGGTTGGGTGTCAGCGTGGCGCTCGTGAACGGTCTTTGCCAGTTCTTCGTAGAATATCTTTGACTTTGTATTTTTCTTTATGGCGGCCTCCCGGATCTCTGCCATCAACGCTGACCACTTGAACGAGGGCTGGAAGAAGTCTCTCCAGGAGCCATAGTAGGTCTCCGGTTGCGTCCTCGGTGGCGGGCAGGCGGGTTTCTCCGGTCCCGGAGAGTAGGCCGGTGGAGCGTCCTCTGGCTCTACACCAACACAATCCATCTTTATCAAATCAGGCGCGGACATCCCAACAGAGCAGTCTTCACTCTTCAACATGCTCGATCCTTCTCTGGAGAGCGACAGGGTGGCGCCAATAAGTTCAGACAGATCCTCCCATTGCACTGGGAGGCCGCCCCCCAGGTACTCCAATATGGGGGAGGCGGAGTCCATTTCTGCAGACATGAAAATGTCCAGACAGGGCGGTGGCGCCGACATGGAGCCTTTCCTGCTCTTTTCAGCAAAAAGGCGCCAACTTTTACCGCCAATTCAGGACGAAGATGACGCAGCAGTAAATCAAGCAAGCTAAGCGGCCATCTTTAGCAAAACGCTGTCTATTCACTGACAGCAAGCGGTGGCTTAAACAAGCAGCAAACAGTCCAGAAAACACTATCTTCACACCGCTAATTATGACAGTTCTTTGGCCCAGCAATTTTGAATAAAACAATAGGGCTTGGTCACTTTAAGGCAATTTTTAGCACACAGTTTTATATCCGCAATGGCGCAGGAATGTTCCGTAAATCCTGTTCGTGACACCAATTTATGCAGCACGCCAGACCTGCAGGGTATAGCGAAGCGAGGTCACGGTTATGGGCAATCGAGGGTTGCTCACTGTATTGGAGAACCCTGGGCAGGCATGCGGCAGTGAAGGAGAGGTAGACACAGTTCCTCTGGGGCACACTCTGTATGTAGGGACCAGGCCTGATGGTGGATGAGGTGCCCTGGATGTTACAGGTATTTTGAGTGCCTGGGGCAAGGTCCCTTTTGGATTCGTGACGCCAGTGCCTGTGACGGTGGCACACCGATTTGTAGTGGGAATAATTGAGGTACACAGATGGTATAGTGAACCAAACGTTTCTTTACTGAACAGTCCAACTTTATACAGTAAGGTAGTTATACAGTCCTTTGTATTACAGCTTGCAAGCAGGCTTATTCCACAAGATGGCAGGTATAAGTTATGCAAGATACTCAGAGGGTAAATCCACAATGCACTCAGAATCAGGTTGTACCTTTCCTCAGAAATAGCGTACACTGTTCATTTCTAGAACTCCTGTTTGGTTTCAATCCCAAAGCCCGGATGCCTAAATGGTGGCTTAAATCCTTGGTATATATATATCTTCCTCTCGTATTAAATCCTTGCTTTTCTTCCTAAAGCATCTGCCTATCAGGGTTACTTATCTTTGCCTGTAGTATGTTGGCTTTATTGCTGCAGGGCTGTGGTTTCTCCCAGGAGGTGACGTCCTGCAACCGGGGTGTCTTCAGAGCTAACTACGGCTCTCTTGACCCGTGTAAGGAAAATTTACTCTCTTCCCTAACGGTGTGTCCCTAACACATGATTTCAGTGGCCAGCTTGAATTAAGCCTTACCGGTACCGGGAGAATGAAGAAGATAGACCACATGAACACATGTCTATTTCCAATCCATTCTGGTTTATTCACAGCTGGCAAACAGTTTTAATAGAGGGGGTTGAGCTTCCTTACATCCAATCATATGTTAGCATTAGTATTTGACCAATAGTATGGTCACACATAAGCTCTGCATTAACATCATAGCTGACTCCTAGTAACAGCATTTGACCAATCAGGTATATACACATAGGCTAGCAGACACTTGAGTCAGATGTCCTTTTATGGCTAGAAGGCTGTTCATACTTTCAACATGTATGGATTTCATGAAACAGTTTAAGGAAGTGTCTCACATTCCATAGGGGGGAGGGAGGTTTTGTAGTGCACTAACCAAATGTAATACACGTGGCTAAATGAGACTAAATGGAGTCACATATATCCCATCAAATCCCCTCTTAGAACCTTATATATATACTATATGGTTCTTTCTCCGCTCTTCCTTGGTTTGCTTATAAGCCTTTAGGTATTCCATATACCCTTCAGGAGTATAATCCTGAGGCTTTGTTGAGGTTGTGTTTACCTCTTCTACCTCTACCGGTGTATAGAGGAATGTTAAGTGTACCCCTCTTTCGGCCACATTTTTTACATATGACAAGAAGGGAGGGCACACACTGCAGACAACAGCAGAGACCCACTATTGCAGCGACCACGGCGAGTACCACTCCTAAAACATATCTTATTTGACCAAAGTCAGGTATTCAGCCAAAAAGCCAGTCCCACCAACCTTGGTCAACATCCTGTTTTATATGTTTCCTCATCTCCTCTAATTGGCCTATTTTATCTTTTATTCCACGGGAGTGATCTAATAAATTGAAACAACACATCCCTGCGAACGCTGAGCATCCTACACCATGCTGGAGCAATAAATAGTCAATAGTTGCCCTATTCTGCAAGATAGCCTTTTCATACGATTGTATATCCAGCAGCATATCTTGCAGAACTGCACTAGTGACATTTATCTGTTTTATCATAAAACAGGCAAGTTTTGATATTGTCCTGTGGTTATATATGGCCAACCCTGGTACTCCTATCAAAGATACCCCTAAACTCATATATTCTGATCTAGAGAGGAGATTCACATTATAATCACAATTTTCCGGTAACTGTAGGGAAGTGTCTCTCGTGTGTCGTGTCTGCACTGCTGGAAATAGTGGTATCATTGCTAATGTCAGCCTGGCTATTGTACAGGGTCCCTCTGTAATATTGGCCGGTATGTATGTGTAACTAGTATTCCCACAGGCCAATACCCATCCTGTTGGTAGAGGTACATGTTTGTCTAGGGATGGTACTGTTTTTTTAATATTACATTGCATATTCTTTCCTGATATTATCTTTTTACAACTACCTAAATCTCTATCACAAATATTTGGCTTAATCTTATTCTGCATTTTGCTTGTATGCAGAGAGGCAATAGTGTCTCATCACAGGTGAAGTTATAACATATTTCTGCTGCTGTGACAAGACCTGTAATTACTTCTATCATATTACTCTGCAGATTCTCATATGTAGGACAGTCATAACAAGCATGATAAGGATTTACATATCCATATTTAACATCATGATCCTCCAAGTCTGTGTCGTTCCATTGGGAACGTAGGAGCTCCGTCCATACGTCTAGTGGGGTGGGGATTGCTACCAGACATGTCTCCAAAATGTTAGATGCCGATAAAGTGGTTTGGAGACAAAAGTCAGTTAAGTTCAGAGTTTTGGCCAGGTACAGCCATAAGTTCTCCTTTGTCTTGCATAGACTGTCTTCCCCTCTGCATTCTGTTTCCAGGTATATCTGTCTGTTCCACAGCCATGGGACAGTAAGTAGGAGACACAAAATTACAATTATTAAGGCACTACATCTCAGCCATCTCGAGGAATTTCCCGACTGCGTCATCTCGTTGGGGGTCAAGGCTGTCTGCCTCCGTTAGTACCCCTTCTGTATCTTCTTCGAGGTCAAGGCTGTCTGCCTCCGTTAGTACCTCTGGGCCTCGTTGGAGGTCAGGGCTGTCTGCCCCCGTTAGTACCTCTCTTTTTCTTCACCAACTTAATCCTTGTGGCGTGGATCCACGTGGGCGATTGTTCAGTGAGGACCGCTGTTCTGGTGATCGCGACTACCTCGGTGGGTTGTCCGTAGGTGAAACTTCCTGGTTCCTTTCCCTTCTTAAGATCTTGATCATCACCTGGTTGCCTATCCGGAATGGACGGGTTGATTCCTGTGAAAGAGAAGGAGACTTACAAGCAACTTTTTCTTCAGTTTTACTGAGGACTTTGATCAGATTAGTACTTCTCTCTGATCAGGTCCAAGTCTCCTTCCTGCACCACCAGGGGGCGTCTTGCCCATGGTGTGGG
The DNA here is from genome assembly GCF_905171765.1 of Bufo bufo. Taxonomy (NCBI): domain Eukaryota; kingdom Metazoa; phylum Chordata; class Amphibia; order Anura; family Bufonidae; genus Bufo; species Bufo bufo. Next base: position 445,899,194 of record NC_053389.1, on the reverse strand, counting down.
GAAAGGCCTACCCATGAGTATCTCAATGCTGTTTATGTCCTACTCTGTGGAATGTCCTACTCTGTGGAAATGTGCTACTTAAGATGGAAGCACTGTGTTGGGGAATGCATAACTTCCCCTCTTCGCAGACTAATCCTATCTCAGGATTTTTCTGCAATACTGGATAACACCAGTCCTGCTGTTCCTGTTCAGTGACATACCACTGAAGATCAGTAAGTATTTGCAGCATCTCAGGGGTTGGAGATGCCAAACATGGCATCTCCCAATGGTTATACAAACCTGTGAGGTTGCTTTTGGCAACTCATTTCGCCATCTTAACTGCCAGCGCATTGCCCTGTGAGACATGTTCCTTACCATCTGCTGCCGTAAATCCTCTCCTCTGCCAGATCATACCATGGTCCCACACTACCCCATGTGTGTACCTACTCTCAGTATGAATGGTGACAGGTCTATCAGCATGTAGAATACATGTCCTAGTGAGTGCAATAAGCTCAGCTGCCTGCTGTGTTGAGTGCGGATGTCCTTGAGTAGGCCTACAACATCATGAGTGGTGTGCAAAATGGTGTAATGTCACATTGTGAAAGAATTTGCCGACTCTACCATCATAGCACAGGCTGCAAGAGAACGCAGACATGCCGGCATCCCCTGGACAGAGGTGGGCATTACCTTTGAGAAAAAACACACAAGGACGCAACTTGCCTCCGTTTTCTTGTGTCAGTACACCCGCCATGGTTTTACAATTTTGGCGTGCAAACATGTGGAAGGGCATATTATAGTCAGGGAGGCCCAGCCCTGGACTCGACATGAGTGAACATTTCAGATAATCAAATGCATTGTACATTTCAGAAGACCATTTAATCAAATCTGGATTTCCATCCAGAGTGGCTTGCCTCAAAACATTGTCAATAGTGGGAGCAACCAGTAATCCATTGTCTACCGTTTATCATACCAAGGAAAGATAACATTTCTTTCTTGGTGTGCGGGGCGACCAAACCCGCAATAGACTGGACTCTTTCTGCGCTGATTCTCCGTTCACCTTTTGTGAGGACAAAGCCCAAGTATTCAACCTGCATTTTACACCATTGCATTTGCTTAAGTGTCACTTTGTGACCACATCCTGACAACCATTATAACAGTGATAAACCATCCTGAATGCTGGCCTCCGCTGACATGCTACACAGTAATAAATCATCGACATATTGCAGCAGCACAGAACCTTGGGGGGATGTACCATGACTCTAACATCGCTCGGAGGACTATGCTGTACACTACAGGTGAGTCAGCATATCCCTGGGGCATCTCTGCACCAGGTCAGTTGGCGTCTGTCAAAGGAAAAAGCAAAAAGTAGTCTGGTTATCTTATCAACTGGGATAGAAAAGAAAGCATTTTCAGATCTATCACACTGAACCAAACAGCGTCTGCTGGAATGGCAGATAATAATTAAGTGACATCAGGTACAACAGGGGCTATAGGCACAATGATGTTGTTGATGGCCCTTAAATCCTGTACAAAGCGGGCAGCACCATCTGCCTTTGTCACTGGATTCACGGGCGTGCTGTAGGGTGAAATCACCTCTTCCAGGATTCCCTTTTGTAGGAATTCTTCTATCATTGGCCTAAGCCCATCAAGTTTCTCTTTTAACAGCAGGTATTGTTTCTGGAACACTGAGATGACACCTGGTTTCACAGTAGCTGTGTAATGTGTGCAATCTATGAATCCTGTGTCATATTCATTTGAGGACCATAATGCAGGGTTAATATTATTCTGGGTGGTCCTGTATGTTTGCAAGAATCAGTGGCACTGGTGTAGAGACTGGAATGAGACCTGAGTGTACTCTTATGTCCTGATTCTTTGCTGATACCTGCAAGTTAAGCCTAATGAACAAATCTCTCCCTAATAGGCTGACTGGGCAATCTAGTATAATGCTAAATACATGACATGATGTATTCCCTGTCCATGGTTTCTACTGGTAAGGAATCTGTTCTGTATGTCCTTGTCAGTACCCCATTTATTCCCATAGAGGGCTCACATTTCCTTCCTGACACTCTGAGTCACCTAAGTCCGCCCCTTTGGTGGACGCTTTGGTCTGTCTTCTGTTCTGCCATTAGTATCTTAGCTGTCCATACGAGCAGAGCTCTGATGTTAAGCACAACACTGAACATGTAACATGTAACTGCAAACATTGAAACAAACAGATCTGACAATACAGACATGAACACACAAAGGGCCCATAAAAACTTTTCATTGAAATAAAAATGTACAGCTTGATCAATGCTGTTGGTACCAATAAAAAACCCAAAAAAACTTCCAATAAAATAAAATTCTTAATGCGCATATTTAAAAACAAATACCGTATTCCATACGCATTCATATACATTTTCATGTACTCATCTTCACAAACCAGCTCATAACCACGCCCTTATACATAAAATATGAATTACACACCCAGCTCTGCTACGTACATATAACTCAGAGCCACACCCATTCACATTCCACTGAATCATGTATCTTTCACCCAATCACACAATCTCTTTGTTACATCCCAAAACTTGCAGCACAGACAAACACAGCAATTGCTGATGGTCTGTCGCTGTAAAACAATATACATGTTAATCATACAGTCATTTTGTTAAAATTAACAAATCATCTTATATGCCATGTCGTTTTTTTTTTTTTTTTGTTTTTTTTTTTTTTTTTTTTTTTTAGTGTTACACACATCGCCACTTATTGTATATAACTAACACTTCCCCCATTTCCTCTGCCTTGCGTCTCCTATTTCAGGAGTGTTCGAACAGGGGAAGTAAAGCAATACATCAAGGACATTCAGCTGTACCACATGTTCCTCAAACTTTTACTCACATCTGAATAAGAACTTATTGGGTGCAACCTTAGATTGATACGAGTGGACACTTCTAATTAGCATCATCACTGCAGGCACATTTTAAACCATCGGAACATGCAATTTGGAAAGATACAATTAATACTGGAGCCCTGTCTGGAATATCTTATAGATAACACAGGTTAGTATCTTCACATTGCTGCTTATGCATTACCAATTAGCAGCCCCCCCTCCCCCCTCAACCCCCATATGAAATTCCTGAGCAGAGGAGAGGGGTGAGATGGGAGGGGGCTCTCTCTGAAAACACATCTCAAACAGGACAGGAAGAAGTTTTTTTGTAGTACTACAAGTGACATTTTGGAATGTGGTGGGGGGGAGGGATGCCTCATGGCAACCTTTGTTCTCTATAGGATTCAAAATCCTCCATCTTGAAATAAGAAATGCTGCTCATTTCATTTCTCTAACTTCAAGTTCTCTCAGTCACTTCCCTATACACTTTTTCACCATAACTCAGCTTGCACCAGGCTATTATTATCCTTTAACAACTTCTCTCTTCAACTATCAATACACTTATGCATTAACTGTCCATCTTTTAGTGCTGTAATCTCTAATTCCAGGGACTATAAATCGTCACTATTTAAACACACAAAGATCATTAGGGCAACAAAACTTAACCAGTTCATTTCTGAACGTTTAACACAAGCCCTTTCTAATTGCAAACACTGAGACACTTTTTCCCTTGCCATGAATTAACTTCCTGACTCTGCTGTGTCTTGTCACTCACTATAGCCCCCCTTCACAATCACAGGAGCTCTGATGTAACCAGTCTGTAAGCTTCTAACAGATTTTTGCAGCTTTTCAATCCTGCCAGCCTAGCATAACATTCTGTTTCACATTTTAACTGTCAATTCTCAAATCTTGCCCAATTGTCTACTCATGTGTTAACTAGGAAATAATTTGTGGGACTAGACCGTGCAACAAAGTTTACATGTTGGCAGTGATAGAAACAGAATGATTTCAAAGCGGGATGCGACCGTAAACTTACCACCCCGGCCAACATCTCACACAGACAGATAATCTTAATACTTCTAAAATACTTATACTATATATACATAAGAGTTAATTCAAGCTTGTATCCTTCTGTTCCCGGAACAGATATCCTTATATAGTGCACTATCTCTTAACGATACGGACTCAAATGAGCCGCTTACAATCAACATTTTATAACGATATGGACTCTGATATGAGCCGCTTACAATCAACATTTTATAACGATATGGACTCAATGATATGAGCCGCTTACAATCAACATTTGCGTGTCCCAGACATCGCAATCCACTGAAATCATAAATAGATGGTTCGACTTACTTGAATGGGATTTTTGGTCATTGCTCCCAGGTCCAAGGCGGACAAAAATTGATGTCTTTCACGGTAGACCTGAAGAGTTGACCCTCCCAATCCCGGACTGAGTCCCCAGATCTGTAAGGAAAATTTACTCTCTTCCCTAACGGTGTGTCCCTAACACATGATTTCAGTGGCCAGCTTGAATTAAGCCTTACCGGTACCGGGAGAATGAAGAAGATAGACCACATGAACACATGTCTATTTCCAATCCATTCTGGTTTATTCACAGCTGGCAAACAGTTTTAATAGAGGGGGTTGAGCTTCCTTTACATCCAATCATATGTTAGCATTAGTATTTGACCAATAGTATGGTCACACATAAGCTCTGCATTAACATCATAGCTGACTCCTAGTAACAGCATTTGACCAATCAGGTATATACACATAGGCTAGCAGACACTTGAGTCAGATGTCCTTTTATGGCTAGAAGGCTGTTCATACTTTCAACATGTATGGATTTCATGAAACAGTTTAAGGAAGTGTCTCACATTCCATAGGGGGGAGGGAGGTTTTGTAGTGCACTAACCAAATGTAATACACGTGGCTAAATGAGACTAAATGGAGTCACATATATCCCATCAACCCGCAGGTAGGCTAGGATCCCTCTACTAGCCTCCTGGTAACAACTAGTAGCCTGGGCTATCTAGCTGCATGTCAGGAGGACATGGCTGATGCCTTCTAACTTCTGTCTCTGCAGACTCCTGACTCTGAACTCACAACTCCCTGTCTGGGCCTGGACATTTATACTAGGGGCTCCCTATCTCCCTCTAGTGTCTGGGATGTCTAACTACACCCAGCTAGGCCTGCTATTGCATCATACAGGGGAACATTGCATATAAAACACATTAGAAAATACATAAAATACATAATAAAATATAACATTTCTGTCCCTTGTGAGTAGGAGTAACACGCGCACCAATTGACCCTTGTGTAGTGCCCACCTTTACCTAGTGGGACACTACACTACTGACATATGGGGGGGAGAGGCACTTGCTACTCGCATATGGGGGAGAGAGGCACTTGTTACTGGCACTTGGGGGGGAGGCACTTGTTACTGGCACATGGGGGGGAGGCACTTGTTACTGGCACATGACGTCATCGCTCCGCCTGAGCCATACAGCGCGGGACACAGGCCGGAAGAGGCCTACATCGCATTGCTGACATGGAGGTAAGTAAAAGTGTTTTTTTGTTTTTTGTTTTTTTTATATACCGGACTCTGTGTTACTGGCACATGGGGGGGGGGGAGAGGCACTTGTTACTGGCACATGGGGGGAAGGAGAGAGGCACTTGTTACTGGCACATGGGGGGGAAGGAGAGAGGCACTTGTTACTGGCACATGGGGGAAGGAGTGAGGCACTTGTTACTGGCACATGGGGGGGGGGGGAGGCACTTGTTACTGGCATATGGGGGGAAGAGAGGCACTTGTTACTGGCATATGGGGGAGAGAGGCACTTGTTACTGGCACATGGGGGGAAGCACTTGTTACTGGCACATGGGTGGGAAGAGAGGCATTTGATACTGGCATGTGGGGGGAGGCACTGTTACTGGCATATGGGGGGGAGAGGCACTTGTTACTGGCACATGGGGGGAGAGGCACTTGTTACTGGCACAGGGGGGGGGAGAGGCACTTGTTACTGGTATATGGGGGGGAGAGGCACTTGTTACTGGCACATGGGGTGGAGAGAGGCACTTGTTACTGGCACATGGGGGGGATAGGCACTTGTTACTGGCACATGAGGGGAGAGGCACTTGTTACTGGCTCATGGGGGGGAGGCACTTGTTACTGGCATATGGGGGGAGTAGCACTTGTTACTGGCACATAGGGGGGAAGAGAGGCACTTGTTACTGGCACATGGGGGGAAGAGAGGCACTTGTTACTGGCACATGGGGGGAGGCACTAGTTACTGGCATATGGGGGGGAGAGGCACTTGTTACTGGAATATGGGGGGGAGGCACTTGTTACTGGCATATCGGGGGGAGAGAGGCACTTGTTACTGGCATATGGGGAGGAGAGGCACTTGCTACTGGCATATGGGGGGGGGAGAGGCACTTGTTACTGGCACATGGGGGAGAGGCACTTGTTACTGGCATATCGGGGGGAGAGAGGCACTTGTTACTGGCATATGGGGGGGGAGGCACTTGCTACTGGCATATGGGGGGGGGGAGAGGCACTTGTTACTGGCATATGGGAGGGAGAGAGACACTTGTTACTGGCACACGGGGGGGAGAGGCACTTGTTACTGGCACATGGGGGGAAGAGAGGCACTTGTTATTGGCACATGGGGGGGAGGCACTTGTTACTGGCACATGGGGGGGGTGGCACTTGTTACTGGCATATGTAGGGGAAGAGAGGAACTTGTTACTGGTATATGGGGGGAGAGGCACTTGTTACTGGCATATGGGGGGAGAGGCACTTGCTACTGGCACATGGGGGGGAAGAGAGGCACTTATTACTGGCACATGGGGGGGAAGCGAGGCACTTTTTACTGGCACATGGGGGAGAGAGGCACTTGATACTGGCACATGGGGGGGAGGCACTTGATACTGGCATATGGGGCGGGAAAGGGCACTTGTTACTGGCACATGAGGGGCACTTGTTACTGGCACATGGGGGGCACTTGTTACTGGCACATGGGGGGGAGAGAGGCACTTGTTACTGGCATATGGGGGGGAGAGGCACTTGCTACTGGCATATGGGGGAGAGAGGCACTTGTTACTGGCATATGAGGGGAGAGAGGCACTTGTTACTGGCACATGGGAAGGAGGCACTTGTTACTGGCACATGGGGGGGAGGCACTTGTTACTGGCACATGGGGGGAGAGGTACTTGCTACTGGCACATGGGGGGAGAGGTACTTGCTACTGGCACATGGGGGAGAGAGGCACTTGCTACTGGCATATGGGGGAGAGAGGCACTTGTTACTGGCATATGGGGGGAGAGAGGCACTTGTTACTGGCACATGGGGGGGAGGCACTTGTCACTGGCACATGGGGGAGGCACTTGTTACTGGCACATGGGGGGAGGCACTTGTTACTGGCACATGGGGGGAGAGGCACTTGTTACTGGCACATGGGGGGAGGCACTTGTTACTGGCATATGGGGGGAAGACATGCACTTGTTGCTGGCACATGGGGGGAAGAGAGGCACTTGTTACGGGCACATGGGGAGGAATAGAGGCACTTGTTACTGGCACATAGGGGGAGGCACTTGTTACTGGCACATGGGGGGGAGAGGTACTTGTTACTGGCACATGGGGGGAGGCACTTGTTACTGGCATATGGGGGGGAGAGGCACTTGTTACTGGCATATGGGGGGGAGAGACACTTGTTACTGGAATATGGGGGGAGGCACTTGTTACTGGTATATAGCGGGAGAGGCCCTTGTTACTAGCACATGGGGTGGAGAGAGGCACTTGTTACTGGCACATGGGGGGAGAGGCACTTGTTACTGGCACATGGGGGGGAGACATGCACTTGTTACTGGCACATGGGGGGGGGAAGAGAGACACTTGTTACTGGCACATGGGGGGGAAGAGAGGCACTTGTTACTGGCATATGGGGGGAAGAGAGGCACTTGTTACTGGCATATGGGGGAGAGAGGCACTTGTTACTGGAATATGGGGGGGAGGCACTTGTTACTGGTATATAGCGGGAGAGGCCCTTGTTACTAGCACATGGGGTGGAGAGAGGCACTTGTTACTGGCACATGGGGGGAGAGGCACTTGTTACTGGCACATGGGGGGGAGACATGCACTTGTTACTGGCACATGGGGGGGGAAGAGAGATACTTGTTACTGGCACATGGGGGGGAAGAGAGGCACTTGTTACTGGCATATGGGGGGAAGAGAGGCACTTGTTACTGGCATATGGGGGAGAGAGGCACTTGTTACTGGCACATGGGTGGGAAGAGAGGCATTTGATACTGGCATGTGGGGGGGAGGCACTTGTTACTGGCATATGGGGGGGAGAGGCACTTGTTACTGGCACATGGGGGGGAGGCACTTGTTACTGGTATATGGGGGGGAGAGGCACTTGTTACTGGCACATGGGGTGGAGAGAGGCACTTGTTACTGGCACATGGGGGGATAGGCACTTGTTACTGGCACATGGGGGGAGAGGCACTTGTTACTGGCTCATGAGGGGGGAGGCACTTGTTACTGGCATATGGGGGGGAGTAGCACTTGTTACTGGCACATGGGGGGGGGAGACATGCACTTGTTACTGGCACATGGGGGGGGGGAAGAGAGGCACTTGTTACTGGCACATGGGGGGGAAGAGAGGCACTTGTTACTGGCACAGGGGGGGGCACTTGTTACTGGCATATGGGGGGAAGACATGCACTTGTTACTGGCACATGGGGGGGAAGAGAGGCACTTGTTACGGGCACATGGGAAGGAATAGAGGCACTTGTTACTGGCACATGGGGGGAGGCACTTGTTACTGGCACATGGGGGGGGGGAGGTACTTGTTACTGGCACATGGGGGGGAGAGGCACTTGTTACTGGCATATGGGGGGGAGAGGCACTTGTTACTGGCATATGGGGGGGGGGGGACACTTGTTACTGGAATATGGGGGGGGAGGCACTTGTTACTTGTATATAGTGGGGAGAGGCCCTTGTTACTAGCACATGGGGTGGAGAGAGGCACTTGTTACTGGCACATGGGGGGAGAGGCACTTGTTACTGGCACATGGGGGGGAGACATGCACTTGTTACTGGCACATGGGGGGGGGAAGAGAGGCACTTGTTACTGGCACATGGGGGGGGAAGAGAGGCACTTGTTACTGGCACATGGGGGGGAGAGGCACTTGTTACTGGCACATGGGGGGGGAGGCACTTGTTACTGGCACATTGGGGAAGAGAGGCACTTGTTACTGGCACAAGGGAGGGAAGAGAGGCACTTGGTACTGGCACATGGGGGAGGCACTTGTTACTGGCACATGGGGGGGGAGAGGCACTTATTACTGGCACATGGGGGGAAGAGAGGCACTTGTTACTGGCATATGGGGGGGGAGAGGCACTTGTTACTGGCACATGGGGGAGGCACTTGTTACTGGCACATGGTAGGGCAGGCACTTGTTACTGGCACATAGGGTGGAGAGAGGCACTTGTTACTGGCACATGGGGGGGCACTTGTTACTGGCATATCGGGGGGAGAGTGGCACTTGTTACTGGCATATGGGGGGGGGGAGGCACTTGCTACTGGCATATGGGGAAGGGAGGCACTTGTTACTGGCATATGGGGGGAGAGAGGCACTTGTTACTGGCATATGGGGGAGAGAGGCACTTGTTACTGGCACATGGGGGGAGGCACTTGTTACTGGCACATGGGGGGAGAGGCACTTGTTACTGGCATATCGGCGGGAGAGAGGCACTTGTTACTGGCATATGGGGGGGAGAGAGGCACTTGTTACTGGCATATCGGCGGGAGAGAGGCACTTGTTACTGGCATATGGGGGGGAGAGAGGCACTTGTTACTGGCACATGGGGGGAGGCACTTGTTACTGGCACATGGGGGGAGGCACTTGTTACTGGCACATGGGGGGAGAGGCACTTGTTACTGGCACATGGGGGGGAGACATGCACTTGTTACTGGCACATGGGGGAGGCACTTGTTACTGGCACATGGGGGAGGCACTTGTTACTGGCACATGGGGGGAGGCACTTGTTACTGGCACATGGGGTGAGGCACTTGTTACTGGCCACATGGGGGGAGACGGCACTTGTACTGGCACATGGGGGGAGGCACTTGTTACTGGCATATGGGGGGGAGACATGCACTTGTTACTGGCACATGGGGGGAGACATGCACTTGTTACTGGCACATGGGGGGGAGAGAGGCACTTGTTACTGGCACATGGGGGGAGGCACTTGTTACTGGCACATGGGGGAGAGGTACTTGTTACTGCCATATGGGGGGAAGAGAGGCACTTGTTACTGGCATATGGGGGGGAGAGGCACTTGTTACTGGCACATGGGGGGAAGAGAGGCACTTGTTACTGGCATATCGGGGGGAGACATGCACTTGTTACTGGCACATGGGGGGAAGAGAGGCACCTGTTACTGGCATATGGGGGGAGAGGCACTTGTTACTGGCACATGGGGGGGAGAGGCACTTGTTACTGGCACATGGGGGGAGAGGCACTTGTTACTGGCACATGGGGGGAGAGAGGCACTTGTTACTGGCACATGGGGGGGGGAGAGGCACTTGGTACTGGCACATGGGGGGAGGCACTTGTTACTGGCACAGGGGGGGGAGAGGCACTTGTTACTGGCACATGGGGGGGAAGAGAGGCACTTGGTACTGGCACATGGGGGGGGGGGGAGAGGCACTTGGTACTGGCATATCGGGGGAAGAGAGGCACTTGTTACTGGCATATGGGGGAGGGGCACTTGTTTCTGGCATATGGGGGGGAGAGGCACTTGTTACTGGCACATGGGGGGGAAGAGAGGCACTTGTTACTAGCACATGGGGGGGAGAGGCACTTTTTACTGGCACATGGTGGGGCAGGTACTTGTTACTGGCACATGGGGTGGAGAGAGTCACTTGTTACTGGCACATGGGGGGAGAGGCACTTGTTACTGGCACATGGGTGGGCACTTATTACTGGCATATCGGGGGGGAGAGGCACTTGTTACTGGCATATCGGGGGGAGAGAGGCACTTGTTACTGGCATATGGGGGGGGAGGCACTTGTTACTGGCATATGGGGGAGAGAGGCACTTGTTACTGGCACATGGGGGGAGGCACTTGTTGCTGGCACATGGTGGAGGCACTTGTTACTGGCATATGGGGGGGGAAGAGAGGCACTTGTTACTAGCATATGGGGGGGAGAGAGGCACTTGTTCCTGGCACATGGGGGGAAGAGAGGCACTTTTTACTCGCACATGGGGGGGAAGAGAGGCACTTGTTACTTGTACATGGGGGGAGGCACTTGTTACTGGCACATGGGGGGGAGAGGTACTTGTTACTGGCACATGGGGGAATACACTTGTTACTGACATATGGGGGGAAGAGAGGCACTTGTTACTGGCATATGGGGGAGAGGCACTTGTTACTGGCATATGGGGGGGAGAGGCACTTGTTACTGGCACATGGGGGGGAAGAGAGGCACTTGTTACTGGCAAATGAAGGGGCACTTGTTACTGGCACATGGGGGGGAGTGGCACTTGTTTCTGGCACATGGGGGTCAGGCACTTGTTACTGGCATATGGGGGGGGGGAGAGGCACTTGTTACTGGCATATGGGGGGTAAAGGCACTTGTTTCTGGCACATGGGGGGGAAGAGAGGCACTTGTTACTGGCACATGGGGGGAGGCACTTGTTACTGGCATATCGGGGGAGAGAGGCACTTGTTGCTGGCATATGGGGGGAGGCACTTGTTTCTGGCATATGGGGGAGGCGCTTTTTACTGGCACATGGGGGATAGGCACTTGTTACTGGCACATGGGGGGAGAGGCACTTGTTACTGGCATATGGGGGGGAAGAGCGACACTTGTTACTGGCACATGGGGGGCATGGAGAGGCACTTGTTACTGGCACATAGATGGGGGCACTTTTTACTGGCACATTATTATGGGGCACTATGTGGGCTTCTACTGAGGCCACAAAGAAGGGGTATTTTATATGGGGGGCTCTGTGTGGTACTAGTATTATCAGGGTTATTTTCTGTTTTTACAGTATAGTATTGGGTAGCACAGCGGCACAGTATTGGGGGTAGTAGGATGATTTGTCCAGAAGATGGGAGGATGATGGAAAAGTAGTAAACTAAGATTTTTTTTTTTGTTGTCAAACTGCAGAGACGGAAAATGGTGGTCTGGTCTGAAAGGAGAAGATGAGGACAGAGAACATCTACATCAAAGGAGACGTCACTGGATGTAAGAGGTATGGGGCGTTGTATTTCTGTAGTGATGGGATCAGTGGCGTAACAATCGCGGTGCGACCGTGTCCGGGGGGTGGAGGTGGGATATGGGGGTGGCTGGAGGCGGAACAAAGGCGTGGCTGGAGGCGGAACATGGGTGGGGCCTGGAAGGGGGCTCTTGATCTATTTTGCCAGGGGGCCCTGAGGGTTCTCAGTCCGCCCCTGGACAGAGGCCAGCATACGTCCATGATTCACTGACATGTGAAAGAGGCCTAAGGATGGGATTACCCAGCGACATGTTGTACAACAGCAGGTGTTGGAAAAGTTGAAAGACAAGAAAACCATAAGTCTACAACGTGCTGTCACATGACTATTTTAGAGCAGTGAGTTGGCTCTAAAAACTAAACCAAAGACTTTCATTGTGATTTATACTAGCACAGACCAGAAATTGTGGCGTTGCAGTCACTGTATGTCATGGGTCGCCTTGCAACAGCATTGCCAATCATCAGATGCAATGTTCTGTATGACTCTTGTAGCTCCAGCCTAAATAGCAATGACCTGATATACATTAGGACCAAGTTCACAATTGCACGATCTGCAACATAGTACAATACAAAGCAATACAAAACCCTACTCATAAAACAGTGAAGAAAATCTGTGGATTTTAGACTCCTCCATCATAGGCTAAATTTTTATTTTAAAAAAGGCCATATTATTTGGCAGCAAAAAAATATTCGGAAATATGGCTTTATTATTGCAGTTATTCCGTTTTGCAGGAGGCTATAAAAAAAATTCTGTACCTAATACTACGTAGCGATATTGTTATTTGCACCTATTTAGTAACATGCTGTCAGATACTTTGTTGCAGCCTGAACCAGCCTAGCATATTTAAAGGCTATGTACATCTTTGGGGGCAATTCTTTTAAATTATTGCATTGTACTCATTTTGAGCTAAAAATCATTTTGATTGTTCTTTATTAAAAATATGGAGCCCTTTTTTCTGTACATAGCTGAGATGCTCTACTAGCAGCCTCTGAATTTTCTCTGTCTTCTGCTAGCTAGCTCAGCCAGCTCAGGCTCCTTATCTTTGCTCTCTGGCATTATAATTACTCATTGTTGCTCAGTTCTTATCTTATCTTACTGATAAGAATGTGGCTTAAATGTTTATGACTTCTTAGTAGTTTAGAGATAAGGTTTATTACACTGGCACAAAGGAAAAGTGAAAGTAGGATACACACAGCTAAAAAAAAAATGTTAACCCTTTGTGGCAGAACGGCTCAATATTTTTAATAAAGAACAATTGAAAAAATTATTTTTAGCCCAAAATGAGTAAAATGCAATCATAAAAAAAATTGCCATAGCCTTTAAGGGTCCTTTATGAATTTGGCACTGGCACTTTTTAACCACAAAAAAAAAGTCAGAATAACTGCTTGCAGTTTTATTGGTCACCTGTTGCTTTTGTTGCTTTTTTTGCAAACAGTGGAGGGAATTTATCCTTCCTTTTTCCCTAGTTTTCTGGAGTAAAATATGTACAGACACTGTGTTTGCGACTTTTTGAATGTCATTTGCAAAATATTTTTTGCGCAGATGACTTTTCTCAAAAAGAGGAAGTGACGAGGCCGGGGCCAGCGACCCCCAGCATATTTTTTATCCTTTTACGACATTTTTCTGGCATAAAAGAAGACTGAAATTTAGGGGCACAGACTGCTGAAGCTGTGCCTATTGTATAACAAGGTATGAGCCTCATCATAACTTAGGCACAACCTGCAGCAGCGCTCAGGGAGACTATAGACCAGCGTAAAAAACGCTATGTGTGAATCCCACCTCAGTAATACATTGGTTGATGAGGTATATTTCCTGATGTATCTAGACCATATAGTTATTATATGATGCTTGATGCAGGGTGTCCTTTCCATTTGGGGTACATGTCCGATGTATCTAGTCCATTCAATTATTATATGATGCTTGATACAGGGTGGTCTTACCATTTGGGGTTACATGTCCTGATTTATCTTGTCCATTTAGTTGTTATATTATGCTTGTTACAGGTGACCTTGCATTTGTGTTACAATCCCTATTGTTAGTCCATTTCGTTATTATATAATTCTTGATACAGGGTGTTGGCCTTACCATTTTGTGGTACAAGTCCTGATTTATCTCTTCTATAAGTTATTATATGATGCTTGATACATGGAGACCCTTACCATTTGTGGTACATTTTCCTGATGTATCGTGTGCATTTAGTTATTATATGATGCTCGATACAGGGTGACCTTGCCATTTGTGTTACAATGCCTGATGTATCTTGTCCATTTAGTTATTATATGATGCTCGATACAGGGTGACCTTGCCATTTGTGTTACAATGCCTGATGTATCTTGTCCATTTAGTTATTATATGATGCTTGATACAGGGTGACCTTGCCATTTGTGTTACTATGCCTGATGTATCTTGTCCATTTAGTTATTATATGATGCTTAGTACAGGGTGGCCTTACCATTTGGTGTACACTTCCTGATGTATATACAGTAGTCCTTTTAGTTATTATATAATGCTTGAACACGGTGGTCTTACCATTTGTGGTACATTTCTTAATGTATTTAGTCCATTTAGTTATATGATGCTTGATACAGGGGAGCCTTACCATTTGCGCAATCTATGCGGCTACCCAGGGGCTCTGGAGGCAAGTGGCCTTACCGCCGTCTTGGAAATATTTCCTGTCTGTTAGATTGCATACAAAAAACTTTTCTAATTGTTTCCGTGGCTCACAATTACTGGTGGACTGGCACGCCACTAAAGAGTTTTATACAATGCTGTATTGCAAGCACCTCACACCTAAGCATTCAATACATTTTTTTACTTCATAAAATGATGTGTCCCTTTAACTATGAAGACAATTTTCACAATTCTGACAAACTTTCAGAAAGTAGATACTTGGCACATTTATGAAAATGATACCCTGCACGTTACCCTCATGGGTGCCTTCACCCATGTAGAGTCTGAGATGTACAGCATCTCAAGACAATACAATTTCAAGTTGTGCCTAGTTAATACATGTCCCTTATGCCTACGTCTACATATTTTCACATACTGTATTCACCAAAAATAAAAATATAAAAAATCTCAAATTTAGGAGCAAAATTAGGACCCAGGGTGATTATAAGTGCAACTGTTTATTCAGTGGGAAAAAGACCTGCTCTGGCAGAGTATTAAGGTACTGCCACAAGTGGTTTAAATGTTGTCCCTGCAGCAGAATTCTGTGCGGAAAATCTGCAGCTTTTCCAGTAGCAGTAAAATGGATGAGATTTCAGAAAAAAAATCATAATGTAAACTGATTGTACTGTAGCTCTAGATGTTTTTTCAGGAGTTATGACATTACCTACTCTGGGAGAAAACGCCATGCGGAAAATTCTAGTGGGAAAACACAGTGTTTGCAAAAAACACCTGAAAAAAATGGCACAAATGTGGCAAAAACACAAGTGCCCCCCCCCCTTCAAGACTGACATTATATACACTAGTCTTAGTATAAACTCTGCTGCCGTAAAATGCACCAAATTTAATGAGGCACATGCCTCTTGATTTTGGCGCATTGCGGGAGATCCCTGCACCAAAAGTCTCCATGAGATAGGAGCTGGCATAGATTTGAGGTTTAACTTACACCAGATGTCTGGTGTAAATAATCTTTTAAGCCCCACAACCTTCTGCCCACACTCCACCCTCTTTTATATAATTAAAGTTTATGGATGGGTTCACACATAGGTTTTTAGTGGTGGTTTTGTTCACTTTTGCATTTAACAGCCTTTTTTGCAGCTGTGTTTTTAGTGTTTTTTTTTTTTAGTTTAAAATGCTAGCTCCAAATGTGAGCAGAAGGTCTATGTGGAATATGAAATGCAGCACACAAGTATTTTTTTCTTCTAGTATTTGTGTTAATTGGGTGATGTTTTTTGGGTCTCGGGCATTTCTTTAAAAATGCACTGGGTTGAAATTTTCTCTATAGGGAATAAAAAGGCAGAAAGAACGGCGTTTACACAGTTGGCCCCCCAAAAAAATGGCACCAAAAGTATGGCATAAAAAACTGAAAAAACCACAAGCAGTTCCTATGGAATTCTTTTTGTTAAAAATACCAGAGAAATTTAGAAAACATTTGTGTGTTGGGGCCCTATTAGGAATTGCAGTATATGCAGCTCTTATATAGGCACATATAGATTCAGACCATCTTGATCTGATGAAGGGGCCAGTGCGGCCCCGAAACATGACACCTATTAAAAGAATAATTCAATAAACTACATTGTTCACCATATTGAATTCTGGTTGCACCTCCGACAATCCCAA
This sequence comes from Bufo bufo, assembly GCF_905171765.1. Classification (NCBI taxonomy): domain Eukaryota; kingdom Metazoa; phylum Chordata; class Amphibia; order Anura; family Bufonidae; genus Bufo; species Bufo bufo. The sequence goes on along the minus strand of NC_053389.1, from coordinate 445,882,761 downwards.
TTCTTCACATTTGCTGTTCCTGACCTTGTTGGAAAGAGAAGCCTGGCAGCACCAGTGATTCTTCTGTGTACATACCGTTTCGGGTGTTGTACTCTGAGCGCAACCCCATCAGGTGAGCCTCACCAGCTTGTGTTTTTACCTGCTCGCCGTCAACATTGCAGTGGCTAGCAGTGTTATTACAGCAACCCTGTTCTATTCAAGTGAATAGGAAGGAGCCATCCCATTGAAGTGAATGACATGTAATTACACTGCTTGCCACTGCAATGTCAACAGCAAGCAGGTAAGCAGTGAAGAGAACACAGCTCTCGTACGAGCGCTGCGTTCTCTCCATATAGCTGATTGCCGGGGGCATCAATATAGGAAAAACAGAGAACCCCTTTAACTTATCCCTCTATTCACAGGATAGGGAATAAGCAGGTGACATTCGATTGCTGGGACCCACACCATTTAGGAGAATGAGGGTCCCATGGGCCAGAAATAGTAATTCAATTGATCGAGCAAGTGGGCTGCCGCCCCATTCCTCTTCTATGGGACTGCCAGAGGCGATACTTGTTACACAGATTTTTTGGGGACCATTTTTTGTGGCATTTTGTGTATTTTTGGTGCATTTATTTGCTGGAATCTCTTTGCCATGTTTTATAGGCAAAAAAAACCTCCAGATCCTGATATTGCATGAAAATATAGGGGGATTATTAAAAATCCATCAAGTAGCAGCACATCCTTATTCCACCTCCGTGGATTTAAATATTCATTCAATATGGTGCTCGCAGTATAGGGCCTTGGCTCATTGGTTCCGGATACCAATAGTAAATAGAGAAACCCGCAGCACTCTTCCTTTGCAATTCCTTTGTGTGCTTTATTTCAACCGAACATAGCAACGTTTCAACTCATTACAAGTCTTTATCAAGGTTTGATATAGACTTGTAATGAGTCAAAATGTCTTTCTCTATTTACTATGGGGATTATGAAAAGCAGGACAAACATGCGTTTTTTGAGTAAAATTTTTTTCACCTTGGAGGTATGTTTTTTGCAGGCTGGCTTTTTTCCTTCATTCCTGGTGTTTTCTGCCATAGACCTCCATTGTTTATTTTTTTCTGCTTAAAAAAAATTGCATTTTTAAAGGCATTTTTTTACAATATTTTTTTTCCCCATACAGTTGTACAGACAACTTAACATTACAGGAGGGACATACATGCTATGCATGCAAAAAATGTCTGTATGGCAGGTAGCATAAACATGCACAAAAGCCTCAAAAATGCTACAAAATACATTGATCAAGTTAGGCATTTTTTGGTGTTTGTTTTTTACAAAAAAAAAAAACAGACAAAACATGGTGCGAAGGAATCCCAAAGGAGTTTTTCCAACCATATCCATTTCCCAACTGTATGATTTCTGAGACACTGCTGGGACTCTCTCCAAACACTAGAAAATCTGGGCACTGGATCCCCGTTCTTGAGATCATGGGAATCACAGTGGTGGGTCTTCCAGCAATGAGCTCCAGTGGGGAGGTAAGCAATGTATGTGATGTGAAAACTCTATTTAGGGTACAGTTACACAGAGATGAAATCATTACCACACAATGGGAAACCGCATGTAATTTATATACAATTTGCTGCAGCATGCCCTGTGTAAAGATACCATAACCCTCTTGCTTCTGGGGTTACAAACACATGCAGTGAGGAACAGAAGTATTTGAACACCCTGTGATTTTGCAAGTTCTCCCACTATAGAAATCATAAAGGGGTCTGAAAATTCACATTGTAGGTGCATTCCCACACTGAGAGACAGAATTTTAAAAAAATAATTCAGGAAACCACATTGTATGATTTTTAAAGAATTTATTTGTCTTGCACTGCTGAACATAAGTATTTGAACACCTGAGAAACAGCAAGAATTCTGGCTCTCAAAGACCTGTTACTGTGCCTTTAAAAAGTCCACCTCTACTCCGCTCATTAATCTAACTTAGTAGCACCTGTCTGAGCTCTTTAAAGACCCCTGTCTACCCCACAGTCAGTCAGACACCAACTACTACCATGGGCAAGACCAAAGAGCTGTCAAAAGACATCAGAGACAAAATTGTGCACCTCCACAAGGCTGGAAAGGGCTACGGGGCAATTACCAAGCAGCTTGGTGAAAATAGGTCAACTGTTAGCAATTGTTAGAAAATGGAAGAGGCTAAGACGACTGTCAGTCTCCTTGGACTGAGGCTCAATGCAAGATCTCTCACTCATGGAGTATCACTGATGATAAGAAAGTGGAGGAATCAACCCAGAACTACAAGGGAGGAGCTGGTCAATGACATGGAAGAGAGCTGGGACCACAGTTTCAAAGGTCACTGTCGATAGATCACTACGCCGTCATGGTTTCAAATCATGCATTGCACGGAAGGTTCCCCTGCTCAAGTCATCACATGTCCAGGCCCGTCTGACGTTTGCCAATGACCATCTGGATGATCCAGAGGAGGGCATGGGAGAAAGTCTGTGGTCAGATGACTTTTTGGTCTAAACTTCACTCATCGTGTTTGGAGGATGAGTTGGATCCAAGAACACCATCCCTACTGTGAAGCATGGGGGTGGTAACATCATGCTTTGGGGGTTGCTTTCTGCGAAGGGGACAGGATGACTGCACTGTATTAAGGAGAGGATGAATGGGGCCATTTATTGTGAGATTTTGAGCAACAACCTCCTTCCCTCAGTCAGAGCATTGAAGATGGGTCGTGGCTGGGTCTTCCAACATGACAAAGACCCGAAGCACACAGCCAGGATAACCAAGTAGTGGCTCGCGTAAGAAGAAGCATATCAAGGTTCTGGGGGAGTTGCCTAGCCAGTCTCCAGACCTAAATCCAATAGAACATCTTTGGAGGGAGCTGAAACTCTGTGTTGCTCAGCGACAGCCCCGAAACCTGACAGATCTAGAGGAGATCTGTGTGGAGGAGTGGGCCAAAATCCCTGTTGCAGTGTGTGCAAACCTGGTCAAGAACTACAGGAAACGTTTGACCTCTGTAATTGCAAACAAAGACTTCTGTACCAAATATTAACACTGATTTTCTCAGGTGTTCAAATACTTATGTTCAGCAGTGCAAGACAAATAATTATTAAAAATCATACAATGTGATTCCAGAATTTTTGAAAAAAAAATTCTGTCTCTGGGAATGAGAAGTGGGAATGCACCTACAATGTGAGTTTAGACCCCTCCATGATTTCTAAGTGGGAGAACTTGCAAAATCGCAGGGTGTTCAAATACCGTATTTTTCGCCCTATAAGACACATCCCCCCCCCCCAAAAGTGGGAGGAAAATGACAGTGCGTCTTATGGGGCAAATGCTGCCTTTACACTGATACACCGCCGACCGCATGCTGCACAGCGCGATCTAAGGTGTACCAGCGAGGAGGGGCTGGGGGCCGGCATCTTGTTTTGTAATGATAGCAAGGCCTAGTGCAGTCACTGTATTCTATTGCACCGGGCCCCGCTCACTGTACTAATCGTATCTAACTGCAGGCAATGTTTAACTATAGAATATCTTCAATCCAGCAAGCCTGTACTTACGTCCGTAGCGAGGCAGGAGGCTGGGCGGGTGGGAAGGCACTGGCAGCGTAACCTCACTCCGCCCCACTTTATGAATGAAGCCCAGCCTCCTGCCTCCTGCCTGCTATGGACGTAAGTACAGGCTGCTGGATTGAAGATATTCTATAGTTAAACATTGCCTGCAGTTAGATACGATTAGTACAGTGAGCGGGGCCCGATGCAATAGAATACAATGACTGCACTAGGCCTTGCTGTCATTACAAAACTACTGTAGATGCCAGCCCCCACTCCCTGTATTGGGGGTCATTCACAATACACAAGGACACTGTTATGGGGGGGATCTGTGGATGACACATAGCATAAGATGCTATTTATCTGTCATCCACAGATCCCCCCCATAGCAGTGTCATGCCATCCACAGATGCCCCCATAACAGTGCCATCCACAGACGCCCCCATAACAGTGCCATCCACAGATGCCCCCATAACAGTGCCATCCACAGACGCCCCCATAACAGTGCCATCCACAGACGCCCATAACAGTGTCCGCCACAGATCCCCCATTACAGTGTCCGCCACAGATCCCCCATTACAGTGCCCGCCACAGATCCCCCATTACAGTGTCTGCCACAGATCCCCCATTACAGTGTCCGCCACAGATCCCCCATTACAGTGTCCGCCACAGATCCCCCATTACAGTGTCCGCCACAGATCCCCCATTACAGTGTCCGCCACAGATCCCCCATTACAGTGTCCGCCACAGATCCCCCATTACAGTGTCCGCCACAGATCCCCCATTACAGTGTCCGCCACAGATCCCCCATTACAGTGTCCGCCACAGATCCCCCATTACAGTGTCCGCCACAGATCCCCCATTACAGTGTCCGCCACAGATCCCCCATTACAGTGTCCGCCACAGATCCCCCATAACAGTGTCCGCCACAGACCACCATTAGTTCAAAACCCACCAAAAGCACAACTTTTGGTTCAAAATATTTTTTTTCTGGGGCGGAGCCTAGCTGAGCGCCAATACGGACGCCTGAGCTGCAGCTCCCGTCGCACAGACCAGCTTCTAGCTTGCTATTTAGCTTCAAGACACACCAACATGGTGAAAATCGGCAGAGACCGACCCAGGGATCGTCCAGAACCCAGTGGGGTAAAGAAAACCCAGGTGGAGATGGCACAGTTCCTAAAAAAGAAACCGCTAACCTCTGCAGCGCCTGAAACCAAGATGGCGCCGAGTCCTAAGCGAGCAGCGGAGATGACAACAGAGGCGTATGAATCAGATAGCGCTGCCAATTCGGAAGAGGAAGGAACACCATCGGACACAGCCACTTTCTCTAAGAGGTACCTTAAAAAGACTCTTGAGGGGGCTCTGACTCCAGTTATGAAGAAGCTGGCAGACATAAAAGCGGAAATGCGACATGTTGGCCATAAAGTTGAACTGTTAGAAGAGAATCAGCTTCTACATGTGGCTAACAGCTCAGCCTTGGCGGAAAACCTTGCGGCACATAACGTTGCTTTAGACACCGCTTTCGGTCTGATAGAGGACCAAGAGAATAGGAACCGCTGTAAAAGGCTTACCGGAGACGGTCCCTCATGATGACCTACCAGCGGCCATGTCCAATCCCACTATACTGGGTGCGGAGAGAGCTCAAACTATTACAATCGAGAGGGTTCATAGATCCCTGAGGCCACCTCCCAAGGAGGGAGAACCGCCAAGAGATGTGGTTTGCGGTCTGTTGAGTTACCTGGACACCGCAGCTATCCTGAAAGGAGCCAGAGATCTCCCTAACTTGTCCCATTATGGCCACCTAGTATCCTTCTTTCAGGACATCGCGCCATCCACGCTACAGAAAAGGCGGATTCTCAAGCCCTTATCACCTCAGGTCGCTGAAAATCGCTTATCGCTGGCTGTTTCCCTTTGGCCTACAAACGACCGTAGCGGGCAAGCGGTGTGTCATCAAATCCCCAGCGGATCTCGACAAAATCTGGCAGCGGCTTAACATGGAGTCGCCGGACATTCCATCATGGCTACCTCAAGCCCTTCAACTAACCCAGCTACCCCCTCTGCCTAAAACGGCCGCTTGGTCTGAAGTTAGAAGAATCAAGCATCCAGGCCAGAGGAAACTACTGGGCTGACCTGCAGAACTGTCCTGGTAGTCGTATTTCCACCCTTCTTACTAGACCCATGGCTCGCAAGTGATATACTGGGTCTCCTGGACTCCTCTTTTCTTTCCAGCCGCACTACCCTCCAGTTCATATCTGTTGTTCCTTATGTTTGGGTAACTGCGCCTGCCATCACCAGCCTCCGGTTAATTGGCAGTTTCTATAACGGCCTCAAAATTACCAAGTTATAGTTTTCTGTAGCACTGGGTCTGGGCAGTATAAACGGGTCTTTTGTCTACAACCTGTTACATATGGAGCTGGTCTGTGGAACCAGGTTAGGAATGACTTGCCTAAGTCCTCCTGCTCCCCCCCCCCGATGCCATCGGTAGGGGGGGCTCTATCTATGTTCATGTTCACATTTGTTTTTCGCATGTATATTGCGTTTTTTCATTGTTTTGTATTGTACATTTACTCATCTCATATAAGTATAGCCAGACATCAGGGGTCGCTAGATACAATGAGATTAGAAAATCAGTTTATATATGGCTGACATCACGTTCACCTCATTCAATGTAAAGGGAATGAATACCCCCCAGAAAAGGTCGCAAATCCTTACTATGCTTAAGAAATCAGGAGCGGGGATATGCTTCCTACAGGAGACACACTTGCGGGGTGATAGAATTCTAAATTCCCACAGAGGCAATATTCACAATGGTTTCACAGCACCTATATTTCCTCCTCCAGGGGAGTGAGTATAGGCGTAGGCAAAAACATCCCATTCACTTCTACGACTGTCATACCTGATGCGGAAGGGCGATACCTAATTTGTTAAAGGTACACTTGGTAACCTTAAACTCACCCTAGCCAGCCTTTACGCCCCTAATAAAGGCCAGACTAAGTAGATTAAGAACACCCTTATCAAGCTTAGGCAACTAGCGGAAGGTGTCATCATGGTGGGGGGCGACCTTAACATTGCCTTAAACCCTCTCTTGGATTCCTCCACGAGTAGCTCTGTACACTCTCAGAAATCCCTTAGTAGGATACACAAATCCCTTAATGAAATGCATCTGACGGACTCTTGGAGACTCCTCAACCCGTCCTCCAGGGATTATTCGTTCCGGTCTCTAGCTCACTCCTCGTTCCAGAGATTAGATTACATTCTAGTTCCGACTAGTCTAGCAGGTGCACTTAAGAAGGTAGATATAGGTGCAATAACTGTGTCGGACCATGCACCAATTTCTGCTACAGTCTCCTTCAAAGAACTACCTGAACGGGAGTGGGTCTGGAGACTGAATGAAACGTTGCTTGAAAGACCATCAGATGTCTCAACTATTTCTCAAAAACTAAACAATTACTTTAACCCCTTAAAGGTCTTGGCCATTTTTTGCAAATCTGACCAGTGTCACTTTAAGTGCTGATAACTTTAAAACGCTTTTACTTATCCCGGCCGTTCTGAGATAGTTTTTTCATCACATATTGTACTCCATGACACTGCTAAAATTGGGTCAAAAAAGTAAATTTTTTTTGCATAAAAAATACAAAATTTACCAAAAATTTTGAAAAATTAGCAAATTTCAAAGTTTCAGTTTCTCTACTTCTGTAATACATAGTAATACCCCCAAAAATTGTGATGACTTTACACTCCCCATATGTCTACTTTATGTTTGTATCATTTTGGGAATGATATTTTATTTTTTGGGGATGTTACATAGCTTAGAAGTTTAGAAGCAAATTTTGAAATTTTTCAGAAATTTTCCAAATCCCACTTTTTATGGACCAGTTCAGGTCTGAAGTCACTTTGTGAGGCTTACGTAATAGAAACCACCCAAAAATGACCCCATTTTAGAAACTACACCCCTCAAGGTATTCAAAACTGATTTTACAAACTTTGTTAACCCTTTAGGTCTTCCACAAGACTTCATGGCAAATGGACATAAAATTTAAGAATTTCGATTTTTTTTTTTTAATTTTCCAATATAATCCATTTTTTCCAGGAACAAAGCAAGGGTTAACTGCCAAACAAAACTCAATATGGGTTGCCCTGATTCTGTAGTTTGCAGAAACACCCCATATGTGGTCGTAAACTACTGTTTGGCCAAACGGAAGGACATAGAAGGAGGGGAACGCCATATGGTTTTTGCAAGGCAGATTTTGCAGGACTGGTTTTGTTTATACCATGTCCCATTTCAAGCCCCCCGTTGCACCCCTAGAATCGAAATTTCAAAAAAGTGACTCCATCTAAGAATGTACACCCATCAAGGTATTCAAAACTGGGTTTAAAAACTTTGTTAACCCTTTAGGTGTTCCACAAGAGTTAATGGCAGATGGAGAAACAATTTAGGAATTTCTTTTTTTTGGAAAATTTTCCATTTTAACCCATTTTTTCCAGTAATAAAGTAAGGATTAACTGCCAAACAAAAGTTAATATGGGTTGCCCTGATTCTGTAGTTTGCAAAAACACCCCATATGTGGTCGTAAACTACTGTTTGGCCAAACGGGAGGACATAGAAGGAGGGGAACGCCATATGGGTTTTGGAAGGCAGATTTTGCTGGACTGGTTTTGTTTATACCATGTCCCATTTCAAGCCCCCCGTTGCACCCCTAGAATAGAAATTTCAAAAAAGTAACTCCATCTAAGAAATTACACCGCTCAAGGTATTTAAAACTGGGTTTACAAACTTTGTTAACCCTTTAGGTGTTCCACAAGAGTTAATGGCAGATGGAGAAACAATTTTGAAATTAAAATTTTGGGGAAAATTTTCCATTTTAAACGCCATATGGGTTTTGGAAGGCAGATTTTGCTGGACTGGTTTATTTACATGTACCCTTTCAAGCCCCCTGATGCACCCCTAGAGTAGAAACTCCATAAAAGTGACCCCATCTAGGAAACTACGGGATAAGGTGGTTGTTGTTTTGGGACTATATTAGGGTAAATATGATTTTTGGTTGCTCTATATATTACACTTTTTTGAGGCAAGTGTCACGAGTTGGAGGTCCCAGGAGAGACCACCGCGTCGTCAAGCAATAAACGGAAATCAGGTACAGACACATAAGAGTTTATTGCACAAACAAAAACATGAAAGGCAGCACAGAGAAAACATGAGCTCTATGTACCGTCAGCACAGTGGGAGAAACCCCCACTGCGCCACTGTCTAGTAATACTCCAGAGGGGCATGACTAAGCAACTCCTGGTTTTCACTAGAGCCCTAGATGGTAGGGATAGACTTTGCCGGCGGAAGTTGCCAGGGTCCACTCTGGAGCGTGAACTAGACAGTGACAGCAGGAACGAATGGATAACAGGTACCAGAAGGTACCGACGGCACATAGGCAAACATAACAGACAGGTAAATACAAAAACAGGGCAAATAATAACACAAGCAGGAGTTCATGCAAGGGAGCAGGAGTGGCAATGAGCAGAGAAGGACTTGCTCCACCAGTAGTAAACTGCATGGCCTTGTCATGCCACTCTGCTGCAAAGGCTTGCTGAACACAGACATCAGAATAAACACAAAGTAACTAAAACATAACTAGCAGAACAGATAACAGAAAGACAGGAAAGAAGACGGGAAAGGACGTAAATGAACAAGTAGGGAAACCCACAGAGCACAGGCAGACAGACAGACACGGATCCCATGGGTCAGCAGCATGGGAGAGAGAGTACAAACCAGGAGCAGGACAGGACAAGACAACACACACCAGGAGAGCTGACCCAGAACTGAGGAAACCTCAGCCTTAGGCCTCTTTCACACGACCGTTGTGTGCACCCGTGGCCGTTGTGCCGTTTTCCGTTTTTTTTCGCGGACCCCATGACTTTCAATGGGTCCGTGGAAAAAACGGAAAATGCACCGTTTTGCAGCCGCATCCGAGATCCGTGTTTCCTGGCCGTGAAAAAAATATGACCTGTCCTATTTTTTTCACGGCCAACGGTTCACGGACCCATTCAAGTCAATGGGTCCGTGAAAGAACACGGATGCACACAAGATTGGCATCCGTCTCCGTTATCCGTGGCCGTAGGTTACTTTTTATACAGACGGATCCGAAGATCCGTCTGCATAAAAGCTTTTTCATAGCTGAGTTTTCACTTCGTGAAAACTCAGAACCGACAGTATATTCTAACACAGAGGCTTCTAGTTAGAATACACTACAAACTGTGTACAAGACTGCCCCTTGCTGCCTGGCAGCACCCGATCTCTTACAGGGGGCCGTGATCAGCACAATTAACCCCTTCAGGTGCGGCACCTGAAGGGGTTAATTGTACTATCATATCCCCCTGTAAGAGATCAGGGCTGCCAGGCAGCAGGGGGCAGACCCTCCCCCCTCCCCAGTTTGAATATCATTGGTGGCCAGTGCGGCCCCCCCCCCTCTATTGTAATAATAGGTTGGTGGCCAGTGCGGCCCCCCCCTCCCTCTATTGTAATTATTCGTTGGTGGCACAGTGTGCGCCCCCCCCCCCCTCCCTCCCTCTATTGTAATAATTCGTTGGTGGCACAGTGTGCGCCCCCCATCGGCCCCCCCTCCCTCTATAGCATTAACAACATTGGTGGCCAGTGTGCGGCCTCCCATCTCCCCCCCCCCGATCATTGGTGGCAGCGGAGTTCCGATCGGAGTCCCAGTTTAATCGCTGGGGCTCCGATCGGTAACCATGGCAACCAGGACGCTACTACAGTCCTGGTTGGCATGGTTACTTAGCAATAGTACAATAGTAGAAGATTCATACTTACCTGCTGGTGGCTGCTGCGATGTTCGTGTCCGGCCGGGAGCTCCACCTACTGGTAAGTGACAGGTCTGTGCGGCGCATTGCTAAATGAACTGCCACTTACCAGTAGGAGGAGCTCCCGGCCGGACACAGACATCGCAGCTCCCAGGTAAGTATGAATCTTTTACTATTGTACTATTGCTAGTAACCCGCTGCCACCAATGATCGGGGGGGGGGGGGGGATGGGAGGCCGCACACTGGCCACCAATGTTGTTAATGCTATAGAGGGAGGGGGGCCGATGGGTGGCGCACACTGTGCCACCAACGATCTAGTACAATAGAGGGAGGAAGGGGGGGGGCGCACACTGTGCCACCAACGATTTATTACAATAGAGGGAGGAAGGGGGGGGGGGGGCGCACACTGTGCCACCAACGATTTATTACAATAGAGGGAGGAAGGGGGGGGGGCGCACACTGTGCCACCAACGATTTATTACAATAGAGGGAGGAAGGGGGGGGGCGCACACTGTGCCACCAACGATTTATTACAATAGAGGGAGGAAGGGGGGGGGCGCACACTGTGACACCAACGAATTATTACAATAGAGGGAGGAAGGGGGGGGGGCCGCACTGGCCACCAATGATATTCAAACTGGGGAGGGGGGGGGTCTGCCCCCTGCTGCCTGGCAGCCCTGATCTCTTACAGGGGGATATGATAGTACAATTAACCCCTTCAGGTGCGGCACCTGAGGGGTTAATTGTGCTGATCACGGCCCCCTGTAAGAGATCGGATGCTGCTAGGCAGCAGGGGGCAGTCATGTACACAGTTTGTAGTATATTCTAACTTGAAGCGTCCCCATCACCATGGGAACGCCTCTGTGTTAGAATATACTGTCGGAAATGAGGTTTCACGATCTAACTCATATCCGACAGTATATTCTAACATAGAGGCGTTCCCATGGTGATGGGGACGCTTCAAGTTAAAATATACCATCGGATTGGAGAAAACTCCGATCCGATGGTATAAAAGGGACTCCAGACTTTACATTGAAAGTCAATAGGGACGGATCCGTTTGAAATGGCACCATATTGTGTCAACGTCAAACGGATCCGTCCCCATTGACTTGCATTGTAATTCAGGACAGATCCGTTTGGCTCCGCACGGCCAGGCGGACACCAAAACGACTTTTTTTTCATGTCCGTGGATCCTCCAAAAATCAAGGAAGACCCACGGACGAAAAAACGGTCACGGATCACGGAAAAACGGGACCCCGTTTTGCGGACCGTGAAAATATACTGTCGTGTGCAATAAGCCTTATATACAGGTTCCATGGGTGCAGCAGAGAGACCACACCCATGGAGCAGACAGAGGATTAACTCCTAGTAGGGACACAGGGGAGTTAACCCATAAAGAACCACAAACACACAGAAACGAAACTTCAGCGAGGCGTGCCGAACGAGCAAGGACGGAAGGTCACAGCCAGAGATAGTGTCTGTGACAGCAAGGTAACAAAAAATTTAAATTCAAAAATTGTTTCTACATTCGCTATTTAGTTTTGTGGAACACCTAAAGGGTTAACAAAGTTTGTAAAGTAACTTTTGAATACCTTGAGGGGTGTAATTTCTTAGATGGGGTCACTTTTTTGGAGTTTCTAGTCTAGGCTACATCAGGGGGGCTTCTAATGGGACATGGTGTAAATAAACCAGTCCATCAAAATCTGCCTTCCAGAAACCATATGGAGTTCCCTTCGTTCTATGCCCTGCCGTGTGGCTATATAGCCATTTAAGACCACATATGGGGTGTTTCTGCAGACTACAGAATCAGGGCAATAAATATTTAATTTTGTTTGGCTGTTAACCCTTGCTTTATTACCGGAAAAAAAGGATTCAAACGGAAATTTTGCCCAAAAATTGGTGTTTTGGCACCATTTTTATTTTATATTTTTAACGCTGTTCATCCGAGGGGTTTGGTCAAATGTTATTTTTATAGGGCAGATTCTTATGGACGCGGCGATACCTAATATGTCTACATTTTTTAATTTATTTAGATTTTACACTATATTATCATTTTAGGAACCCCAAAAAATTATTTTAGTATCTCCATAGCCTGGGAGCTACAGTTTTTTTTTTTGTTGGGCGACTATCTAATGTAGGGGCTCATTTTTTGCGGGATGAGATGGCGGTTTTATTGGCACTAATTGGGGGTGCATATGACATTTTGATCGCTCGCTATTACACTTTTTGTGATGTTAGGTGACAAAAAATTGCTAGAGAAAAGATTTTTACGGACGCGGCGATGCCCAATATGTATGGCTCTCAGAATTTGAAGACACTAAGCAGGCATCCTCAAACTGCGGCCCTCCAGATGTTGTAAAACTACAATTCCCACCATGCCCTGCTGATGGCTGTAGGTTGTCTGGGCATGCTGGGAGTTATAGTTTTACAACATCTGGAGGGCCGCAGTTTATAAAAATTTAGTACTCCATGGTAGTGTGATACTCCCTGAAGAAATCGATAACGCAGAGGCCCGGATGATCGGGGCAAGCGTCACATTGAGTGGTGGTGTCCTTCCGTATCCCCCTCCTGCGACACACTCTGCACTTTTTTGGGGTTCGTCCCTTTACAGTATGGGGGACCACACCTGGAAAATGTTGGCCAGGGACGATTCGGGCACCTCCAATTCCCGAGGTACTCCGGCCTGCTCTTTCCCGGTCCGAAAAGATCAGGTCCTTGAGGACTGCCTCATAGAATTGGAGGAATGTCCCTGTGCTGCCAGCGCTTCGGGATAGTACAAAAGAGTTGTACATGGCAACCTGCACCAAGTAGACCGCAACTTTTTTGTACCATGCCCGGGTTTTTGCGCATGGCACTATATGGCTTGAGGACTTGATCAGAGAGATCAACTCCTCCCATATACCGATTGTAGTTGACGATACAATCGGGCTTGAGGACCGTTGCCGCGGTACCTCGAACAGAGACGGGGGTGATGCCATTACCGTGGATTGTGGACAGTATAAGGACATCCCTCTTGTCCTTATACCTGACCAGCAACAGGTTTCCACTGGTAAGGGCACGGGTCTCACCCCTGGGGATAGGTACCTGGAGGGGGTAGGTAGGGAGGCCGCGTTGATTTTTCTGCACGGTCCCACAAGCGAACGTGGATCTGGCGGCAAGGGACCTGAACAAGGGAATGCTAGTATAAAAGTTATCCACGTACATGTGGTAACCCTTATCTAGCAGTGGGTACATAAGGTCCCACACGAGTTTCCCGTTAACACACAGAGTGGGGGGACACTCTGGGGGTTCAATACGGGAATATCGCCCCTCGTACACACGAAATCTGTAAGTATACCCTGAGGTACTCTCACAAATTTTGTACATTTTCACGCCATACCTCGCCCGCTTAGTGGGAATGTATTGGCGGAAACTGAGTCTCCCCTTGAACGCAACGAGAGACTCATCAACCGCGACCTCCCTTCCAGGTACGTAGGCCTGCGCAAATTTGGCCCCGAAGTGATCGATGACCGGCCGTATCTTATACAGATGGTCATGGGTAGGATCACCTCGGGGGGGACATGCTGCATTATCTGAATAATGCAGACATTTCCGGATGGCCTCAAACCGGGGACATGTCATGGCCATACTGTAGAGGGGGGTCTGGTAGAGGACGTCCCCACTCCAGTATTGCCTGACACTGGGTTTTTGCACTAGACCCATGTGCAGCACGAGGCCCTAAAATGTCCTCATCCCGGCTGCACTGACCGGCGTCCAGCCACAGGGTCTAGCCAAAAAGGAGCCCGGAGCCCGGGTGCTGAGCAACGAACTGTTGGGCGGACAGGTTCGTCTGCTCCACCATCAGATTCACTGAAAAAATAAATAAAAAAGTCAATTTCAGTAAACCCCACTGTGGGAATCTGGATTCCTGGATTGCCAACAAAATCCAGAATCTCGGGCTCAAAATCCACTGGGGGACACCAGCTAAGTTCACCGGCAGGGGGCTCCGGTGGGCTTATTTGGTGGGCCGGGAAACCAGGGTGGCTCGTACTAGGGTGGGCCACAGGGTCCCTAGCATGTGGGGCCCCTGGCTCCGCCTGACGGCGTCTCCGCCGCCTTGGGGGCTCATCGTCATCAGATGATGATGAGGAGGATGCGGATGACAAGAGGAATGTGTGGTCATCCTCATCCTCACTGGGGCTCTCGGAGTCGGAGGCAATCTGGGCGTATGCCTCCTCCACCGAGAACATCCGGCGGGCCATGGGTATGTGTGTGTGCGTGTGTATGTGCGTGCGTGTAAAACTTTATTGTATGTGCGTGTGTGTGGGGGCACGGGTGTTCGCATACTAAAAAGTAAAAAAAATGGAGAAGTGTTAGGAAAAAAAAAAAAAAGTTCAAACTTGCTGATCAGCGGTACAACGCTGATCAGCGGTGGGACGGGCGATGCGCTAACAGTGGCCAGACGCTAAGAGTGTCGGCCAGTCAGCACACGCAAAAAAATATAAAAAAAGTGGGAGGGGGGAGTTATGGTTTGGTGGTGGGAGGGGGGCGCTGGTGGTGGGAGGGGCAGGGGGGGTCTAGGGTCTCAAAGCTGGAAAACAGTAAATTAGGAAATTTAGATAAAAGTTATTTTTTTCCTAACTAACTTTTCCTTTCTATCCCTGCCTAACGGTGCCTCTCCCTCACTGACCCTAACTTACCTGGAGGGTGATGGGTGCAGGAGGGTGATGGGTGCCGATTGGAGGATCCCTGGAGCCTGGTGAGGACGGTGCTGCAGGGTGCAGGTGCTGAACAGGAAGAGGAGGGGAGAGAGGAGCGCTGGAAGTTTGAATTCGCGCCTCTCTCCCTGCCTGCACCAATCAGCACCCTGGACAGCAGGCATCAGCACCACGGCCAGCACCGCCTCTCCCAAATCCACGGACTGTGATTGGTGGTTTGTAATCACACCAGTCTGTATAAGATACGGCCTGGTAATCACACCACCGATCACAGTCTTTTTCCGGTTCATCGGGGCACCGGAGACCCGAATGGACCGGAAACGCAGCAAACCGCAGGTCTCAATTGACCTGCGGTTTTCTGCGATCGCCAATGCGGGGGGGGTCACATGACCCCCCCGGGCGTTGTGACAGGATGCCCGCTGAATGATTTCAGCGGACATCCTGTTCGGATTAACCCCCGCCGCAATCGCGATTTAAACTTAGGACGTACCATTACGCCCTGAGTCCTTAAGGACTCGGGAAATAGGGCGTACCGGTACGCCCTAAGTCCTTAAGGGGTTAAAGAGAATCCTCCAGGGGATACATCTGTGTCAAACACCTGGGAGGCTTACAAGGCCTTCATAAGGGGGGAACTCATAAGCCTAGGGGTAAGACTCAAAAGGGAACGCCAAAAGATTCTAGACTCTCTCATAGCGCAAATCTCCACTATTGAAAAGATCCAGAAACTGTCCCATTTCACCCAAGCTCAGGCAGATCTGGTGTCCCTGCGTCAACAACTGAAGGACCTCTTGAATGTCCAATATGCTAAACAATACCAATATGCCAAATATAAGTTCTACGCCTACGGGGATAGAGGCAACAAAATGATGTCTCATCTGATTAAAAAACACAGGGAATCGGGGTATATACATTCCATTACAACTAGCTCGGGCCGCAAGACGGTAGAAACAAAAGAAATTGCCAAAGAGTTTGAGACCTTTTATAGCCAACTTTATAACTTATCCGATAACACAGTAGTTGAAGGAGACCCACCTAAATCGGCTGCCATAAACAAGTTTTTGGCCAAACTCACGTTACCCAGTCTCTCAGATGAAGCAAGAACACAACTAGTGTGTCCGATATTGGAGGAGGAGATTTCAGAAACCCTGAAATCTATGCCTCTGGGGAAGGCCCCAGGTCCTGATGGCCTCCCCATAGGCTACTACAAAAAATTCTCCCCAATTATGATTCCCAGATTGACAGCCTGGTGCAATGCACTCCTCTTAGGAGATATGCTCCCCAAGCAAGTTCTCAATGCCACAATTACCATTTTGCCAAAAGATGGGAAAGACCCTAGTTTATGTGCTTCATACCGTCCTATATCCTTGATAAACGTGGATGTTAAGATCTGGGCAAAGGTGTTAGCTAGTAGACTTAGTCCTCTAGTTCCTGGCCTGGTTCACCCTGAACAGACCGGGTTTGTTAAAGGTAGGGAGGGTAATCATAACTCCGTACGGCTCATACATGCCATAAAGCACGCAGTGTCAAAAAAAATACCTTTGGTCTTACTCAGCACTGATGCTGAGAAGGCCTTTGATAGAGTGTGCTGGGCTTACCTCCAATCTGTCTTACTTCATTTTGGAATACCGAACAAATTTGCACAAGCAATCATGTCCCTTTACAAGCAACCTAGTGCCAGGATCAGGGTTAATGGCACCTTGTCTGCTCCCTTTGAGATTTTGAATGGGACCAGACAGGGGTGCCCTCTGTCTCCAACCTTATTCATATTAGTCATGGAAACGTTACTCCAAGCCATAAGAGAACACGAGCATATACAAGGATTACAGGTTGGAGGAGTATGCCATCAAAATGCTGCATTCGCTGATGACTTGCTAATCCTCATCACTAATCCTGACACAGCATTCCCACATATACTGGAATTTTTCAAGGAGTTTGAGACTGCCTCCAACTTCAAAGTAAACTACACTAAATCGGAAGTATTCAATATATCAGCGCCTTCAGAGTTAATCAGCAAACTGAAAAAGGCACTTCCTTTTCTATGGCAGCTGTCCAAATTGAAATACTTAGGCATATACTTGACCAGGGACATTTCAGATCTGTATGGGG
Organism: Bufo bufo; assembly: GCF_905171765.1. Lineage (NCBI taxonomy): Eukaryota > Metazoa > Chordata > Amphibia > Anura > Bufonidae > Bufo > Bufo bufo. Next base: position 445,865,615 of record NC_053389.1, on the reverse strand, counting down.
TGAATTACACCCCTTTGATGGGGGACATCAAAAGTTGCTGTCATCTCTCTCAATACCCTATGTCTCCTCGATGGGTAGAAAGAACCTGTTGAGCACCTATGTTATGCCCAAACTTCTGTATCTCATGCAAATCGTCCCCATTTTCCTGACTCAAAACTTCTTCCGCATGGTGAGATCCATCTTTTGCTCTTTCCTATGGGGAACTAAGAAACCTCGAATATCTTACACTCATCTGACCCTCCCTCTCTCTTGGAGGCTTTGGGATGCCAGATGCTCTTATGTACTACAAAGCGATTCAACTGAGGAGATGGATCTCGCTATGTGTGGACGGCCATCCCCCATTAGGCTCTGACATCGAAAAGGCCTCACTAAAGCCCAGCAGTGGGCTAAACTGTGGGGAATTGCGATGCCACACTCACCATTTACCGGTCTCACGAAAGGCGTATTTTCAGTCATGGGCTCCTTACAAAGAGAGACCCAGATTTTGTCGGATCCCCCTGTCTACTTACCAGCTCACCTGATTCCATATTACGTTTTACCATCTAGGGCCAGTGCCCCCCGCTTCTGGTCCAATTTTATGGGGAAGTCCCTTAAGGACGTCCTTTCAGGGGTAGGTCTAAAGGGCAATGTCTCGAGCTATTGCTCTGGGGAGTTATCTACAGGAAATTTCCTGGATGTCCATGAACTATCGTGCTCCTTGAAGAGGATTATTCCTCAGAGCAATGTGTCTAAAGACCCCACATGGTTGGAGAGAGCTTTGAACCCACAAGCCAAACGTCCCAGGTGGATCTCATTCCTATACCACTCCTTGCTTTCGAAAACCTTATCAAACCGACCAGCATTCATTGGGAGTTGGCAACGGGAGCTGGAAAGGTCCTTTACGGATGCAGAACTGATCACAATAAAGCTTAAATCACATGGGTTTTCCAAATGTGTACTCATACAGGAACACTCCTTCAAAGTTTTGACCAGGTGGTATAATTACCTGACCAAATTATTCATAGCTGGCCTATCTCAAAGTGACAAATGCTGGAGGTGTGGACTGAGTTCGGGCTCCCTCCTCCATATCTTCTGGGAATGCCCTCTCATCCAGAGATTCTGGAAAATGGTGGAAGGCGAGGTGAATTGTTTGTGTGCGACACAAATCAAGTTGTCCCCAGAATCAGTCCTGCTGTGGTTACCTAATGAGACGTGGAACCCAGTCAAGTCAAATTTGCCTACTCTTCTTCTGCAAGCTACTCGCTTGCTTATTCCCCTCAACTGGCACAGCGTAGACACTCCCTCTAAGGAGCAATGGTTTGATAAGGTTAATCAAATATACAGGTTAGAGGAGTTGGTTGGTTGGGTGGCTAGGAAACACGATCGCTTTGCCAATCTGTGGCTACCCTGGAAAAAATTTCTGGATGCCCAGAGAGCCAAAAGCTGAGATTATAGTCTACAATTAGTCCACTCTCTTCCTGTCCATGCCGCCTCACCCTTGTGGGCGTGGTGGATGGTGAGGGGGTGGGTCTCCTGGCCAGGTGTCCTCCTTTTAGTCGCTTTCACTCCATACGTCATTGAATGGCTCTTTATGATTTTGGGTGCTAGTAGTAGATTTTTCCTTAGCTTTGTATTGAAGGTCCCATATTTGTGCTCATATCACTACTTTTCTTGATGCAGCCTGTCTTCTGCAACAGTAATTACGGATTTATTTGTCTCTACCTCATTGTAACTCTGACTTTCCAAGATTATGATTGTCTGACAATGTACTATATGTTTAAATTGTCTAAACATTTAATAAAAAGATTTATTTAAAAAATATATTTTTTTCCTTATTTTCCTCCTCAAAAACCTAGGTGCGTCTTATGGGCGGGTGCGTCTTATAGGGTGAAAAATACGGTACTTCTATTCCTCACTGTATATACAGCTATGGTGCAATATCTTGTTCTAACCATCCCCATGATCTGTTCTTTCTGTACTTTCTGCATTAGACCTCCACTGCATTTCTTTTGATATTTGGCATTACACTGGTATTCCTCAATATTATACAGTTACTCAATGACTATTAAAATTGCAGTGTGTTCAATAAAAAGATAATTGAAAAGAAATATGTACAGTAATACACTGAGTTCTTAAAATACTGACAAACACTTGGAATGGCATAGTGGTCATACGTTTAATATTAGCTGGTGCCAGTAATCTGAGTTCACAAGTGATCTGTGTTTCTAACAAACCGTTCAGCTGTGCACTGGATATTTCATGGCAGACTCCCCTGCATTTACAGTATATTCTATTTTAAGGTGAAAAAATGGCAGGACCTAAAATAACATTTTCACTTTTCAAATATTTGTTAGATACTGTTTTTGAATATATATAGCTTACTAACATGTTTGATATCCTTCTATATGATTCACTACTGGAAAAACTGGCTAAGTTCCTGTTTTATTAAACAGTCATTTCCTATGGCCACATCCACACTTGTGCTTTAGCTTCTGAATGAATGCTGTAATAAAAGCATACAGACCCTTAGGTTTATATTAGCTTTATTTGCAATATTACAATGTTATAGGAAAAAAGTAATTCGCTTCTTTAGGGGACAGCCACACGGTTTCTTCATGCAGTTTTGGAAGCCAAAACCAGGAGTGAATAAAAAAAAAAGAGGAGAAGCTGTATCTGTCCTTTCTACTTTATCTCCTTTTGGCCTCCTGCACACGACAGTATTTTTTAATGTCCCGCAAAACGTGGTTCCGTTGTACCGTGATCCGTGCCCGTTTTTTCTTCCGTGGGTCTTCCGTGATTTTTGGAGGATCCACGGACATGAAAAATGAAAAAAAAATCTAAGTCCAAGTTCCATTGAAATGATAGGAAAAAACGGACATGGATCACGGACACGGATGACAATCTTGTGTGCATCCGTGATTTTTCACGGACCCATTGACTTGAATGGGTCCGTGAACCGTTGGCAGTGAAAAAAATAGGACAGGTCATATTTTTTTCACGGCCAGGAAACACGGATCACGGATGCGGCTGCAAAACGGTGCATTTTCCGATTTTTCCATGGACCCATTGAAAGTCAATGGGTCCGCGAAAAAAAAACGGAAAACGGCACAACGGCCACGGGTGCACACAACGGTGGTGTGCAGGAGGCCTTTATCATCCACTCCTGATTTTGGCTGCCAAAACGGCATCAGGAAACCTGACTGTGTGGCCGTACCATTAAAGATATGTATAGGAAAAGGAGCCACAGGAGCGCACAAAGGCTGGCGCTTTTTCCTATAATGTGCAAGCATGGCCAGCGCTGCTGGATTTCCGGGTGGTCATAATCCCTGGAAACGAGCAGTGTATAATGTGATGGAAAAATGAATCAAGCCAGCAAAGGAGGCAATATGGATAATCACAATACATTAGTATTGTCACCAGTAGTGTCTTGTCACCATAAATGTCACCATGTGTCATGAAATCATACTGTATAGCTGCTGGAAATGTGACAGTGATCAGCCCAATATTTTTGAAGTGACATGAAGCTCTGTCACAAGACGTATTTGCAGGAGTCATTTCTTTCCAGTATTATAATATTATGGGGGTAATTTATTAAGAACGGCATTTTATACTCCTATATTTGGCGATGGATCCGATGAAGTTATGAAGAGGCGCCTCCCTCTACTTAACTTCGGCACATCCAGCGCCAGTCTAAGGCAGCTTCCTAGCTGTACGGCCATTCCATACATTGGGGACCGCAATTTTCTACGCCTAAAACAGGTGCAGAAAATGAATTAGACTGGCCACGCCCACTTTTTTTTAGACCTGGCGTGGGCAGGGAATAGTTGCAGATTGCGGCTCAATGGCGTATTTCAGTCTAATAAATGACCCCCTATGTTCTTATGTTGTGTACATTATATTCTAACAAGCTCAATGTATCTATTTCAGGTTAGACTCTGAAGGAATTGAGCTGTTAACCAAGTTTCTTCAGGTCGGTAATTTTCTGTTTGCGTGCACATGCATATTGTATGACATTACTGAATAACGTACAGTAAAAAAAAAAGTCTTGCACAAACTTGTTAGGCTAGTCTCACACAGGGAACAGCCTGCTGGAACTCTTTGTATTCTGGCATTGCCAGAAGCTACAGCGTTGCCGTCCAGCCCCAATAGCTACTATGATGACCTATCCAGTATCTGATCAGCTTTTTGAGAAGGCAGCGGCTCTTTTATAGTGACGAATGAGAACACCTTCATCGGTCACATGGCCTAGGCGCAGCTCAGCCCTATAGAAGTGAATGAGCTAAGCTGCGATACCAACACAGCCACTATACAGTGTACAGCGCTGTGCTTGGTAAGCTGTGAGAAGGCCGCAGGGCTTACAGGAGCGCCGATGCCTTCTCAAACAGCTGATCGTCGGGGGTCCTAGGTGTCGGACCCCCAGCGATCAGATACTGATGACCTATTCTGAGGATAGTTTATCAGTTATAAAATTTTGAAAAACCCCTTTAATTTCCAAAGTATCTCCTATCAGAAATCAGTGAAAAACGGATCTAACAGGGCAAACACAGATGCCATTCATGTTGTTTCTGTGATTTTCATGGACCTATAGAATACAATGGGTGTGTTTGGTCTACATCATGGACCAAAGTCATGTATGTGTCAGTGATTTTTTCACCGACTTAAGCCCCTTTCACACGAGAAAGTTTTCCGCACGGGTGCAATGCGTGACGTGAACACATTGCACCCGCACTGAATCCTGACCCATTCATTTCAATGGGTCTGTGTACATGAGCGTTGGTTTTCACGCATCAGTTCTGCATTGCGTGAAAATCGCAGCATGTTCTATATTCTATTTTCATGCAACGCTGGCCCCATAGAAGTGAATGGGGCTGCGTGAAAAAAAGGAATCGCATCCGCAAGCAAGTGCGGATGCAATGCGTTTTTTCACTGGTTGCTAAGAGATGTTGTTTGTAAACATTCCGTTTTCTATCACACGCATGCAAAACGCATTAAATCGCATTTACCCGCGCGACAAAAACTGAACAACCGATCGCAGACAAAACTGACTGAACTTGCTTGCGAAATGGTGCAAGTTTTCCTGAACGCATCCGGACCTAATCCGTATCGTTCGTGTGCAAGAGGCCTTACTGATCCACGGTCAGTAAAAAAATACTGATGTGTGAACAAACATATTAAAATTAATGGATACGCATGCTGTCCCTGGAAAATGTGGACAGCATACGTCAGTGGCAAAAATCAGAAGCCTGGGTGGAAACCTGAAACCCCATTATAACTTTTACTTAACCCCTTAATGAACAGGCTTGAAAAGGCCTTAATGACCAACAAAATGTTTTCTTCAGGAGAATTTTTTTTTTTTTCAGGAGTACATATAAATTATGGTGTCATTTATATAATTTTTTGCTGGTGGAGATATAGAAAAAAGCTAGATTTGGCAATGTTTTGTCAACGTACTTTTTATGCTGTTCATGTTTCATGTTAAATAACCTGATAATTACATTCTTCAGTTTATTACAGTCATGTGGATATATGTTTTTTATTTTTATTTTATTTTAAGGGGCTGTCTCACTTCAGCAAATAGCATTTATTATGTAGAGGAAGTTAATACAAGGCACTTACTAATGTATTGTGATTGTCCATATTGCTTCCACTGCTTACGTAATTCATTTTTCCATAACATTATACACTGCTCGTTTCCATGGCTACGACCACCCTGCAATCCAGCAGCGTGGCTATGCTTTCACACTATAGGAAAAAGCACTAGCCTATGTGCGCATCCACGGTCGTGGCCACTCGAGAGGAAGGCACTTTTTCCAATAGTGTGCAAGCAGAACCACCACTGTTGGTTTGCAGAGTGGCCATAACCATGGAAACAGGCAGTGTAAAATGTGATAGAAAAATGAATTACGCAAGCAAAAGAGACAATATGGACAATCACAATACATTAGTAAGTGCCTTGTATTAACTTCCTCTACATGATAAATGTCATTTGCTGAAGTGACAAAACCCCTTTAATGTGTGCAGAATAAAATGTATTTTACAGTAAATACAGTAATGTTAATGTTAATTTTTTATTACATTATTTATAACTTTTTAAAATCCGATTTTGGGATTACCATTTTATGGCTTTAGTTCACACATAATGTATTAGAACACTCCTGTATGCTAATGCATTTCCTTGCTCCGATGCTCCCCTTGCCTTGCGCTACATTGTCTGTCTGTTGTGAGCTGGTGACGTACCGGGCTTCACATCAGTATGCTAGGTGGAGACTTCCACCTAGCAGGGATCCCAGTGATGTCACCGGCACAAATAGGCAGTTTATAGCGCTGTTCTGGGCGGTTTTAGAGGCGGGTAGCATTCTCCGCCTAGCATACTGATGTAAAGCCCTGTACGTCACCGACTCACAACAAACAGACCTTGCCCTGTTCAATGCAGCGCAAGGCAAGGGGAGCATCGGAAAAAGGAAATGCACCAATGCTCCACTTGTACATGGTAAAGTAGTGAAGGGGAACTTATATCCGGGTTCAGCCCTGAACCTGGACAAACCCTTTAAAAAGGACCTGTCATCCTGAAATGTATTGCAATCTGCAGGCAGCAGGTTATAGAGCAGAAGGAGTTGAGCATATTGTTTTCAGTGATTCAGTAAAACGTCCAATTTATACACATAAATCACTCTGAGCTCAGTTGTACACGGGGGCCTTCTTATCCTTGACTGACCGCTATCTCTGTATATGCACTGAGAATGCTATCATTCACTGATAATAGCTAAATTGAGCTCAGAAACAGCAGAGATATAAATGTTTACAATTGACCTTTTATTGAATCTTTACCGATAAAACTATACCTCCTGCTCTATAACATGCTGCCTGCAGATTTCACTGCCCTTCATGGTGACAGTTTCACTTTAAAGGGAATCTATCACTAATATCATACTGCTCTTCTTCTCAACACACATTACATGAATACAGCACCAGAATCAAGCTCATTACATGAATACAGCACCAGAATCAAGCTCATTACATGAATACAGCACCAGAATCAAGCTCATTACAAGAATACAGCACCAGAACCAAGCTCATTACATGAATACAGCACCAGAACCAAGCTCATTACATGAATACAGCACCAGAATCAAGCTCATTAAATGAATACAACACCAGAACCAAGCTCATTACATGAATACATCACCAGAACCAAGCTCATTACATGAACACATCACCAGAACCAAGCTCATTACATGAATACAGCACCAGAATCAAGCTCATTACATGAATACAGCACCAGAATCAAGCTCATTACATGAATACAACACCAGAACCAAGCTCATTACATGAACACATAACCAGAACCAAGCTCATTACATGACTACAGCACCAGAATCAAGCTCATTACATGACTACAGCACCAGAATCAAGCTCATTACATGAATACAGCACCAGAACCAAGCTCATTACATGACTACAGCACCGGAACCAAGCTCATTACATGACTACAGCACCGGAACCAAGCTCATTACATGACTACAGCACCGGAACCAAGCTCATTACATGACTACAGAACCAGAACCAAGCTCATTACATGAATACAGCACCAGAACCAAGCTCATTACATGAATACATCACCAGAACCAAGCTCATTACATGAATACAGCACCAGAACCAAGCTCATTACATGAATACAGCACCAGAATCAAGCTTATTACATGAATACAGCACCAGAATCAAGCTCATTACATGAATACAGCACCAGAACCAAGCTCATTACATGAATACAGCACCAGAACCAAGCTCATTACATGAATACAGCACCAGAATCAAGCTCATTACATGAATACAGCACCAGAATCAAGCTCATTACATGAATACAGCACCAGAATCAAGCTCATTACATGAATACAGCACCAGAATCAAGCTCATTTCATGAATACAGCACCAGAACCAAGCTCATTACATGAATACTGCACCAGAATCAAGCTCATTACATGAATACAGCACCAGAATCAAGCTCATTACATGAATACAGCACCAGAACCAAGCTCATTACATGAATACATCACCAGAACCAAGCTCATTACATGAATACAGCACCAGAACCAAGCTCATTACATGAATACAGCACCAGAATCAAGCTCATTACATGAATACAGCACCGGAACCAAGCTCATTACATCACTAAAACACCAGAACCAAGCTCATTACATGAATACAGCACCAGAACCAAGCTCATTACATGAATACAGCACCAGAACCAAGCTCATTACATGAATACAGCACCAGAACCAAGCTCATTACATGAATACAGCACCAAAATCAAGCTCATTACATGAATACAGCACCAGAATCAAGCTCATTACATGAATACATCACCAGAACCAAGCTCATTACATGAATACAGCACCAGAACCAAGCTCATTACATGAATACAGCACCAGAATCAAGCTCATTACATGAATACAGCACCGGAACCAAGCTCATTACATCACTAAAACACCAGAACCAAGCTCATTACATGAATACAGCACCAGAATCAAGCTCATTACATGAATACAGCACCAGAACCAAGCTCATTACATGAATACAGCACCAGAACCAAGCTCATTACATGAATACAGCACCAGAATCAAGCTCATTACATGAATACAGCACCAGAATCAAGCTCATTACATGAATACAGCACCAGAATCAAGCTCATTTCATCACTAAAACACCAGAACCAAGCTCATTACATGAATACAGCACCAGAGCCAAGCTCATTAAATGAATACAGCACCAGAACCAAGCTCATCACATAAATACAGCACCAGAATCAAGCTCATTACATGAATACAGAACCAGAATCAAGCTCATTACATCACTAAAACACCAGAACCAAGCTCATTACATGAATACAGCACCAGAATCAAGCTCATTTCATCACTAAAACACCAGAACCAAGCTCATTACATGAATACAGCACCAGAATCAAGCTCATTACATGAATACAGCACCAGAATCAAGTTCATTACATGAATACAACACCAGAACCAAGCTCATTACATGAACACATCACCAGAACCAAGCTCATTACATGAATACAGCACCAGAGCCAAGCTCATTAAATGAATACAGCACCAGAACCAAGCTCATCACATAAATACAGCACCAGAACCAAGCTCATTACATGAATACAGCACCAGAACCAAGCTCATTACATGAATACTGCACCAGAATCAAGCTCATTACATGAATACAGCACCAGAATCAAGCTCATTACATGAATATAGCACCAGAATCAAGCTCATTACATGAATACAGCACCAGAATCAAGCTCATTACATCACTAAAACACCAGAATCAAGCTCATTACATGACTACAGCACCAGAACCAAGCTCATTACATCACTAAAACACCAGAACCAAGCTCATTACATGAATACAGCACCAGAATCAAGCTCATTACATGAATACATCACCAGAACCAAGCTCATTACATGAACACATCACCAGAACCAAGCTCATTACATGAACACATCACCAGAACCAAGCTCATTACATGAATACATCACCAGAACCAAGCTCATTACATGAATACAGCACCAGAACCAAGCTCATTACATGAACACATCACCAGAACCAAGCTCATTACATGAATACATCACCAGAACCAAGCTCATTACATGAATACAGCACCAGAGCCAAGCTCATTAAATGAATACAGCACCAGAACCAAGCTCATTACATGAATACAGCACCAGAATCAAGCTCATTACATCACTAAAACACCAGAACTAAGCTCATTACATGAATACAGCACTAGAACCAAGCTCATTACATGAATACAGCACCAGAATCAAGCTCATTACATGAATACAGCACCAGAATCAAGCTCATTACATGAATACAGCACCAGAATCAAGCTCATTACATGAATACAGCACCAGAATCAAGCTCATTACATGAATACAGCACCAGAATCAAGCTCATTTCATCACTAAAACACCAGAACCAAGCTCATTACATGAATACAGCACCAGAATCAAGCTCATTACATGACTACAGCACCAGAACCAAGCTCAATACATGAATACATCACCAGAACCAAGCTCATTACATGAACACATCACCAGAATCAAGCTCATTACATGAATACAGCACCAGAGCCAAGCTCATTAAATGAATACAGCACCAGAACCAAGCTCATTACATGAATACAGCACCAGAACCAAGCTCATTACATGACTACAGCACCAGAACCAAGCTCATTACATGAATACAGCACCAGAATCAAGCTCATTACATGACTACAGCACCAGAACCAAGCTCATTACATGAATACAGCACCAGAACCAAGCTCATTACATGAATACAGCACCAGAACCAAGCTCATTACATGAATACAGCACCAGAACCAAGCTCATTACATGAATACAGCACCAGAACCAAGCTCATTACATGACTACAGCACCAGAACCAAGCTCATTACATCACTAAAACACCAGAACTAAGCTCATTACATGAATACAGCACCAGAACCAAGCTCATTACATGAATACAGCACCAGAATCAAGCTCATTACATGAATACAGCACCAGAATCAAGCTCATTACATGAATACAGCACCAGAATCAAGCTCATTACATGAATACAGCACCAGAATCAAGCTCATTTCATCACTAAAACACCAGAACCAAGCTCATTACATGAATACAGCACCAGAGCCAAGCTCATTACATGAATACAGCACCAGAATCAAGCTCATTATATCACTAAAACACCAGAATCAAGCTCATTACATGACTACAGCACCAGAACCAAGCTCACTACATAAATAAAGCACTAGAACCAATTTCATCAAATAAATACAACACCAGAACCAAGCTCATTACATAAATACAACACCAGAACCAAGCTCATTACATAAATATAACACCAGAACCAAGCTGATCAAATAAATACAGCACCAGAACCAAACTCCTTACATACATACAGCACCAGAACCAATACAGTGTATATAATACAGATATAATTTGCATATTCAGGTTAGCCCTTGACAAATAAATATGTGAAACTACAGGTCCCAGCATGACCTGACCATGTGTAAAGGTATGCTGGGAGTGGTAGATTCACAAAAGAGAATACTACCACCTATCATCATCATGTAGATCATACAAGTGACTACAGCACTGATTCAGTGGTGGAATAAACATTTACATTAACATTTAATGACTTACAGGTCACTAAAGGTCTTTCCATCCAGTTCAGACACCATGATGACTTCTCTGGGCCACAACTTGTCACTCCAGAGTTTGCCACTGAGATGTCTTCATGTTTTACCAACACATCAGCAACCTATATACTAACACAAAATCATCTTCTTTTAAATCAGATAATTTTTATCAAACATTTTTCTTGAAAAACAACGGGATACAAGCACTCAGGCCCTATCCCAGAAGCCCCTCTCTTCTGGTATACGAATCTCTCCAATTGTATCAAATTATGGATCTTATCTACAAGTTCCTGCACCTTTGGGGGGTTTGAAGCAATCCAATAGTATGCGATAAGTTTCCTTGCCTCGTATAGAATACGTATAATAGCTACTTTCCTCCCTGGTGTCATGGGCAGTGTTTTCATACAACCCGTAATACATATCAGTGCTGACGGATCTATTTTCATGCGGAATACTGTGGTCAATAATCCCACGACGTCTGTCCAGTAGCGTCTTAGCCGTGGACAGTTCCACATGAGGTGTATTAAATAAGCATTTGGCACCCCACATCTCGGACACAAGTCATCTTCTCAATATCCCATTTTCTTCATCACTACCGGGGTTCTATATACTCTATGGCGCAAATATAATTGAGAGACCCTGTGAGCCTCACTTACTGCTACCTCAGGGAAATCCTGTAACACTTCCTCCCACATCTGCTCGGTCAAGTCTGCAACGTCTACATTCCATTTCTCATATAGCTGCATGAGATGTTTCTTAGGGTACTTTTACACTGGCGTTTTGGTTTCCGTTTGTGAGATCCGTTTCAGCCCTAATGCATTCTGAATAGATAAGGATCCGTTCAGAATGCATCAGTTTGCCTCCATTACGCCTCCGTCCGACTGACACAATGCAAAACGGATCTGCCCCCATTGACTTTCAATAGTGTTCAAGACAGATCCATTGGCCAATGTTAAAGATAATACAAACTGATCCGTTCTGAACGGATGCATGCGGCTGTATTATCGGTGCGGATCCGTCTGTGCAGATACATGACGGATCCGCACCAAACGCGAGTGTGAAAGTAGCCTAATATTGCATTTCCATAAGACTTCTATAATGGGGTATTTATATGGGGTATTCCCCTCTTCCAGATGAGATCCCTGAAGATTGCAGTTATATTATAGAAAAATTGGAGTGGTATCCAAATCGGGGCATTATGCAATACATAGGGAAGCTGGGGCATGAGAATCATTTTTAATAGATTTGTGTGGCCGACTAGAGTGAGGGGCAATCGGGTCCAGGCCTGTACCTTGTGTCTGAATTTATCCAGCAAAGGGACAAGATTCAACTCACCAGCTTTCCTGGGTCCTGGCCGACACCTGAATTCCCAGGTATTTAAAAGATGTGACTACCTGTAGCCCTGCAGTAGGGTTAACATCACTGTTTGTACTATTAGACAATAGCACCAATACCGACTTTGTCCAGTTAATGACCAAGCTAGACAGCTTACCAAAGTGGTTTATTATCGACATGGCCTCTGGAAGAGAAGAAGCCCATTCATCCAAAAACAGTAGTAGATCATCTGCGTATAAGGCAACCTTTTCGGATAAGGTTCCATATTAGAAGCCTCTAACTGCTGCTGCTGTTCTAAGCGCCGCCGCCAGAGGTTCCACCGCCACTGCAAATAGTAGCAGCAAGAGAGGACAGCCCTGTCTAGTCGCCCTGTGCAAGGGAAAAGAAATGGGGTAAAAGGATTGAGGAATAGGTTTTATATATCTCCTTTGGCAATCCTTCTCCCACCGCCTCCTCCATTTCTTTTAGAGTAATAGGGGCATTTAGCATATTTCACTGTTCCGTAGTAAGGTTATGAAGTCTCAGCGGGTCGAGAAACACCTGGGTCTCCACTTCAGATGCAGAAGTTTTAGACTCATACAGGGAGGGATAAAACAAGTTCATAATCTCAAGTACCTTTTCAGAAGCTGTATAGAGTTCTCCTTCAGGAGAGCAACTATATAGGCTGATTGTTACTGAGCCTTAGAAACCGTAGCCAGTAATCTACCCACCCTTCCCACCCTTTCTCCTTCCTCATAATAAGTCTGTTTCTGAAAGAAACTTTATTTCTTGCGTTCAGTAGCAAGCGTTAATTTTGCCTCTGTTGTGCTCCTCGCCATTCTTCCTCTTGTTCAATAGATGGGTTTACAATATACCTGGCTTCAGCCCTCTCTACATCTAGTAGGAGGCCTTTTACTTTGGCCCTAGTCTAGTTTTTTTGTTTTTGTTTACCTCTGCAATTAGTATCCCCCGTAGTAAAGCCTTCATAGTGTCCCAATCTACGGGGTGCCGAGGGGAGATTATACATAAAAGAACTACTTCAGTTGGTCTCCTATACCCGCCACATCCACCAGCACATTAAGCCAGCATGGGTTAAATTTCCACACCATGCATCCCCGCAATACAGGAGGAAGGAAGTTGGCCGTAACAAGCACAGGGGAATGGTCTGATATTCTACGGGGAAGATATTGTATGTCCTAAATTAGCTGACCCATCGCAGTGTTGCCCAGGATTAAATCTATTCTGGATAGTGACCCATAGGTTCTAGAGTAGCAGGAGTATTGTTTTATCTGCGGGTTCCTCAACCTCCAATAATCCAGCAGGAGGGCCTCCTACAATACTCTCCGCCGTTGGTTGGATATTAGGGCAGAATCTATATAAAGCCGGGTGAATTACATTGTTAAAGTCCCCAAGTAATATTACCGGGATGTCTGGTGCCTCAGCCAGAAAAAGAAAGAACCCTCCTAATCACCAGTGGTGAATATAGCGGCGGGATCAGGGGCGTACATAGAAATCATTGGGCCCCATAGCAAGAATCTGAATGGGGCCCCCATGCCTACATAGTTGGCAATTGTCATGAATTTGCTGGGATTGTCCCTGATATTCAAAGACAGTCCCGACAAAGTTTCAACATTTCGGGCTGAAAATAGATGGGGATAACACAAACCCCACCCATATTGGGGCTAATATGCCCCAATTTCACAAACAGAAACATTGTTAATATGTTTCTAGCCCCTCTCACTACCCGTATATATAAAAAATTGGCCCCCCTACCAGTGTAAAGATCTAAAATGATCTGCAAGGATAGCCCATCCTGAGGACATGCCATCTTGATCTCATTGGTGGGAGTCTGACATTCCCACTGATCAGCTGTTCTGCAGGAGCTCGGGTGCCAGAAGTCGGCACAGGAACTATTCTAACGAAAGTTACAGGAATTACACAGCTCTATCCATCCACTGTACTGTAATGAGCTCTGTCCACTAAACACTGGAGAGGTGTAGTTTAGACACCTACTTCTGGCACTGGAGGTTCTACAGAACATATTATCGGTGAGACTGCAGTGGACTAGAAAGTGATGCTGGTCTGTCCTCGGGATAGACCATCATTTTAAAAAGATGGTCAAACCCTTTAATGTATAGCTATGGTTACAGAAACAATGTTACTGGAAATATGCCATAACAGCACCATGTTATCTACAAAGATATGGTATGAGAATCAAATGTAGTACATAAATATGGTACCATAAATAAGTTTACAGCATTTTATGGACAGGTTTTTGCTTCTGTTACAGCGAAGAATCCTGACCTGAACGCAGACCAACTGACCCAAGCTTATATAGATATATATAGATATACAATGTAAATAGAAAAAATTGGCAGCACCGACAATAAATGAAAAAAAGGGAGGATGGGTGCTAAGTCCTAGGGTATAGGCTAATAACCCAGGAAAATATCAAAGAAAAATGGACAGCACTCCAAAGGCTATAAAATTGTAAAAAGTTTATTTACCCATGTGGAACAATTCAACAGCAATGTTTCGGGTCATCCATAGAGCCTTTCTCAAGCCTTTGGAGTGCTGTCCATTTTTCTTTGATAGATAGATATATAAAGTCTACACATCCCTGTTAAAATGTCAGGTTTCTGTGATGTAAAAAAATAGACAAAGATAAATCATTTCAGAACTTTTTCCACCTTTTTAATGTGACCTACAAACTGTACCACTCAATTGAAAAACAAACTGAAATCTTTTAGATAGAGGGAAGAAAAAATATAAAAATAAAATAATATGGTTGCATAAGTGTGCACACCCTTAAACTAATACTATGTTGAAGCACCTTTTGATTTTATTACAGCAGTCAGTCTTTTTGGGTATGAGTCTATCAGCATGGCACATTTTGAATTGGCAAGATTTGCCCACTCTTCTTTGCAAAAACACTCCAAATTTGTCAGATTGTGATGGCATCTCCTGTGCACCCCTCAGATCACCCCACAGATTTTCAATCGGATTCAGGTCTGGGCTCTGGCTGAGCCATTCCAAAACTTGAATCTTCTTCTGGTGAAGCCATTCCTTTGTTGATTTGGATGTATGCTTTGGGTTGTTGTCATGCTGAAAGATGAAGTTCCTCTTCATGTTCAGCTTTCTAGCAGAAGCCTGAAGGTTTTGTGCCAATATTGACTGGTATTTGGAACTGTTCATAATTCCCTCTAGCTTAACTAAGGCCCCAGTTCTAGCTGAAGAAAAACAGCCCCAAAGTATGATGCTGCCAGCACCATGCTTCACTGTGGGTATGGTGTTCTTTTGGTGATGTGCAGTGTTGTTTTTGCGCCAAACATATCTTTTGGAATTAGACCAGTTTTCTTCTCGTCTTTTTATCAATTTTGGAGGGACATCCAGTTCTTGGTAATGTCACTGTTGTGCCATATTTTCTCCACTTGATGATGACTGTCTTCACTGTGTTCCATGGTATATATAATGCCTTGGAAATTCTTTTTTGCCCTTCTCCTGACTGATACCTTTTAACAATGAGATCCCTCTAATGCTTTGGAAGCTCTCTGTAGACCATGGCTTTTGCTGTGGGATGCCACTAAGAAAATTTCAGGAAAGACCAACTAGAGCAGCTGAACTTTATTTGGGGTTAATCAGAGGCACTTTAAATGATGGCAGGTGTGCACACTTATGCAACCACAATATTTTAGTTTTTTTTGTTTTCTTCCCTCCTCCTAAAAGATTTAAGTTTGTTTTTCAATTGAGTTGTACAGTTTATAGGTCACATTAAAGGTGGATATAAACAGGGGTGTGTAGACTGTTTATATCCACTATATATAGTATATACAAACACTGTTAGGGCTGTTTCACACGAGCGGATGCCGTGCGTGACATCCGCTCCGTGAATGACAGCCAAGACCCGATGCAGACTGCAGAAGCACGGAGCATTAACATGATTGATAATGCTCTTTGCCTCTCTGTGATCTCTTTACTACGAAATCACAGGGAGATAAAGTTGTCACTGTGATTTCGTAGTAAAGAGATCACAGAGAGGCACGGAGCATTATCAGTCATGTTAATGCTCCGTGCTTCTGCAGTCTGCATCAGGTCTTGGCTGTCATTCACGGAGCGGATGTCACGCACGGCATCCGCTCGTGTGAAACAGCCCTTAGGGTACTTTCACACTTGCGGCAGAGGATTCCAGCAGGCAGTTCCGTGCCGGATCCGGCAATCCGGACGCAAACTGATGGCATTTGTCAGACGGATCCGGATGCGGATCCGTTTACAAATGCATTGAAATACTGTATCCGTCTCTCCGGTGTAATCCGGAAAAACAGATCCGGTATTATTATTTTTAGCATTTTTAAAGGTTTGCACATGCGCAGACTGGAAAGCCGGATCCGTTTTGCCGGAACACTTAATGCCGGATCCGGCACTAATACACTTCAATGTAAATTAATGCCGGATCCAGCATTCCGGCAAGTGTTCAGTATTTTTGGCCGGAGAGAAAACTGCAGCATGCTGCGGTATTTTCTCTGTCCAAAAAATGTAAGAGGGACTGAACTGATGCATCCTGAACAGAATTCTCTCCATTCAGAATGCATTAGGATAAAACTGATCAGTTTTTTTCCGGTATTGAGCTCCTGTGATGGAACTCAATACCGAAAAACAAAAACTCTAGTGTGAAAGTACCCTTAATTAGGTTGTCTTATGCCATGGCTACCTCTCCTTCCTTGGGCCAAAAATAGACACAGATGTATATGCAGTATATATACAGTACAGACCAAAAGTTTGGACACACCTTCTTATTCAAAGAGTTTTCTTTATTTTCATGACTATGATGCATCAAAACTATGAATTAACACATGGGGAATTATATACATAACAAACAAGTGTGAAACAACTGAAAATATGTCATATTCTAGGTTCTTCAAAGTAGCCACCTTTTGCTTTGATTACTGCTTTGCACACTCTTGGCATTCTCTTGATGAGCTTCAAGAGGTAGTCCCCTGAAATGGTCTTCCAACAGTCTTGAAGGAGTTCACAGAGATGCTTAGCACTTGTTGGCCCTTTTGCCTTCACTCTGCGGTCCAGCTCACCCCAAACCATCTCGATTGGGTTCAGGTCCGGTGACTGTGGAGGCCAGGTCATCTGGCGCAGCACCCCATCACTCTCCTTCATGGTCAAATAGCCCTTACTTTCAAAGTTTTCCCAATTTTTCGGCTGACTGACTGACCTTCATTTCTTAAAGTAATGATGGCCACTCGTTTTTCTTTACTTAGCTGCTTTTTTCTTGCCATAATACAAATTCTAACAGTCTATTCAGTAGGACTATCAGCTGTGTATCCACCTGACTTCTCCTCAACGCAACTGATGGTCCCAACCCCATTTATAAGGCAAGAAATCCCACTTATTAAACCTGACAGGGCACACCTGTGAAGTGAAAACCATTTCAGGGGACTACCTCTTGAAGCTCATCAAGAGAATGCCAAGAGTGTGCAAAGCAGTAATCAAAGCAAAAGGTGGCTACTTTGAAGAACCTAGAATATGACATGTTTTCAGTTATTTCACACTTGTTTGTTATGTATATAATTCCACATGTGTTAATTCATAGTTTTGATGCCTTCAGTGTGAATCTACAATTTTCATAGTCATGAAAATAAAGAAAACTCTTTGAATGAGCAGGTGTGTCCAAACTTTTGGTCTGTACTATATATATACTGTACCTATAGTTGACAAAGTATTTGCAAGCATAAATGCTGGATAACCTTGAGGCCAGAATAGCAGGGGTTAACCTGCTCAGCTAAGGACTATCAGATGGCAGTAGAGATTTCAGCAAGCAGACCATGGCTGTTACTCCTTGTAGTGTCACGGGTCACGGTGAAGTCATCACTCACTGGCCTGCAGTTTGAAATGAGGGGCTGATGTAGAGCGGGGGATACATTTAGCTAAAGATCAAGTGCGGGCTCTGCACTTACTTGTGGAGGAGCTGTCTGGCGCCTGGATGGCCTAGGCTAGAGTGCGTCATTAGAGCACAGCTACTGCCTCAGTTATTTGCTCCATGCTCGCAGATAAATTCAAGTAACTAAAATGTCTCTGCTGGGTGCTAGGCCAGCCAACAAACAGCAGGCTCTGCTAGCACTGCTCATGCTCATTGGCCAACCCAGCAGGGAGTAGAGAAGAAAGAATGCTCATTAGGACCTGCAGGCAGGGTAGCCGGGAACCAGAAGGCGGGCCCCACCCAGTGGTAGGGACTCGAGATGGAAGCCCAGATGGTGTAATTAGCGGAGCCTTTACTCTACTGCCGGGCCCCCTTCCCTCTCGGGCCCCATAGCAGCTGCGTGGTCCGCCACTGGGCGGGATATAGATGCCTACTGATTTCCAGCCAGGTGAGATCAAATACTGGACCGGAGTTTAAGTGACGGTCCAGGTTTTGGCAGCACCTGGCTGTCCTTTAAATAGGCAGCTGGGCTCAGCAGCTGAGTCTCTGTTTTGGGATCTGAAGCAGGGTGCTGTGCTGGAGGGTTCAGAGCCGCATGAGGGCTGCACGCTGGCAAACAGGCCCCCTAAAGCCTGCTGTGGACTGCCGGGGATAAAACTGCTAGCAAGGTGACGTGTCTTTTCTGTGGACTTTTCATTGTGTGAATTAACACCAAGACTGTAAGGAGTCGTTTCTCTTTTGCCTTTTGTGTGAATAAAACACTGACATTTTGATTTACGAACTCGTTTTGCCTCTGTATTGCGTCCGCTTACCCTGCCTACCAGAGCAAATCCTCACACATGATAGCAGTGCCCTGCCCACTGGGGAGCGAGTAAGTGGGTCTGGTCCTCCATTAGGTGTGTTTCTTGAAGGCAACATATCAGAGGTTGGTATTGTTTCATACTATCCATAATAGCCCTCCTTTTATTGGCTTCCTTTAACCCCCTGACATTCCAGCTCAAAAGTCTCAGCGAACTAGCCATATACATCCCATAGTAACATAAATGAACCCCTCGTGTAACTCCAGAGTCAGAGGCAGGTATACGTCATGCTCTCGGGTTATAGCACAAACCCTTATTCTACTTCTCAAAACCTCATATCTCCCCCAGGTTGTAAACCAATAATGTCCCTAAACCGTGCATCTAGAAAGGCAATTTAAAGTGCTGATCTTCCCAGCAGGCCCCCTGTTCTGTCCCCAGATGCAGATCCAGTTGTTTTCTGTGTGTTTATCAGTTTGACATTGCATTTACCTGTGTTGTAATTCATTTGCATTATATTGTGTGGTAACGGCACCATTTACTGATGAGTTCATGTATTTCATCCAGCCTGTTTTTCCTATGCATTATGGGAGTCCAGGGCCGGACTGGCCTGCCGGGATACCTGGAAGTTTCCCGGTAGGCCGGTAGGCCTGAGTGCCACAAGGCCGCGGCCCTGGTGGCAAGTGGGGGGCGGCCGGTGGCAGGGCACAGCAGCAGGAGATGAGCGCTTCCACAATGGTCCTCAGGGCGGCGATGTCTATGCTGCGGCAGGGGAGGGAGAGGTGTGTCCCCTCCTGTTCTTCTGATAGGCTGCCGGCCTAGTGCTGGCAGCCTATCAGAGGCCTATCAGAGGCCTATCATCGCGCCGCCTTTTTTGCCTAAAAAAAATACTTAATTTACCAAAAATTTGGAAAAATTAGCAAATTTCAAAGTTTCAGTTTCTCTACTTCTGTAATACATAGTAATACCCCCAAAAATTGTGATGACTTTACATTCCCCATATGTCTACTTCATGTTTGAATTATTTTGGGAATGATATTTTATTTTTTGGGGATGTTACAAGGCTTAGAAGTTTAGAAGCAAATCTTGAAATTTTTCAGAAATTTACAAAAACCCAATTTTTAGGGACCAGTTCAGGTCTGAAGTCACTTTGCGAGGCTTACATAATAGAAACCACCCAAAAATGACCCCATTATATAAACTACACCCCTCAAGGTATTCAAAACTGATTTTAGAAACGTCGTTAACCCTTTAAGTGTTGCACAAGAGTTAGTGGCAAATGGGGATGAAATTTGAGAATTTCATTTTTTTGCCTAATTTTCCATTTTAACCCATTTTTTCCACTAACAAAGCAAGGGTTAACAGCCAAACAAGACTGTATCTTTATTGCCCTGACTCTGCCGTTTACAGAAACACCCCATATGTGGCCATAAACTACTGTACGGCCACACAGCGGGGCGTAGAGTGAAATGTGCGCCGTTTGGTTTTTGGAAGGCAGATTTTGCTGGACTGTTTTTTTGACACCATGTCCCATTTGAAGCCCCCCTGATGCACCCCTAGAGTAGAAACTCCATAAAAGTGACCCCATCTAAGAAACTACACCCCTCAAGGTATTCAAAACTGATTTTACAAACTTTGTTAACCCTTTAGGTGTTGCACAAGATTTAATGGAAAATAGAGATACAATTTAAAAATTTCACTTTTTTGGCAGATTTTCCATTTTAATATTTTTTTTCCAGTTACAAAGCAAGGGTTAACAGCCAAACAAAACTCATTATTTATGGCCCTGATTCTGTAGTTTACAGAAACACCCCATATGTGGTCGTAAACTGCTGTACGGGCACACGGCATGGCGCAGAAGGAAAGGAATGCCATACGGTTTTTGGAAGGCAGATTTTGCTGGGCTGGTTTTTTGACACCATGTCCCATTTGAAGCCCCCCTGATGCACCCCTTTTTAGAAACTACAGGATAGGGTGGCAGTTTTTTTGGCACTAGTTTAGGGTACATATGATTTTTGGTTGCTCTATATTACACTTTTTGTGCGGCAAGGTAACAAGAAATAGCTTTTTTGGCACCGTTTTTTTTTTGTTATTGACAAAATTCATCTGACAGGTTAGATCATGTGGTAATTTTATAGAGCAGGTTGTCATGGTCACGGCGATACCTAATATGTATACAATTTTTTTTATTTATGTAAGTTTTACACAATGATTTCATTTTTAAAACAAAAAAAAAGTTTTAGTGTCTCCATAATCTAAGAGCCATAGTTTTTCTCAGTTTTTGGGTGATTATCTTAAGTAGGGTCTCATTTTTTGCGGGATGAGATGATGGTTTGATTGGCACTATTTTGGGGTGCATATGATTTTTTGTGACGTAAGATGACAAAAAATTGCTTTTTTTACACCGTTTTTATTTTAATTTCTTTACGGTGGTCATCTGAGGGGTTCGGTCATGTGATATTTTTATAGAGCCGGTCGATACGGACGCGGCGATACCTAATATGTATACCTTTTTTTTATTTATGTAAGTTTTACACAATGATTTCATTTTTGAAACAAAAAAAATCATGTTTTAGTGTTTCTATAGTCTAAGAGCCATAGTTTTTTCAGTTTTTGGGCGATTATCTTGGGTAGGGTATGATTTTTGCGGGATGAGATGACGGTTTGATTGTTACAATTTTGGCGTACATGCGACTTTTTTGATCACTTTTATTACCTTTTTTGGGAAGTAAGGTGGGCAAAATTTATTTTTATGGCGTTCACCATGACCGTTTTATAGATCAGGTCGCTACGGACGCGGCGATACCAAACATGTGTAGGGAATTTTATTTTTTTCATTTTTAATCAGTGATAAATGTGTTTTTTGATTTTTACTTTTTTTTTCACTTTATTTTTACCCAGACCCACTTGGTTCTTGAAGATCCAGTGGGTCTGATGTCTGTATAATACAGTACAGTACACCATATAGTGTTTTGTACTGTATTTTACTTACACTTTGTCTGAACAGATCTATGCCTTTAGCACAGATCTGTTCAGCACCATGGACAGCAGGATGCCTGAGACGGCGTCCTGTTGCCATGGGAACCTTCTCCGTCTGCTCAGTAGTGGCCAGAACTGCGCAGACGGGGAAGGGTAAGGTGGGGGGCTGTCTGGGGGCTCTCTCCCTCTCCATCGGGGGGCTGCAAAGGCACAGCAGCCCCCCGATGGGAGAGGGAGGGAGCTCCCTGAGCTGTTAACCTTTTCCATACAGCGGTATGGAAAGGGTTAAACGGCTGACATAACATCACAGATGTCAGCCGTTTATACCAGGGTGTCAGCAATGTGCTGACACCCTGGTATACCCACTGTACACCAACGATTATTCAAGGGGAGGTGGGCGGGGATCGCGATCCCGCCTGCCGCACCGCCCGCCTCCCGCACCGCCCGCAACACCCCCCCTGCACCCCCCACTGGGATAAAATCATTCAGGGGTGCAGGGGGGGTGAAACATATATATTTTAGGAATACAAAAGTTTCTGATCGGGATCAGAAACTGCAGAAAGCGCAACAAACCGCAGGTCTGAATTGACCTGCGGTTTGTTGTGATCGCCGACATGGGGGGGTCACGGGACCCCCCCACGCATTTAGCCGAGGTGCCTGCTCAATGATTTGAGCAGGGACCTTGTTCCAATCACAGCCGGCCGGGCGGCAGTGATCGGAACAACACATGACGTATCGGTACGTCATGTGTCCTTAAGGACTCGGGAAACATGCCGTACCGATACGTCATGTGTCCTTAAGGGGTTAAGAAATGGTGGTGGTGGTACCCAGGTGTAGGAATGCCCGAGTGGTATAGAGTGGCCTAAAATGTCCCTTACTGTTTTGTATGTGTCACGGTGCTCCTACCTGGATACGCTGGACCCCAGGCATTGTCTTCCGAAGCAGCAAATAAGGGGTAGTTGAATTGGGGATGAAGAATAAATTGAGTCCAGAAATTGCAATGAAGTTCAATAACAGCTTTACTTGGCATAAACATTTCTCCAAACGGGTTACAGACTTTGTCTTGGTTCCAGCAGGCTTTAGCATTAAAACTCTGGCAGGTAAACTCCTCTCTGCTACATCTGTTGCTCTCTGTCTCTGCTGTACTAACAGACTTAAATGCAATCTTTGCTTCTTCTTTAGGCTGTACTTCACTTTGTAGTCTGGTCTGTCTCTGGATTTGTCCAGGGAAAACTCCTCCTGGCTTCTGAGGCTTTAAGCTGTGGCCTCTATATCCAGCAGAGCTGAAGGTGCTCTAGCTGAGTTGTTGGGCTTAACTGGGGCACGTCCAACTGCGACATGCCCTTGCTTCCTTCCCCTAGCTGGGGGTAAGCTAGACTGCATCTAGAAACTTGTCCCCACTCTTCCTGCAGGAAGTGGGATTAGTCCACTTCTCCACAGAGGGGGGTTAGAATGGAATGGAAATCTCCATTCTGTGTACCTGTAGCTCTGCCATGTTTGCTGCCACCTGCTGGTGAACCAGGCACATTACACGTGAACATAAACAGTTACAAAATAGGAAAAGCACAGTGTTTGGACCTGAAATAAATACATATGATGTCATGAGGTTAACTAGTAAAGACAGTAGCGGGGTGCAGAAGTGGTAATGCCACTCTGGGCCGTTACAAATGTCCTTATCAGCACCTTTCGTATCCTTTTTCTTAGTCATGGCGAGGAGGTATTGTTCCTGCCAGGTACCAGAGGGATCCTTAAGAGGTCAGGAGCTAGGTAAGTACTTTTGCAGCTAGGGGATTCAGAAATTTCAGGATAAACAGCCAAGAGTGCACAGGAGCTCCGCAGACAAGCGGCTGCTCACATCCCTGGCTAGCCACACCCCTAACACAAAATCATCTTAGTGCCACATACTGTACCCTCAATATAATAGCAGCATACAGTGTGCTTCTAAATACAGTCATGGACTCATGTCACATGCTATGCCCCATGAAAATAAAGCACCACACACAGTGCTCTTAATAGTACTGCTACACACTATGTGCCCCATGTATATATAGCCTCATGATCCGTGTCCTCTGTATATAGTGCCACATGTGTTGTGCCTACTGTATATAGTGTCCCCTTTCTTTAATGCCAGGATCTATGCCCCCTTTATATAATGCCTCTTCCTCTTTGGTGCCTCATATTCTGTGCCCCCCAATAGTGTGCCTCATGTTATAACCACTTCTGCACAAGCCTGGCTCTGCGGAACGTTACCACTGGCATCAGAAAGAAAGGCTCCAAATAGCGCAGCAGGGAACTACTTGTTACCTGCCTCGCCATTTGGCACTTCTGTGTGATGTAAGCGGCGCAAAAACATTGCGCCACCTTCAACGTTCTGCAGATTCAAGCCCATCCAGAAGAGACCATATAGACATCTGCAGAATGTTGCAGCTGCAGCATGTGCCTGCCCTTTCACAAAAGTTATGCCCCCTTAGTGCCCCTATCTAGTAGTGCTGCCCCTTTAGTGCTCTATCCAGTAATGCTGCCTCCTTAGTGCCCCCAATCCAGTAACGCAGATCCTTAGTGTCCCATCCAGTAGGTTTGCTCCCTTTAGTGCCCCATCCAGTAGTTTTGCCCTCTTAATGCCCCATCCAGTAGTTTTGCCCCTTTAGTGCCCCAATTTAGTAGTAAAAAAAAAAAATCTAATACCTTGCAGCCTCTCCAGCAGCAGGCACCCCGCTCTCTCCAGCAGCATGCATGATGTGATGACGTCATCTCATCGTGCCTGCTATGCTGCAGAGAGTGCAGTTAGATTCCAGTCCTGTGCACTATTTGCACAGAGCTCAGCAGGCGTGATGTGTAACTACATTGAGCCTGCTGCTGGAGAGCACAGGCTGCTTCACTATGGCATTCAGCTAGGCACCCGGAAGCCAGATGAATCGTTCTGGTGACTGGGTGCCTGGATAAGGGGGGTCATCTGGGGCCCCCTTCAGGAGTGCAGTGGCACAGGCCACATGCAGCAGACCGGACCACAGGGGCAGTATGTGAGTGCATGGTGGGCTAATGGGGGTAGTAGTCGTACTCACGGTTTTGCAGCTCCCTGGGCCGGTGTGCAGTGATGAGGAAGACAGCACTAAATCCTCTGGGGCACTCTCTATTGCATGGAACACCAGCCAGATGGAAGTTGAGGTGCCCTTGATGGTAATGGGTATGCTTAGGGTGCTTTGGTGGCTGGGTCCCTGTGTTCGTCATGCCAGCACCGTGAGGTGCAATTAGGAGATGATGTGGAATAAGGAGACCAAGTTTCTTAACAAACTCCCAGTACTTTACTGAAGCTGATCCAAAGGTCATCAATGTATGCAATAGTCATTTACAGCAAGGCAGCTATTACAGTGATTCAGACTAGTTCCCAGAAGTTGCATAAGGGGCAGTTTTCTATGACAATCAATCTTTCTCCCTTGTTTCTCCAGGCTGGAGGGATGTACTATCTCTGCTGTACTGTATAATCATATACTTCTGTATCCTCTCTAGGAATACTATTTCCTGACAGGTGGCATTTCTGACCTTTTTTATGGTAGGCAGCTGGTATCTTAGAATCCCTCTACCTAATGCAAAGGAGACTAGAGCCTGATAAACGACAGTTACCTTCCTTTGACAATATTATCACTCCCTCTCTGAGTTGCCTGGTTCTTCTGTAATCTTTCCCTTCTATGGGCTGGTACATGGAACTAACTTTGGAGTTTTTATAACTCTCCAAGATGGCGGCTGAGGTGCAGCTTTGTCCTCAGACATCACACACTGACCTCCTTCTCCTCTGTATTGTGTGTAGGGTGGAGTCAGCCCTGGGAGGCTTGTTAGAACCTCCCCCTCCCTATGCAACTTTATTGGAACTCATAAACAAACACAATTTACATGAAACACAATCACAGTATTAAGCAGTGTGTTTCAGGACACTGCAGCCCCCCCCCCCCCTTTAATGTAAGTCGTCCACGGCGCACTCTTGCCACGATGATGCATCACCTGAAAAATATAAAAAGAGCATGCATGCATATACACAGTACCATTTCCCCATTCTTGTAGTTTCTCTTCTTTGGCTATAAGAGAAATGGGTTAGGCATATACATCAGGAGCATCACAATATAGAATCAGTGACAAGGGACGTAGTTTCTCTTGTAACTGGGCATCTGCGGGCGCTGACCTGGCACAGCAGATAGTAAAAACCAGGATAATACATAATGTAAACAAAAAGGAAGCTTCTCAGGAGGCTCACAGGGTATGAGTCCGTTCCCTGGGCATGAAGCATGATGGTTGTAGAACATCAAAGAGGGCTTTAGTACTTGAAAGTCCATCTCCGGGCACATGACTTGAACGGTGAAAAACATTGGTAAAGGAGTCTTTAGAGAGTCCTTAGAGCAAGGCAAATAATTAAGGCAATGAGTTTCTTACCCGGGCTCTATAGCTCCAAATGATACAGGAATGCAATAACAGTTAATACCGATATCGGGCAGGTAGTTTTCCCTTGGTAGGCTGGTCGGATATTCAAAGGTGCTGTGACTCTAAAGGCCTTGGTTCAAGGTAACTTGGTACATCTTGAGCTTCTGAGGATCCTTCACGAGGTAATTCTTCTGGCTGAAGTGGGGCTGTATTAGTCTTTGAGGGTACAAAAATGTTAAGCCATGGTGTCAAGAACCACTGCAGGGGATCTGAGTCTAATAGTAATTTTCCAATAGATGGTGTTGGTTCCAATGGATCAGGTGACTTTTCAGACGATTGTTCTGTGGATAGAGTTTCTTCTTGGACAATCTCTTCAAACACAACTTGAGACGGTTGCGATGCACTATTTTTGGTGCTCTGTTCTTTTTGGTGATGTTGTAGAGATCAGTCTCAGGATTAGGAATAGCTGTGATGACGTAGGGTTCTCTTTCCCATTTACTATCCAGCTTACTAGTGCGATGATTATTTTTCAGCCACACATGGTTACCAATTCTTAGGGGTTCCGCTTTTGCAGACTGATCATAGTCTTTCTGTTTCTTTTGGCGTGCATTCACCATGCGGATCTGGACAATCTCTTGGGCATTAGCCAAGCGTTTTTGATGTTCACTCACCCAATCTGTTTGTGGTAAAGGATTGATAAATCACGGAAAGTGTGGGATACGCTAAAATGTAACTTTTATTGGTATATCAATAAAACAGGGGGAAGAACATCACCTAAAAAATGCTCAAACAAATTTGTGACATGTGAACCCACCAAGTGTGTAGTGTCGCCACCTCCACTCTGTAGCCAAAGGGATATGAGACTGTGTCCCAATATCAAACCGCCTCCCTGAGCCTGGAAAGCTATCCAGGTACAACAATGGAGAGGTGTGATAGGAATCACATACAAAGCTAATCACCAACAACTGATGCTATAGTGGTAGCATGAGAGCCAGGAGACAAGAGTGTACTTGTGTAATAGACACTACAATGTCCCAGCGCTCTCAGACCAGCTGTGGTGATAGAATTGGGAAGAACAGGGTTGGGTGCAGATCAGGGTGCCCTGGTGATACGGCGTCCTGATATACTGTATCAAGCATGGATCACCTCTGTGCTGTATGATTCAGGTTATAACAACACAGCCAAATGTATCCTGCAGGATCGCAAGCAATCCTACTTCCCAAAGAAAAAACTGTCATCTAGCTCATGCTATCGCAGTAATACTAGCTCACTGCGTTTCTTCTATGTAAGAATCCTCATGAGCCAAAATAACCTGCCTATCTTAAGCTGAGCTATCTCATTCATTCAGAGCAGCAGCATGACAGCATATCCGGCGCTAGTACCGCCGTGGAGCGGCGGACGAAAGCGCTCTGATTTAAGGAGGAAAGCCCTCCCCCATTGATGACGCAGGGATTGCATGTTAGCCAATCATGTGTGGAAGGGGCGGGATGCCTGTAAGCCTCCCACATCGCGCTGGCTAGACCAAAGTAAGCGATGCCTGCATCTAGGTATAGTGTATGTGTATAGAGGAATACTTGGCAAAACATTTAATAATGCTGGATGGAATATCGAGAAGGGATATGTGAAGGAAACGACGAAAAACAGCAGTAACCGTCTATGTAGATGTCATTATCCATAGGGAGCACACTACAAGCTGAAACTATCTGCATCACAAAAACAGTAAACAATCGCTGTTGGCTACCATTGGTTACCACGGGAGGAAGAACGAAACAACGTTCAAAAAGTGCCATCTACAGTCAGGTCCAGAAATATTGGGACATTGACACAATTCCAACATTTTTGGCTCTATACACCACCACAATAGATTTGAAATTAAATTACCAGGATGTGCTTTAACTGCAGACTGTCAGCTTTAATTTGAGGGTATTTACATCCAAATCAGGTAAACGGTGTAGGAATTACAACAGTTTGCATATGTGCCTCCCACTTGTTGAGGAACCAAAAGTAATGGGACAGAATAATAATCATAAATCAAACTTTCACTTTTTAATACTTGGTTGCAAATCCTTTGCAGTCAATTACAGCCTGAAGTCTGGAACGCATAGGCATCACCAAACGCTGGGTTTCCTCCCTGGTGATGCTCTGCCAGGCCTTTACCGCAACTGTCTTCAGTTCCTGCTTGTTCTTGGGGCATTTTCCCTTCAGTTTTGTCTTCAGCAAGTGAAATGCATGCTCAATCGGATTCAGGTCAGGTGATTGACTTGGCCATTGCATAACATTCCATTTCTTTCCCTTAGAAAACTCTTTGGTTGGTTTTGCAGTATGCTTTGGGTCATTGTCCATCTGCACTGTGAAGCGCCGTCCAATGAGTTCTGAAGCATTTGGCTGAAAATGAGCAGATAATATTGCCCGAAAGACTTCCGAATTCATTCTGCTGTCACATCATCAATAAATACAAGAGAGCCAGTTCCATTGACAGCCATACATCCCATGCCATGATACTACCACCACCATGCTTCACTGATGAGGTGGTATGCTTAGGATGATGAGCAGTTCCTTTCCTTCTCCATACTCTTCTCTTCCCATCACTCTGGTACAAGTTGATCTTGTTCTCATCTGTCCATAGGATGTTGTTCAAGAACTGTGAAGGCTTTTTCAGATGTCGTTTGGCAAACTCTAATCTGGCCTTCCTGTTTTTGAGGCTCACCAATGGTTTACATCTTGTGGCGAACCCTCTGTATTCACTCTGGTGAAGTCTTCTCTTGATTGTTGACTTTGACACACGTACACCTACCTCCTGGAGTGTTCTTGATCTGGCCAACTGTTGTGAAGGGTATTTTCTTCACCAGGGAAAGAATTCTTCAGTCATCCATCACAGTTGTTTTCAGTGGTCTTCCGGGTCTTTTGGTGTTGCTGAGCTCTCCGGTGCGTTCCTTCTTTTTAAGAATGTTCCAAACAGTTGTTTTGGCCACGCCTAATGTTTTTGCTATCTCTCTGATGTTTTTAATTTTTTTTTCAGCCTAATGATGGCTTGCTTCACTGATAGTTACAGCTCTTTGGATCTTATCTTGAGAGTTGACAGCAACAGATTCCAAATGCAAATAGCACACTTGAAATGAACTCTGGACCTTTTATCTGCTCATTGTAATTGGGATAGTGAGGGAATAACACACACCTGGCCATGGAACAGCTGAGAAGCCAATTGTCCCATTACATTTGGTCTCTTAACAAGTGGGAGGCACATATGCAAACTGTTGCAATTCCTACACCGTTCACCTGATTTGGATGTAAATACCCTCAAATTAAAGCTGACGGTCTGCAGTTAAAGCACATCTTGTTTGTTTCATTTCAAATCCATTGTGGTGGTGCATAGAGCCAAAAATGTTAGAATTGTGTCGATGTCCCAATATTTATGGACCTGATTGTATGTATGAAATCTGATTTTGATACATAGATTGATAGAATCTGGAATTTGTACATCCAAAGTGAGATCTGTAGGTAATCTGCCTTGACGGCCAAACATAAGGTAATATGGGGTGTATCCAGTAGAATAATGGATGGTATTGTTGTAAAGATACATCCGTTGAGGTAGTAGAGTTGGCCAATCAGTTCTTTTAGCAGGTGGTACAGCTCTCAACACTTTAATCAAGGTTTGGTTCATTTTATCGCAAAGTCCGTTACCTTGAGGATGGTAAGCTGTTGTTCTCATCTTCTGACAATTGTGAAGTGAACATAGTTCATGGAAGAGTTGGGATTCAAAGGCAGATCCTTGATCTGTGAGAATCTTTTTAGGGCATCCATAGGGCAACAGGAAATTCTTCCAAAAAACGTTTGCAGCAGTTTTGGCTGTCAAGTCTTTAACAGGTACAGCTACTACAAATTTTGTGTAGTGATCAATTATTGTCATGGCGTAGGTATATCAAGAACGACTTGGTTCTAGCTTTACATGATCAATGGCCACTATTTCTAGAGGTGTTCGACTTACAATGGGATTTAGTGGTGCTCTTTGGTCATGTCTTTCACTTCTTCCAATGGCACAAGTAAAACATTCTCGACACCACTTTTCAATATCTTCTCTCATTCCACCTTCGGCGGATGGTAGCTTCTGTTTTATGCACACCAAAGTGTCCTGACCTATCATGGTACATTTCGAGGATGATTCTGGCATCTCGGCATGGTACTATAATTTGATGCAGACGATCATTGGTGATGGGATCTAGGATTCTTCTTAACATTAGTCCCTTTTGCATAAACAGTTGCTTTCTGTGTCTCCATAGCTTGTGCAGCTCTGGATCTGCATTATTTCTGGTGTTCTGCCACTAGTGAAGAAATCTTGTAGCTCACCTAATACTTTGCTCTCTGCTTGCAACTTGATCCACCTTTCTTTCTCAACTTGGGGTTCTGGATTTCTCTGCTGTTGGAAGTTGAGGGCTTCTTTCCCTTTGTCTTGGATGGTGATAACATCTTGTTGGGCAAAATGTTTGTAGAAAACCGGCATCTCTACTTCTATCCAAATGTCTTCCTGTTCAGTAGGGCCTTCTCTGGTAGGCAGATGGGATAAGCCATCTGCATTTTCATTTGACTTGCCTGTTCTATACTTGACCACGTAGTTGTAGTTGGCAAGATGTGAGGCCCATCTTTGTTCTAAGGCTCCTAACTTATCTGTGTTGAGGTGCGCCAGCGAGTTGTTATCAGTATAGGCCACAAACTGTTGCTGCGAGGTAGTCTTAAAATTTTTCAGTGACAGCCCACAAGAGTGCAAGGAATTCCAGCTTGAAGTAGTTCTGGTATTTGTCTCGGCACCTTTAAGAGATCTGCTGGCATAAGCAATTACTCTCTCCTTACCTTCTTGCAGTTGAGACAGGACAGCTCCCAGGCCTTTCTTACTGGCATCAATGTAGAGATGGAATGGCTGTTGGTATTCTGGATAGCCTAAGACAGGTGGTTCGGTCAACTTCTTCTTCAGGATATGAAAGCGATGTCTTCATTCTTCTCGATTGGTATCTGGGTTTTCTGGTACTTCTTGGGATGTCCTCTCAGGAGTTTTTGTATCGGCTCAGCAATCTGGGCGAAGTGAGGGATGAAACGTCTGTAGTATTCTGCAAAACTAAGAAAACTTCTCACTTCTTTTACTGTGGTAGGAGTAGGCCAATTCTCGACTGCAGCTATCTTCTGGGTCTGGCTTGACACCTTCAGAACTGACAATATGCCCCAGGTACTTGACTTCTGGTTTAAGCAGGTAGAACTTAGAGGGTTTGATCTTGAGTCCATGCTTGATGAGGACTTGAAAAACTTCTGCATGATGTTTTAAGTGGTCTTCATAGGATTTAGATTAGATGATGACATCATTTAGATATAACAAGACAGTTTCAAAGTTCTTGTGGCCTAAACAGCGTTCCATTAGTCTTTGTAAAGGTCTAGGTGCATTGCAAAGTCCAAACGGCATATAGTTAAATTCAAATAGGCCCATAGGGGTAGTAAATACTGTTTTTTCACGATCTTCAGGAGCCATGGGTACCTGCCTGTACCCACTGGTTAAATCCAGAGTTGAAAAGTAAGCTGAGGACCCTAATGCTGTCAATGACTCCTCGATTCTTGGTAAAGGATAGGCATCCTTGTGGGTAATTTAATTAATCTTCCTGTAGTCCACACAGAATCAAATGTTACCATCTTTCTTTTGGACAAGGACTAGAGGTGCAGCCCATGGACGATGGCTGTCTTTGATGATTTTTGAATATTTAATCTTCTGGATCATCTTTTTCACATATTTGTACATAGTTGGTGGTATAGGCTGGTACCTTTCTTTGATTGGAGGGTGTGAAGCGGTAGGGAT
This sequence comes from Bufo bufo, assembly GCF_905171765.1. Classification (NCBI taxonomy): domain Eukaryota; kingdom Metazoa; phylum Chordata; class Amphibia; order Anura; family Bufonidae; genus Bufo; species Bufo bufo. The sequence goes on along the minus strand of NC_053389.1, from coordinate 445,833,174 downwards.
GGTGTGCTTGATTACACTGACCTCTCCATAATCTGAAGGATGTTTACTGAAGGCTTGATGATGTTCCTTCACGACTTTTAAGACTCCTTCAATTTGTTCCTCAGGTGTAGAAGTATCTCCCACATTGAGTTCTTTCCACCATAATGTATTTGGAGTATGATCTTGAGTATTCAGCTTCCAAGTAGACTGTTCAGTCGTAGCTGCAGGTGCACTGATAACATCTTGAAAAGTGACTTGTATCAACTGAGCAACAGGGTAGTGCTTGGTCAAGGTTATACTGCTACTACTTAAGTTCAGGAGACGAATTGGCACTTTACCTCAGTATCACTGGTTGTTTACCTTTGATGCGAGCACAGCAAATCTCTCCTTGCTCATTAGCAAATTTCTGTTGCGCACTGAATACACAGATGGTCTGTTGTATCACCTTTTTGGAGGCCTCTGAAGCGGTAGGCATGGACTTGTGTAAAGCTTAAAGCATTTCAGTATAACAGTTCCTAAGGACGTTCATTCCTAGGACTACTGGAGGGTTGTTATCTTCCCTGACTTGCACAACAATGATACTGTCACGACCATGGTCATGGTCGCGACTCCTGGACCCGCATGCAGTTGCCTGCGGTTTGGTCTGTTGTCAACCACATGGTGAGGGCTGCTGGCATGTTGCCTCACATGTGGTTGCCGCTGGCAACATGTTTGTACTTGGCAGTATAGCAGCCTGAGCTGTTGCTAGGCAGCTTGCTGTCAAGTGCATGCGGTTACACCTGGCAACCTGTCTTTGTAGGTGTGCCTTTTGTTTGTATGGTGTGCACTTTCTATGTCTGGTGTGCACGAGGTTTATGTATGTGTGCACTGTGACACTTCCCTTCACTTGTGGCTGCCCCTGGCAATGTGTGGTCTTGTGTACATGTGGTGGCAGTGTCTCGGCCTTCTGGCTCTTTCCCAGGACATGGTTGCCACGCATGTCGTTGCCTGCGGTAACAGCTGCAGTGTAATAGTTGACTTCCCCTTTAAGTGGCTTTTTCCCTTGCCTGGTGTAGGAAGGGTTAACTCCCTTCTTAGTGTGTGAACACTGGGTGTGTGTGTGTGGGTGTGGCCACTTGGGGCTATTTAGCTCCTGCTGGATGCCGGACTCTGAGGGGTACTTCAGCCATGGTTTGCTGGAGTCATCCTCCTGGTTATTTACCATCTTCCAGTGAGGGCCACCCTTGTGGTCATAAAACCAATGTATGATGTCAAGTTGATGTGTTATCCTTTCCTTGTTTTATTACAGCTATGGATGTCCTGGTTTCCTGTGTGTTTTGTGGTGTGCTGTCTCCTTGGTGTTTGTGTGGATAGCAATACTGGTGCATGGGTTCCAGTCAGCAAGGCTGTGGCAGGTAGGTTTGGAACTAGTGTTGTTCACCTGCCATATCCATATGTCTGTATGTGTTTCCCCTTCCTTGCAGCTTGGCCAGTGAGACCCCTGTTCCTCCGTATCCAGGAGGATCAGGTCGTCTTACCCATCTCCTAGTTCAGGGCCACCCTGAGGGCTAGTAGGGACTCCAAGGTTCCGGAGTATGAGCCCTCCTACCATCAGGGTCGGCTCATACAGCTAGGAGTCAGGGCCAGATTAGGGACGTGATAGGAGGTGACCTGCTTCCTATTTCTGTCGTCCTGGTCGAGCAGCGACCAAACATCTTCTGGCATCGCATGGCTGAGGGTTTCCCCCATCCTCAGCCGCGACAGATACCTTGTTGGGGTAGGGTGGTTCCTCCCACTTGAAGAGTTGGCTCCCAGTACCCATGCACTGACACAGGTTTGCCGTTGCTGGCTATAATGCTCAGCCAGGATTCGGGTAGCTGTGTCAGCTGGTTGTGGTCGACGTATTTCTCGATTGCAGTCTGTTGGATAGTTGTGACTTGAGACCCGGTGTCCAATAAGGCAACAAAGGGAACCCTATTGATTCGGGGAACCACTTCTGGACGAGGTCCTACATATCTGGGCATCCAGCTGGGATCTTCTGGACCTACTGCTCTACCTCCCGAGGGGTGGTCCTTAGCCACGGAGATCAACCTTTTATACTGTCAGCACATCCTTTCTGTATGGCTTGGCTTGTGACAGTATCTACAAATGGGTCGCTTTTGCTCATTAAAGCAGGTTAGTGGGGCGTCTACAACGGTTTCTGTCCTAACACCTTCAATGAATTGTTCTCTAAGTGTTCTATCTTGATCCTCTGCTTCATGGGGGTCTACCTGTATAACAGCTCGCAGGGCTTCCTGTAGGGATGATACAAAGTCTCTGAGTGACTCACCGGGCTGCTGTCTCTTGCTGAAGAATGTCATCTTGACCTCTGACACAGTCCTGGGTTCAAAAGTGGTGTAGAGTCGTTCAAATATCTGCTCCACTGTTCTTTTCTCTGAGCTTGGCCAGGATTTCAATGTGCATTGAGGATTTCCATTTGCTGTTCTGCTGACACAGGGTAGAATCTAAATATAGACAACATTTTTTCTTTAAATTCTCCAGCATATCGTGGGAACCAGGTTGCTCCTAGAAAATAAGGCATTGTTAAGGGCATGATGCTTGGTGCTGCAGCGGCTGGTGCTGTGCCGGAACTAGCTGTGGCTGCTGCAGGGAACCTGCTAGGGTCAGGCTGCTTACTATGTCCTTGTTCAGACATAGCAGTGACAGTCTTTCAATATAATGCAAGTTAAATACAGTTTAACACACTTTTTGTGTTGCGTTGCTATGGGCAACCGCTACTTTGTAGGTGACTGGCCCTTTAAGAGTTGCTGTGACAGCTTAAAATAGAGGAGTATGGTGCTCTGTAAGGCAGATTGTGATCCCAAACAGTCCTTATTAAGGTTAATTTTCCCCAACTGCACTCACTCTGACATTCATGAATGAGTCTCAGGCTTCAGGGGAGTTGAAACTCTATTGTCACACACACCGGGAGTGGGGAAGTGACCACTGAACTCCACCCGCACCCCTGTCCCTGCCTACTTGCCTCGCAAGTCCTAGCGACAAGGGACAACTGGTCGACAAACCTTCAGCTAGGAACGTGCAGGGAGGACAAACAACACATGCAGCAGGAAAGTCAAACAAGCCGAGTCTATAACTAGGAGAACAGTACAGTACCAGAGGAGCAAGCAAAGGATCGTCAGGAGAAGCCGGAGTCAAAACCAGGAGGGAATGCCAAGACCAGAGGATGAGACGGACAGGTATCAGAAGCCAAGCAGGAACAATAAACCAGGTAAGTATAACGCAGAAAGGACATCAATAACAGGCAATCTGTGGCCAGCAGATTGCCTGTACACTGCGTGCAGAATTATTAGGCAAATGAGTATTTTGACCACATCATCCTCTTACTCCAAGGTGTATAGGCTCGAAATCCTACTACCAATTAAGCATATTAGGTGATGTGCATCTCTGTAATGAGAAGGGGTGTGGTCTAATGACATCAACACCCTATATCAGGTGTGCATAATTATTAGGCAACTTCCTTTCCTTTGGCAAAATGGGTCAAAAGAAGGACTTGACACGCTCAGAAAAGTCAAAAATAGTGAGATAACTTGCAGAGGGATGCATCACTCTTAAAATTGCAAAGCTTCTGAAGCGTGATCATCGAACAATCAAGCGTTTCATTCAAAATAGTCAACAGGGTCGCAAGAAGCGTGTGGAAAAACCAAGAAGCGTGTGGAAAAACTGAGAAAAGTCAAGCGTGCAGCTGCCAAGATGCCACTTGCCACCAGTTTGGCCATATTTCAGAGCTGCAACATCACTGGAGTGCCCAAAAGCACAAGGTGTGCAATACTCAGAGACATGGCCAAGGTAAGAAAGGCTGAAAGACGACCACCACTGAACAAGACACACAAGCTGAAACGTCAAGACTGGGCCAAGAAATATCTCAAGACTGATTTTTCTAAGGTTTTATGGACTGATGAAATGAGAGTGAGTCTTGATGGGCCAGATGGATGGGCCCGTGGCTGGATTGGTAAAGGGCAGAGAGCTCCAGTCCGACTCAGACGCCAGAAAGGTGGAGGTGGAGTACTGGTTTGGGCTGGTATCATCAAAGATGAGCTTGTGGGGCCTTTTCGGGTTGAGGATGGAGTCAAGCTCAACTCCCAGTCCTACTGCCAGTTTCTGGAAGACACCTTCTTCAAGCAGTGGTACAGGAAGAAGTCTGCATCCTTCAAGAAAAACATGATTTTCATGCAGGACAATGCTCCATCACACGCGTCCAAGTACTCCACAGCGTGGCTGGCAAGAAAGGGTATAAAAGAAGAAAATCTAATGACATGGCCTCCTTGTTCACCTGATCTGAACCCCATTGAGAACCTGTGGTCCATCATCAAATGTGAGATTTACAAGGAGGGAAAACAGTACACCTCTCTGAACAGTGTCTGGGAGGCTGTGGTTGCTGCTGCACGCAATGTTGATGGTGAACAGATCAAAACACTGACAGAATCCATGGATGGCAGGCTTTTGAGTGTCCTTGCAAAGAAAGGTGGCTATATTGGTCACCGAATTATTTTTGTTTTGTTTTTGAATGTCAGAAATGTATATTTGTGAATGTTGAGATGTTATATTGGTTTCACTGGTAAAAATAAATAATTGAAATGGGTATATATTTGTTTTTTGTTAAGTTGCCTAATAATTATGCACAGTAATAGTCACCGGCACACACAGATATCCCCCTAAAATAGCTAAAACTAAAAACAAACTAAAAACTACTTCCAAAAATATTCAGCTTTGATATTAATGAGTTTTTTGGGTTCATTGAGAACATGGTTGTTGTTCAAAAATAAAATTAATCCTCAAAAATACAACTTGCCTAATAATTCTGCACTCCCTGTATAAATAGGGCGCTGGTGGAGTCATGTGAAGTGGCAATGCAGCCGAGTGAGCCGCTCGGCGCTCAGCCCTGATGTGGTTAGCATGGAAGTGGCGACACCAGGCGCGCTGATGACGCGAGCGCGCCCCGGCCGTCCCCGCTTCCGCACATAGCGCCTCGTGACAGTAGCCCCCCTTCCACGCGGGGCCACCGGACCCAAGGCCCCAGGTAACAGCTTCTCAGGATGTTCCACATGACATTTTTTGAGAAGTCTAGCAGCATGAACATCCTTAGCTGGTACCCAGGACCTTTCCTCCAGTCCATAGCCTTTCCAGTGCACCAGGTACTGCAAGGAGTTACGGACTTTTCGAACATCCAAGATTTTGGAGACCACAAACTTCTCAGAATTATTAACCAGCACTGGCGGCGGAGCAGACTGCGAAGGAACGACAGGAGTAACATATTTTTACATAGTAACATATCACCTCTGGGACCCACACCTACAATGAGAACGGAGGAAATGAATGGAGGGCGCACTGCGCATGCGCAACCGCCCTCCATTCATTTCTATGGGGCCGCTGAAAATAGCTGAGCGCTGGCTCGGCTATTTCAGTCTGCCCCATAGAAATGTGTGCGAGCAGGGGCCGGGGTGCGCTCCCATTCACTTCTATGGGAGCAGCGGGGAGTATTGCTTGGTGGTGGATGGACCCTGAGAAATCCAGGGTCCTCCAGCCACAGCTCTCCCCGCTCCGTTCTCGTTGCACCTATTAGACAATGGAGAAATCCCCGTTTAAGCTTCATTCACACATCAGTGTTTTGGTAAGTGATTTCCATCAGTGATTGTGAGCCAAAAACAGGATTGGAGCCTCTACAGACATAAGGTGTAAGGGAAAGATCTGCTCCTGGTTTTGGCTCACAGTCACTGTGTGCCGGGATTTGACTACCGCATAGGCCTCAGGCCTACTAGGCCTGAAGGCTATGGCGGTGATCGGCGGCAGGGCAGGGAACTATGCGCTCCCGTGCCCCGCCACAATATGTGGGTGTCAGTGCTCCAGCAATGAGCGCTTCTATCTGTATTGATGGAAGCGCTCATTGCTTCTGGCAACCCCCTGAGAGCCGGCACCTAGGGCGGACCCCCTTCCCCCGCCACCCCCCTAGGCACGCCACTGTCTGGCGGGATTCCCTGGACAAACAGAGTGCCCTGAAGGAACTGGTGCTGTCCTTCCCTTCACTGCACTCTGGCCTAGGGAGCTACAGAACAGTGAGTAATACTCCTACCCCCATCGGCCCACCGGCGGACCCGGTCGCTGCACATTGTTGAGGGTAATACTGGAGGCGCTACAGAGTGGCATGTTTTCTATTACTGGGGGCACAATAAGGCCTTTTTAATACTGAAGGAGGCACCCTAGGTGCATTGTTATTGCTGAAGGCACAATAGGGGGCATTATTACAATTGGGGGCACAGTAGGGAGGCATTATTATTGCTCGAGGCACGGAAGGGGGCATTATTAATACTGATGGCACTACCTGGGCACATTAGGGGGTTATTATTAATACTGGGGCACTATGGGTGCATTATTATTATTACAGTGACCACTGTAATAGGGCATTATTATTACTTGGGGCACTATATGGGGCATTAGTATTGCTGGAGGCACTATAAGGTACATTATTAATACTGTGAGCACTATAGGGATTATTGTTATTCCTGGGGCACTATAGGGAATATCATTATTACTAGGGCACTATATGGAGCTTTATTACTACTGGTTGCTCTATAGGGGGCTTTATGACTAATCGGAGCACTACAGATGGCTTATGTCTACTGGAGCCACTTTAGGGGAGCCAAATACTACTGGTTGCACTATAACTACTTTAGTACAATAAGGGATCACTCTGCTTGACACAATTATTTTTGCAGTATAGTGTTTGGGGGCATTGGGAATCACAGTGGAAACAGTAGTGGTGGTGGCAGGAGGATGATATAGTTGAGGCATGGCAAACTCTGTCGGCAGAGACGAGATGTGGTTGAAAGAAGTCATCATGTTGGTCTAGGGAAATGGAGAAGATGAGGAAAGACAACATTTACAATCATACGAGTTCATGTAATAGTTATGTAGTACTGTATTCTCCTGTATGTTTGGTAGTTCTATGAGACCAGGAAGCATGCTGAAGGTAGGGCTGGGATGTTTCTCATCTCATTAGCCCTTTCTCCATATCTTAATTAGAGACTACTGGCAGCAGTATTTTGTTGCTGCTAGGTCAGTACTTTGTGCTGCACTGTGGTATTCAGGTCTGCTGGGGCAGTATTTTTTGCTGCATTATGGTATTGCTGACCCTGACAACTTGCTCACATAATTGATATGCCACACTCTACACTTGCAGTAGTTGACTGGTCTATTACTCCTGAACTAACCACAGGACCACTGACACTCAAGTGTAGAAGGGCTTGGAAATTCAAGTTAGCTACCCCTGTTTTAGACTACCCTTCTGCTGTGGCTGTAAATGCTACTACTGAGCTAGTGCACCTGTTTGCAAGTGCTACTTACATCCACTTTCTAGTTCACTACCACCTAGTATGCACAGTTTTTTTCTCCACCAGTGGCTGCGGCATCTGAACTCTCTATGCTGACATACTACAGTACATCTGACCACAAGGTCCTCTAGGGCAGCGGTCCCCAACCACCGGGCCGCGGCCTAGGACCGAGCCCTGGAAGATTGTTTGCCGGGCCGCGGCAATACAGAGGAGCGGAGACGCCAGGCGCATGCGCGCCCAACACGCGCATCACACACAACGCGCTTCCGTACAGCAGGAAGGAAGGAGTGTTCCTTTCTTCCTTCCAACTGTGATGCCGGCCAGCCACTGCCACTGCCACTGCCACCAATGAAAATTCTTGAAAAGGGCTAGTGAGGCAGGGATTGGTTAGGTCTCACTGCCCCACCAATGGAAATAAACATGTCAGTCCGAGGGGGGAGGGGGGTTGTTGGCATCCAGTTTCAGCTAGTATCTGAGGGAGTGAGCGGAAGATTGACCTGCAGTTCCTCTTCCATGTCACCTTGAAAATATCAGCAGTGCAGCAGAGACCAGTGCAGCAGAGACCAGTGCAGAAGAGACCAGTGACCACTAGACCCTAGTCAGTTTTGTGCAGCCAATTCAGGTATAGTTACCATGTCAGCCTGAAATAAAGGCAGGGAAATATCAATATAATAGTAAGACCTATTTCACACTGATTCTGCATTATGGTCAGTTGAGTCACATTTAAATAATACATTTTAGCTTCGGAAGGTACCAGAATGGTATATTGCACATGTGAACAGAGCTCACGACAATAATGGCGTGATTTGTGCCAAATTCTGCTCTAAAATTGCATGCCAACACTAATTGGACATAAAAAACGTGGGATGATGTACCTTTTTAGGATCTAAATAATATGTATAAATACAAGACTTAAATGGAAGATTTAATGGACAGAGTTCCAAGAAAGACAATACAGTTTATTCATCAGAATGGATGAAAGGGAAGGACCTCCTGCAAATTAAAAATACACTGCTCAAAAAAATAAAGGGAACACAAAAATAACACATCCTAGATCTGAATTAATTTAATATTCTTCTGAAATACTTTGTTCTTTACATAGTTGAATGTGCTGACAACAAAATCACACAAAAATAAAAAAATGGAAATCAAATTTTTCAACCCATGGAGGTCTGGATTTGGAGTCACCCTCAAAATTAAAGTGGAAAAACACACTACAGGCTGATCCAACTTTGATGTAATGTCCTTAAAACAAGTCAAAATGAGGCTCAGTAGTGTGTGTGGCCTCCACGTGCCTGTATGACCTCCCTACAACGCCTGTGCATGCTCCTGATGAGGTGGCGGACGGTCTCCTGAGGGATCTCCTCCCAGACCTGGACTAAAGCATCTGCCAACTCCTGGACAGTCTGTGGTGCAACGTGACGTTGGTGGATAGAGCGAGACATGATGTCCCAAATGTGCTCAATTGGATTCAGGTCTGGAAAACGGGCGGGCCAGTCCATAGCATCAATGCCTTCGTCTTGCAGGAACTGCTGACACACTCCAGCCACATGAGGTCTAGAATTGTCTTGCATTAGGAGGAACCCAGGGCCAATCGCACCAGCATATGGTCTCACAATTGGGGTCTAAGGATCTCATCTCGGTACCTAATGGCAGTCAGGCTACCTCTGGCGAGCACATGGAGGGCTGTGGGGCCCTCCAAAGAAATGCCACCCCACACCATTACTGACCCAATGCCAAACCGGTCATGCTGGAGGATGTTGCAGGCAGCAGAACGTTCTCCACGGCGTCTCCAGACTCTGTCACGTCTGTCACATGTGCTCAGTGTGAACCTGCTTTCATCTGTGAAGAGCACAGGGCGCCAGTGGCGAATTTGCCAATCTTGGTGTTCTGTGGCAAATGCCAAACGTTCTGCACGGTGTTGGGCTGTAAGCACAACCCCCACCTGTGGACGTCGGTCCCTCATATCACCCTCATGGAGTCTGTTTCTGACCATTTGAGCAGACACATGCACATTTGTGGCCTGCTGGAGGTCATTTTGCAGGGCTCTGGCAGTGCTCCTCCTGTTCCTCCTTGCACAAAGGCGGAGGTAGTGGTCCTGCTGCTGGGTTGTTGCCCTCCTACAGCCTCCTCCACGTCTCCTGATGTACTGGCCTGTCTCCTGGTAGCGCCTCCATTCTTTGGACACTACGCTGACAGACACAGCAAACCTTCTTGCCACAGCTCACATTGATGTGCCATCCTGGATAAGCTGCACTACCTGAGCCACTTGTGTGGGTTGTAAACTCCGTCTCATGCTACCACTAGAGTGAAAGCACCGCCAGCATTTAAAAGTGACCAAAACATCAGCCAGGAAGCATAGGAACTGAGAAGTGGTCTGTGGTCACCACCTGCAGAACCACTCCTTTATTGGGGGTGTCTTGCTAATTGCCTATCATTTCCACCTGTTGTCTATCCCATTTGCACAACAGCATGTGAAATTGATTGTCACTCAGTGTTGCTTCCTAAGTGGACAGTTTGATTTCACAGAAGTGTGATTGACTTGGAGTTACATTGTGGTGAACACAGACCACTTCTCAATTCCTATGCTTCCTGGCTGATGTTTTGGTCACTTTTGAATGCTGACGGTGCTTTCACTCTAGTGGTAACATGAGACGGAGTCTACAACCCACACAAGTTGCTCAGGTAGTGCAGCTTATCCAGGATGGCACATCAATGCGAGCTGTGGCAAGAAGGTTTGCTGTGTCTGTCAGCGTAGTATCCAGAGAATGGAGGCGCTACCAGGAGACAGGCCAGTACATCAGGAGACGTGGAGGAGGCCGTAGGAGGGCAACAACCCAGCAGCAGGACCGCTACCTCCGCCTTTGTGCAAGGAGGAACAGGAGGAGCACTGCCCTGCAAAATGACCTCCAGCAGGCCACAAATGTGCATGTGTCTGCTCAAACGGTCAGAAACAGACTCCATGAGGGTGATATGAGGGCCCGACGTCCACAGGTGGGGGTTGTGCTTACAGCCCAACACCGTGCAGGACGTTTGGCATTTGCCAGAGAACACCAAGATTGGCAAATTCGCCACTGGCGCCCTGTGCTCTTCACAGATGAAAGCAGGTTCACACTGAGCACATGTGACAGACGTGACAGAGTCTGGAGACGCTGTGGAGAATGTTCTGCTGCCTGCAACATCCTCCAACATGACCGGTTTTTGCATTGGGTCATTAATGGTGTGGGGTGGCATTTCTTTGGAGGGCTGCACAGCCCTCCATGTGCTCGCCAGAGGTAGCCTGACTGCCATTAGGTACCGAGATGAGATCCTCAGACCCCTTGTGAGACCATATGCTGGTGAGGTTGGCCCTGGGTTCCTCCTAATGCAAGACAATGCTAGACCTCATGTGGCTGGAGTGTGTCAGCAGTTCCTGCAAGACGAAGGCATTGATGCTATGGACTGGCCTGCCCGTTCCCCAGACCTGAATCCAATTGAGCACATCTGGGACATCATGTCTCGCTCTATCCACCAACGTCACGTTGCACCACAGACTGTCCAGGAGTTGGCAGATGCTTTAGTCCAGGTCTGGGAGGAGATCCCTCAGGAGACCGTCCGCCACCTCATCAGGAGCATGCACAGGCGTTGTAGGGAGGTCATACAGGCACATGGAGGCCACACACACTACTGAGCCTCATTTTGACTTGTTTTAAGGACATTACATCAAAGTTGGATCAGCCTGCAGTGTGTTTTTCCACTTTAGTTTTGAGGGTGACTCCAAATCCAGACCTCCATGGGTTGAAAAATTTGATTTCCATTTTTTAATTTTTGTGTGATTTTGTTGTCAGCACATTCAACTATGTATGGAACAAAATATTTCAGAAGAATATTTAATTAATTTAGATCTAGGATGTGTTATTTTTGTGTTCCCTTTATTTTTTTGAGCAGTGTATATATACACTCACCTAAAGAATTATTAGGAACACCTGTTCTATTTCTCATTTGCCTTCAGAACTGCCTTAATTCTACGTGGCATTGATTCAACAAGGTGCTGATAGCATTCTTTAGAAATGTTGGCCCATATTGATAGGATAGCATCTTGCAGTTGATGGAGATTTGAGGGATGCACATCCAGGGCACGAAGCTCCCGTTCCACCACATCCCAAAGATGCTCTATTGGGTTGAGATCTGGTGACTGTGGGGGCCATTTTAGTACAGTGAACTCATTGTCATGTTCAAGAAACCAATTTGAAATGATTCGAGCTTTGTGACATGGTGCATTATCCTGCTGGAAGTAGCAATCAGATGATGGGTACATGGTGGTCATGAAGGGATGGACATGGTCAGAAACAATGCTCAGGTAGCCCGTGGCATTTAAACGATGCCCAATTGGCACTAAGGGGCCTAAAGTGTGCCCAGAAAACATCCCCCACACCATTACACCACCACCACCAGCCTGCACAGTGGTAACAAGGGATGATGGATACATGTTCTCATTCTGTTTACGCCAAATTCGGACTCTACCATTTGAATGTCTCAACAGAAATCGAGACTCATCAGACCAGCAACATTTTTCCAGTCTTCAACAGTCCAATTTTGGTGAGCTCGTGCAAATTGTAGCCTCTTTTTCCTATTTGTAGTGGAGATGAGTGGTACCCGGTGGGGTCTTCTGCTGTTGTAGCCCATCCGCCTCAAGGTTGTGCATGTTGTGGCTTCACAAATGCTTTGCTGCATACCTCGGTTGTAACGAGTGGTTATTTCAGTCAACGTTGCTCTTCTATCAGCTTGAATCAGTCGGCCCATTCTCCTCTGACCTCTAGCATCCACAAGGCATTTTCGCCCACAGAACTGCCGCATACTGGATGTTTTTCCCTTTTCACACCATTCTTTGTAAACCCTAGAAATGGTTGTGCGTGAAAATCCCAGTAACTGAGCAGATTGTGAAATACTCAGACCGGCCTGTCTGGAACCAACAACCATGCCACACTCAAAATTGCTTAAATCACCTTTCTTTCCCATTCTGACATTCAGTTTGGAGTTCAGGAGATTGTCTTGACCAGGACCACACCCCTAAATGCATTGAAGCAACTGCCATGTGATTGGTTGACTAGATAATTGCATTAATAAGAAATAGAACAGGTGTGCCTAATAATTCTTTAGGTGAGTGTATATATACAGTACAGACCAAAAGTTTGGACACACCATCTCATTCAAAGAGTTTTCTTTATTTTCATGTCTATGAAAATTGTAGATTCACACTGAAGGCATCAAAACTATGAATTAACACATGTGGAATTATATACATAACAAACAAGTGTGAAACAACAGAAAATATGTCATATTCTAGGTTCTTCAAAGTAGCCACCTTTTGCTTTGATTACTGCTTTGCACACTCTTGGCATTCTATTGATGAGCTTCAAGAGGTAGTCCCCTGAAATGGTTTTCACTTCACAGGTGTGCCCTGTCAGGTTTAATAAGTGGGATTTCTTGCCTTATAAATGGGGTTGGGACCATCAGTTGCGTTGAGGAGAAGTCAGGTGGATACACAGCTGATAGTCCTACTGAATAGACTGTTAGAATTTGTATTATGGCAAGAAAAAAGCAGCTAAGTAAAGAAAAACGAGTGGCCATCATTACTTTAAGAAATGAAGGTCAGTCAGTCAGCTGAAAAATTGGGAAAACTTTGAAAGTAAGGGCTATTTGACCATGAAGGAGAGTGATGGGGTGCTGCACCAGATAACCTGGCCTCCACAGTCACCGGACCTGAACCCAATCAAGATAGTTTGGGGTGAGCTGGACCGCAGAGTGAAGGCAAAAGAGCCAACAATACTGCTGGATCGCAACTTTGTGCAATATAGTACATTGATGAACTGTGCCGACCGAATAGTGCTATATTAAGCTGATTCTTAGGAGACCTATGGTATAACAGGAAGATCGCTTTTTAGGAATAGAACCATCAGTGAGACCTACTGCCCTCTTATATTGCCGAGTCTCCAGTGACACTTTATGTTTTATTTATTACGCGACTATTTTGAGCACTGCTATATTTAATCACATAATCATTGTATTTTACCTTACAGGTTTTTTCACTCTACACAATTGTTTTATATCACTATTGGTTTATATTGCACTATATGTTTATATGCACACACGTCGATATATAATTATTTTTACGTTTTATCTGGAGAAATTCCCGGCACTGGCCACTGCTATAATTAATATCGGACACTCAGTCTGCTTATTCCCATGCAGCCTGGTCAACTCCGGCCATCCCCATCTAGTAGTTATATCAGTGGACTGATCAATGTATAATTTTTATCTGATATTGTATTTGGTGTTTTAATTGCAGCATTTTTTAGGGTAATATTCTGTTTAGGATACATATATATTCATTCATGTATGGTGACGATCTGTGTAATAATTGTCATTAATAAATAGTGTCACTTTGCTAACTTTGTGAACCAGGTATAAGAGTGCCCATTCTTTTTATTTTACATTTCAGGGGACTATCTCTTGAAGCTCATCAAGAGAATGCCAAGAGTGTGCAAAGCAGTAATCAAAGCAAAAGGTGGCTACTTTGAAGAACCTAGAATATGACATATTTTCAGTTGTTTCACACTTGTTTGTTATGTATATAATTCCACATGTGTTAATTCATAGTTTTGATGCCTTCATAGTCATGAAAATAAAGAAAACTCTTTGAATGAGAAGGTGTGTCCAAACTTTTGGTCTGTACTGTATATATATATTCATTTTATTAACCATATTTTGGGTGTAGAATCTGTTTTGGAATAAGGCTGGTTTGTAACTGCAGTATCATTCTAACTTTTTCCAATTCAGGAAGATTTATACATACTGTTGAAAATTATTCCTATATCACAGTATCATCTCCAAGGAACTGAGTGTATGGTTGATTATGTATATATATATATATATATATATATATATATATATATAATGATATAAATCTGAATTGAGTTCAATCTGAGACATCTGTCGGCTAAGAAAAAAACAGGTATCAAAGTAATTTAAAATATATTGTAGGGTATTATCACAATAAGGGATTTTGAGTTCAATCTGAGACATCTGTCGGCTGAGAAAAAAACAGGTATCAAAGTAATTAAAAATATATTGTAAGGTATTATCACAATAAGGAATTGTAAGGAATATATGTATATCCTATAGGTTATTTTGGCTTTCTAAAAAGGTTGCATATCATAAATTTTTATAATTTTATTGTCACCAATTTTATATTTGATTAATTTGCACTGTATTATTATTATTTTAATAAATATATATTTTGATTTACCACTGCCTTCTTTTTGTCGTCAAACTTAGCGCAGATCTCAAGCTCTTATTGGCTTGGTATTTATGGTAATAAGTTAGAATCTCCTCCCTTACAGATTCTAATTTATTTACATAAAGAATATAGACTGTTAATCACAAGCATTATAAATATACTGACAATTGTCAAAGTTGTCAGACAATTCAAAGCTACATAGTTGGTCAATCTGAAGTTTTGAGAAGATACAGTAAGATGGTTTATGTTTGTAAGCAGATGTAGCTGTGTAGCAGAGTGTGTGTCGTATCAGTTACAAACATTCGGTAGACAGTATGGCTGACCTCCAAGAATGGTGGGGACCGTAAGGTGGGTATTGTGTTTAAGGTGTTTGATAGGCAAGATGGGTCGACCACATAAGTTAAAAAAATAAAAAATACTGGTAGGCTTTCCACCAGTCACCTTTATTTCCAAAGATTACTTTAGGATCACAAACTGATTTACCACTTCTAACTCTTTCCAAAGGAGATCATCTACCTGCTTTCCTTTTTTCCACCTCCACAGTTTTTGAACCATGTCCCACCTCTTTTTAACAGCAGCCAATTTGCAAATTTGCAAATTTGCTAACATCAACATGCCATTCATTTTCTCTAATGCAGTGTACAGTCGTGGCCAAAAGTTTTGAGAATTACATAAATATTGGAAATTGGAAAAGTTGCTGCTTAAGTTTTTATAATAGCAATTTGCATATACTCCAGAATGTTATGAAGAGTGATCAGATGAATTGCATAGTCCTTCTTTGCCATGAAAATTAACTTAATCCCAAAAAAAACTTTCCACTGCATTTCATTACTGTCATTAAAGGACCTGCTGAGATCATTTCAGTAATCGTCTTGTTAACTCAGGTGAGAATGTTGACGAGCACAAGGCTGGAGATCATTATGTCAGGCTGATTGGGTTAAAATGGCAGACTTCACATGTTAAAAGGAGGGTGAAATCATTGTCTTCCATTGTTAACCATGGTGACCTGCAAAGAAATGCGTGCAGCCATCATTGCGTTGCATAAAAATGGCTTCACAGGCAAGGATATTGTGGCTACTAAGATTGCACCTCAATCAACAATTTATAGGATCATCAAGAACTTCAAGGAAAGAGGTTCAATTCTTGTTAAGAAGGCTTCAGGGCATCCAAGAAAGTCCAGCAAGCGCCAGGATCGTCTCCTAAAGAGGATTCAGCTGCGGGATCGGAGTGCCACCAGTGCAGAGCTTGCTCAGGAATGGCAGCAGGCAGGTGTGAGCGCATCTGCACGCACAGTGAGGCGAAGACTTTTGGAAGATGGCCTGGTGTCAAGAAGGGCAGCAAAAAAGCCACTTCTCTCCAAAAAAAAACATCAGGGACAGATTGATCTTCTGCAGAAAGTTTGGTGAATGGACTGCTGAGGACTGGGGCAAAGTCATATTCTCCGATGAAGCCTCTTTCCGATTGTTTGGGGCATCTGGAAAAAGGCTTGTCCGGAGAAGAAAAGGTTAGCGCTACCATCAGTCCTGTGTCATGCCAACAGTAAAGCATCCTGAGACCATTCATGTGTGGGGTTGCTTCTCATCCAAGGGAGTGGGCTCACTCACAATTTTGCCCAAAAACACAGCCATGAATAAAGAATGGTACCAAAACACCCTCCAACAGCAACTTCTTCCAACAATCCAACAACAGTTTGGTGAAGAACAATGCATTTTCCAGCACGATGGAGCACTGTGCCATAAGGCAAAAGTGATAACTAAATGGCTCGGGGACCAAAACGTTGACATTTTGGGTCCATGGCCTGGAAACTCCCCAGATCTTAATCCCATTGAGAACTTGTGGTCAATCCTCAAGAGGCGGGTGGACAAACAAAAACCCACTAATTCTGACAAACTCCAAGAAGTGATTATGAAAGAATGGGTTGCTATCAGTCAGGAATTGGCCCAGAAGTTGATTGAGAGCATGCCCAGTCGAATTGCAGAGGTCCTGAAAAAGAAGGGCCAACACTGCAAATACTGACTCTTTGCATAAATGTCATGTAATTGTCGATAAAAGCCTTTGAAACGTATGAAGTGCGTGTAATTATATTTCACTACATCACAGAAACAACTGAAACAAAGATCTAAAAGCAGTTTAGCAGCAAACTTTGTGAAAACTAATATTTGTGTCATTCTCAAAACTTTTGGCCACGACTGTACAGCATCCAGTCTTCCATTCATGGTGGAGTAGCTTTTGCTATAGGTCACTCACTATATGGGAGAAACTGGTTTCTGGTGGAAAAGAATTGTTAATCACATGAAGTGGGCAGAGTATGATGTAAGGCATTCTCTGTGCTGTGTGTGTCAAGGATGAAACAGAGGAGAATATGGTACAAAGCATCCCTTTAGAGCAGTGCAGACAGAATGTAGGTTGTATCACCCCCAGACCAGTCAGGTCACTAAAGAAAATTGGAGATCCAAAGACTGCAGGTAGCAGCCAGTCAGTGTGATAAGCAACAAAGCTACTGTTTACACATGAATTCAAAGGAGTTCAGCAAAAAGCAGGAGGCATCAGGGGTACCAACAATAAGACATTAGAGACTGTGTTGTTATAATTGAGTACAAAGACTGTGTTGTGTAAAGACTTCTATTAAAGAAGCCTTGCACCCCACCAACGTGGTGCATATGTAAGAGTGATGGATCTGTGTTTTACACCTGTGCCAGATCAGTTATTTTACCTTTCCTATTCTATCGTAATCTGTAAAACAGTTGTGCAGTTTACCATTCTTTTTTTTACAAGTCTTGTGTCCCTGACATTACCTATGACATCCTCAGCCAGTGCCACCACATTTGCTCTCCCATCTCGCTGTTTTCATGGTGAAATGGGACTCTGTGCTGGCCATCTAGGGTCAGCACTTAGTCCCATCTTGTCGTGGATGCCAGCAATAAGTGAAGGCATCCCATACTATATAATTAAAAGGGTTGTCTACTTTAGCATATGTGCAGCAGCTCCCTTCCTGGCTGCCTCGTTTCTGCGCTGCAGTAGTGGCCCCTGGAAACTAACAGTGTATAATGAAATCAAGCCAGCAAAGGAGGCAATATGGATAATCACAATACATTAGTAAGTGCCTTGTACAACTCCTTTAAATATATATGTAATGTATAATATATATCTGTGTGAAATACAAGTAGCAATAAATACAATAGTGCTAATTAAAATACTGCATTAATCTACAATTTTAAGTTGATAAATTGTAGTATATTATATGCAATAAATATTTAATGCAATGTTAATACATTAATAATTAAAAAGGGTCTGGTACCCATACATTAAAGGAGTTATGCTAAGTCTGAAAGTTATCTCCTATTCACATGATAAGAGATAACTTGCTAACTGCTGGGACCCCCACTGTTCATGTGAATGGGGGTCCCATGTTCCTGTCCTGGTGGAGTGGTAGGCCAAACTACCAGTAAAACGATAGGAATCAAAAGGTTAACTGCACCGCTAAACCAGTGCACAACCATTCGTGTTTGGTAAACAATTTTATGTACTGTATTTACAGTATATACCAAAAAAAAAAACTAAATAAATTCTTTCATAGATAAGTGCTAAGTCCGCTTCTTAATCCAGAATGATCTGCGATAAATGACAAAAATAAAGAATTAGTAATTTCCAATATTATAAAAAAGCAATGCAATGTGTGAAATCCAAACAATCACACTAAGACCTCATGCACATGACCGTAGGCTGTCTGTGCTCGTATTGCAGACTGCAAACGGCTAGTCCGCAATATACAGGCACTGGCTGTGTGCACCCCGTATAACGGATGTGAACCCATTGACTTGAATGGGTCTGCAATCCGCAAGATACGGAGCGGAGGCACGGATTGGAAGCACTTCCGTGGGATTTCCGTCCGTGCCTCCGCAGTGCTGACTGAATCTTGTGGATCGTGGACCCATTCAAGTAAATGGGGTCCGCATCCGCAAACAGCAGGCACATGGCTGATGCACGTGCATTAAAGACCGTTAGGCTAGGTCTACATGACGACATTTGTCGCGCAACATTTTGTTGCACCAATGTCGCGCGACAATTTTTATAATGGCAGTCTATGGTGTCGCACTGCAACATGCTGGGACTACGACGCAACAGTCGCAGAAAATCTTTTCGAGATGGATTTTTCTGCGACTGTCGCGTCGCAGCATGTCGCATGTTGCAGTGCGACACCATAGACTGCCATTATAAAAATTGTCGCGCGACATTGGTGCAACAAAATGTTGCGCAACAATTGTTGCAGTGTAGTTGTGCCCTATCTGTTGCGCGACTTATTGTCGCACGACAAATGTCGTCGTGTAGACCTAGCCTTATTTGCGGCCCACAGCACGAGCAGCAGGTGCACACGTTTGTGTGCATGAGCTCTAAATAAGAATAAATCCAACCCTACTACACTGAAAGAGACATTTCAAGAGGAAATATCAAATAGAATTTTTAAGGCAAGTCTCATAAAATAGCATTCAGTGTGTCTGAGTGTCTAATCTCACAATCTATTCTGCCTCTCTCTAAAATTCCTTGCCTACCCCCCCCCCCCTCCTCAATGAGGGAATATAATCAATAATGGCAAATTTGAAATGGTTCACTGAGTATTCTGCCTCCTGGAAATATCTAGGAGCCAGTAGTCCCAATTAGGCTACTTTCACACTCGCGTTTGATGCGGATCCGTTATGGATCAGCACAGACGGATCCGTTCAGATAATGCAACTGTCTGCATCCGTTCAGAACGGATCCGTTTGTATTATCTTTAACATAGCCAAGACGGATCCGTCTTGAACACCATTGAAAGTCAATGGAGGACGGATCCGTTTTCTATTGTGTCAGATTGTGTCAGTGAAAACGGATACGTCCCAATTGACTTACATTGTGTGTTAGGACGGAACCGTTTGGCTCAGCTTCGTCAGACGGACACACTGCAAGCAGCATTTTGATGTCCGCCTCCAAAGCGGAAAGAAGACGGAACGGAGACAAACTGATGCATTCTGAGCGGACCCTTTTCCATTCAGAATGCATTAGGCTACTTTCACACTGCCGTTTCAAGGCTCTCACAAGCGGCCCCAAACGGATCAGTTTAGCCCCAATGCATTCTGAATGGATAAGGATCCATTCAGAATGCATCAGTTTGGCTCCGTTCCGCCTCCATTCCGCTCTGGAGGCGGACACCAAAACGCTGCTTGCAGCGTTTTGGTGTCTGCCTGGCGTTGCGGAGCCAAACGGATCAGTCCTGACTTACAATGTAAGTCAATGGGGACGGATCCGTTTACATTGACACAATATTGGTGCAATTGTAAACGGATCCGTCCCCTATTGACTTTCAATGTAAGTCAAGATGGATCCGTTTGACTTGCATGAGGCCTTACACTTACACTTTGACTTTTTTTTTACTTAGTTATGCATACAGATCCGTACTGAACGGATACCAGCGTTTGCATTTATAGATGCGGATCCGTCTGTGCAGATACCAGACGGATCCGCACCAAACACAGGTGTGAAAGTAGCCTTAAGGGCAAAACTGATCAGTTTTGGACCGCTTGTGAGATTCCTGAATGGATCTCACAAACTGAAACCAAAACGCCAGTGTGAAAGTAGCCTTACCTGTGTGTATAGATGAATCAAATACAAACCGGATTCCAAAAAAGTTGGGACACTAAACAAATTGTGAATAAAAACTGAATGCAATGATGTGGAGATGGCAAATGTCAATATTTTATTTGTAATAGAACGTAGATGACAGATCAAACGTTTAATCCAAGTAAATGTATCATTTTAAAGGAAAAATACGTTGATTCCAATTTTCACGGTGTCAACAAATCCCAAAAAAGTTGGGACAAGTAGCAATAAGAGGCTGGAAAAAGTAAATTTGAGCATAACGAAGAGCTGGAAGACCAATTAACACTAATTAGGTCAATTGGCAACATGATTGGGTATAAAAAGAGCTTCTCAGAGTGGCAGTGTCTCTCAGAAGCCAAGATGGGTAGAGGATCACCAATTCGCACAATGTTGCGCAGAAAGATAGTGGAGCAATATCAGAAAGGTGTTACCCAGCGAAAAATTGCAAAGACTTTGCATCTATCATCATCAACTGTGCATAACATCATCCGAAGATTCAGAGAATCTGGAACAATCTCTGTGCGTAAGGGTCAAGGCCGTAAAACCATACTGGATGCCCGTGATCTCCGGCCCCTTAAACGACACTGCACCACATACAGGAATACTACTGTAAAGGAAATCACAGAATGGGCTCAGGAATACTTCCAGAAACCATTGTCAGTGAACACAATCCACCGTGCCATCCGCCGTTGCCAGCTGAAACTCTACAGTGCAAAGAAGAAGCCATTTCTAAGCAAGATCCACAAGCTCAGGCGTTTTCACTGGGCCAGGGATCATTTAAAATGGAGTGTGGCAAAATGGAAGACTGTTCTGTGGTCAGACGAGTCACGATTTAAAGTTCTTTTTGGAAATCTGGGACGCCATGTCATCCGGACCAAAGAGGACAAGGACAACCCAAGTTGTTATCAACGCTCAGTTCAGAAGCCTGCATCTCTGATGGTATGGGGTTGCATGAGTGCGTGTGGCATGGGCAGCTTGCATGTCTGGAAAGGTACCATCAATGCAGAAAAATATATTCAGGTTCTAGAACAACATATGCTCCCATCCAGACGTCATCTCTTTCAGGGAAGACCCTGCATTTTTCAACAAGATAATGCCAGACCACATTCTGCATCAATCACAACATCATGGCTGCGTAGGAGAAGGATCCGGGTACTGAAATGGCCAGTCTGCAGTCCAGATGTTTCACCTATAGAGAACATTTGGGGCATCATAATGAGGAAGGTGCAACAAAGAAGGCCCAAGACGATTGAACAGTTAGAGGCCTGTATTAGACAAGAATGTGAGAGCATTCCTATTTCTAAACTTGAGAAACTGGTCTCCTCGGTCCCCAGACGTCTGTTGAGTGTTGTAAGAAGAAGGGGAGATGCCACACAGTGGTGAAAATGGCCTTGTCCCAACTTTTTGGGGATTTGTTGACACCATGAAATTCTGATTCACCATATTTTTCCCTTAAAATGGTACATTTTCTCAGTTTAAACTTTTGTTCCGTGATTTATGTTCTATTCTGAATAAAATATTAGAAGTTGGCACCTCCACATCATTGCATTCAGTTTTTATTCACGATTTGTATAGTGTCCCAACTTTTTTGGATTCCGGTTTGTACTACATTCAGTAGTCATCTTACCCACGTAGATGACAAGCTCTTTTGGGTCATAGGATGAAGAAAATGGTATCAGTATCAGTGAGCAGTTGTTGAAATTCAAACAGCGAAAAAATCCTGGTCTTTATTCTGAGTCCAGAATAGAAATAGTACTCCTTGGACCAATATCTGTTTAACAAGTTAATCATGTAAATTGTGTAACCTCCAACAGAGAAACAGTGATCAGTGTAAAATCTTTAGGGTCCATTCACACATCCGTGTGTGTTTTGCGGATACGCGGATCCACAAAACACGGACAGCATTTTGCAGACCGCACATTGCCGGCACTAAGAGAATATGCCTATTCTTGGCCGCTATTGCGGACAAGAATAGGACATGTTCTATTTTTTTCAGGATCGGAATTGCGGACTCGGAAGCGCGGAACCTGTCCTTGTACAGCATGAAGTATGGGGGGCTGTACACTTAAATATAGCGCTGAGAAGCAAGTTTAATTAGATCAAAGCATAGCATTGTGGATGTGCGATCCAGTTCTGTTTTCTCCCCCTGAAAATGGGGATTTTTAGGAAACAAAGGTGCTGAGGGTGCTGTTCAAACATAAAAAAGCAGTACTCACCTCACAGATACCCTGCCTGAGCCCATGTCGCTTTTTGTTCCCTGGTCCACTGATAATGTGCCAACTCAGGGATATATGACCGCTGCAGCCAATCACTTGCCACAGCAAAAACCTGCTACACCTTACAGATTGACTCTGAAAGGTAAAATACTGGTGGGACAATCCGGTTGAGACATCATGAGGCCAGACACCCCAAAATTCGATCCAGTAGCTTAGCATTCTGGGCCTGACAATATGGCTCTTCTTCCATACAGATATTATATTAATTATACTCAATAGTAATAAGATCGGGCACAGTCTGCGTACAAGACACAACCTCTGCCTGATGACAAAATATAATCATGCTCCTCCTCCTACATATAGGGTGCTACGCACTACTATAATGTTACATGTGTAATTATACATAACAGACTGTACATAAAATGAAGGTGATCCATATTTTAGCTGGTCGGAGAGTTTTGACCTATTTTCTTAAAAGGATATTTCATTTCATTTTTGAACTGAGCCCACCTAACATTAATGTGACTTCCTCCGACAATTCGCTCAGCCAGCTTACTTGGAGTGTTGGCTCCACCTGCTACCAATTTAAATTCCTAACCCACCCAAGACAGCTGGCTTGGTACTTAAGTGGTTGCTAAAAATGTTGTTGTACATTTGGTTTGTGTATACCTAATTGTTTTTTCTCCTTGCTTTAATGCTCTCACTTTGCATGTTTTCCCTAATGCATACTGTGCGATGTGAGCCTCAGCCTCCGTAGATGTTGGTTACTGTGTTAATGTGTGTATTGATCCGCAGTGTAATAATAACTGCTTTATAATGCTTAACTACTCTTCATTATTTGTTTTATGTATTTTCTAAAATAATAGCTATAACATTTGTGCAGATTTATATTGTTAACCTTTGACCAAAGTCATGTAATACTTGTAACTAGACACTATTTTCAGTAAGGAGCGTGTATATGCTAACCTCCCTCTACATACTATAGCTTTACACCGGCCGAACTACCACAACTGAAACTAGGTTTCTGAGTTAGGGTACTTTCACATTTGCATTGTTGGATTCCGGCAGGCAGTTCCGTCGCCGGAACTGCCTGCCGTATCCGGAAATCTGTATGCAAACGGATAGCATTTGTAGACGATCCAGATGCGGATCCGTCTCACAAATATATTGCAATACTGGATCCGTCTCTCCCAAATTTTGTACGGAGAGAATACAGCAGCGGCCAAATACCGTAAGAGTGACTGAACTGAAGCATATTAGGTATCGCCGCGTCCGTAATGACTAGCTCTATAAATATATCACATGATCCACTCTGTACGATAAACACCATAAAAAAATTAAAAAATTAAACAGTGTAAAAAAAACCCCCATTTTTGTCACCTTACATCTCAAAAAGTGCAATACTGAGCGATAAAAAAGGCATATGTCCCACAAAATGGTATCAATAAAACCATCACCTCATCCCGCAAAAAATTTGCCTTTACCTAAGACAATCGCCCAAAAAATAAAAAAACTGTAGCTCTCAGAACATGGAGACACTAAAACATCATTTTTTTTTGTTTAAAAACTGCTATTATTGTGCTAAAGTGAAATAAAATAAAAAAAGTATACATATTAGGTATCGCCACGTCCGTAACAACCAGCTCTATAAAAATATCACATGACCTAACCCCTTAGGTGAACACCGTAAAAAAAAAAAAAGTGTTAAAAAAAATAAAACATTTTTGTCACCTTACATCACGGAAATTGCAACACCAAGCGATCAAAAAGGCATATACCCCCTAAAATAGTACCAATCACACCGTCACCTCATCCCGCAAAAAATTTGTTCTTACCTAAGACAATTGGTCAAAAAAATAAAAAAGCTATGGCTCCCAGACTATGGATACACTAAAATATCATTATTTTGGTTTCAAAAATTCTATTATTGTTTAAAACTTAAATAAATAAGAAAAAGTATACATATTAGGTATTGCCACGTCCGTAACGATCTGATCTATAAAAAAAGTTACATGACCTTATCCCTCAGGTAAACGCTCTAAAAATAAATAAATAAAAACTGCGCCAAAACAACCAATTTTTTGGTAACCTTGCCCCATAAAGTGTAATAATGAATGATCAAAAAATCATATGTACCCAAAAATGGTACCAATAAAAACATCAACTTTTCCTGCAAAAAACTAGGCCATACACAAGACGATCGGTTAACAAAGTTTGTAAAATCAGTTTTGTATACCTTGGGGGGGGGGGGGGGGGGGTGTAGTTTCTAAAATGGGGTCATTTTTGGGTGGTTTCTATTATGTAAGCCTCACAAAGTGACTTCAGACCTGAACTGGTCCTTAAAAAGTGGGTTTCAAGATTTGCTTCCAAACTTCTAAGCCTTCTAACATCCTCAAAAAATACAATGTCATTTTCAAAATGATCCAAACATGAAGTAGACATATGGGAAATGTAAAGTAATAACTATTATATGAGGTATTACTATCTATTATAAAAGTAAAGAAATTGAAATTAAAAAATTTGGGAATTAAAAAAAATAAAAAAATTATTTGGGATTTTTTCTCAAATAAAGGTGAAATATATTGATTCAAATTTATGACTTTCATGAACTACAATGTGTCACGGGAAAACAATCTCAGAATGGCTTAGATAAGTAAAAGTGTTCCAAAGCTATTACCACATAAAGTGACACATGTCAGATTTGCAAAAAATGGCCTGGGCAGAAGAGCGAAAACTGGCCCTGGCGTAGAAGGGGTTAAGATGTGATTCTTTTTGCATTGATACTGATATTGTTGATATCCTGACCTGGTTAAACTGAACTGGCTAAACATGTTTTTTGATTTCTAATTATTGAAAATATAAAATAAAGAATTAAAAAAAATTCTTACAGCTTGTCAAGCCCAAGAGAAGAATTTTAAAATCATGTCTTGCTGGTATTGTGTCCTGAAACACTGTATAAAATCCACCCCTCCGTTCTTGGTGCTTGCTGGCAGTGCAACACAGAGGTTGGTACAATGACACATACAGTCAGGTCCATAAATATTGGGACGTCAACACAATTCTAACATTTTTGGCTGTATACACCACCACAATGGATTTGAAATGAAATGAAGATGATGTGCTTTGACTGCAGACTGTCAGCTTTAATTTGAGGTTATTTACATCCAAATCAGGTGAACGGTGCAGGAATTACAACAGTTTGCATATGTGCCTCCCACTTGTTAAGGGACCAAAAGTAATGGGACAATTGGCTTCTCATCTGTTCCATGGTCAGGTGTGTGTTATTCCCTCATTATCCCAATTACAATGAGCAGATAAAAGGTTCAGAGTTCATTTAAAGTGTGCTATTTGCATTTGGAATCTGTTGCTGTCAACTCTCAAGATGAGATCCAAAGAGCTGTCACTATCAGTGAAGCAAGCCATCATTAGGCGGAAAAAACACAACAAACCCATCAGAGAGATAGCAAAAACATTAGGCCTGGCCAAAACAACTGTTTGGAACATTCTTAAAAAGAAGGAACGCACCTGTGAGCTCAGCAACACCAAAAGACCTGGAAGACCACGGAAAACAACTGTGGTGGATGACCGAAGAATTCTTTCCCTGGTGAAGAAAACACCCTTCACAACAGTTGGCCAGATCAAGAACACTCTCCAGGAGGTAGGTGTATGTGTGTCAAAGTCAACAATCAAGAGAAGACTTCACCAGAGTGAATACAGAGGGTTCACCATAAGATGTAAACCATTGGTGAGCCTCAAAAACAGGAAGGCCAGATTAGAGTTTGCCAAACGACATCTAAAAAAGCCTTCACAGTTCTGGAACAACATCCTATGGACAGATGAGACCAAGATCAACTTGTACCAGAGTGATGGGAAGAGAAGAGTATGGAGAAGGAAATAAACTGCTCATGTTCCTAAGCATACCACCTCATCAGTGAAGCATGGTTGTGGTAGTGTCATGGCGTGGGCATGTATGGCTGCCAATGGAACTGGTTCTCTTGTATTTATTGAAGATGTGACTGCTGACAAAAGCAGCAGGATGAATTCTGAAGTGTTTCGGGCAATATTATCTGCTCATATGCACATATTCAGCCAAATGCTTCAGAACTCATTGGACGGCGCTTCACAGTGCAGATGGACAATGACCCAAAGCATACTGCAAAAGCAACCAAAGAGTTTTTTAAGGGAAAGAAGTGGAATGTTATGCAATGGCCGAGTCAATCACCTGACCTGAATCCGATGGAGCATGCATTTCACTTGCTGAAGACAAAACTGAAGGAAAAATGCCACAAGAACAAGCAGGAACTGAAGACAGTTGCAGTAGAGGCCTGGCAGAGCATCACTATGGATGAAACCCAGCGTCTGCTGATGTCTATGCGTTCCAGACTTCAGGCTGTAATTGACTGCAAAGGATTTGCAACCAAGTATTAAAAAGTGAACGTTTGATTTGTGATTATTATTATGTCCCATTACTTTTGGTCCCTTAGCAAGTGGGAGGCACATATGCAAACTGTTGTAATTCCTACACCGTTCACCTGATTTGGATGTAAATACCCTCAAATTAAAGCTGACAGTCTGCAGGTAAAGCACATCTTGTTCGTTTCATTTCAAATGCATTGTGGTGGTGTATAGAGCCAAAAATGTTAGAATTGTGTCAACGTCCCAATATTTATGGACCTGACTGTATAGTATCTGGTGGTCATGCCTGGCTATTTAGCATTTCTGGAATACCATTTTTGATATCTACAAGTAGGTGATAGATAATTACCTGACTCTGACTCCTAAAACAGCCCTCCCCTCCCCTCCCCAATATCTGGAACTCTCTCTCTGATTAAGAAGGGCCTAGTATGTTATTTTTTGATAGCGGCTTGCTCGGTCATTCCTAGACAATGGAGGTTGACTCTTCAGAAAAAGGAGATCTACACTCAATGTCCTGTATTGAGTGCCTTTGAAGAACTTTGGCAATCTAAAGTAATGTAGGAAATTCAAAGCACTCCATATTAATCTTTGCAATTTAATTCAGAATTTTATTAGTGTGAAAACATATCCAGCTTGAAGTACATCCGTTTTGTTTTATCGCCACATGTAAAAAATACCTTGGGTATTTGGCGTTGACTGTGACCCCTTGGATTGAAGAACAGATCACTAACATGGATCTCCTGAATCGAATTAAGACACTTCAGATGCAGTTTTGTGCACTTGACTCCCCTGGACTGCCTTTAACCGCTTTACGTCCGCCCATAGGATATAAACGTCCTATGGGTGGACGTCTATTTCTGAAAGCACGTTTTAAAACGTCTTTTCAGAAATAGCAGCTGCACGCTAATCGTGCAGCTGCTGATCGGGTTGCCCGCTG
Organism: Bufo bufo; assembly: GCF_905171765.1. Taxonomy (NCBI): domain Eukaryota; kingdom Metazoa; phylum Chordata; class Amphibia; order Anura; family Bufonidae; genus Bufo; species Bufo bufo. Next base: position 445,805,349 of record NC_053389.1, on the reverse strand, counting down.
TCAGTGACAGCAGGGCAACCCTAAGACAAGGCAGGGACAGTGCCCAGGTGTCCCTGCCTTCCGGATCGCTGCAGACACAGCGCTCACCGAGCGCTGTGTATGCAGAGAAGGAAGCGCTATGCGCTTCCTGTTCCGGCCCGGCGGTCATGTGACCGCCGGGACCGGAGAGTGCAGGGGCTGTGTGAGGTCTCTCAGAGACCTCGATCAGCCCTGCTCTGAGGCTGTACAGCGCTGGATTGCTGCTGTACAGCCTCTCTAGGGGTGTATTTGTGTCAGCCCCAGTTACAGGAGAAATCAACAGTGAGAAAAAAAAAAAAAAAAAGTGAAGTAAATGTCCCCCAGAGGTCTTGTATGACCTTATGGGGGACGAAAAGTGTAAAATAAAAAAAATAAAAATAAAAGGTTGAAAATAAAAAAATAAAAAAAAGTTTCACATGTAAAAAAAAAAAGTCCCCAAGTAAGGAATGAAAAAAAAAGGTTAAAAATAGAAAAAATAAAAAAAAGTATACATATTAGGTATTGCCGCGTCCGTAAAAACCAGCTCTATAAAAATATCACATGACCTAACCCCTCTGGTGAACACCGTAAAAAAAAAAAAAAAAAAACTGTGTCAAAACAAGCAATTTTTGTCACCTTGCATCACAAAAGGTGCAACACCAAGTGATCAAAAACGCGTATGTCCCACAAAATAGTACCAATAAAACCGTCACCTCATCCCGCAAAAAATGAGCCCCTACATAAGAAAATCTCTCAAAAAATAAAAAAAACTATAGCTCTCAGAACATGGACAGATTAAAACATAATTTTTTTGTTTCAAAAATGCTATTATTGTGCAAAACTTTAATAAATGAGAAAAAGTATACATATTAGGTATCGCCACGTCCGTAAAAATCTGCTCTATAAAAATGTCACTTGACTGAACCCCTCAGGTGAACGCTGTAAAAATAAATAAATCGAAACTGTGCTAAAACAACCAATTTTTTGGTCACCTTGCCCCATAAAGTGTTATAATGAATGATCAAAAAATCATATGTACCCAAAAATAGTACTAATAAAACTGGCACCTTATCCCCTAGTTTCCAAAATGGGGTCACTTCTTGGGAGTTTCTACTGTAAGGGTGCATCAGAGGGCTTCAAATGGGACATGGCATCTAAAAACTATGTGGAGTTCCTTTTCTTCTGCGCCCTGCCGTGTGCCCATACAGCAGTTTATGACCACATGTGGGGTGTTTCTGTAAACCGCAGAATCTGGGTAATAAATATTGAGTTTTGTTTGGCTGTTAACCATCGATGTGTTAAAGAAAAAAATTGATTAAAATGGAAAATCTGCCAAAAAAGTGAAATTTAAAAATTTGATCTCCATTTTCCTTTAATTCTTGTGGAACGCCTAAAGGGTTAACAAAGTTTGTAAAATCGGTTTTGAATACCTTGAGGGGTGTAGTTTCTACAATGGGGTCATTTATGGGGGTATCCACTATGTAGGCCCCACAACGTGACTTCAGACCTGAACTGGTCCTTAAAAAGTGGGTTTTGGCAATTTTCTTAAAAATTTGAAGAATTGCTTCTAAACTTCTAAGCCTTCTAACGTCCTAAAAAAATAAAATGACATTTCCAAAATGATGCCAACATAAAGTAGACATATGGGGAATGTTAAGTAATAAATATTTTATGAGGTATCACTTTCTGTTTTAAAAGCAGAGAAATTGAAATTTAGAAAATTGCAAATTTTTCTAATTTTTGGGTAAATTTGGGATTTTTTCATAAATAAAAGTGAAATATTTTGACTCAAATTTATGACTATCATGAAGTACAATGTGTCACGAGAAAACAATCTCTGAATGACTTGGATAAATAAAGGCGTTCCAAAGTTATTACCACATAAAGTGAGATATGTCAGTTTTGCAAAATTTGGCCTGGTCAGGAAGAGGGCAAATGGCCCAGATGGCAGGTGGTTAAAGGGGTTGTGCAGCCTGTTTGTATTAATGACCTACCCTCAGGATAGGTCACCAATATCTGATTGGTGGGGGTCTGACACCCGGTATTCTGGCCCATCAGCTGATTCAAGAGTAGGTCTCGCTCCATGTGAGCACTACTTCCTCCTTATTACACTGCCCGTCGTCTGGGAAGCGCAGTGTAATTACAAGTACTCGGCCCATTCACTGCGCTGCTTCTGCAAGGGAGATGATGCATAGTGTAATGAAGAGGAAGCAGTGCTTGCTAGTGTTGAGCACGAATATTCGAAAAGCTAATTTTTATCTCGAATATCGCCACCTCGTGAATTCCCGAATATAGTGCTATATATTCGTTATATCGAATATTCGTCATTTTTTCCATCTGAACACATGATTCCTCCATGCTTCTTGCTTGTGGGCCAATGAGTCATTATTCTAAAATATTTGAATATTCTAAAATACAAATATATAGCACTATATTCAATATAGTGCTATATATTCGTATTTTAGAATATTTGTCATTTTTTTCCATCTGAAGTCATGATTCCTCCCTGCTTAAGTTGCTTGTGGGCCAATAACTCAATGACAATTAAAAGGTAATCGGGGACCTGAAAGGTTAATTGCATCGGAAACATGTATCTGGGTACATAAGAGTGATATTCATAATATTCGGATTCTTTCGAAAGTTCTTACGGAAATATCTTCAACGTTCAAAAATAAATTTGTATGGTTAAAAGAAGTTACTCTAGATATACAAGTGGTGTCCTAATTTCCAGGTACTCTTACTTAACAGATTCCATTTGCTGGTTTCATTCTCATATAATATCGAAAATACTCTTGAATAAAATGGCATGCGATATATGTTGGTTTCGTGAGAGATATATAACACACTTCAGTGCACTCGTTTAACTCAAGGTTTGGCGTCCTCGCTACTTCTATTTCCCACGCTTAGCTAGCACTGCATTCTGACCTTTGTTCGTGTTCCGGTGCCGGTTCACTTAGGACCGAAGCTTTCTTGCACGTAGGTAGGTCTATATTGAAGAAGTAAGGAAGCTTTTTTCGATGATTTTTTTCAATCGCAAAGAGTTCTTAATGAATAAAACCGGCAATGCTTAAAGAGCGAGTCTTCTTAATCTTTCATGGGGGATGTACCAACTGCGTTTCGGGACTACGGTCCCTTCCTCAGTGGATTTTTTGGGAGTGTTGTATGCTGCTAACGATTTTGCACTTTATAGACTTTCTTCTAAAGTATGATACAGGATTGCTGCTACCTATTGTACCCCATTCACTTATTTTTTATCTTAATTGTTTAGATGTGTTTTAGATGGTGAGTGCTGGTTTAACAAATATTTGATTACTTATTTGTTTAGTGTTTAAATAAATTGCTCTTAATTTTTCTCCATTGTCAGTGAGTGCCCAGTTTTTACTTTGTAATTTTTAAAGGGTTTCTGTCACCCCACAAAACTCATTTTTTTTTTTTGGATACTTAGATTCCTTATAGCGCGATATAGGAGAATATAATAGTCTTACTTACTTTCATGCGGCCGATTCTTTAGAAAACGAAGTTTTATAATATGTAAATCAGGGCTCTACCAGCAAGTAGGGCGTCTACTTGCTGGTAGCCGCAGCAGAAAACCGCCCCCTCGCCGTGTTGATTGATAGGGCCAGCCGTGATCTCCTCCTCCGGCCGGCCCTGTCAGTATTTCAAAAATCGCGCGCCTCTGGTCCTTCGGCGCAGGCGCTCTGAGATGAGGAGGCTCGTCTCCTCAGCACTCCCTCAGTGCGCCTGCGCCGATGACATCACCGAAAGAGAAGACGTCATCGGCGCAGGCGCACTGAGGGAGTGCTGAGGAGGCGAGCCTCCTCATCTCAGAGCGCCTGCGCCGAATGACCAGAGGCGCGCGATTTTTGAAATACTGACAGGGCCGGCCGGAGGAGGAGATCACGGCTGGCCCTGTCAATCAACACGGCGAGGGGGCGGATTTCTGCTGCGGCTACCAGCAAGTAGACGCCCTACTTGCTGGTAGAGCCCTCATTTACATATTATAAAACTTCGTTTTCTAAAGAATCGGCCGAATGAAAGTAAGTAAGACCATTATATTCTCCTATATCGCGCTATAAGGAATCTAACTATCCAAAAAAAAAAAGAAGAGTTTTGTGGGGTGACAGAAACCCTTTAACTTATATAGAAGGGGTAATTCTATCTGACTGTGAGCACAACATCGTGATTCTTGACACATTGGTGCAGCTTTATCCCTCTTTCCAATTCTAAAAAATATTCGCGAAATATCACGAATTCGAATATGACCCCTGACGCTCATCACTAGTGCTCGCATGGAGCACTTCCTGGAGCTAAAATGACCTTGAAGGGGGAAGTTATCATTATGGGAGACTTCAATCTTCCTGATGTAAACTGGAAAACCAAAATAGCTAGTTCTGCCAGGAGTACAGATATTCTAAATTCCCTACTGGGATTATCTCTACAGCAAGTAGTTGAGGAGCCAACCCGGAAGGAGGCCATTTTAGATTTAGTATTCACAAATGGGAATTTTGTATCTGATATTACTGTAGGGCAGTGGTGGCGAACCTTTGGCACTGGTGCCAGAGGCGGCACTCGGAGCCCTCTCTGTGGGCACCCGCACCATGGAAAAAGTCTAAGGTGTACCAATATGCCATAGACTTTTCCTGCCATTTATCAGCACAGGGCGCACTATGAACAGCACAGGCAGCGCAGGGCGCACTATGAACAGCACAGGCAGTGCATTGAATGTAGGCAGGATATTATAACTAAATTATAAAAGTACATGGAAGATATACTATATTGGTATTCATATTCAGGCTCGGACTGGCCCACAGGGGTACAGGTGAATCCCCCGGTGGGCGCCTGAGCAAGGTAGGCCCCTAGTCTCCCACCCCCTGCACAAGTGGCTCATAGCACAGTAGACTTACTGCACTACATACATATATTCAATGTACAGCACCTCAACCAGCCGATGCATATAAAAAAAACTTGTTAGATTATTTATTATATTTGAATATATCCGTATGGTGGGCCCCCAAAATAAATTTTACTGGTGGGCCCTAGGGACCCCAGTCTGACACTGTTCATATTAAATTGCAGTGTTGACACTTTGCGATAAATAAGTGGGTTTTGGGTTACAGTTTGGGCACTCTGTCTGTAAAAGGTTCGCCACCACTGCTGTAGGGGAAGCTTGGGATCTAGTGATCACCAGTCAGTGTGGTTTACTATAAGTACAGTGACTGAGTCACACCACACAAAAACAAAAGTTTTAGATTTTAGAAAAACTGACTTTTCTAAAATTAGATTAGTGGTATACGAGTCCCTATCAGATTGGAACAGTTTCATTGGAGTTCAGGAGAAATGGGACTACTTAAAAGTGGCACTATTGAAGGCAACAGAAAATTGCATTAGGCTTGTCAGTAAAAGCAAAAAAAGGAAGAGACCACTGTGGTACTCAGCAGAAGTGGCCAAAATCATTAAAAACAAAAAGATAGCATTTAGGAATTATAAAAAATAACAAAACAAGGATGACAGGCAAATTTATAAGATTATGCAGAGAGAGGCCAAAAAAGTTATAAGAGCTTCTAAAGCACAGGCAGAAGAGAAATTAGCTCAGTCAGGGGAAAAAGGCGATAAGGCATTCTTCAGATACATAAATGAAAAAAGGAAACTAAAACAGATTTATTTAACCAATCACTGGCAACAGGAGTCGTCCCAGAAGATTGAAAATTAGCAAATGTTGTGCCCATTCACAAGAAAGGTAGTAGGGAGGAATCGGGCAACTATAGGCCAGTAAGCCTGACATCAATAGTGGGGAAATTAATGGAAACCATACTTAAGGAGAGGATTGTGGAACATCTAAAATCCCATGGATTGAAAGATGAAAAACAGCATGGGTTTACTTCAGGGAGATCATGTCAAACTAATCTTATTGATTTTTTTGATTGGGTGACTAAAATAATAGATGGTGGAGGTGCAGTAGACATCGCTTATCTAAACTTTAGTAAGGCTTTTGATACTGTCCCACATAGAAGGCTTATCAATAAATTGCAGTCTTTGGGATTGGACTCCCATATTGTTGAATGGATTAGGCAGTGGCTGAGGGACAGACAACAGAGGGTCGTAGTCAATGGAGTATATTCAGACCATGGTATTGTCACCAGTGGGGTACCTCAGGGATCTGTTCTGGGACCCATATTGTTTAATATCTATATCAGCAAAATTGCAGAAGGCCTCGATGGTAAGGTGTGTCTTTTTGCTGATGACACAAAGATTTGTAACAGGGTTGATGTTCCTGGAGGGATACACCAAATGGAAAAGGATTTAGGAAAACTAGAGTAATGGTCAAAAATCTGGCAACTAAAATTTAATGTTGATAAGTGCAAGATAATGCACCTGGGGCATAAAAAACCAAGATCAGAATATAAAATCAGTGATACAGTCCTAACCTCAGTATCTGAGGAAAGGGATTTAGGGATCATTATTTCAGAAGACTTAAAGGTAGGCAGACAATGTCATAGAGCAGCAGGAAATGCTAGCAGAATGCTTGGGTGGATAGGGAGAGGCATTACCAGTAGAAAGAGGGAGGTGCTTATGCCGCTCTACAGAGCACTAGTGAGACCTCATTTGGAGTATTGTGCGCAGTACTGGAGACCAGGGCCGGATTAAGAGCATCATGGGCCTGGTGCAGAAGATTTTAATGCAGAAGATTTTAATGGGCCTTTTTATAGAAAATTAAAACGCAACGCAGAGCAACTTTTTATAGCACAAATAAAGTGTGAATTTACGCAAAATTACACATGTGAAAATATGCATGCATAAAGTTGAAGTGTGAACGGGTCTGCGTAATCCCATTCAAGTCTATTGGACTAAAGTTCATGCGTAATTTTGAAGCAGATTTACGCACGGGTTTGCGTGTGAAAAATCTGCTGTGTGAACTTAGCCTAAGTGTACATCTCTGGCCACAGTTTAAATATACAGCCATCTATATAGATGGCTGTATTATGTATAGCCACCCCCCAAGGAGTTAACTAGTGCTGCTGGATATGTCATTCAGGAGCATGAAAAAGCTATTCACGTCTAGCTTTTCCATGCTCCTGAATGGCATATGTGTTTATAAAAGCTAATCTATTATAAGCAGATATGCCATTGAGGAGCTTGGAAAACATAGGTAGGCAAGAAATAGCTTTTCCATGCTCCTGAATGGCATATCTGCTTATATGCATACATGATTATAATAGCCAAGCTATTATATGCAGATCTGCCATTCAGGAGCATGGAAAAGCTAGGTGAGTCACCTAGCTTTTCCATGCTCCTGAATGGCAGATCTGCCTTTAGGCATATCTGTCTGTAATAGCTGAACTATTATAAGCAGATATATCATTCAGGAGCATGGAAAAGCTAGGTGACAATTTCTCACCTAGCTTTTCCATGCTCCTGAATTGCAAATCTGCCTTTAGGCATATCTGTTTATAATAGCTGATCTATTATAAGCAGATATACCACTCAGGAGCATTGAAGAGCTAGGTGACTATTTCTCACTTAGCTTTTCCATGCTCCTGAATGGCATATCTGTTTATAATAGATCAGGCTCAGCTATTATAAAGATATATATGCCTATAAGCAGATATGCAATTCAGGAGCATGGAAAAGCTAGGTGAAAAAAATCATCACCCAGCTTTTCCATGCTCCTGAATGACATGTATAAATTATACAGTATACAGTATAATAGGTGAGGTGAGCCAATGCTGATTTACTTACCGCCTATGAGTTAATTTCTGGGCAGTACACACTGAAGGCTGCTGAACGCGACTCACCACTGGCAGCACCCCTGACTCCACGCAGGAAGAATTTTGAACTTCCCGCGCGCAGCAGCCGTCACGGTCTTTCACTTTACGGCATTGCCTAGGCCCCAGGGGAGGAGTCTGACGTGACGACGCAGCGCGGCGTGCACAGCTGACCTGTCACCTGACCTGATCTGTCAGCTGTCACTGTCCTGGTGAGTTCTGTAAAGGGCCGGCCTGGGAGATTTCTCCTTGCGCGCCGGCCCTGTCATCATCTGACAGTCGGCACGGTTCGGTCAGTGGCGTCTCTAGCTTTCAAATTTTGGGGGGGCACACTGGGGGCCAGGACAAAAGTAGGGGGGGCAGCTATAACAACGATACATTTACACAAGTATGCTTAGAAATGCTGCAATACTTTACCCAATACCTAAAACCGCAACAGGGAAGAAAAGTCCAGCTGTCTGTGGATGACACTTTTATAGAGAGGGGGATCTGTGGATGACACTGTTATGGGAAGGATCTGTGGATGCCACATACCGTATATAGCATCTTATGCTATATGTGTCATCCACAGATCCACCCCATGACAGTGTCATCCCCATTTCCCCCTCCATAACAGTGTCATCCACAGATCTCCCTCCCCGCCTCTCACAGGAGTGTACATATATAAAATAAACATATTTCACATGAACACTTACAGTTACTTGGCTTGGCCCTTGGGGATCTCAGACGCCACTTCAACACTTTGGCCGGCGGCTCGGCGGAGCTGATGTTGTGCTTTATCCTAATGAGAAAGATTTCATAATAAGGATTTGGAGAAGGGGCAGAGGGATAGCAGAGCAGAGAGAGGCTGGTGCTGCTACTAGGGGGTCATACCATGGGGGAGTAATAAATCACACCATAATGCCCCCCAGTAGAAATAATTCTCCTTATAATGTGCAAAACATACCCCCTTATGCCCCCAGTTGAGCTAATGTCCCCATAATGTGCCAGTATAAAAAAAAACTATATAGTGCCCCAGTAAATGCCTCCATAGTGCTCCTCTCCCCCCTTCCTGCTAGTGCCCCCCATAATGTACCAGTATAAAATGCCCCATATATCGTGCCCCAGTAGATGCCCTCAGTGTCCCCCATAATTTACAAGTATAAAATACCCCTTCTTAGTGCCCCCCGTAGATGACTCCATAGTACTCCTGTCTCCCCTTCTCCATAGTACCCACCATAATGTGTCCCAGTATAAAATGCTACTGTACAGAGCCCCCCATATAAAACACCCCTTCTTTGTGGCCTCAGTAGATGCCTCTATAGTGCCCACCAATAATGTGCCAGTAATAAGTGCCCTCAATAACGTGCCACTGCCAGTAACAAGAGCCCCCCAATGTGCCAGTAATAAGCCCCCATCACGTGCCAGTAACAAGAGCCCCCATCACGTGCCAGTAATAAGCCCCCCATCACATGCCAGTAATAAGCCCCCCATCACGTGCCAGTAATAAGCCCCCCAATGTGCCAGTAATAAGCCCCCATTACGTGCTAGTAATAAGCCCCCCCCATTACGTGCCAGTAATAAGCCCCCCCATTACATGCCAGTATTAAGCCCCCCCCCATCATGTGCCAGTATTAAGCCCCCCATGTTCCAGTATAAAGCCCCCCCATCATGTGCCAGTATTAAGCCCCCCATCGTGCCAGTATTAAGCCCCCCCATCATGTGCCAGTATTAAGCCCCCCATCATGTGCCAGTATTAAGTCCCCCCCATCATGTGCCAGTATTAAGTCCCCCCCATCATCATGTGCCAGTATTAAGTCCCCCCCATATCATGTGCCAGTATTAAGTCCCCCCATCATCATGTGCCAGTCAGTATTAAGTCCCCACCATCATGTGCCAGTATTAAGTCCCCCCATCATCATGTGCCAGTATTAAGTCCCCCCATCATGTGCCAGTATTAAGTCCCCATCATCATGTGCCAGTATTAAATCCCCCCCATCATCATGTGCCAGTATTAAGTCCCCCCATCATGTGCCAGTATTAAGTCCCCCCCCCCATTGTATTAAGCCCCCATAATGTGCCAGTAACACTATTGTAAAAAAAACAAAAAAAACAAAACACTTATACTTACCTCAGTGTCAGCGATGCGATGCAGACTCTTTCTGTGTCCCGCGCTGTAAGGCTCAGGCTGCGCGATGACGTCATCGCGCCGCCTGCGCCGGCCTCTGATAGGCTGCCGGCCTAGTGCCTGCAGCCTATCAGAGGAAGGGGAAGGGACACGCCTCTCCCTCCCCCAGTGGCGTAGCGTGGGTTGCCAGCACCCGGGGCAAGCCAAAAATTGCGCCCCCCCCTACCCCAGGCACGCCCTTTTTAGGCTACTTTCACACTAGCGTTTGGAGCGGATCCGTCTGATGTTTCATCAGACGGATCCGCTCCGATAATGCAGACGTTCGCATCCGTTCAGAACGGATCCGTCTGCATTAAAACCTAGAATATTTTCTAAGTGTGAAAGTTGTCCGAGCGGATCCGTTCAGACTTTACATTGAAAGTCAATGGGGAACGGATCCGCTTGAAGATTGAGCCATATTGTGTCATCTTCAAGCGGATCCGTCCCCATTGACTTACATTGTAAGTCTGGACGGATCTGCTCGCCTCCGCACGGCCAGGCGGACACCCGAACGCTGCAAGCAGCGTTCAGTTGTCCGCTCACTGAGCGGAGCGGAGGCTGAGCGCTGGCAGGCGGATGCATTCTCAGTGGATCCGCCTCCACTGAAAATGCATTGGGGCCAGACGGATGCGTTCGGGGCCGCTCGTGAGCCCCTTCAAACGGAGCGCACGAGCGGACACCCGAACGCTAGTGTGAAAGTAGCCTAACAGATACTGTAGTAGATCACCTGCAGTCCTATGTAACACCACAGATAACACAGTGATAACTCTGAGTACAGATAATGTAGTAGATGGGTGTAAGCCCCCAGAATTCAGAACACACACAGTGTGACGTGTGACCTGAAGTCTGGGGCCGAATGCGGCAGGGTGGGCCATATTCTCAATCTCCTCCCCCAACCCTACTGTGAAACAGATATGTGCATGGACATTATTATTACAGTATAATACCGCCCCATACCGGTTACATCCAGTGACGTCTCCTGTGATGTAGACTCTCCTCGACGTCTTCATTCAGAGATAAGACCGCCATGATACTTTCTTTCTGCCGCTTCTCGTCTCTGCAGAGTTTCACAGAATTTTTTTAGGTTCCTCACTTTACTCTCATCCTCTCCTTCCTGGTGTCTGAACACTGTCATCCTGCTGCCCCCCAATACTGTGCTAGAGCCAGACAGATAGTCCCCCATTCCTCATAATATTATTTTCCCTGTATATTATAATGTCCCCCTCTTTGTTAATAATACAATAGCCCCCTCTTTGTTATTAATATAATGTCCCCCTCTTTGTTATTAATATAATGTCCCCCTCTTTATTATTAATATAATGGCCCCCTCTTTGTTATTAAAGAGGGGGCCATTACATTAATAATAAAGAGGGGGTCATTACATTAATAATAAAGAGGGGGCCATTACATTAATAATAAAGAGGGGGTCATTACATTAATAATAAAGAGGGGGCCATTATATTAATAATAAAGAGGGGGCCATTATATTAATAATAAAGAGGGGGCCATTATATTAATAATAAAGAGGCGGCCATTATATTAATAATAAAGAGGCGGCCATTATATTAATAATAAAGAGGCGGCCATTATATTAATAATAAAGAGGCGGCCATTATATTAATAATAAAGAGGCGGCCATTATATTAATAATAAAGAGGGGGTCATTACATTAATAATAAAGAGGGGCCATTACATTAATAATAAAGAGGGGGCCATTATATTAATAATAAAGAGGGGGCCATTATATTAATAATAAAGAGGGGGTCATTACATTAATAATAAAGAGGGGGTCATTACATTAATAATAAAGAGGGGGACATTATATTAATAATAATAAAGAGGGGGCCATTACATTAATAATAAAGAGGGGGTCATTACATTAATAATAAAGAGGGGGCCATTATATTAATAATAAAGAGGGGGCCATTACATTAATACTAATGTATTGGCCCCCTATTTATTATTAATATAATGTCCCCCTCTTTGTTATTAATATAATGGCCGCCTCTCCCCTAATTACACAGGGTGGGACTCTGCACTCAGGGACAGTCACTGACTCAGACTGTCACTCACTCTGGGTCGCTTGAATCACTGCCTGGCCTGGAGTCTGGACTTCAGTTCTGCATCTTCATTCATGCTCCGGCTACTGGCTCTGCACTCACTGCCTTTCCTGCCTGGAAGGTGGGCGGAACCTATCGGGAACTGCCGTGCATGCCCCGCCCCCTCTCCCCTCCTCACTCTGCTCTGCAGCTGGACGCTGTGTGAAGACGCTGGCGGCTCACTTCACTTGGGGGGGGCATTTTAGTTGGGGGGCACATGGGTGGGCACAGCATGATGTAGGGGGGGCCGTGGCCCCCTCTGGCCCCCCCCCTGGCGACGCCACTGGGTTCGGTCCTACTAAAGTGTTGCGGGGCGGCCGCCAGGCAACCGCAGCGAGGCGGCCTATGCAGGCCTAGCTCCGGTTGGCCTATGCGGGCTGCTGGGCCTAATTTCATGCAGGGGCCTGGAGCTGCAGCTCCATCCGCCCCTACGTTAATCCGGCCCTGCTGGAGACCATATCTCCAGAAGGATATTGATACTTTGGAGAGAGTTCAGAGAAGAGCTACTAAACTAGTACATGGATTGCAGGATAAAACTTACCAGGAAAGATTAAAGGACCTTAACATGTATAGCTTGGAAGAAAGACGAGACAGGGGGGATATGATAGAAACTTTTAAATACATAAAGGGAATCAACAAGGTAAAAGAGGAGAGAATATTTAAAAGAAGAAAAACTGCTACAAGAGGACATAGTTTTAAATTAGAGGGGCAAAGGTTTAAAAGTAATATCCGAAAGTATTACTTTACTGAGAGAGTAGTGGATGCATGGAATGGCCTTCCTGCAGAAGTGACAGCTGCAAATACAGTGAAGGAGTTTAAGCATGCATGGGACAGGCATAAGGCCATCCTTCATATAAGATAGGGCCAGGGGCTATCCATAGTATTAAGTATATTGGGCAGACTAGATGGGCCAAATGGTTCTTATCTGCCGACACATTCTATGTTTCTATGTTTCCTACTGTTCAAACAGCTGATTGGCAGGGGTTCCTGGTGTCAGAACCCTGCCGATCAGATATTAACAATACAAACAGGCTACACAACCCCTTTAAAAGCAGGCCACTGCTGTATCCCTGCCAAGATTTGTATGCCTCCTTCCTTCTGCACCTCTATTCCTCCTTCTTTCTCTCTTTTACTTCTGCTCCTGCATGTTCCAGCCACTTTCTTGGTTGCCTAAATGATTATGTAATTATCATTTCTTGACTGCTTTATGTACAATACATGTATTGCACTTCGGACTGGGCCACATGGGAACTGGTGGATCACCTGGTGGGCTCCTGAGCAAGGGTGGGCCCCCAGTCCAGCACCCCCTGCAAAAGTGGCACATAGCACAATAGATTGACTGCACTACATAGAGATAGGCAGCATCTCAACCAGGCTATGCCCATATAAAAAAAAAATTGGGTAGATTATTTAACAAACTACCCAGTTTATTATTACATTGGGTGGCTGAGATTACTTCTACATATAGAGGCACGCAGGGCTGGACTGCCCATCTGGCAATTCTGGCAAATGCCAAGGGGTCTGATGCTGAGGTGGGCTGTCCCGGGCCCCGAAAGTAGTTTCCACCGCAGATACAATGTATGGCCAGGATGCGGGGAAGTTGGAACTCATGCTGCAGGCCAAAAGATACCATTATCTCAGTGGCAGCAGGGGAAGGGGCACAAACATACAAACCGGATTCCAAAAAAGTTGGGACACTATACAAATCGTGAATAAAAACTGAATGCAATGATGTGGAGGTGCCAACTTCTAATATTTTATTCAGAATAGAACATAAATCACGGAACAAAAGTTTAAACTGAGAAAATGTACCATTTTAAGGGAAAAATATGTTGAATCAGAATTTCATGGTGTCAACAAATCCCCAAAAAGTTGGGACAAGGACATTTTCACCACTGTGTGGCATCTCCCCTTCTTCTTACAACACTCAACAGACGTCTGGGGACCGAGGAGACCAGTTTCTCAAGTTTAAAAATAGGAATGCTCTCCCATTCTTGTCTAATACAGGCCTCTAACTGTTCAATTGTCTTGGGCCTTCTTTGTTGCACCTTCCTCTTTATGATGCGCCAAATGTTCTCTATAGGTGAAAGATCTGGACTGCAGACTGGCCATTTCAGTACCTGGATCCTTCTCCTACGCAGCCATGATGTTGTGATTGATGCAGAATGTGGTCTGGCATTATCTTGTTGAAAAATGCAGGGTCTTCCCTGAAAGAGATGACGTCTGGATGGGAGCATATGTTGTTCTAGAACCTGAATATATTTTTCTGCATTGATGGTGCCTTTCCAGACATGCAAGCTGCCCATGCCACACGCACTCATGCAACCCCATACCATCAGAGATGCAGGCTTCTGAACTGAGCGTTGATAACAACTTGGGTTGTCCTTGTCCTCTTTGGTCCGGATGACATGGCGTCCCAGATTTCCAAAAAGAACTTCAAATCGTGACTCGTCTGACCACAGAACAGTCTTCCATTTTGCCACACTCCATTTTAAATGATCCCTGGCCCAGTGAAAACGCCTGAGCTTGTGGATCTTGCTTAGAAATGGCTTCTTCTTTGCACTGTAGAGTTTCAGCTGGCAACGGCATGTGGCACGGTGGATTGTGTTCACTGACAATGGTTTCTGGAAGTATTCCTGAGACAATTCTGTGATTTCCTTTACAGTAGCATTCCTGTTTGTGGTGCAGTGTCGTTTAAGGGCCCGGAGATCACGGGCATCCAGTATGGTTTTACGGCCTTGACCCTTACGCACAGAGATTGTTCCAGATTCTCTGAATCTTCGGATGATGTTATGCACAGTTGATGATGATAGATGCAAAGTCTTTGCAATTTTTCGCTGGGTAACACCTTTCTGATATTGCTCCACTATCTTTCTGCGCAACATTGTGGGAATTGGTGATCTTCTACCCATCTTGGCTTCTGAGAGACACTGCCACTCTGAGAAGCTCTTTTTATACCCAATCATGTTGCCAATTGACCTAATTAGTGTTAATTGGTCTTCCAGCTCTTCGTTATGCTCAAATTTACTTTTTCCAGCCTCTTATTGCTACTTGTCCCAACTTTTTGGGGATTTGTTGACACCGGGAAATTTTGAATCAACGTATTTTTCCATTAAAATGATACATTTACTCGGATTAAACGTTTGATCTGTCATCTACGTTCTATTACAAATAAAATATTGACATTTGCCATCTCCACATCATTGCATTCAGTTTTTATTCACAATTTGTTTAGTGTCCCAACTTTTTTGGAATCCGGTTTGTATTTCACATTCACCACACAAGTGGACCTATCTGTTTTAAAATGCCAGGACTGAATTTCAGTCCCAGTCCAGCCCTGGAGGCAGGGCATCCAGCCACCTCTTTCCTTAGGGATCCACCTCAAAGTCACAACAGGAACCCCCATTATTAATCACCTTGAGCATCTTCCTGCTGCTGCCACTGTGTGAGCAGGAAATATTTGT
This sequence comes from Bufo bufo, assembly GCF_905171765.1. NCBI lineage: Eukaryota > Metazoa > Chordata > Amphibia > Anura > Bufonidae > Bufo > Bufo bufo. Next base: position 445,789,880 of record NC_053389.1, on the reverse strand, counting down.
ATATAGCTGTATAGTGGGCCTCCAGAATGAATTTTACTGGTGGGCCCTAAGCACCCCAATCCAACACTGTTGTACTTTCAGAAAAAAAAAAGTTTTTTCTAAATTTGTATCTACTATTATATGCAGTTGTACAGCTTCAAAACACTGCTCCTGATTCCCTTCTCCTTTATTTTTCACTTCTTTAACAAAAAATCTCTTCATAAGCACAGATTGTCAAAATCATAGAACTTTAATATTTTATACAGAAAAGTGAAAATGTCTTTCATACCTGTGTATTGCTTGTCCTTATTTTGCATCAGTATTTAAAACCAGATCCAGGAGTGGAAACTACACAGAATAAATGATATCAGAAAGATGTGGAACCATTCATTGTTTTGGACCCGCTAATGGTTTTGGAGTCACTAACACAATACAGCCACTATTAAAGTTCTTTTTGATATCCCCAATATTAATCTTAAGCATTTTCATGTATAGCGTTCTTCTAAGTGCTTTTTTAGCTGCATTATCTACAGTACTATTAGCTGGTCTGGTTCCCTCCCAAGTTGTATTGTGAGGCCAGTCGGCATTTGTACTATACTCTCATAAGGTTATGACATGGACTAAAGTGATGGTGCCATTTATTACAACTGAGAAACAGTGCACAGAAGACTAATTAGTCATGTAACACTCTATTACCATATCTTATCATTCAGAAGACGCACACTTCCTTAACTTACAGAAGCTTCCTTTGTTAAAGCCTGTTCACAAAATGACTGTAGCACTGAGAGATCACACAGCAAATACTGTGTGGGCTTTATAGTGACAATGAAGATTCAGTGATGTTGGTAGCACCAGAATTAAAACAAAACCACAATTTTTTGTAACTTGTTAGTAACTTATTATTGCATGCAGCCGCATACACAGGATATTTTCAAGGTGGGAATAAAAAAAATTAATTAAAGGGGTTATCCCATCTTAGACAATGGGGGCATATTGCTAGGATATGCCCCCATTGTCTGATAGGTGCGGGTCGGACCTGCACCTACAAGGAGAACGGAGCGGAGAAAGTGGAGGATGGCGCACTGCGCATGCGCAGCCGCCCTCCATTCATTTCTATGGAGCCACCGAAAATAGTCGAGCGGTGGCCACGCATGCGCGGTGCGCTCCCATTCACTTCAATGGGAGAGGCGGGGAGCTGCGCCTGGTGGTGGACGGACCCCGGGAAACCTGGGGTCCTTCAGCCACAACTCTCTCCGTCTCTGTTCTCCTTGTAGGTGCGGGTCCCAGAGGTGGGACCTGCACCTACCAAACAATGGGGGCATATCCTAGCGATATGCCCCCATTGTCTAAGATGGGATAACACCTTTAAGAAGGTTTGGCCAGTCTCAGAGTGTTGTGCCCACTGCCTATCCCCCCTTTTTCATACATTCTACTACAAGTACTGCGGGCTCAGCAGAGGCTGCGCTACTGTAGTGCCCTGGAACAAGGATACTTTGGGGTATGGATGTTGGTGGATATTTGGCCTATTGCTGCTATGTATGTATGTATGTACTTTTTTGTACTTTGAAGGGTTAACTTGCACTATGATTTATGCTGTTGTGTGCACTTTGTTTTGTATTGTTGAACTGGTTTTTATATGTTTATTGTGAGATATACTGTTCCTTTGTAATATTATTGCACTATATCTGCACTGTGGAAAGGGTTAATGCACTGCCAGCTAATACTGAGACTTTCTATCTATACACTGAGAAGTTAGAAATCTTCCACTTTTAGGGGGAGTTCACACCTTCGTTTCATTTTCTGTTCTTCTGATCCGTCAGAAAAAGAGAGAGAAAAACAGGACGCTGTAAAAAACTGATCCTGTTGCATCAGTTAGGCCTTATGCACACGACCGTATGTATTTTGAGGTCCGCAAAAAATATGGATGACATCCGTGTGCATTCTGTATTTTGTGGAACAGAACAGCTGACATGGAAAGAAAATACGCTCGTGTGCATAAGGCCTTATACATAGGATCTGTTTTTTTTTTTAACAGGATCCTGTAAAAAACAGATTCTTTTGCATCAATGGCTATATATCTGACATACTTTTTTTAAGCCAAGTTCACACTTCAGTTATTTGGTCTGTTATTTCCATCAGTTATTGGGAGCCAGAACCATGACTGAGTCAGAAACACCAAAAAGGTACAAATCTTTCCATAATACCTTATCTCTGAGCATGGGCATCACTAGGTTAAAGAGGACCTAAGTGTCATGATCTGTACAGCGGCGCCCAGGGATCTCACTGCACTTACTATTATCCCTGGGCGCCGCTCTCCTGCTATGCCCTCCGGTAAGTTCGGTCACTTTGTTATAGTAGGCGGAGTCTTAGGGGACTTGGTTATAGTAGGAGGAGACTTCCCTTGTTCTCCTGGGCGGTTTTTTTCTCCTAGGCTGTGAGCTCTGCGCTGCGATTGGCCAGCGCTACAGCCTAGGAGAAGGAGACGCCCAGGAAAACAAGGGCAGTCTCCTCCTACTATAACCAAGTGACCGAACATACCGGAGGGCATAGCAGGAAAACGGAGCGGTGCCCAGGGATAATAGTAAGTGCAGTGAGATCGCTGGATCCGCAAAACACACACGGACGTGTAAATGGACCCTTATGCTGGGAGTTGTAGTTCTCCTCTCTTACACCACCTCCCTGCTTGGTTGAGGGAGTGATGTTATTTACATGGCACTGTATGTTAGGGCTGAAGGGGGGTTCGTGTTATTTACATGTGGAGGGATGTTATTTACATGGGACTGTATGTTAGGGCTGAAGGGAGGGTGTTATTTACATGTGGAGGGATGTTATTTCCATGGGACTGTATATTGGAGGGGCTGAAGGGAGGGTGGTGATGTTATTTAGGCTACACACTGTGTGACAGCAGTTGAAGTAGTGTCCATCACACAGCCATTTTTATAACCAATTGCAGTCTATGTAGCTGTTCCTTAAACAGGAGTGCACCCGTGTACGGCCGATAAAAACAGGCACAGTGGGGATAAATGATATTTCAGGAGTTAAAATAATTAAAAAAATACTCACCTCATCCAACGCGCAGGGACACTGACTCCTCATTGGATGCAGCAGGACCTGCGCTCCCAGCATGATGACATCACATGATCATGTCAGGTCCTGCTGCATCAAATGAGGAGGTTTTTTTTGTTGTTGTTTTTTGGCAGTCAAAAGAAAATGCTAGGGGCCACATTATTAGTGCTGGGGGCCACTATGGGGGACATTATTAATGCTGGGGGTCACTATGAGGGACATTATTAATGCTGGGGGCCACTATGAGGGACATTATTAATGCTGGGATCCACTGTGATGGACATTATTAATGCTGGGAGCCACTATGGGGGACATTATTAATGCCAGGGGCCACTATGGGGGACATTATTAATGCTGGGGGTCACTATGGGGGGTATTACTACTGCTGGAGGCCACTATGAGGGACATTATTAATTCTTGGGGCCACTATGGGGGACATTATTAATGCTGGGTGCCACTATGGGGAACATTACTACTGCTGGGGGCAACTATGGGGAACATTACTACTGCTCGGGGCCACTATGGTTAACATTATTAATGCTGGGGGCCAGTATGCGGGACATTATTACTGCTGGGGCCATTATGTGGAGCATTACTACTCCTGGGGGCAACTATGGGGAACATTATTATTGCTGGGGGCCACTCTGGGGGACATCATTATTGTTGCGGGCCACTATGGAGGGCATTACTACTGCTGGGGGCAACTATGGGGACATTATTACTGCTGGGGGCCAATATAGGGAACATTATTATTGCTGGGGGCCACTATGGGGGACATTATTACTGCTGGGGCCATTATGTGGGGCATTACTACTCCTGGGGGCAACTATGGGAAACATTATTATTGCTGGGGGCCACTATAGTGGACATCATTAATGTTGTGGGCCACTATGGAGGGCATTACTACTGCTGGGGGCAACTATGGGGACATTATTACTGCTGGGGGCCAATATAGGGAACATTATTATTTCTGGGGGCCACTATAGGGAACATTATTAATGCCGGGGGCCACTATGGGGAACATTATTAATTCTGGGGCCACTATGGGGGTATTACAACTGCTGGGGGCCAGTATGGGGAACATTATTAATGGGGGCTACTATGGGAGACATTACTTATGCTGGGCCCAATATTGGGGCATTACTTACAATTGGGGCAATTATGGGGGGGTTGGGATAAGCCAATGAAATTAATCCATTTTTAACAGCCAGATGGCGAGAAAATGGACGAACAAAAGGTTGAAAATGGTCATAAAAAAGCTGACAGTGTGTCTGCTTTTAATGACCTATTATTTTTTTTACATTCGTGTACATGTAGCCTTACATGGGACTGTATGATGGAGGCAGTTTGGGAGGGTTTGATGTTATTTACATTGGACTATATGTTGGATGGGGCTGAAGACAGGGGATTGATGTTATTTACATGGAACTGTATGTTGGAGGAGGCAGGAGAGATGGTGTGATGTTATTTACATGGGCCTGTATCTTGGAATGGCTAGGGCATTATCAGGGCCGTCTTTAATATTGATTGAACTCTGGGCAAGAATTTACTTGAGCCCCCTGGATTCCGCTTTCTCACACCCTAGCATGCAATCACGCCCTCCACCACAACACACACACACACAAAAAAAATCCACACACCTCGTAGAGTAGTAAACTTTAATAATGATGAGTGGCCACTAGAGGTGTTCCTTGGCATAATGTAAACACTGCCTTTTTTTCTGAAAAGGCAGTGTTTACATTAAAAAGCTTGCAGAGACATGTTATAGACACCAGAACTACTAACGTTTAGCTGTTGTGGTTCTGGTGACTATAGTGTCCCTTAGGGTCCATTCACACGTCCGTTTTTTCTTTCCTGATCTGTTCCGTTTTATGCGGAACAGATCTGGACCAGTTCTGTACCCATTCATTTTCAATGGGTCCTGGAAAAAATCGCACAGCACAATGTGTGCTGTCCATTTCCGTTGTTCCGTTCCGCATGTCCGAAAAAATTTAAAACTTGTCCTATTCTTTTCCGCAAAAATCGGATCCTGGACCAATACAAAGTCAATGGATCCGCAAAAAACGGAAGACATTCGTATGTCATTACGTATGTCATCCGTTTTATGCGGATTCCGTTCCTGGAAATTAAATGGCACCTGAGGTAACACATAACTAGACTTTTATTCACTTTTTTTTTTTCAATTTTTTTTCAAAGAAATCCAAACAACTTTATTTGCTTATTGAAATTTATACATGTTTCCATTTTTTGCGGATCCGCAAAAAACGGATGACATACGGATGACATACGAAAACATTTTCAGGAACAACGGATCCGCAAAAAACGGACCGAAAATCGGGATATAGCAAAATACTGACGTGTGAATGTAGCCTTACTATAGAGAAAAAAAATACGAATCAGCACAAAAGTATCAAATAAAATGGCTGTATCATTATTCTAAAAATTAAAAAAGCACAACTTCGGACACAAATATATAGTATTGCAGATACTGCAGATAGTACTGTACTACTAACTCCTCCATCCACCCCTACACATAATACAGCACCACATACCTCTTACATCCAGTGACGTCTCTTTGATGTAGATGTTCTCTTTCCTCATCTTCTCCTTTCAGACCTTCAGACCAGACCACAATTTTTCTGCCATTTCTCGTCTCTGCAGTTTGACAAACAAAATCTTAGTTTACAACTTTTCCATCATCCTCCCATCTTCTGGACAAATCATCCTACCACCCCAATACTGTGCCGCTGTGCTCCCCAATACTATACTGCAGAAACAGATAAACCCCCTGATAATAGTAGTACCATGCAGATAGTGCCATGCAGATAGTGCCCTTCAATAATTATTGGCACACAGTGCCCTAAAATAACTGCACCCAGCAAATAGTGCACCTGACACTAATAGTGTAAACATAACGTCCCCCAAAAATAATTGTGGTAAGCTGATACTGTGCCAAGGTGCCCCCACAGTAATAGTGCTCCCAAAAGTCCCACCAATAGGAATAATTCTCTGCTAGAGCAAACATGGTAGTAATAGTGCTCCTACAGTGCCCCCAACATGTCCCCACCAGAAGTAATAATGCTCCCATAGTGCCCATACTAGTAATCATGTTCCCCATAGACCCCCAGTTGTAATAAAGCCCATCATAATGCCCCCCCGTAGTAATAATTCTCCTTATAATTTGCCAGTGCAAAAAATACCCCCTTTTAATGCCCCCAGTTGAGCTAATGTCCCCATAGTGCCCCCATAATGTGCCAGTATAAAATACCCCTATATAGTGCCCCCAGTAAATGCCCCATAGTGCTCCTCTCCCCTTCTTCCTAGTGCCCCCCATAATGTACCAATATAAAATGCCCCATACAGTATATAGTGCCCCAGTAGATGCACTTAGTGTCCCCTATCATTTCAAGTATAAAATACCCCTTCTTAGTGCCCCCCATAGATGAGCCCATAGTACTCCTCTCTCCCCTTCCCCATAGTACCCACCATAATGTGCCCCAGTATAAAATACCCTATACAGTGCCCCCCATATAAAATACCCCTTCTTTGTGGCCTCAGTAGAAGCCCCCATAGTGTTACTCTCCCCCTACCCCTATATAAAATACCCCTTCTTTGTGGCCTCAGTAGATGCCCCCATAGTGCCCCCAATAATGTGCCAGTAAGAAGTGCCCCCATAGATGCCCCCACAGTGCCCGACAATAATGTGCCAGTAAGATGTGCCCCCATAGATGCCCCCCCATAATGTGCCAGTAACAAGTGCCCCCATAGATGCCCCCCAATCATGTGCCAGTAACAAGTGCCCCATAGATGCCCCAATCATGTGCCAGTAACAAGTGCCCCATAGGTGCCCCCAAATCATGTGCCAGTAACAAGTGCCCCCATAGATGCCCCCCAATCATGTGCCAGTAACAGGTGCCCCTATAGATGCCCCCCAATCTTGTGCCAGTAACAGGTGCCCCCATAGATGCCCCCAATCATGTACCAGTAGTAGTACCATATAAAAAAAATAAACACTTATACTTACCTCCATCAGGCTGGCAGAGATGCGATGCAGGCCTCTTCTGGCCTGTGTCCCGCGCCGTACGGCTCAGGCAGCGCGATGATGTTATCGCGCCGCCAGCACCGGCCTCTGATAGGCAGCAGGCCTAGTGCCTGCAGCCTATCAGAGGAACGGGGAAGGAAGACGCCTCTCCCTCCCCTGCCCAGCCACAGCACTTCCATCTGTATAGCTGTCCTGAGGGCGGCGATACAGATGACTATGGAGATGAGCACTTCCACAATGGAAGCACTAATTTGCCTGTGCCCTGCCGCCACCACCCACGTCACCAGTGACCAGCGGGGCTCAAGAGGCAGTTGCCTCGGGCCCCCCAGGAGCAACTGGGCACGGAGCAGCTGTCCGTTTTGCCCCGTGTTAAAGACTGCCCTGGGCATTATAATTTCTGAGGACACTACAGGGAGGATTATAACTATAGGTGGCACTGCAGGGGGCATTATAAATAATGGGGACATTATCGGGGTCCTGATTGCTACTGGGGGCTCTATAGGAGTGCATATACATTGGGGTCTGTAGAGAGCTTTATTACCACTGGGGGAACAATATTATTACTACTAGGGGCTCTGTGAGGGCATTATTAATACTGGAGGGCTCTTCAACTAATGGAGGCACTCTTGGGGAGCATCATCAATGTTGGGGTCCCTGTATGGGGCAGTATTACTAATGAGGGCATTCTAGAAGGGAATTACTATTGGTGGGACTTGGAGCACTATTACTATGGGGGGCACTATTATTTCTTCAGGATAGTATTTGGGGGTATTGGGGAACACAGCGAGCAGCAGGATAACACTGTTGGGACTCCAGGTTGGGGGATGATGATAGAAAAATCAAGAAGCTAAGATGTCTGCGTGTCAAACTCTGCAGAGACGAGGTATGGCTGAAACAAGTTGTCCAGACCGAATGGAGAAGATGATGACAGAGAAGATCTACATCAATGGAGACAACACCTGGGAGGCCTGGATGTGAGAGGTAAGTGCTACTGCCTAGTCCTGTATGTTTGATAGTGGCCATGTAGCAGGTAAAATGTCTTTAGTGCTAGAGTGGGAGGGGGGCGTCGACTGCGGCCATATGCATTGGGGCTTGGGCCCCGGATATTTTGAGACCCTAGTAATGCCCCTGTCTCTGAGTAGGCTTCACTACTGGTTTTGACAGCAACTGATGGAAATACTGAAACTGACCAAATAACTGAAGTGTGAACTTGACCTTAGACGAAAGAAATGTACTGCATACAGGACTTTTTTTTCCCTGTCTAAGAAAACTGATCTCAGATGGAAATAGCTCAAATTGATACCAACTGATGCAACAGCATCCATTTTTTTAATGGGGTTGGCAGGCATTCCATCTGCATCCAGCAGTGCCGGATCTGGTGAATTCCAGCAGGCTGTTCTCTGCTGGAACTGTCTGCTGGAATCACTAACACAGATGTGAAAGTAGTCTAATACAGTGCCACATGCTTATTAATTCCAGTGATGTCTCCTTTGATGTAGATGTTATCTTTCCTCATCTTCTCCATTCGGACCAGACCGCCATGATGATTTTTTTCAGCCATCTCTCATCTCTGCAGAGTTTGACAGACAGACATCTTAGTTTCCTACTTTTCCATCATCCTCCTACAATGTGAACACCTCATCCAGCCACCCCCAATTCTGTTTCCGATGTGCTCTCCAATGCTATACTGCAGAAACAGTCCCCCTGAAAATACTAGTACCACACAGATATTGCCCCTTCAATAATTATTGGACACATTGACCTAAAAAATAACTGCACCAAGCAAATAGTGCCCTTGACACTAATAGTGTAACCATAATGTTCACCAAAAATAATTATGCTAAGCTGATACTCAGCCAGTGTGCCCACCACAGTAATAGTGCTCTCCAAAGTCCCACCAATAGAAATAATTATATGCCAGAGTGCACTTAGTAAAAGTACCCCTACAGTGCCCCAACAGTAGTAATGTCCCCACTGTGCCACAGAAGTAATAAGACTCCCATAGTGCTCATATTAGTATTCATGTTCCTTATAGTCCCCCAATTGTAATAAAGCCCACCATAATGCCTCTGGTACTAATAATTCTGTGAGCAGTACAAAAATGCCCACTTATAATGTGTCCCAGTGCAACAAATACCCCTTATAATGTGTGCCAGTACAAAAAAATGCCCTGTTGTGTGGTAGTAAAAAAAAAACCTCCTTTAAGTGCCCCCAGTAGAACCAATGTTCCCATAGTGCCCTCATAATGTGTGCCCAAAAAAAAACCTTTCTTAGTGCCCCAGTTGAGCTAACGTTCCCATAGTGCCCCCATAATTTGTGTCAGTATAAAATGCTCCTATATAATGCCCCTAATAGATGCCCCCATAGTGCTCCTCCCCCATCCCCATCGTGCACCCATAATGTGCCAGTACAAAATGCCCCTATAGAGTGCCCTAAGTAGATGTCCCCATAATGCTCCCCTACTTCCCCATAGTTCCCCCATAATGTGTGCCAGAATAAAATGCCCCTATCATGCTCATCCCCACCCCCATAGTGCACATATAGTTTGTGCCAGTATAAAATGTCCCTATATAATGCCCCCCAGTAGATAATTCCGCCTGCACCGGCCTTTGATAGACTGCAGGCCTAGGACGATGATACAGATGAATATAGGGATGAGCGCTTCCACAATTGAAGTGCTCATTTATCTTAGCCCTGCCGCTGAAGCTTGTAATGGGCCCCCCTCCCACACTGGTCCTCTGTGCAACTGAACTAGAGCACTAGAGTATGTCCGCCCCTGAAACACACCTGTCACTAAGTAGGGCCGTGCCTACAGTGGAATAATCACTCCACTCAGGAACCTAAACTGGCAATCCCTGCTGTTTGTATGGAATACTAAGTTGTTTCCACGGGGTAGCTGCTAGCAGGTGGAGTGAATAGGTAGAGTGGTCATACTAGCTGGGGTCAGAATAAGAGGGGAAAAACGTAAACGATAAATCAGTAACCAGTGTTCACAACAGAGACAAGTCGGGTCAAATCAAGAGAGACAAACAGCATGGTGATGAAAGGCAGAAGAAAATTCAGGAAACAGTTTCAGGCCATACATGGTAGTAAATATTAGAGAGGTGGCCCGACAATAAAATCTTCCTCGGTGGCCCCTTCTGAGTTTGGGCCCTATAGTTATGCCCCTTCCCCAGGCAGAAGTTGCTATAAAATAATTCAATAAAATATTTACTCACCTATTCCACCCCCATTCCTCCTGCTGTTTTCAGTGCTGCCGGTCCTACCTGCTGGTCTAAAGCAATGACATGCCTGTATATTGCATCTCAATGTTCATATGTCATATACCACTGAGGCCAGTGACTGGCTGCAGCAGTGTCCAGGTATATACAGGCATGTCATTTTATTATATTATGACAATCCCTGCATGGTGGAACAACCCATTTATATAAGAGTATGTGATGTGCAGAGAACTACTGTGAAACAGATCCCTGGCATTGCGGAAGACTATCCTTTATTGGTAGCTTTAGTTTTCTCATTTCACAGGCAAACATGCTAAAAGGGTTAATTACAAATGGGATCCAAACCTATAATAAGGACAGGTAAAATGACTAGTATGTGCATATATACTGTAAGGTCTATTGTCTGTCATTGTGTATGTTTTATATGTATCCTTCTTATACTATATTTTAGTATGAAATGTTTTATATTTTTATTTATTTCAGTCATTAGTTTTTAAAGTAAGCTAATCCAAAGCAAGCTGATAACTGTATCCCCATGTATCTATAAAATAGAACTATGTCATCCAGCTATGAAAGGGTTCAGAATGGTGAGAAAAGAAAAATATCCTCTAATGAAATTTTTTGGAAGCTGTTTATGTTTGAACTTTCCTCCTTCATCCGGTAGAAACTTCCGCATCCTTTTCCTGTGTCCCTCCAAAGATTTTGACAATAGAGAACCAGAAATGCTACACAGTCTTTACCCCACCTTTCTCCTTCCTGAATGGATATCCTTTCCATAGGAAAGCTGATAGAACACAGCCCCATGTTCTTGTCTACTATCTGGCAAGGAACATTTCTAACTAGATCTCACCCACTATACCCTGCATCAGTTCTAATATGTCCCGTATTGTGTCATACTATCATTATCTGCTGCTCTTTACTAAGAAAGGTTGTGAATAAAGAATTCTATACATTTTGGTAGTTACTAAAAGGGAAGAACAAAGATGGAACAAAGTTGAAAATAAAGTTAAATTATTGTATTATTATTGTATTATCTGTATAATAAAACTATTTCTAGATTTTGTAATAAACAATTTCCTTACAACCTGTACAAGCATCCCACAGTTTCAAAAAAATCATGGACTCTGGGCAGAGGTATCCTATCATTATCCCAGCCAAACAGAGTTCTAGTGGTCAGAATATGAAAATAGCACCTAAGGAAGCTGACACCATTAGAATGATTTGCTTGTGTTTTTTTGCCTTTTTATACTATTCATACTAAATTTAATTGCAATTTGTCATATATCTTGATTATTAGTGTTATTGTTAATACAAGTATGAGATGCACAAGCCAGGGGTATACCTGGAAGGGGGGGGGGGGGGGGGAACTGTAGTCTGCTACTCACATGGTCTGCTGCTGAAGCCTAGCCCATTCTTACTGCACCAAGGAGGAACACATACGGAGCAACAGGGTGAAAAAAGGTAATTATACATGTTTAGGCCTCTTGCACACGAACGTATTTTCATTCCGTTTCTTTTGCGGACCTTATACGGAACCATTCATTTCAATGGGTCCGCAAAAAAACGGAAGTTACTCAGTGTGCATTCCGTTTCCGTATTTCCGTTCTGCAAAAAAATAGAACATGTCCTATTATTGTCCGCATTACGGACAAGGATAGAACTGTTCTATTAGGGGCCAGCTGTTCCATTCCGCAAAATACAGATGCACAGAATGCACACGGACGTCATCCGTATTTTTTTCGGATCCGTTGTTTTTGCGGACCGCAAAATACATACGGTCATGTGCAAGAGGCCTTAGGATGTAGTATTAGCATAAGGCCTCCTGCACCGTATGGCTTTTTCTGTATTTTGCGGTCCGTTTTTAACGGATCCGTTGTTCAGTTTTTTGTTTTCGTCCTGTTCCCGTTTCCGTTCCGTTTTGCCATTCCGTTTTACCGTTTAGTTTCCGTTTGTGACCCGTTTTTGCGGATCGCAAACTAAAACGGAAGCATATAATAATGTTTAAACAGTAAGTACATAAAAAAATTGGGCTGGGCATAACATTTTCAATAGATGGTTCTGCAAAAAAGGGACAGATACGGAAGACATACGGATGCATTCCGTTTTTTTTACAGCCCCATTGACTTGAATGGAGCCACGGAACGTGATTTACGGGCAATAATAGGACATGGTCTATCTTTGAACGGAACGGAAAAATGGAAATACGGAAACGGAATGCATACGGAGTACATTCCTTTTTTTTTTGTGGACCCATTGAAATGAATGGTTCCGTATACTGAACGCAAAAAATGGAACGTAAACGGAAAAAAATAAAGTTCGTGTGCAGGAGGTCTCATACTGTTTCTCTGTGTATGATGACTCCACAGTCTTCTTTCAAGTTTTAAATTTGAATGCTAAAACACACTTTAACCAATCAGATCCCTTAGCCACGCACCTCAGAGTAGTTACCAGTTGGCAGTGGGACACAGCAGCAATCACAGAACGGAAGAATAGACTGACCATGGGTGAGAAACCAGAAACGCAATCAAGTGTAAAAATTTGGAAGGAGCAAAAAAGGCAAAGTCATATAACTCAGACCAGATGTCAAAAAGAGCAAATACTTGAAATGGTCAAACATAGGCAGTCACTAAGGCCTCTTTCACATGGGCGTCGCTTGTGAGGGCCGGATAGGATGCGGGTGCGTTGCGGGAAAATGCGCAATTTTTCCGCTCGAGTGCAAAGTGTTTTAATGCGTTTTGCACACTCGTGAGAAAAATTGGCATGTTTGGTACCCAGACCCAAACCCGGACTTCTTCACAGAAGTTCGGGTTTGGGTTAGGTGTTCTGTAGATTTTATTATTTTCCCTTATAACATGGTTATAAGGGAAAATAATAGCATTCTTAATACAGAAGGTTAAGTAAATGAGGGATGGAGGGGTTAAAAAAAAATAAAAAAATTAAACTCACCTCATCCACTTGTTTGTGAAGCCCGGCTCGTCTTCATTCTTCTTCTTTGAGGACCTGGGAGGAAAAGGACCTTTGGTGACGTCACTGCGCTAATCACATGGTCCATCACATGATCCATCATGGTAATGGGTCATGTGATGGACCATGTGATGTGCGCAGTGATGTCACCAAAGGTCTTTTTCCTCCCATGTCATCAAAGAAGAAGAAAGAAGAGTAGCGGGGCAGCGCGAACAAGTGGATAAGGTGAGTTTAATTATTTTTATTTATTTTTTTAACCCCTCTATCCCCAATTTACTTAGCATTCTGTATTAAGAATGCTATTATTTTCCCTTATAACCATGTACAAATACAGGAGGCGGGTGCCAGCTGCAGAATCACATAGCCAGCATCCGACCTCTATGACAGGGCGCTGCGATCCGCTGCAGGTAACCCCTCAGGTTTCGCACTTGAGGAGTTAACTGCCGCGGATCGCAGCGCCTTGTCATAGAGGTTGGGTGTCGGCTATGTGATTCTGCCGCTGGCACTCGCCTCCTGTATTTGTAATAAATATTAGTTCACTTCATTGGTGGTGCAGTGCGCCCCCTCCAACTCCCCCGTATTTAAAAACATTTGGGGAGCAGTGCGCCCCCCAACCCCCCCAGTATTAAAAACATTGGTGGCAGTGGCCGCAGGGTCCCCTCCCCTCCTCATTGGTGGTGCAGTGCTAGCTTCTGATCGGAGCCCCAACAGTGTAATCGCGGGGCTCTGATCAGTTACCATGGCGGCCAGGATGCTACTGAAGCCCTGGCTGCCATGGTAAGCTCTCTGCTGCCGTGTGCACAAAGCACAGAGCAGCAGGGACAGTGTGAAGTCCTATTCACCCGAATAGAGCTCTATTAGGGTGAATAGGACAAGGGTTCTAGCACCTAAGGGGGCTAATAGTTATTATATAAAAAGTGGGGGGAAAAAAGGTTAAAAAAAATAAATAAATATTAAGTAACCCGTTCCCTACCATTGCCGTACATGTACGCTGCTGGAGCGATGTGTAAACATGGCGCCTGCTCGCACGTGCAGCGGGCACCATGGTGCAGCGGGCACCATGGCCGGCATATCTCTGCTGTTTCAAACAGCAGAGACCTGAGGCTACTTACCGTGACCGGCAATAATGCAGATCGCGGTAATTAACGGCTTTAGATCACGGCATCTAAATGTGCAAAAACCCTGAAGCTCGCGCTTCCGGGCTTCCTACAGGTGCCCCGTGCGGCCAATGTGGGCATTGGTAGTTGCGCTGAACATTGTAAGCCTGTAACGCTGACGAGCTTTAAGTGTTCATGCTGTAATTCTTATTTTGCCCAATTTCTAGTGTAAATCTAATTTTAAAAATTAAAAAAACATTTTTAATTTTAAAAATTAAAAAAATTAAAAAAACATATATGAGCTTCAAAATCATCACAAAAAAAAATGTTAAAAAATATAAAAATAAAATAAAAATCACCCTCCTTTCCGTATAATTAAAAAATAAATACCTAAATAACAATAAATATAAACATCATTGGTATAATCACGACTTAAAACACCCATGCTATTAAAATATTTTTAAAAATTTCCAATACAGTGAATGGCATAACGGAAAAAAGGATCAAAATGGCCGATTTGCCATTTTTTCATTGCTTCTCTTACCCCAAAAATTTAATAAAATGTGATCAAAAAGTCACGCACACTCCAAAATGGTATCAATAAAAACTACAGATTGCCCCGCAAAAAATGAGCCCCTAAACAGCTCAGTAGACATAAGTATTAAAAAGTCATGGGGGTCAGAATATGGTGGTGTAAAATTTTTACACTGTTTAGACATAAAAAACCTATACATATGGGGTATCGTTGTAATCATACTGACCTAGAAAATGAAGGGCATGAGTAAGTTTTGCTGCAAACGAAACGCCGTGGGAGCAAAACCCGTAAAACAGTGGAGGAATTGCGTTTTTTTTCCAATTCAACCCCATTTGGAATTTTTTTTACCGCTTCCCACTACATTTTATGCCATAATTAATGGTGGCATTAGAAATTAAAACTTGTCCCGCAAATAATAAGCCCTCATATAGCTATGTGATCGGAAATATAAGAAAGTTATGGCTGAAGGAAAATAGGGAAGAAAAATGAAAACGCAAAAACAAAAAAACCTCCAGTATCCAGGTTAAATCTACCCCTTTCCCAATTTTACATATCAAATATATAAACAATAAATAAATAAACATATTACATATCGCCATGTCCGAAACTATTAAAATATAAAAAAAATATCTCCTATGTGATGAACGCCGTAACAGGAAAAAAAAAAGCGCTTGATTCGCCATTTTTTTGTCACCTTGTCCCCCCAAAAAATTGGATCGGACTGTTCGCACGTGGCTTTTTTGGTGTTTTGTTTTTTTCGCGTCGTATCGCAATACTTTTTTCTAGTATTGAAATCAAATAAAAATGTTGGTATCGTGACAACCCTAGAACACATACAGACTGTATTAGAAAGGCAATGCAGTACAGGAATTAAGCAGTATTAGTTCACGAGAACTAGTGAAGTTAACAGCATTCTGGATTCACAGAACACATATCCAGTATGTAGTACTGGGAAGGACACACCTACGTAAACCAAGTTTCAAACTTGGAGGAGGCTGCAAAGGCGTTTTTAGGGGTCCTGAAAGTAATGGAGTTTAAAGTATGAGACTTAGTGCAAGTTAACACTAACATATGCAATTACTAATTTTTCATGTTATTTCTGCAAAGTATCTTAAAATAAGATCCTTAACGGGGTTGTCCAAGTTATTTTTATTGATGACCTATCCTCATGATAGGTTATCAATATCAGATCGACGGGGGGCCGATACCCGCCGATCAGCTGTTTGAAAAGCAGGTACTCGGTACTCATTGTTTACTTGCTCGCCGTCACAACAGCAGCAGTGAGTAGTGTAATTGCACTTGTTACTATACAAGTGTATAGGAATGAGCCGTCCCATTTAAATTAATGGGACGAATTCTTGTAATTACACCTGCTCACCACTGCTGTTGTGACGGCGAGCTGGTAAACAATGAAGAGAAGGCTGCACTGGTACTGCGAGTTCCTGCTTTTTAAACAGCTGATCGGCGGTGGTGGCGGGTATCAGAGTCATCAATAAAAATAACTTGGACATCCCTTTTAAGTGATATCATAGAGCATACATTAGACTACTTTCACACTAGTGTTTTGGCTTTCCTTTTGTGAGATCCGTTTTGTGCTCTCACAAGCAGTCCAAAACTGATCAGTTCTACCCTAATGCATTCTGAATGGAAAAGGATCCGCTCAGAATGCATCAGTTTGCCTCTGTTCTGTCACCATTCCGCTTTTGAGGCGGACACCGTGGATGGATCCACCATCCAAAATAATAGTTGTCAATGGGTAGCGGATCCGTTTGTAATGGTTCCGTTGGAGATGGATCTGTTTCAACCAATTTTAATCACTGAGCATGTTCCACATTTGTCCACTCTCCCAGCAGCCATTTTAACAGCAGCCATTTTGGAAGACACATTTGGCACAGAAGTTGGTAAGTAAAAGAAAGTTTTAATGGCTATTTATCTATCTTTCTCTCTATCTTTTTCTCTATCTGTGTGTGTCAATCTATATATCTGTCTGTGTATATACAGGTGAAACTGGAAAAATTTGAATATTGTGCAAAAGTCCATTTATTTCAGTAATGCAAATTAAAAGGAATTTCATTAATGCAGCTTAAAATTAGAATATTGTGAAAAGGTTCAATATTCTAGGCTCAAAGTGTCACCCTCTAGTCAGGTAATTAATCCATACCCCCTGAGCAAAGGGGACCTGAGATTGTGACTTTGGGGTTTCATAAGCTGTAAGCCTTGATCATCCAAATTATAACAAATAAAGGCTTGAAATATCTCACTTTGCATGTAATGAGTCTCATATGTCAGTTTCACCTTTTAAGTTGCATTACTGAAATAAATGAACTTTACACGATATTCTAATTTTTCGAGTTTCACCTGTATATTGTGACACAGTAAAGGGAGTAGTAGGGGGAGGCAGGTATTTTCCTCCCAGTGTGTGCTGCTGGACTGATTAGCGGCCAGGTGGGGTCAAACACCGGACTGGACTAATGTGCCAGTCCGGGTTTTGACAACACCTAGCTCCCTTTAAAAGACAGCTAGGTTTAGCAGAAAGGATCTCTGTATTGGGATCTGAGGCTTGTGCTGGGCTTGGAGGTCTGAGACCAGTGTGAGGGGAAGCAGGCCGCCTAAAGTCTGTTCATGGACTCTATGAGACAGAACTGCCAGCTGGGTGTAAACTTTTTGTGTTGAATGTGACTTTTTGATTATGAACTTGCCAAGAGTGTGAATAAACACTAAACTGTTTGATTTAACCACCTCCCGTCCGCCCGTTGACTATAAACGTCCGGGAGGTGGTTCTCTATCTCTGAATGGACTTTTCTGAACGTCCATTCAGAGATCGCAGCTGCACGCTATTCGTGCAGCTGCAGATCGGGTTGCCCGCTGTCAGTGACAGCAGGGCAACCCAGAGAGAAGGCAGGGACAGTGCCCAGGTGTCTCTGCCTTCTAGATCGCTGTATACAC
Source organism: Bufo bufo (assembly GCF_905171765.1). Lineage (NCBI taxonomy): Eukaryota > Metazoa > Chordata > Amphibia > Anura > Bufonidae > Bufo > Bufo bufo. The sequence continues at coordinate 445,772,030 of NC_053389.1, read as the reverse complement.
AGCGCTCACCGAGCGCTGCGTATACAGAGCAGAAAGCGCTATGCACTTCCTGTTCCGGCCCGGCGGTCATGTGACCGCCGGGGCCGGGAGAGTGCAGGAGCTGTTGGGTCTTTCACAGACCTCTATCAGCCCTGCACTGAGGCTGTACAGTGCAGTATACTGCTGTACAGCCTCTCTGGGGGGGGAGGGGGGGGTATTTCCCCTGTAACTGGGGCTACTATGTCAGTCCCAGTTACAGGAGAAATCAATAGTGGGGGAAAAAAATAGACATATTTGGTATTCCCACATTCGTGACGGTCGGCTCTATAAATATATCACATGATCCACCCAGTCCGATAAACACCATAAAAATAAAAACTGTGTCAAAAAAAGCCATTTTTGTCACCTTACATCACAAAAAGTGCAACACCAAGTGATCAAAAAGGCGTATGTCCCACAAAATGGTACCAATAAAACCGTCCCCTCATCCCGCAAAAAATGAGCCCCTACATAAGAAAATCATTTTTAAAAAAAACTATAGCTCTCAGAACATGAACACATTAAAACATTTTTTTGTTTCAAAAATGTTATTAATGTAAACAAAAATAGTACCAATAAAATTGGCACCTTATCCCCTAGTTTCCAAAATGGGGTCACTTTTTGGAAGTTTTTACTGTAAGGGTGCATCAGGGGGGCTTCAAATGGGCCTCTAAAAACTAGTTCAGCAAAATCTGCCTTCCAAAAACCACGTGGCGCTCCTTTTCTTTTGCGCCCTGCCGTGTGCCCTTACATCAGTTTACGACCACATGTGGGGTGTTTCTGTAAACCGCAGAATCAGGGTAATAAATATTGGCTGTTAACCCTCGATCTGTTAAAGAATTTTTTTTATTAAAACGGTAAAATCTGCCAAAAAAGTGAAATTAAAAAATTTGATCTCCATTTTCCTTTAATTCTTGTGGAACACCTAAAGGGTTAACAAAGTTTGTAAAATCAGTTTTAGGCCCCCTGCACACAAATGTGTGTTTCCTGTTGCCGTATTGCGGACCGCATTTGTGCATCCGCAATACACGGGTGCCGTTCCATGGGCATTCCGCATCACAGATGCGGACGCATTCACTTGAATGGGTCCGCAAATCCGGAGATGCGGAACGGAAGCATGGAACGGAACCCTACGGAAGCACTACGGAGTGCTTCCGTGGGGTTTCGTCCCATACTTCCGTTCCGCATAAAGATAGGACATGTTATATCCTTTTGCGGAACGGCCGGATCGCGGACCTATTACAGTGAATTGGTCCGCGATCCGCTGCGGCTGCCCCATTGCACGACCATGGGGTTCGTGTGCAGGGGGCCTTAAATAACTTGAGGGGTGTAGTTTCTACAATGGGGTCATTTATAGGGGTAGCCACTATGTAAGCCCCACAAAGTGACTTCAGACCTGAAATGGTCCTTAAAAAGTGGGTTTTAGCAAATTGCTTCTAAAATTCTAAGCCTTCTAACGTAGACATATGGGGAATGTTAAGTAATAAATATTTTATGAGGTATCACTTTCTGTTTTAAAAGCAGAGAAATCTAAATTTTGAAAATTGAGAATTTTTCAAAATTTTTGATAAATTTGGGATTTTTTTCATAACTAAAGGTAAATTATATATTGACTTAAATTTATGACTATCATGAAGTACAATGTGTCACGAGAAAATAATCTCTGAATGGCTTGGATAAGTAAAAGCGTTCCAAAGCTATTACCACATAAAGTGAGATCTCAGATTTGCAAAATTAGGCCTGGTCAGGAAGGGGGCAAATGGCCCGGATATGAAGTGGTTAAGAACTGGTTGGTGCCTCTATACTGCGTCCACTTATCCTGTCCACCTGAGCGAATCCTCACAATATATAGATGTATAAAGATATAATATATATTAATTATATACTAGCTGAAGGACCCGGCTTCACTCGGGTATATTTAATCTATTTAAATTAATGTTTGTGTGTCGTTAAAAGATATAGACAGTATCCACTATAACAGTGATATCTACAGCACCCTGTCCCCTTCAGACTCCCCCGTCCTCAATCTGGCGCAGGGCCTGGACGGACACAAGGATGTCCTTTTGAACAGCTCACTCTCAGACAGCAGCACTGTGCTGTCAGAGGGTGAGCTGCAGGAAGAAAGTCACCGTCCCTCCCACTCCTGCAGCTGACAGAAGTAGATTTTTAACTTTATTTTTTCAATCCCTGTCGGCTAAGGAGTGGGAGGGGCGTGGCCTAACTGAATCTGGGGGTGTGGCTTATTAGGATCTGGGGGCGGGGTTTTAACGTTGTATTTTGAGGGTGGACACATTGTGGCAGGGGGCATGTCTGGGCTCCTTCCTGCAAGAGTGACGCCCCTCTGGGCACCTTACTGGATCATTTGCATACCAAATAAACTGGATTTTCAGAGGATAAAAACATCTATTGCTGGAACAAAGGCAAATCTTGATATAAGGTACTAAGTGCTATTAGGCCATGGCTTTACTTCAATAGCAATTATCTTTGTGACAAATTTCTTTTAAAGCTGACCTGCAGCAGTGAAGATAAATGGCTGGGTTGTTATGGAAACCTGGTGTAAAGCTGTGTGTGTGTGTGGAGACTGGCCTGTGAGCTTCTATTGGCTGATAAGGGTCATGTGACCAAGCTTCTATTGGCTAATGCATTTTGTTGGGAATATCTCAGGAACTGTATGTCCTTGAGAGCTGAGACCTGGTCTAAAACCTTCCCGGACACCTGATGTACCTGTGTGCCAAACTTCATGATTGTAAATGCGACAATGCAGATTCCTTTAGTGGACATGCATACATACGCACACACACTCAGCTTTATATAATATATACACATATAGATAACCACCGTATTTTTTTCCCAAGATGCCCCGGCCCAGAATCGGAACTCTGATAAAATCCACAATCCAACCCCCAATAAGACCCCAACAAGACTTCAGATCAGACCCACAATCAGACCTCAGCGACCCCAGTGTGAATGACCCCCATTCAGATCTCATTTTAGAGCCGCCGTATGCCTCCCCTCAGCTGCCATGCCTGTAATCAGCCACAATATACTTCTCTTCTACCGCCATATGCCTCCCCTCAGCCACCATGCCTGTAATCAGCCGCCATATGCCTCCCCTCAGCCACCATGGCTGTAATAAGCTACAAAATGCTTCTCTTCTGCCGTCATATCAGCCACCATGCCTCATATTGCAACAGGCGCCTCCCCCTAGGGCCCTCTATATATAAAACGCGTCCCAAGTGTAGGAATACCGAGTGGAATAGTGCAGCCTAAAATGTCCCTTTATGTGTCACGGTGCTCCTACCTGGATATGGCTAGACTCTAATTGAGGAATTTAAAAGAAAGATTGAGTCCAGACCTTATATGTAGTTGAACAGCAGCTTTACTTTCCATAAACGTTCTCCAAAATGCTGTTGCCAGTCACCAAAGGGAGGTGGACCGAGCACGGATCAGGGCTGGCTAAAAGTTTGTATATATATCTATATTCACTGTAAAAAAAAAATAAGATTTAACTTTTTTTTGTGTGGTAGGAACCTGCACCTAGAGCCGCCAGGCAGGATCCCCCAGTCTCATCCAGAGCTCGTGGGAGAGCCCGTGGTGGTTGGGGACGTGTAAGTACTAAAAACAGTAATAATTTTGTATGTTTCTTTTTTGGACTTTTTCTAAATTATTGTTTTTCTGTTTATTCCAGGGTTCTACAGTCTCCACCAGGGAAGATGAGCAGTTTGTTGTCCCCCACATAGATAATGAACTCCTCATCCAACTGGTGGAGGCGCGTCCCGCCTTATGGGACCACACCGACCGCCACCATGCTGACCATTAACAGACCCAGGTGCTCTTGAGGGAGATATGTTCAGAAATTTTCACCACCGGGGGGATCTCACCGCAGCGGCTCAAAAGAAATGTGGTAAGTACAGCAATTTGTATTTTATTTAAAGTTATTGTGTAGTAAATATAAACTGCATACTAAATTTTTTTTTTTTCCACAGTTCAAAAGATTCTGATTCGGTGGTGGTCAATGCGAGACCGCTTCAAGAGGGATTAAAACTGGGAGGTTCAGGCCCGAGTGGATCCGCAGCAACCTGAAGGCCGCCATACAGATAACATGCAGCTTTGGGGTTTCTGAGATGGACGCTGGCATTAAGAAGGTAACTTTTTTTTCTTTGGATTGGAAAAGGTGTTTGTTGTCCTCTCCCTCTGTCTGCTATGCGCTGTCTGAGACAGAGGAGTGTTTGGCCGCTCTGTTTCGGGCAGCCCCCCACAGTAGAAGGTAGGAATAGCATAGAACCTGGACGCAGTAATTGAAGGCCAATCTTTTTTTCTTTCTTTTTTTTTTACACAGAACTCTCTACAGCACTCGGGTGCCTGACCCACCTCTTGAAGCGGACCCGGAAGTGACCGCCACCCCCAGCCCTCCTGTCCATCATGTCCCTGCTTAGGACAATCCTGGTCCCCTACCAGGTCCCTCTATTGAACAGAGGCTTTCTAATTTCCGACAAAATGCGAGAGCCCTGTTGAATAGTTGGAGATCCGGTAGGAGCCGTCATGAGGATTTTGGGAACCTTGTAGAGATCATTTCTGATGCTCTAGAAGGTTTTGCAGAGGAAATAAGGGATGACTTGGCACATTTCTTGGAGGGGACGGAGGCAGCGAGTCAACTCAGCCCTCACCATTTCGTGCTAACCATAATCCCCAGGATGGACCAAATGACGCCCGAGCAGGTGCATGATTTAAAAAATTTGGTTGAGAACAGTTCGTAGGAAATTTTGCACTAGTGTGATTAGCACAAGAGACATGCTGCTGTTAAAGGTGTTTTCCGGGTTCAGAGCTGAAGCTGGACCTACACAGAACGTCACCCGGGCAGCCGCCCGGATGTTAGCAACGGAACATTTCAAGCTTCAATGCTCCTCCTTGCCCTGCGCAGGATCGGGCAGGGCAAGGGCTTACAATAACACACTAATAATAAATAATAATAATAGGCGGAGGATTCCGCCAAACAGTGTGTTTGGTGACGTCACCGGCTCTGAAGGTGTTGTGGAAATTTTATTATGCGGACATTTTACTTTAGGATGTGGGTGTGTTTTTATAGATTGTCATCTGTCTCCCTGTGTCTGATTTAGCCAAAGAGCGCTCTAGCAGAGGGTACTTTGGCTGAATCGGGACCAGTGGTAAAACAGTCAGTATGAAAACCTTCTCATGGGCTTGGAGACATATCTGCTTTTAAGACATGCATATCTGCCTTGTCAGTATACTAGTACCGTATACTGACAATAGCCGTAGCAATGTCTCGCAGATAATTTCAAATCTATGGGAACCAGTAGAATGATCTTTATTAGATACTGATCACCTTTGAGCAGTATTGAATGAGGTACATGCTGACAGTGATGGGGGGTGGGCGGCCACCTGGCTGATCGGACAATGGACATGACTCATCCTTCCTTATACAGGGATGTGGCGTGTGCATTGTCTGCCCAGCCACATTGATTGCCCCGCCCTGTCCTTTGACATCACTTCCTGCATGTTATCACTTCCTGTATCCTTGTCTTGGGCCAGCCCCTTTTACACCTTTTGTTAGTAAATAAAGGTGAGCAGACTGAGCAGGGAGGAGGAGTTGCTCAGAATTTTCAATCAAGATGGTAACACCTGGGTTTGTCTCTGACTGGGGCGGAGAGAAGGGATTCACCTTTTTCCTTACACAAACTTTGATGCGAGCGGATTACAACTATTAATATTTTCCACAACAGAAGGATTGGCTTTATTGTAGTCCTAGCCATTTTACAGGCTAGGGCAGCGCTAAAGCCCGCCCATCAGTGCTGGTGATGTAACCGGGCTCACTGATGGGCGCAAGCCTCCGCCTAGCAGCATTATGGAGAGCCCAGTATGTCACTGGATCTCCATAAAATGCTTTTGACCTGCGCGATTCAGCTCAGCTTAGTGGGGCAGTCTGGGTGAAAATATGGGTATGTCCGGGTTCAGCTCTGAACCCGGATAAACCCCTTCAACAAGCATTATTTTTCATGACAAGGCAAATTGTGTGATGTTGTCAAACAACAAAAACACAATGGTGCCTTGCAATATTGGGGAAGGGTGCACTACCATTCACTTCTATTGAAAAAGCGCTCGGTGGTGGCCAGACCGGACTCCTCTAGCAAACACCTTGTGTGGCTATGTCACTGATATAGGTGCGGGTCCCAGCGTTGGGACCAGCACCTATAAGGAGGGAATATCCACCCAATGTTTAAGAGGAGACACCCCCTTTAATAACCATATGTGTGGCTACTACCCTTCACGTTTCCCAAAACCTAATGCCACCCATGAGGATCTGGACCGTGTGCATGTTCAGAAGAGTGATGCTGCAACGTGAACTATACCATACACAAAATCCAGAAATCATGGGTTGCATTAGCGTGTGTGAAAAAAAATATATATATTACCAGTGTAGCAGAACCATTCTTGGGGCTGAGTAAAAAAAAGAAGATGACAAAAGGTGTATACCAAAAAAACTTTGATTTAATAGAAGATCAAACAGATTAAACAACATTATCCTGTCAACTCACTCTGCCCGCTTCAGAAACAAAGTAATCGGCGAAACTGTCCCTCATTCGAGCGACGGCAAGAGTTGACTAATATGACAAATGTTGCAGCCTGGTGAGTGTGCAATCAACCTCTTGCGGGTCCAGGTGCAGCGGTTCCTCCATTAACAGTTAGTTATGTAGAACTACACAAGCTTTGACTATATCGTCAATGGTTTCAACCTTAAGATTTATAGCTTTGGTGAGAATATGCCATTTAGCAACTAAAATGCCAAAGGCGCACTCCACCATTCGTCTAGCTCGTGCCAGTCTATAGTTAAACACTCGCTTAGCAGGGTTCAAGTCATGGCTAGAGTACGGCTTGATGAGGTTCTCACACATCTGGAACGCCTCGTCCCCTACTACCACAAATGGCATTGGAGGTCCACCAGTACCTGGCAAAGGTCTCGGAGGTGGCAATCCAAAGTCCTTTAAATACAGGAGGCATCCCATTGCTGAGTTTTTGAAAGCCATCGAGTCATTTGTCCGCCCATAAGCTCCAATTTCAACGGCGATAAACTGATAATCAGCATCCGCAATGGCCATCAAGATAATTGAGAAATATTTTATGTAGTTGAAGAATTCTGAGCCACTTGCGGAAGGTTTTACAATCCTTATGTGTTTCCCATCCACAGCTCCGACACAATTAGGGAATTGGCAGGTTTCCAGGAACTTGTCTGCAATCTGAAGCCACTGTTCTGTAGTTGGATGTAATCCTCACGCAATACCTCCCACAAGGCACGACAAGTATCGCGGACTATATTGGAGATCGTCGATACTGGTAATGCAGCGATGGCAGATTTTCTCCCGTAGCAAGAAACCTGTGAAAAAATATTAATAAATTATAAAAAGAAAATCATATATAGAGCTATACCAAAAAAACATTAGGACAATGCTTTCCTTACTGCCACCATTAGCCGCTCTGCAGGAGAAATTGCCCTTCTGAAGCGGGTATCTTGTCTTTCGATGCGTGTCGAAATGTGCTGCAGTAGCTGGTCATAACTCTCGACATTCATGCGCATATAGTTGAAAAAAATTCAGGATACGCATGAAGCTCCAAATACAGGATGGAAAAAACACCCCTGGTCATCCGTTTGGAAGTTATCGGGTGAACCCAATACCGGCGTCTTCTTTCCTGAGCACGTTTTCTTCATCTCGCTTTCAGGATTAGAAACCTCAATCGCAGACGTAAGTGTGCAGGCAACATGGTCCCAAAACACAGAGACTAAATAGAAGTTTCCCTGCTTAAATACACTGTAAAAGTGGGTGTACACTTTGAGACACACCTCCTCCTTAAAAATGGATCCGCTAAACGAAAGCCAAAACGGTAACAAACGTGACGAACTGATCCGCTTTACAGATGGATCCGTTTAAATGGTTTCTGTTCGCCTCTGTTAACTCATTTGCGTAACGGATCCGTAAAACACTAGTGTGAAAGTAGCCTTACACGTGTGCCTTCGGTTTTAAGAAACAAACAAAAGAAGTCTTGCCTGCAGGTCTCATTTAGAGAAATCAGTCCCTTCTCCAACAAGGATAAAATAAGTACTGAGATGTGCGCTGCTCTTAATAAAATGTCTTAGGGCTCATGCACACGACAGTATTTTGCGTTCAGTATACTAGTTGTTTTTTGAGTTCACTATGCGGTACATATACTGAACCATTTATTTCAATGGTTCAGCAAAAAAAAACTGAAGTGTCTCAGTGTGCATTCTGTTTCAGTATTTCCGTACCGTGAAAAGATAGAACAGGTCCTATTCTTATCCACAAATCACGGTGCTTGGCTCCATTCAAGTCAATGGGTCCGCAAAAAAAGCGGAAAACATACGGAAATGCATCCGTATGTCTTCTGTATCCGTTCCGTTTTTGCTGAACCATCTATTGAAAATGTTATGCCCAGCCCAATTTTTTCTATGTAATTACTGTATACTGTATATGGCATACGGAAAAACGGAAACAAAAAACGGAACAATGGATCCGTAAAAAACGCACCGCAAAACACTGAAAAAGCCATACGCTGAGCCCTTAATCAAGATGGTAACTTATCGTCTCCAATTGCAAGATTCACCCACAAAGATCTTCACTCCTCTGGGTTATACAGGGAGTGCAGAATTATTAGGCAAGTTGTATTTTTGAGGATTAATTTTATTATCGAACAACAACCATGTTCTCAATGAACCCAAAAAACTCATTAATATCAAAGCTGAATATTTTTGGAAGTAGTTTTTAGTTTGTTTTTAGTTTTAGCTATTTTAGGGGGATATCTGTGTGTGCAGGTGACTATTGCTGTGCATAATTATTAGGCAACTTAACAAAAAACAAATATATACCCATTTCAATTATTTATTTTTACCAGTGAAACCAATATAACATCTCAACATTCACAAATATACGATTCTGACATTCAAAAACAAATCAAAAACAAATCAGTGACCAATATAGCCACCTTTCTTTGCAAGGACACTCAAAAGCCTGCCATCCATGGATTCTGTCAGTGTTTTGATCTGTTCACCATCAACATTGCGTGCAGCAGCAACCACAGCCTCCCAGACACTGTTCAGAGAGGTGTACTGTTTTCCCTCCTTGTAAATCTCACATTTGATGATGGACCACAGGTTCTCAATGGGGCTCAGATCAGGTGAACAAGGAGGCCATGTCATTAGATTTTCTTCTTTTATACCCTTTCTTGACAGCCACGCTGTGGAGTACTTGGACGCGTGTGATGGAGCATTGTCCTGCATGAAAATCATGTTTTTCTTGAAGGATGCAGACTTCTTCCTATACCACTGCTTGAAGAAGGTGTCTTCCAGAAACTGGCAGTAGGACTGGGAGTTGAGCTTGACTCCATCCTAAACCCGAAGCTCAAAAGCTCATCTTTGATGATACCAGCCCAAACCAGTACTCCACCTCCACCTTGCTGGCGTCTGAGTCGAACTGGAGCTCTCTGCCCTTTACCAATCCAGCCACGGGCCCATCCATCTGGCCCATCAAGACTCACTCTCATTTCATCAGTCCATAAAACCTTAGAAAAATCAGTCTTGAGATATTTCTTGGCCCAGTCTTGACGTTTCAGCTTGTGTGTCTTGTTCAGTGGTGGTCGTCTTTCAGCCTTTCTTACCTTGGCCATGTCTCTGAGTATTGCACACCTTGTGCTTTTGGGCACTCCAGTGATGTTGCAGCTCTGAAATATGGCCAAACTGGTGGCAAGTGGCATCTTGGCAGCTGCACGCTTGACTTTTGTCAGTTCATGGGCAGTTCTTTTGCGCCTTGGTTTTTCCACACGCTTCTTGCGACCCTGTTGACTATTTTGAATGAAACGCTTGATTGTTCGATGATCACGCTTCAGAAGCTTTGCAATTTTAAGAGTGCTGCATCCCTCTGCAAGATATCTCACTATTTTTGACTTTTCTGAGCCTGTCAAGTCTTTCTTTTGACCCATTTTGCCAAAGGAAAGGAAGTTGCCTAATAATTATGCACACCTAATATAGGGTGTTGATGTCATTAGACCACACCCCTTCTCATTACAGAGATGCACATCACCTAATATGCTTAATTGGTAGTAGGCTTTCGAGCCTATACAGCTTGGAGTAAGACAACATGCATAAAGAGGATGATGTGGTCAAAATACTCATTTGCCTAATAATTCTGCACGCAGTGTATTGTTCTCAACTGATGCATTATCTCAGCCATCATGAACTCCTATTAGAAAGAAACAAGATCGCAAGTCGCACTAATGATACACCGTATTGTAACCACACTTCGAGGTTTTACAAAATAAATAAAAAATGTTGCATATAAAATCACAGAGCCCTCTCTTGAGCCGCTCCACGTCAGCTTCTTCCAGGGCATCTTGGGTCAGTTGGTTTTAAAATGACCCCATTAAGTATCCTGAATTCAAGCGTATACATTAAAAGTTTTATTTTTTTATAACTATAAACCTTCAGGGCTCAGTTTCTGCTCTTTTGTTGACTACAATCCTCAGCTTGATTTATGGTCCTAAATGCTGTAAAATTGAAGGGGTATAGAAATATAGTTACTGCAAGATTAAACATTTTCGTTCCAAAACATATAGCAGTGGTTTTTCAGGCAGGTTTTCAGTACCTCGCCATTTTCAAGACCCTTACTTGCAGTCAATGAATGAAATGAATGAATACATGTTTTCATTCAGAGGATCAGTACTGACAACATAGCACTCAGACAGCTGCAGTTTGTTAATGTGTAAGTGTAGGTAAGAGCACGCCAGGCTCTGAGTAAAGCCTAATTTCCGAAAAGGCAGATTTTGTGCTTATACTGTAGCTGGTCTTAATGGATTTTTAATAAAAGGGATACAAAGATTTTATCTATACAAGTGCTGACTTCATTCATCATTTCAACGTTTCCTTAAAATGGTGTCTCTGGAATTGTGCACTGGATGGTGGCTGACAACACTTCTTCTATGGGTAAACTAATTTCACTTTAAGACCTCATGTACACGACCGTATTTTGTATCTGTGTCCAATAATTTTTTTTTGCGGATTGCACAAAGACCAATTCATTTCTATGGGTCTGCCAAAAAAACGGACAACACCAAGCTGTTATCAGTGTGCTGTCTGCATCTGTGTGTCAGTTCCACAAATTATAGAACGTGTCCTATTCTTGTCCGCATCATGGACAAGAACAGTAATTTCTAGTAGTGGGAGTGAAAAAAATGCAGATGGATGGTCTTCGTATTTTTTGGATCCCTGGTTGGCGGACCGCAATACAGACACTCAGCAGATTTGTAGCTATGAAACTGGCCGACCTGTTGCATGTGCACTTGGCAGTAGGAAGGCATCTGTGTTGGTCCCATGTTTATAGTTCATCACATTGCTGAGAAAAATGTTTAAATGTATGCAAATCAGCGTATAGGAGCAACTGGGGGGATGACAGTACACCTAGAGGCTCTGCTCTCTCTGCAACTGCTGTGCCTTCTCCAGTCTAACAGTGCCACACATGATCACATTTTCACTTCCTGACCCTATCAAAGTGGAGAGGGCGCAGCAGTTGCAGAGTTGAGCCTCTAAGGCCCCTTTCACACAGGTGAGTTTTTCACGCGGGTGCAATGCGTGAGGTGAACACATTGCACCCGCACTGAATCCGGACCCGTTTATTTCTATGGGGCTGTGCACATAAGCGGTGATTTTCACACATTACTTGTGCGTTGCGTGAAAATCGCAGCATGCTCTATTTTGTGCGTTTTTCAAGCAACGCAGGCCCCATAGAAGTGAATGGGGCTGCGTGAAAATCGCAAGCATCCGCAAGCAAGTGCGGATACGGTGCGATTTTCACACATGGTTGCGAGGAGACGATCGGGATGGTGATGGATCATGTGACGGACCGTGTAATGAGCGCAGTGACGTCACCACAGGTCCTTTTCCTCAAAGAAGAAGAAAGAGAAGCCGGGCTGCGCGAACAAGTGGATTAAGGTGAGTAAAATTATTTATTTATTTTTTAACCCCTCCATCCCTATTTTACTAAGCATTCTGTATTAAGAATGCTATTATTTTCCCTTATAACCATGTTATAAGGGGAAAATAATAAAATCTACAGAACACCGATCCAAACCCGAACTTCTCTGAAGAAGTCTGGGTTCGGGTCTGGGTACCAAACATGCCGTTTTTTTGCGCATTTTCCCACGATGCACCCGGATCTTATCTGGCCCAAATTTGTGACGCCCGTGTGAAAGAGGCCTAAGAGTAACGTAACTTTTCTCCTAGAGGCTCATTTGAATATATTAAAACAATGCGGGCGCATATGAACATGGGACCAACACAGATGCCTTTAGCTGAACAAGAAAACTGCTAAAATAGACTGGACATAAAAGCACAGGATATGTGCAGTATTAAAACCCCCTGGCTTGGCTGGACCTACAGAGAGAATCATTTCTGATTCTCACCGCTGGGTTCCAGCTACTTTGCTCCACATGTGTGTCTCCTCATGCCATTGGGTCATGTAACACATGGGGGACACATCACCACTGCAGCGGCCACATAATCTGTGTCAAACCAGATGTTTACGTGGGGAGACCTGAGAGCTGCAGTGGCCTGGAGGGAAGAGAAGGAGCTGGAATCCAGCAGCGGGCATCCAGTAAGTATGATTCCCTCTGCCCCAGGTGTGAACAATCCCTTTAAGGCCATGCTTTCATTTTGGCAACACTGGTGAGCTTAGCAGCCAATCTTTAAACTTGTCACTCTCTGGTATTGGTCTATACATGTATGTGTGTGTGCGACTTGACTCCTATTTATTTTAGCCTCCATAAAGCACGCATTCACTGCTGTATGCAGTTTGTGTCTTTTATGGACCTGCCTTTTAAACAAATAAATACATATAAAAAAATCATTATAAATATATAAATAGAAACTAAATAGTTACAACATGGAATTAGAAAAAATAAAAATAAACACTTTGGGGAAGATCAAGACTGGCATTATAAATGCCAGTCAGTATAAAGCCGTCCACAGGCCTCTTGATAAATTTGGCATATCTCCAGTCAGTGCGCCAGAATTTGTGACTTTTTACACCATAATAGTGGTGTAACGCATTTGATAAATATCCCTAATTATTTTCTTCCAGACATCCAAGTAATTAAACTAAAATCAAATAGGTTCCCTATAACAAATATGAAATTGATGGCACTTTTGCACTTATGTCTCTAACTGGGAACAATATATGACTAATAGAATGAGGGTGACCAGAAATCTAAAGCTACCTTTATCTTGTTATATTGGCATTTTCCATTTCCTTTTTCTGAAGCACACTGTCTTCAGACATAGCTTGACTGTAATCATGTCATGAGTAATTTCAAAAGTTAAAGCATTTTTAGGATTTAAGAAAGCCACATTATGGAAAACAGATGTGTTTCAAGACTACAGAGTTGATTTACAGGTCACGCACAATTTATCACAGAAGTATTATCAATTCAGATTTGAGCCACATGAAACCTTCTAATGTTATCAAATATGAAATATTATGCTGAACACTTCCATGACTGCCATGCGTCTATACCCCATGCAGTTAGAATAAATATATATCAGGAGCAGGTCAAGCCCCCCCCCCCCAACTGTCAGTGACAACCAAGGACCTTGTGGTGCTGGCACAAAGTGCAGTTTTGACATGCATTCAGGATGCAGTTTTTATATTGCAGCAAGCTGAAATTATCCTGGATTTTTGGTATAGAGCTGAGGACATGGGCTGCTAGATCCACAATATCCATTCCCCATAGCTCTCTGTGCTTTATTGTGTAAAAAAATGAGTAAATGTGTAAATGAGGCTACTAACGTTTCCGGAGCCCAGCCACGCCCACTGTGAAGGAGCCCAGCACCGCCCCGCATCCTCCGAATCTCCTCCTTGCTACTCGACGTCACAAAGCTAGGGCGCCGTAATCTCGCGATGCGCGAGCTAGCGCATGCGCAGTGTCGGCATAGTGTTTCTTCCCTGTGCTGGCATCAGGGAACGCACTGCGCATGCTCTAGCTCGCGCATTGCGAGATTATGGCGCTCTAGCTTTGTGACATCGGGGAGCAAGGAGGAGATTCGGAGGATGCGGGGAGGTGCTGGGCTCCTTCACAGTGGGCGTGGCTGGACTCAGAGTCAGAGAACGCTGGACTCATCTCTCAAGCATGGAGGAGACAGGACTCATCTCAGGTTCATTTACATATATATTAAATCTTTTTTTTTACACAATAAAAGCACAGAGAGCTATGGGGACTGGATATTGCGGATGTTCTAGCAGCGATCAAGCAGCTCATGTCCTCAGCTCTATACCCAAAATCCAGGTGACAGGTTCCCTTTAATTAGATCATTCCCACTATGCAGAACACCAGGGGTTAATGAGGCTGCTAAACTGGCTAAATTAAAAAACTGCATCCTGAATGCATTGCAGAACTGCACTGTGTGTTCCAGCACCCTTCAGGAGAAGAAAGAAGCAGTTTATTACTGCTTCTGTCTTCTTCTCTGCTCCTAGGTGGTATGCTGCTCCTCTATTGGACCTAGCGATCATGTGATCGCTGTGTGTCTCGTGGGCAGAGCAAATATGCAGGGTCTTAGCAGACCAGTATCAGCTCTGGCTGTGTACAGCTTCTTTTATGTCTGCCATGACCATGTTGTAGAAGGTTTCGATGTGGAGGCCCCTACTTTCAAGAGGGTAAAAAGTGGTTTTAGGTTTGACATTGGGTGGAATCCTCTTCTGAGCTGGAAGTAGATCATGTGTACTATTAATAATCGAAGAAATAGGGGGTAAAGAGATGGTAGTACCCACTTGAGTATATGTATGTGGAGTTATATTACTCTCAGGGAGGCTGGAGTTTTTTATAGTGAAATGTCTGTGTAGAGTGAGTTTTCTAACGAATTGGTTTAAATCCACAAAGAGTTCAAAGGGGTCAGGTCCGTTAGTTGGACAAAAGGACAATCCTTTCCCTAAAAGTTCTATTTTGATGGGTGTAAGGGGATGTTTTGAAAGATTAAATATGCGTTTTTCTTTTTCATTATCCTTATGGGTGGAATATATTGGTATTGTCATTTTTTGGGATTTTGTCATTTGTTTAGTGGTGCGGTTTTTTTTTTTGGCCTCCTCTGCATCCTCTAAATCTGTGTTTGGTCGTTTTTTCTTTATGCTCGATAATGGGGTGTAAAAATGAGTGATTTTGAGTGATCGGGAAGTGGACAGAGTACTGAGGTGAGGTCTTTCCAGAGGCTTGATGAGAGGACTGAGGGGATGGGATGCTGGTGAGGATCTTTCTGGAAGGTGGAGTGGGGTTTGGTGTCCGCACCGTGGGGGAAACCCGATCTAAAAAATAATCCTTTGTCAGATTAGATGTGGAAGGGAAGATTGATCTGAGTTGGTAGAGGATGTAGAATAGGTGAATATATTAAGGTCAATTTCGTCCAATTCATTGGCAGGCAAGGTGGTGGATGGATCCATGGGTGATATGATAGGAGTATCCCCTGGTATGGAAATATGAATATCTGCGTTGGGAGAAAGAGCAGGTGGTATATTAGTGGGATGATCAGTCGGGGTCAGTTCTTTGGTATGTATCTCGTTGTTCAGTATAGTGTTAATGACGGCAGATTTAGCTATATAGGTGTTATGGCTAGATGTACCTCTTCGGAGATGATTATTATATGCAAATTAGGGGGACGGCCATGGGGACGAATGTGGCCCCCACGTACGCCAACATGGTCGTCTCCTATTTGGAGGAGAAATACGTCTATGTGTCCCACCACTTCAGCCATGTGCTGAGGTGGTGGAGATACATAGACGATATTTTTGTCATCTGGACGGGTTCAGCAAATGAGCTACAATTGTTTCACAACTTTTTAAACAGTTTGATCCCCGATATTCAATTCACGCTGGAGTATTCTGAAAATACAATACATTTTTTGGATGTCAATGTTCGACACACGGGTAATGTGTTGAGCACTGAGGTCTTCACTAAATCTACTGACCGCAACACCGTCCTAAGGTTTGACAGTGCTCACCCTCGGACGATGGTGCGGTCATTACCATATAGTCAGTTTACTAGAGCAAAAAGAATTGTTAGTGATCCCTCCTCATTAGACAAAACCTTAGACAGCATGACAAAATGCTTCAAACAAAGGCACTACCCGACCAACATACTACAACAACAACTAAATCGTATTAATCAAAAAGAAAGAAGGGAATTGCTTCAGGGTACTAAAAGGGACCAAGTCCATAAAATACCTTTTGTATCCACTTTTAGTGAAGCAAGCCCTTATATAAGCAAGATTGTCAACAAACACTGGCCGATTCTAAGCACAGAACATAGAAATATTTCAGAATTTTCCACTCGACCAATTATGTCTTATAAGAGAGCTTGCAACCTAAAAGATAAGCTTGTAAAAAACGACATAGGCCCACAAAAAAGCACACGCCAATTACTTCTGGCTCCTAAAAAAACTGGTAGCTATCCGTGCCTTCACTGTGTAAACTGTAAATACATGGTGAAGGGGCGTGACTTCACTCATCCCCGTACAGGGGTTATTTATCCCATTAAATTTTATTTGACCTGTGATTCAAGCTTTATAATATATGTTCTGTGGTGCCCATGCAAGTTATTGTATGTGGGCGAAACCACTTGTGATTTCAAGTCCCGTTTTAATCAACACCGTTTCTCGATACGTAAGAAACGAAAGGATCTGCCTGTCTCGCATCACTTTGCGGACATGGGCCATGCTGAAGGTGACCTAAAATTTATGATCCTTGATCATGTCCCATTACCGCGAACTGGCGGAAACCGCATAAAAATGTTAAAAAAGCGGGAATCCGAATGGATTTTTAAACTACAAACGGTTAAACCCGGGGGTTTGAATGTTGAATATAAACCATGGCTATTCATATGATCTCCGACTGTCTAGTCCTTATCGACCCATATTGAAAAATTTGTCCTTTTTTATTAATACATTTGGATAATGTATTTTTTACCTTTTATCACTTACAGGACCCATGGATGACATGGTTCGCTCAACAGGAGGGTGGATACTCTAGAAAATGCACGACTTATCCCGTGAAAGCCACATATTTGTTAGATTGTGTCTTTGTTTCTGTTTTCCTTAAATATACGCCAGCAAGCGCTACTTTATGGCTGTATAGGATGTTTTTCACCTGATAGGGTTATTACATAATGAGAGTTATGGGAGGATAACGGCTGTAGCTGCTCTCCACCATTTCTTTTCATAATTTTCGGACGACAGTGCATCGCAAGATAGCACGTCATCCGATAGTTTACCCGGGGTGTTACATCCGGATCTTATAGCCTATACTGTTTACAAATATTGAATGAATATGCTTACGTTGGCATTAGATGTTTTACTACAATAGACTGCTATGCGGCCTGTCAGGTGACGCCTCCGTATGGGATCATGTGATGTCTCGGTTCGAGATCATGTGATTGCTCTAGGGATGACCTCACAGACATGCGCAAACACAGTTTTACTCTCTTACAAGGGATCACGTGATTATCCCTGGAATGACATCACGGACATGCGCAGCTTTAGTTCCGGGACGCCGTATCCATGCGGTGATGCCGCAACTTTGTATCCGCCAGCCATTGAGCCCACCTGATTCCATGTTGGTCCTGCCTACACTTGTACTCTCACAGGTGATGAATATAACATATGTTGATTATCACTTATGAATTTTATTATGTTTTTGATAGAGCACAACATTGGATTTACTCTATATGAATATCTGGATTGACTACACGGCTCTCCAGACACTATGTGTTTTTCTCATTTATGTATGAGATGCTCCACTGTATATTTTTTCACATATGTTGTTAAATACCACTTATGTATATTAATTGATTTGTTCGCATAAATACCCACACTGCTGTATGACGCATTGCTTGATAATAGTCCCAGTAAGTGGACTGAAACGTCGCAAGGGTGAATAAAGATCCACTATTTTTCACCTACGGATGTGCTGCGGTGTCCTTTCTTGTTTTATGTATATATATATATATATATATATATATATATATATATATATATATGTATGTGTGTGTTTCTTACCCCGTTTATAACTCCTTATATTTACAGCAGCAGTCACAGTAATTCTGTGTAACTGCAGGGTGTCTATATAGAAATATACATATATATGTATAGGTTCTTACAATATATTTACATCTTTGCAATTTATTGTGCCTATATTGGGCAATTTTTGAATATTGTGCCACCATCTATTATTATCTATTTGCTATTTATTATTTTTTATACACAGCCATCTCTTCTTAATCCTAACTTTAATTTGATAGAACCAGCCTATTTGTCTTAGATATAGCCTTATTATCAATCAATTCCCCTATGAATCCACATATTGGCTCCCTTGGCCGCTACATAGGAGCCAGACCCAGGAACTAAAGCCGCTATACATTAGCCAAACGACTCTGGAGTTTGTCCTGCCGTGTTGGAACGCATTCTTGCGTTCCATCTGCAGGATATGAGGTCCCAATACAACTCCAGCCCCTCCTACACGTCCGACCGCCGTGGAGCGCAGGATGCGTTCCACAGGCGTGCAGATGTGGTGCCGGATTACTTCCGGTTCCTGACCAGTGAGTCCGATCGCCGTGGAGTGCAGAGTGCGTTCCACAGGCGAACGGATGTGACGCCGGGTCACTTCCGGTTCCGGCTAGCGAGGCCGTCCCTCCATCACACCCGGAAGTAAGCCTGTATGCCGTTCTCCACCCCCTTGTTTTCCCGCAATTTCTGTTGGTATTTATACACATATTAGCCTGCTGTACCTGTTAGTTTGTATTTGCTCCTGAGGAAGGGGAACTGTGGTCCCCGAAACGCGTTGAGCCCGTCTACCTATTAAAGTGATTGATCTGAAGCCTTCCTGACTGTGCTGCAATCTATAACTGACATTCTTCATGCGATTCTGGCCAGGGGGGTTTTACGTCACAGGTGTTATGTGCTTATCCTGATGACTACCCCCCAGTGAAGTGAGTACACACATGTTTTGGTACTGTTTTTAAATTAATCTATTCCTTTTGTAATAACAGCTTAACTCCATTTTATGGACATTCTCTGTACCTTTATGGCTTTCAATAGCACATATCTGGGGGTACTGGCCTATGACCCTGCACTGTAAGATCAGTATCTTATATAATTATCTACTATCCTGACTACACGGGAGAGCTGGCGCTTAACTACTACCCGCCCCCTTCTTTTGTGTCCTGAGAGGATATGTGTGCACTATAGGAAACCCCCTTTATGAGCACCGCCCCTTCATCACACTCCATTTTGGCCTCATACCTTTGCTAACTACCACGAATCCCTACAATCAATATACCCAGCTGATGTACCAAAGACCCAAGTAAATTTTAGTCACAGATTTGATGAATATATATCCATCTATCAAAAAGGTCTTCTGGGCAGAATCCCTACAATCAATATACCCAGCTGATGTATCAAAGATCTGAGTAACTTTGACAGACTGAATTGATGAATGAATATCCATCTATCATAAAGGTCTTCTGGGCAGTGAGTCGCCACATTTGTGGTAACATTTGAGTATATTTGACCACAATTGTGGTAATATTCAGTTGTTTCTGATATTATGCGTATGTCCCATGCACCGATTATTATATATCTTTCTTCTAAGGACATGATCATATTATCCAAAGGCATGAGGGTAGCTTTTTCCAAGTTTACATCCAGACCTGAGACCTCTCCAAAATGATGTATTATTTGAATGATGTTCAAAAAAGTAGATTGTGTCTGTTGAACATAAAATAAAATATTGTCTGCATAGAGAGAAATTCGGTCTTCGATTCCTAGTACCCCAAACCCCAGAATCCTAGGGTCCTGTCTAACTCTAGCGGCCAAGGGCTCAATATAGATATCAAATAAAAGAGGAGAAAGTGGACATCCCTGGCGAGTGCCTCTAGTCATAGGAAAACTTCTTGTAAGATAACCATTTATATTCAATCTTGCGGTGGGAGATCTATACAGAAGTTTTATCATATTAGTAAACCTAGGGCCAAAGCCCATCTTATGAAGCACTCTCCACAGGAACCTCCATTCAACTCTATCGAAAGCTTTAGAGGCGTCTATAGACAAAATAGATCGTGAATCCCCTCCAGACGTCTGTAAATTAGTAAAGAGACGGCATAAAACCAGTTTGATCTGGATGTATAATTGATGTCATAACACTAGTTAACCTCATAGCCAGAATCTTAGAGAAAAGTTTGACATCTGTATTGAGAAGATAGATAGGTCTATATGACCCCAAAT
The DNA here is from genome assembly GCF_905171765.1 of Bufo bufo. Lineage (NCBI taxonomy): Eukaryota > Metazoa > Chordata > Amphibia > Anura > Bufonidae > Bufo > Bufo bufo. The sequence continues at coordinate 445,751,677 of NC_053389.1, read as the reverse complement.
CATTAGGGTCTTTACCCTTCTTTAATACCAGTGTAATGACGGCCTCTGTCATTGTTTCTGGAAGGGATCCCTCCTTTATTGAATTAGAGAGTGTTCTCCACAGATAAGGAAAAACAGTCTCCCTATATTTACGATAAAACTCATACGGGAGTCCATCCAATCCAGGAGAGGAATTACCTGAACAGGCTTTAATTACTTTGTCTATCTCTTGAGGATATAAGTCCCTCTCCAGACGTTCTTTTTGCAAGAACTGGAAGGGAAATAGAATCCAAGTACGAGTCAATCGCATCCTCTAAGAAAACACTCTCTGATTCATATAAATCACAAAAGTAATTTGTAAATGTTTCCATTATTCCCTCCTGATCCTCAGTAATGGTCCCATCCAACTGCCTCTGAAAAATATTTTTGTCCTCTAAAGAACAGCCTCTGTTGAGCTTTATCCAGAAGAAAGTTGCAGAAAACCCGACCTGTCCTCTGCATAATCTCTCTAGCTTCCTCTGATTTTAACTTGGCGTATCCATCCATTCCAGCTGCAGCTGCTTCCTCTAGTTCTTTCTCCTTCATAGCATAGCGTTTACTTAAATTAGAAATTGTACTGATAAAAATCCCTCTTATGACCGCTTTAAATGCATCCCAAACAAGTTGAGGTTTAGCTGAAGCGGTATTTTTATCCCAGAAGGAAGTAATCTCTTTTTCTATCTGGTTATGATTATCAATTATTAATAGCCAATGGGGATTCAATCTAAATGGGGGTTTCTGTCTGAGGTTATTCCTGATCGTACACAGCTCTATTAAAAAAGGAACATGATCTGAAATGGATCTGGTCTCATATTTCATCCGTTTGATACAGTTTAAATATCCTTTATTTATCAGGGCCCAGATCAATTCTAGACATAGATCTTCCAGATTTACTTACACAGGAATAAGCTCTTTTTTTCCTTTGAATAGGTATTCCCAAACATCCACGAGGCCAACCTCCTGGCAAAACCGAGCCAAGGGGGACCCCTGGACCGGGGAATAAATATTCCCTCCCATAGTAATCCTATCCATCTCTGGATTAATCACACAATTAAAATCCCCCTTGACTATAAGCAGACAGTCAGGCCATTGATCCACAAACGCCATTAGACAGATCAATATTTGTATAGAGAAAGGAGGAGGAATATAAATAAAGGCCAAAATACATAACTTCCCATCCTGCCTACCATGGAGAAAGACGTATCTCCCCTGTCTATCAATAGACGATGCCAAACATACAAAATTAATCCGGTTATGAATTAAGACTGTAACTCCTCTGGAATATGTAGCTAGTATATGTAGAGTTGTAAACCTGTGTGGCCCATCTCCCCTCAAGTCGAACAATCGTATCCTGTGTGAAATGGGTTTCTATTAGAGTTGAGCGAACCCAAACTTTAGGTTTTTCGGCACCCGGACCCGAAGCCGAACATTTACATAAAAGTTCGGTGTTCGGCGATTTTTATGGCGCTTTTTGAAAGGCTGCAAAGCAGCCAATCAACAAGCGTCATACTACTTGCCCCAAAATGCCATCACAGCCATGCCTACTATTGGCATGGCTGTGATTGGCCAACTGCAGCATGTGACCCAGCCTCTATTTAAGCTGGAGTCACTTAGCGCCGCCCGTCACTCTGCTCGGATTAGTGTAGGGAGAGGCTGCAGCTGCTGTGAGGGAGAGATCAGGGAGAAATCTTATCAAGAACTGGTTTATGTACTCAGCGATCTACAGAAAAAGTGTTTTGTGGGTGCAGTGCACAATTTTTTTAAGCCTGCCCTGAGCCAACTACTGCTGAAAACGAACTTTTTTTTCTTCATTTCATCAATATCAATACCTGATCGGCAGCCATTTTATGCAATGATAGTGCACCAGCATAGGCTATCTGCAAGTCCAGAAATACAGCTTTGGCATACTGGGGTGAAAAAACCCTCTAATATACTGCACATCTGGGATTAGACAAGCATAAGTGACTGTCACATTTAGGACAGAAATACAGCTTTTTGGTTAGGGTGAAAAAAGCCTCTAATATACTGCACATCTGTGATAACACGTGCATAAGTCACTGTCACATTTAGGACAGAAATACAGCTTTTTGGTTAGGGTGAAAAAACCCTCTGATATACTGCACATCTGGGATTAGACAAGCATGAGTGATTGTCACATTAAGGCCAGAAATACAGCTTTTTTCTTACTGGGGTGAAAAAACCCTCTGATATACTGCACATCTGTGATTACACGTGCATAAGTGAGTGTCACATTTAGGCCAGAAATACGCCTTTTTGGTTAGTGGGGTGAAAAAACCCTCTGATATACTGCACATCTGGGATTAGACAAGCATGAGTGATTGTCACATTAAGGCCAGAAATACAGCTTTTTTCTTACTGGGGTGAAAAAACCCTCTGATATACTGCACATCTGTGATTACACGTGCATAAGTGAGTGTCACATTTAGGCCACAAATACAGCTGTCATATAGAGTTAAAAAAAAAAAAATTGAGTGCAATACCCTACATCAGGGTTTTTATTGGCGGTTAAATTTTTTTAACAGACTTAACCACTTTTTACTTTGCTTTGTAAACGCTAACTATGAGGCAAACATCTAATAAGGGACGCGGTCATGGTCGTGGTGGTGGTGTTGGTGGAGCCTCTGGTGCAGGGAGAGGACGTGGCCGTTCTGCCACAGCTACACGTCCTACTGAACCTACTACCTCAGGTCCCAGTAGCCGCCAGAATCTACAGCGATATTTGGTCGGGCCTAATGCCGTTCTAAGGATGGTAAGGCCTGAGCAAGTACAGGCGCTAGTCAATTGGGTGGCCGACAGTGGATCCAGCATGTTCACATTATCTCCCACCCAGTCTTCTGCAGAAAGCGCACAGGTGGCGCCTGAAACCCATGCCCATCAGTCTGTCACATCACCCCCGTGCATATCGGGGAACCTGTCTGAGCCTCAAGTCATGCAGCAGTCTGTTATGCTGTTTGAATACTCTGCTGGCAGGGTTTCCCAAGGGCATCCACCTAGCCCTTCCCCAGAGGTGGAAGACATAGAATGCACTGAAGAACAACCACTTATGTTTCCTGATGAGGACATGGGAATACCACCTCAGCACGTCTCTGATGATGACGAAACACAGGTGCCAACTGCTGCGTCTTTCTGCAGTGTGCAGACCGAAAAGGAAGTCAGGGAGGAAGACTGGGTGGAAGACGATGCAGGGGACGATGAGGTTCTAGACCCCACATGGAATGAAGGTCGTGCCACTGACTCTCAGAGTTCGGAGAAAGAGGCAGTGGTGAGACCGAGCCAACAGCGTAGCAAAAGTGGGAGCAGGGTGCAAAAGCAGAGCAGCCGTCGCCAAAACAGTTTGCCTGCTACTGGCCACCGTCACCAGGGACCGAGCACACCAAAGGCAGCTTCAAGGAGTTCCCTGGCATGGCACTTCTTCACACAATGTGCTGACAACAAGACCCGAGTGGTTTGCACGCTGTGCCATCAGAGCCTGAAGCGAGGCATTAATATTCTGAACCTTAGCACAACCTGCATGACCAGGCATCTACATGCGAGACACGGGCTGCAGTAAGCACCTTCAAAACCAAGAAAGGGCTCAGGCCCCTCCTGCTCCCTCTTCTGCTGCTGCCTCGGCCTCTTCCTCCGCCTCTGGAGGAACGTTGGCACCTGCTGCCCAGCAAACAGCGGATGTGCCACCAACAACACCACCTCCATCACCAAGCATCTCCACCATGTCACATGGAAGCGTTCAGCTCTCCATCTCAAAAACCTTTGAGAGAAAGCGTAAATTCCCACCTAGCCACCCTCGATCCCTGGCCCTGAATGCCAGCATTTCTAAACTGCTGGCCTTTGAAATGCTGTCATTCAGGCTGGTGGAGACGGACAGCTTCAAACAGCTCATGTCGCTTGCTATCCCACAGTACGTCGTTCCCAGCCGCCGCTACTTCTCCAGGAGAGCCGTGCCCTCCCTGCACAACCAAGTATCAGATAAAATCAAGTGTGCACTGTGCAACGCCATCTGTGGCAAGGTCCACCTAACCACATATACGTGGACCAGTAAGCACAGCCAGGGATGCTAGATCTCCCTAACTGCACACTGGGTAAATGTAGTGGCGGCTGGGCCCCAGACAGAGAGCTGTTTGGCGCACGTCCTTCTGCCGCCAAGGATCGCAGGGCATCATTCTTTGCCTCCTGTTGCCTCCTCTTCCTACTCGGCTTCCTCCTCCTTCTTCCACCTCCTCATCCGGTCAGCGACAGACCTTCACCACCAACTTCAGCACAGCCAGGGGTAAACGTCAGCAGGCCGTTCTGAAACTGATGTGTTTGGGGGACAGGCCTCACACTGTGCAGGAGTTGTGGCGGGGTATAGAACAACAGACCGACACGTGGTTGCTGCCAGTGGGCCTCAAGCCCGGCCTGGTGGTGTGCGATAATGGGCGAAATCTCGTTGCAGCTCCTCTGGGACTAGCCGGTTTGACGCACATCCCTTGCCTGGCGCATGTGCTGAATTTGGTGGTGCAGAAATTCATTCACAACTACCCCGACATGTCTGAGCTGCTGCATAAAGTGCGGGCCGTCTGTGCGCGCTTTCGGCGTTCTCACCCTGCTGCTGCTCGCCTGTCAGCGCTGCAACGTAACTTCGGCCTTCCCGCCCACCGCCTCATATGCGACGTGCCCACCAGATGGAACTTCACCTTGCACATGCTAGAGAGACTGTGCGAGCAGCAGCAGGCCATAGTGGAGTTTCAGCTGCAGCATGCACGGGTGAGTCGCACTGCGGAACAGCACCACTTCACCACCAATGACTGGGCCTCCATGCGAGACCTGTGTGCCCGGTGCGCTGTTTCGAGTACTCCACCAACATGGCCAAGGCGATGACGCCGTTATCAGCGTTACAATACCACTTCTATGTCTCCTTGAGAAAACACTTAGGGCGATGATGGAAGAGGATGTGGCCCAGGATGAGGAGGAGGAAGAGGGGTCATCTCTAACACTTTCAGGCCAGTCTTTTAGAAGTGGCTCAGAAAGAGGATTTTTGCAACAGCAGAGGCCAGGTACAAATTTGGCCAGCCAGGGCCCACTACTGGAGGAGGAGGAGGAGGATGGGGATGAAGCATGTTCACAGCGGGGTGGCATCCAACGCAGTTCGGGCCCATCACTGGTGCGTGGCTGGCGGGATACGGAGGACGCAGACGATACGCCTCCCACAGAGGAAAGCTTGTCCTTACCTCTGGGCAGCCTGGCACACATGAGCGACTACATGCTGCAGTGCCTGCGCAACGACTGCAGAGTTGCCCACATTTTAACGTGTGCTGACTACTGGGTGGCCACCCTGCTGGATCCTCATTACAAAGACTGTGCCGTCCTTAATTCCCTCACTAGAGCGTGATCGGAAGATGCGCGACTACAGGCGCACGCTGGTAGACGCTGGTGGAACAGTACCTGTGCACACAACTACACGTACTGACTGATGGTTCTGCCCCATTCAACTTCTGGGTCTCCAAATTGTCCACATGGCCAGAGCTTGCCCTGTATGCCTTGGAGGTGCTGGCCTGCCCAGCAGCCAGTGTACTCTCTGAACGTGTATTTAGCACGGCAGGAGGCGTCATTACAGACAGACGCAGCCTCCTGTCCACAGCCAACGTGGACAAGCTCACATTCATTAAAATGAACCAGGCTTGGATCCCACAAGACTTGTCTGTACCTTGTGCAGAATAGACATTTATACCACCATCAAACATACATTCTTGTACTCAAGTCAAGTGCAATGATTCTTTGTTTTCTTTTTTTTCATTTGTCCCAATATTTTGGGGGCTACCTACCCAATAAAAAATAAAAAAAAACATTGTTGGCTACCTGTTCCTCCTTCATTGCTGCCTCCACCTGCAACACCACATTCACCGCCTCCTCAACCTCCGACTCCATATCCACCTCCTTCTCTGAGTTGCAGGTTAATAATTTGTAATTTTTAGTAATTTAATTTAAGTTATTTCCCTATCCACATTTGTTTGCAGAGCAGTTGCCATGCTCTTAAGCACATTTTACTGCCTTTTACATCCCTCTAGTGTTCTCAAGGACTATTTTAGAGCCATTTTAATTTAAAAAAATGGCAATTTTAGTGCCCTAAATTGAAAAAATTCTTATTTTCAATTGTCGGGTGATATTTTACAATTTTTGGCGTATACAAACCCCTGCTGTGCCTGGGTGACAGGGGCCTCAATCTCTCAAAATCCTCTGTTGTATTGCTGGGTGACATGAACCCCCTTTTGCCGTGAATGAACCCCTGCTGTGCCTGGGTGATAGGGGCCTAAATCTCTCAAAATCCTCTGTTGTATTGCTGGGTGACATGAACCCCCTTTTGCCGTAAATGAACCCCTGCTGTGCCTGGGTGACAGGGGCCTAAATCTCTCAAAATCCTCTGTTCTATTGCTGGGTGACATGAACCCCCTTTTGCCGTGAATGAACCCCTGCTCTGCATTGCTGACAGGGGCCTAAATCTCTCAAAATCCTCTGTTCTATTGCTGGGTGACATGTACCCCCTTTTGCCACGAATGAACCCCTGCTCTGCATTGCTGACAGGTGCCTAAATCTCTCAAAATCCTCTGTTCTACTGCTGGGTGACATGTACCCCCTTTTGCCGTGAATGAACCCCTGCTGTGCCTGGGTGACAGGGGCCTAAATCTCTCCAAATCCTCTGTTCTATTGCTGGGTGACATGTACCCCCTTTTGCCGTGAATGAACCCCTGCTCTGCATTGCTGACAGGGGCCTAAATCTCTCAAAATCCTCTGTTGTATTGCTGGGTGACATGAACTCCCTTTTGCCGTGAATGAACCCCTGCTGTGCCTGGGTGACAGGGGCCTAAATCTCTCAAAATCCTCTGTTCTATTGCTGGGTGACATGAACCCCCTTTTGCCGTGAATGAACCCCTGCTCTGCATTGCTTACAGGGGCCTAAATCTCTCAAAATCCTCTGTTCTATTGCTGGGTGACATGTACCCCCTTTTGCCGCGAATGAACCCCTGCTCTGCATTGCTGACAGGTGCCTAAATCTCTCAAAATCCTCTGTTGTATTGCTGGGTGACATGAACTCCCTTTTGCCGTGAATGAACCCCTGCTGTGCCTGGGTGACAGGGGCCTAAATCTCTCAAAATCCTCTGTTCTATTGCTGGGTGACATGAACCCCCTTTTGCCGTGAATGAACCCCTGCTCTGCATTGCTGACAGGGGCCTAAATCTCTCAAAATCCTCTGTTCTATTGCTGGGTGACATGTACCCCCTTTTGCCGCGAATGAACCCCTGCTCTGCATTGCTGACAGGTGCCTAAATCTCTCAAAATCCTCTGTTCTACTGCTGGGTGACATGTACCCCCTTTTGCCGTGAATGAACCCCTGCTGTGCCTGGGTGACAGGGGCCTAAATCTCTCCAAATCCTCTGTTCTATTGCTGGGTGACATGTACCCCCTTTTGCCGTGAATGAACCCCTGCTCTGCATTGCTGACAGGGGCCTAAATCTCTCAAAATCCTCTGTTGTATTGCTGGGTGACATGAACTCCCTTTTGCCGTGAATGAACCCCTGCTGTGCCTGGGTGACAGGGGCCTAAATCTCTACAAATCCTCTGTTGTATTGCTGGGTGACATGTACCCCCTTTTGCCGTGAAGGAACCCCTGCTCTGCATTGCTGACAGGGAACTAAATTTAGTGAAAACATCTGTTACTGATCGGAAGATGTCCCGAACCCGAACTTTTTTTTCAAGTTCGGCCGAACCTGCCGAACCCGAACATCCAGGTGTCCGCTCAACTCTAGTTTCTATCAAGCAGACGATAGCTGGTAAATGTCTCCGTATCAAATCTAAGACTGCCTGCCTTTTTATCTTCTTCCCCAAGCCCCGAACATTCCACGAGAGTATTCTTGTTGCCTTTAATTAATCTTAAAGTATCCAATTAATAAACTCCCCAAACTTCGCTCCGCTCCCCACCTCGAATAGAGACACATCATAGCCCACCCTCCCCTCTGAACCCCCCTCCCCCCACCCACGAACCCGTGTCCCCCTTGCTCCATCACTAAAAGTGACAGACCTCTTAACTAGGACCATCCCTCCCCCACTCCCTCAACCAAACCTCCAAAAAACAAAAACAAAAAGAAAACAAACATTGTTCCGATCTAACCAGTCAGTGGCCGCATCTGGAGTATCAAAAAAGAGCACAATATCGTTAAACACAATCCTTAACTTGGCCGGATATAGAAAGGAGTACTTAATATCCTTGCTCTGAAGGCGTTTTTTAACATCCAAAAAAGTACGCCTCTTATCTTGAACTTCTTTTGAGAAATCAGGAAAAAAAGAAAGTTTACATCCATTATAAATAATCGGAGGGAAATCTCATGCTCGCCTCAAAATCATATCTCTATCAGAAGCGACTAGCATATTTATTATTACCGTCCTTGGCAGCCGCCCCGGAAGATGTTTACCACCAGGAATTCTATGGGCTCTTTTAATTAAAAACAAGGATGAAAAATGTTCCTTCCCAAAATTATCAAAAATAATAGATTGTATCATTCCTGCTAGATTTTTATCATCAGCAGTTTCTGTTAAACCAATAATTCGTACATTACATCTTCTTGACCGATCTTCTAGATCCACCGTTTTTTCCCCCCAGATAATTATAATCTATTTTTACTGTAGTGTTCTCTGCTTTTAATGCTTTCACTTCTTGCTCCAAATTAGTCACTGTGTTTTCTAATTCTTTAATTCTATCATGGATCTATGTCAAGTCATCTTTTATAATCAGGACATCTGTCTGTATTGACCCCAATTGAACAGCCATATTTTGTATCGCTTTTCCATTGTTTTTAACAATGGATAGAATTTCCTCTAATGGAGAGGAGTTGTCCATAGGCATCTCCCCATCTCCAATATGGGGGGCCCCCTCAAGTGCCTCCTCCGATCTAAATTCAGAAGTGTTTTTTCTTATATTAGTATCCAGCTTCCCTTTTAGTCCCAACCTGGTACTTAAATTTGGAGAGCTCAAAAATGTATCAATTCTAGAGGACTCTATTTGTTTCTGTCCTGCCTTAACCACGTTCAAGTCTGTTGAGCGTCTATTCTGTTTAGGGGCCATCTTTTTCTTTCTCTTTCTCGTCCCCCTAATATATATATATATAAATTTATTTATTTTTTTCCTCCTTTTCTTCTTCCTTTGTTTCCTTTTCTTCTTCTCCCCCTCTGACCCCTTTTTTTTAAAATATTTTTTCCCCTCTTCTTAAATTCTCTTTTTTATTCTCTCTTCAGTCTCTCTCTCCTCACCGCCCTTTTTTTTTCTCTCCCTTTTTCCTTTTTTTTTCCTTCCTTCCTCCCTTTTTTTTTTTTTTTTTTTTCCTATTCCAGTAAAGCTTTTGTATCTCCTCCCCCCCCCCCCCCCCCACAAACGTCAATAAGGGGAGTTAATAATTACTTGACAATACTGGGGAATAAAGGTTAAAGACTTAAACTGTCACAAGGGGTTAGATGAAATCAAATGAGGTTAGGTGAGGCCGAGAAATAAACACAGAACACGAAGAAGAGAGGGAGAACAAGGAGTCCAGGCCAGGGGGAACAGCCAGGATAGATCTCACCAGTCCGGAGTCTTCTCAGGGTCTTCCAATCTGGTTCAACCCCCAGCACAAGTCCAGGAGAGCCCTGCAGGACAACCACAGAGGGAGGGGAAGGAAATCAGAGGGTCAGAGGAGAAGAAAGCGGCCCACCGATACCGCAATCAAAAAGACTGAGGACAAAAAAAAGACAAAAAAAAAAAACAGGTGGGACCAGCGCCACTGCGGGGGAGCAGCACGAGGAGACCAGAAAACGTCAGGGTCTCTGCAGGGAGGCAGCAGGGCAGACAAAGCAAACACCAGCTTGACAGACGTAGAAGAAATGAGGGCGCAGCAGCCAGACCGGCCGCACTTTCACCTCCCAAACACAGGGGCGAGCAAACAATCCTTCAGTCCCGATGCGATCATACGCCGGAAAGCACAGCAAGGGAAACGGCGTCACCAGGACCGCCATCTATCACGGAGTCAACCACACACCACGGAGGTAAGCCGTGGTTGAGGGAGGAGGGAAAGCGCAACGCTACAATTACATCATTACGTCCTCCTCGCATACCTTTGGATAATATGATCATGTCTATAGATAACCTCTTACTCCCTAATGAGGCCCCTATGAACACTCTGAAAATTTCTGACTCTTTTGAGTATTTAGGTATTATAATCTCTCCTAGGGTGGAAGATTTTATCCCGCTTAACTTGATTCCATTGATAAATAAGCTAAGGTCAAAAATAACAACATGGCTTCGCTTATCTCTATCGAAGGCTGATAGAGTATCCCTAATTAACCACCTCCGGACCGCTGTACGCACAGACGCGTCCTGGAGGTGGTTGATTCATTCCGAGTGGACGCATATACGCGTCATCTCGCGAGACGCGAGATTTCCTGTGAACGCGCGCACACAGGCGCGCGCGCTCACAGGAACGGAAGGTAAGAGAGTTGATCTCCAGCCTGCCAGCGGCGATCGTTCGCTGGCAGGCTGGAGATGTGTTTTTTTTAACCCCTAACAGGTATATTAGACGCTGTTTTGATAACAGCGTCTAATATACCTGCTACCTGGTCCTCTGGTGGTCCCCTTTGTTTGGATCGACCACCAGAGGACACAGGTAGCTCAGTAAAGTCCCACCAAGCACCACTACACTACACTACACCCCCCCCCCCCCGTCACTTATTAACCCCTTATTAGCCCCTGATCACCCCTGATCACCCCATATAGACTCCCTGATCACCCCCCTGTCATTGATTACCCCCCTGTCATTGATCAACCCCCTGTAAAGCTCCATTCAGATGTCCGCATGATTTTTACGGATCCACTGATAGATGGATCGGATCCGCAAAACGCATCCGGACGTCTGAATGAAGCCTTACAGGGGCATGATCAATGACTGTGGTTATCACCCCATATAGACTCCCTGATCACCCCCCTGTCATTGATCACCCCCCTGTCATTGATTACCCCCCTGTAAAGCTCCATTCAGACGTCCGCATGATTTTTACAGATCCACTGATAGATGGATCGGATCCGCAAAACGCATCCGGACGTCTGAATGAAGCCTTACAGGGGCATGATCAATGACTGTGGCGATCACCCCATATAGACTCCCTGATCACCCCCCTGTAAAGCTCCATTCAGATGTCCGCATGATTTTTACGGATCCACTGATAGATGGATCGGATCCGCAAAACGCATCCGGACGTCTGAATGAAGCCTTACAGGGGCATGATCAATGACTGTGGTTATCACCCCATATAGACTCCCTGATCACCCCCCTGTCATTGATCACCCCCCTGTCATTGATTACCCCCCTGTAAAGCTCCATTCAGACGTCCGCATGATTTTTACAGATCCACTGATAGATGGATCGGATCCGCAAAACGCATCCGGACGTCTGAATGAAGCCTTACAGGGGCATGATCAATGACTGTGGTGATCACCCCATATAGACTCCCTGATCACCCCCCTGTAAAGCTCCATTCAGATGTCCGCATGATTTTTACGGATCCACTGATAGATGGATCGGATCCGCAAAACGCATCCGGACGTCTGAATGAAGCCTTACAGGGGCATGATCAATGACTGTGGTTATCACCCCATATAGACTCCCTGATCACCCCCCTGTCATTGATTACCCCCCTGTAAAGCTCCATTCAGACGTCCGCATGATTTTTACGGATCCACTGATAGATGGATCGGATCCGCAAAACGCATCCGGACGTCTGAATGAAGCCTTACAGGGGCATGATCAATGACTGTGGTGATCACCCCATATAGACTCCCTGATCACCCCCCTGTCATTGATTACCCCCCTGTCATTGATCACCCCCCTGTAAAGCTCCATTCAGACGTCCGCATGATTTTTACGGATCCACTGATAGATGGATCGGATCCGCAAAACGCATCCGGACGTCTGAATGAAGCCTTACACGGGCGTGATCAATGACTGTGGTTATCACCCCATATAGACTCCCTGATCACCCCCCTGTCATTGATCACCCCCCTGTCATTGATCACCCCCCTGTCATTGATCACCCCCCTGTCATTGATCACCCCCCTGTAAGGCTCCATTCAGACATTTTTTTGGCCCAAGTTAGCGGAATTATTATTTTTTTTTCTTACAAAGTCTCATATTCCACTAACTTGTGACAAAAAATTAAATCTCACATGAACTCACCATACCCCTCACGGAATCCAAATGCGTAAAATTTTTTAGACATTTATATTCCAGACTTCTTCTCACGCTTTAGGGCCCCTAGAATGCCAGGGCAGTATAAATACCCCACATGTGACCCCATTTCGGAAAGAAGACACCCCCAGGTATTCCGTGAGGGGCATATTGAGTCCATGAAAGATTGAAATTTTTGTCCCAAGTTAGCGGAACGGGAGACTTTGTGAGAAAAAAATAAAAAATATCAATTTCCGCTAACTTGTGCCAAAAAAAAAAAATTTCTATGAACTCGCCATGCCCCTCATTGAATACCTTGGGGTGTCTTCTTTCCAAAATGGGGTCACATGTGGGGTATTTATACTGCCCTGGCATTCTAGGGGCCCCAAAGCGTGAGAAGAAGTCTGGTATCCAAATGTCTAAAAATGCCCTCCTAAAAGGAATTTGGGCCCCTTTGCGCATCTAGGCTGCAAAAAAGTGTCACACATCTGGTATCGCCGTACTCAGGAGAAGTTGGGGAATGTGTTTTGGGGTGTCATTTTACATATACCCATGCTGGGTGAGATAAATATCTTGGTCAAATGCCAACTTTGTATAAAAAAATGGGAAAAGTTGTCTTTTGCCAAGATATTTCTCTCACCCAGCATGGGTATATGTAAAAAGACACCCCAAAACACATTCCCCAACTTCTCCCGAGTACGGAGATACCAGATGTGTGACACTTTTTTGCAGCCTAGGTGGGCAAAGGGGCCCATATTCCAAAGAGCACCTTTCGGATTTCACTGGTCATTTACCTACTTACCACACATTAGGGCCCCTGGAAAATGCCAGGGCAGTATAACTACCCCACAAGTGACCCCATTTTGGAAAGAAGACACCCCAAGGTATTCCGTTAGGGGCATGGCGAGTTCCTAGAATTTTTTATTTTTTGTCACAAGTTAGTGGAAAATGATGATTTTTTTTTTTTCATACAAAGTCTCATATTCCACTAACTTGTGACAAAAAATAAAAACTTCCATGAACTCACTATGCCCATCAGCGAATACCTTGGGGTCTATTCTTTCCAAAATGGGGTCACTTGTGGGGTAGGTATAATGCCCTGGTATTTTAGGGGCCCAAATGTGTGGTAAGGAGTTTGAAATCAAATTCTGTAAAAAATGACGAGTGAAATCCGAAAGGTGCTCTTTGGAATATGGGCCCCTTTGCCCACCTAGGCTGCAAAAAAGTGTCACACATCTGGTATCTCCGTACTCAGGAGAAGGTGGGGAATGTGTTTTGGGGTGTCATTTTACATATACCCATGCTGGGTGAGATAAATATCTTGGTCAAATGCCAACTTTGTATAAAAAAATGGGAAAAGTTGTCTTTTGCCAAGATATTTCTCTCACCCAGCATGGGTATATGTAAAAAGACACCCCAAAACACATTCCCCAACTTCTCCTGAGTACGGAGATACCACATGTGTGGCACTTTTTTGCAGCCTAGGTGGGCAAAGGGGCCCATATTCCAAAGAGCACCTTTTGGATTTCACTGGTCATTTACCTACTTACCACACATTAGGGCCCCTGGAAAATGCCAGGGCAGTATAACTACCCCACAAGTGACCCCATTTTGGAAAGAAGACACCCCAAGGTATTCCGTGAGGGGCATGGCGAGTTCCTAGAATTTTTTATTTTTTGTCACAAGTTAGTGGAAAATGATGATTTTTTTTTTTTTTTTTTTTTTTCATACAAAGTCTCATATTCCACTAACTTGTGACAAAAAATAAAAACTTCCATGAACTCACTATGCCCATCAGCGAATACCTTGGGGTCTCTTCTTTCCAAAATGGGGTCACTTGTGGGGTAGTTATACTGCCCTGGCATTCTAGGGGCCCAAATGTGTGGTAAGGAGTTTGAAATCAAATTCTGTAAAAAATGACGAGTGAAATCCGAAAGGTGCTCTTTGGAATATGGGCCCCTTTGCCCACCTAGGCTGCAAAAAAGTGTCACACATCTGGTATCTCCGTACTCAGGAGAAGGTGGGGAATGTGTTTTGGGGTGTCATTTTACATATACCCATGCTGGGTGAGATAAATATCTTGGTCAAATGCCAACTTTGTATAAAAAAATGGGAAAAGTTGTCTTTTGCCAAGATATTTCTCTCACCCAGCATGGGTATATGTAAAAAGACACCCCAAAACACATTCCCCAACTTCTCCTGAGTACGGAGATACCACATGTGTGGCACTTTTTTGCAGCCTAGGTGGGCAAAGGGGCCCATATTCCAAAGAGCACCTTTTGGATTTCACTGGTCATTTACCTACTTACCACACATTAGGGCCCCTGGAAAATGCCAGGGCAGTATAACTACCCCACAAGTGACCCCATTTTGGAAAGAAGACACCCCAAGGTATTCCGTGAGGGGCATGGCGAGTTCCTAGAATTTTTTATTTTTTGTCACAAGTTAGTGGAAAATGATGATTTTTTTTTTTTTTTTCATACAAAGTCTCATATTCCACTAACTTGTGACAAAAAATAAAAACTTCCATGAACTCACTATGCCCATCAGCGAATACCTTGGGGTCTCTTCTTTCCAAAATGGGGTCACTTGTGGGGTAGTTATACTGCCCTGGCATTCTAGGGGCCCAAATGTGTGGTAAGGAGTTTGAAATCAAATTCTGTAAAAAATGACGAGTGAAATCCGAAAGGTGCTCTTTGGAATATGGGCCCCTTTGCCCACCTAGGCTGCAAAAAAGTGTCACACATCTGGTATCTCCGTATTCAAGAGAAGTTGGGGAATGTGTTTTGGGGTGTCTTTTTACATATACCCATGCTGGGTGAGAGAAATATCTTGGCAAAAGACAACTTTTCCCATTTTTTTATACAAAGTTGGCATTTGACCAAGATATTTATCTCACCCAGCATGGGTATATGTAAAATGACACCCCAAAACACATTCCCCAACTTCTACTGAATACGGAGATACCAGATGTGTGACACTTTTTTGCAGCCTAGGTGGGCAAAGGGGCCCATATTCCAAAGAGCACCTTTCGGATTTCACTGGTCAGTTTTTACAGAATTTGATTTCAAACTCCTTACCACACATTTGGGCCCCTAGAATGCCAGGGCAGTATAACTACCCCACAAGTGACCCCATTTTGGAAAGAAGAGACCCCAAGGTATTTCGTGATGGGCATAGTGAGTTCATGGAAGTTTTTATTTTTTGTCACAAGTTAGTGGAATATGAGACTTTGTAAGAAAAAAAAAAAAAAAAATAAATCATCATTTTCCGCTAACTTGTGACAAAAAATAAAAAGTTCTATGAACTCACTATGCCCATCAGCGAATACCTTAGGGTGTGTACTTTCCGAAATGGGGTCATTTGTGGGGTGTTTGTACTGTCTGGGCATTGTAGAACCTCAGGAAACATGACAGGTGCTCAGAAAGTCAGAGCTGCTTCAAAAAGCGGAAATTCACATTTTTGTACCATAGTTTGTAAACGCTATAACTTTTACCCAAACCATTTTTTTTTTACCCAAACATTTTTTTTTTATCAAAGACATGTAGAACAATTAATTTAGAGCAAAATTTATATATGGATGTCATTTTTTTTGCAAAATTTTACAACTGAAAGTGAAAAATGTCATTTTTTTGCAAAAAAATCGTTAAATTTCGATTAATAACAAAAAAAGTAAAAATGTCAGCAGCAATGAAATACCACCAAATGAAAGCTCTATTAGTGAGAAGAAAAGGAGGTAAAATTCATTTGGGTGGTAAGTTGCATGACCGAGCAATAAATGGTGAAAGTAGTGTAGGTCAGAAGTGTAAAAAGTGGTCTGGTCTTTCAGGGTGTTTAAGCACTGGGGGCTGAGGTGGTTAAGATGGTGATTCTCCCCCAGTTATTGTATGTCTTTAAGAATTCTCCAGTTTGGATTAGGGATAGATTTTTTTAATTAATAGAAAGAATTATTAGGGACTTACTTTGGGGGCGGAAACGCGTACGACTTAAATTAGACTATTGGTATAAGCCCTTGGAGAGAGGAGGAGTTAATCTCCCTTGCTTCAAGGGTTATTTTTTTGCCACGCAGTTCTGTTTTTTCCGTGAGTAGATCGATAGCCCACTTTGCAAGTATTTAGTGAATAGATCTCCATATGACAATTTTTTTACGCTATTGGAGTCTGATCAACTGACCGACTCTGACAGAGAATTTAAATCCGCCAGGAATCTTTTTATGAAGTCATGACATTCGATTAGACTTTGGTGTTGAGTGAAAGGTTCAATTGGATGCACTCCTTTGTGGTATAACAAGCACTTGCAAACTTTAGTTGAATTAAGTAGAGATTTATATTGGCAAAAGGGTAATGTTTAGTATGTGACACAGGTAGTAGGAAGCGGGGATATTGTTTCATTCACACTATTATCACAAAGACAAAAACCACTCAAATTATTTTGGTTTCGGTACTAACAGCTAAGATCGGCACTTTTAAGTATTAAAGGAAAAAATAGGCTTGAAATTCACACCTGTAAGCAATTTAATGAATTGATAGAGAACTTGGGGAAAAGGATGAAGATTTCTCAACTTTATAAAAGCTTACTTACAGCACGATTTGGTGATATTTGGTCCCCTGGACAGAGGGCTTGGCAAAATGAATGTTTAATGACTCACCTGGAGGATCAGGAGAAGTTAGCTCAGGATCTAAAAGTGGTTTCACATACTTTTAATCACGTTTTGGTGCAGTTTAATATCCTACATAGACTTTATGTTGCTCCTCTCTGGCTTAATAGATGTGGGATTAGGAATCATTCAATTGTCCTAGGTGTGATGTTCCTGATGCGGATTATTTGCATATGTTCTGGTCCTGCCCAGATTTGAAACAATATTGGGAGACTATTCATGACTACATAGAGAGAAAACTGAATGTGCGGATTCCTTTTACTGCTAAATGTTGGGTATTAGGGGATCTTGCCAATGTGGGCTGTCACCAATATAAAAAAAATCTTCTGTTAAAAATAATGTTTCTGGCAAGCAGGGCCAGTGCAAGGATTTTTGCCGACCTAGGCAAGAAAAAAATTGCCGCCCCCCCCCCCCCCTTATCAGATGATCTGCCCATATCATGACATCACATATGTTCCACCCCTTTCTCAGCATTTAAATTAAAAGAACTGCTATGTTTCCCTTAGGGTTAATCAAGCTTCTTGTAGATGTCTCCCTGACAGCCGCTAGAGGTGCTTCCGCGATTCTCACTGTGAAAATTACAGTGGGAAGATGCGGAACATAGTTTTGAATGCGTGCGCATGCGCATTTGCAGCTGAGAGGAGGATCGGGGAGAAGAGTTCCCAGTGCAGACGCTGGAGAAAGGTAAGTGGCTGAAGGGGTTTTAACCCCTTCAGCCCAGTGGGAGGGGGACACGAGGGTGCCCCACTCCTAACAACTATATAGTGCCAGGAAAATGAGTTTGTTTTCCTGGCACTATAGTGCTCCTTTAACACCAGTACTGCACCGTGTCTTTTCTCTGCAGGAACAGGCTATAGACACCAGTACCACTACATTAAACTGTACTGGTTCTGGGACTATAGTGTCCTTTTAATGTGAGGTAAATTAGTTTCCAATGTAGTATTAATAACTAAACAATTAAATAATAAACATATTGCATTGTCTACTTACCACCAGGACAATAAGATGATCTGGTCTCTGGCTGCAGTCTGGCTCTTGGTCTGGCTCTGGGGACTCCCTTGTCACTCTCCTCTCTCCCCCCCCTCCCTTGTCACTCTCTTCTCCCCCTCCCTCCCTTGTCACTCTCTTCCCCCCCCTCCCTCCCTTGTCACTCTCTTCTCCCCCCTCCCTCCCTTGTCACTCTCTTCTCCCCCCTCCCTCCCTTGTCACTCTCTTCTCCCCCCTCCCTCCCTTGTCACTCTCTTCTCCCCCCGTCACTCTCTTCTCCCCCCCTCCCTCCCTTGTCACTCTCTTCTCCCCCCCTCCCTTGTCACTCTCTTTTCCTTCCCCCCCTCCCTTGTCACTCTCTTTTCCTCCCCCCTCCCTTGTCACTCTCTTTTCCTTCCCCCCCTCCCTTGTCACTCTCCTTCCCCCCTCCCTTGTCCCTCTCATTCCCCCCCCTCCCTTGTCACTCTCATTCCCCCCCTCCCTTGTCACTCTCATTCCCCCCCTCCCTTGTCACTCTCATTTCCCCCCTCCCTTGTCACTCTCATTCATCCCCCCCTCCTTTGTCACTCTCTTTCCCTCCCTCCCTTGTCACTCTCATTCCCTCCCTCCCTTGTCACTCTCATTCCCTCCCTCCCTTGTCACTCTCATTCCCCCCCACTCCCTTGTCGCTCTCATTTCCTCCCCCCCTCCCTTGTCACTCTCATTCCCCCCACCTCTAGTGTAGCGTGGCCGAGCTCTGTTCGGTCCGCGGTACAGGAGCATTTGTTTCCTGTACCCGGCCAGACTGAAAGGAAGTGCACACTAAGTGAGCACTTCCTGTCAGTCCGGCCGGGTACAGGAAACAAAAGCTCCTGTACCGCGGACCGAACAGAGCTCGGCCACGCTACATTAGAGGCGCTTCCCTCCTGTCAGTCCCTCTCTTCAGGCTGCGCCTGGGCAGTGCACAATCATAGACGCGCCAGCCCGGGCAGTGCGGCAGCCGCCTGGTGCGGGGGAGGGCCCGCCGCCGTACTTTAAAAAAAAACTTGCGGCAGGACCGGCACGGCCGCCACTCAACCAACGCTTTTTTTTAAACCGCACGGAGCCCGCGCCCCCTGCTAAATTGCGCCCTAGGTGGCTGCCTACGTCGCCTTACAGGTGGTGCCGGCCCTGCTGGCAAGACTCCTAATAGCATGCTCTTGGTTTGCACGAGATGTTCCTAATATCAATACATGGTTAAATTTGGTAAATACCAACAAGAGATATGAACACATTTTGTATAAGCAAAGAGACACTGAGATAAAATGGAGTAGAATTTGGGGAGATTGGAATCTATAGAGCTTCCTCCGCTCTCCATCCTTCTCCATCTTTCCTCGGTCGTGTTACGGAGGGCTGGTGGCAAAGGAGGACACATCATGGGATGGGAGGGGGAGGGAATCGGGGGGGTACTTGGGTTGGAAAATGATGTTAATATTGATATGTGTTTAAAAAATTGTTTGTTAATATTGGAACAATAATAAAGAAAGCTAAATAAAAAAAATAAAAATAAAATTCAAGAGATCAAATTGGCTCAAAAACTATTGCATTAAATATTTAAATGAGGGGGGGGGGGAATATCTACATATATATCTTTCTTAAGTACAATTTTATTTTTGTGGGGATACATTTACACATATTTTTTAGAGTTATTAATAAATGTTATGTTTTAAAGGGAATATTTTTAATGCAGTGAATCCGCCATGTAAATAGCCCCATTGATTTATATTGGATTTAAAAACAACCCTCACTCAGCCGTTTTTTAACTGTTGTGTGAATGTAACCTAAAAGTAAGGCTCCTTGCACTTGGACGTCACGGATTTGGTCCGGATGCATTGCAGGTGCATTGAGGGAAGCCCGTGCGAGTGCGCACGCAATTTCAGTCAGTTTTGTCTGCGATTGCGTTGCGTTGTTCAGTTTTTTCAGCGCGAGTGCAAAGCGTTTTAATGCGTTTTGCACGCGCGTGATAAAAAGCTGAATGTGGTACTTCTTCACTGAAGTTCGGGTTTGGGTTCGGTGTTCTGTAGATTTTATTATTTTCCTTAATAACATGGTTATAATGGAAAATAATAGCATTCTTAATACAGAATGCTAAGTATAATGTCCATTGAAGTTTAAAAATAATAAAAAAATTACTCACCTCATCCAATTGATCGCGCAGCCGTTACTGTTTTCTTTCTTCTTCTTGCAGGACCTGCAAAAGGACCTGCGCTGACCATGTGTCTGTCTCATTCAGCAGGACCTGCGCTGAGGTCACCGCGCTCACCACGTGGTAAGCATGATGACATCAGCGCAGGTCCTTTTACAGGTCCTGCAAGAAGAAGAAAGACTACGATAACGGCTGTGTGATCAAGTGGATGAGGTGAGTAATTTTTTTTTATTATTTTTTAACTTCAAGGGACATTTTACTTGTATTTTCTGTATTAAGAATGCTATTATTTTCCATTATAACCATGCGCTTCTCCCGTCCTTCAGGCCAGCGGTGCACAGAATGGTAAAGCGGGAAGACTTCTCCCCACTCCACCATTCAGCCTGCAGACACAGATCGCGTGCTGCCAGCCTGTGTGGGCGGAGCCGGCACCCCAGAAATCTGCATAAGCTGGGCCCACAGAGGTATGTGAGCTTCAGGAACGGGACAAGGTGAATCGTTACTGTGTTGTTTTTGTTTTGCTTTGTTTTTTAATACAAAGGGGGCACAGAGGGCTTTATTACTATGGAGGGGGCACAGAGGACTTTATTACTATGGAGGGGTACAGAGGACTTTGTTACTATAGAGGGGCACAGCGGACTTTATTACTATGGAGGGGGTACAGAGGGCATTACTACTATGGAGGGGGCACAGAGAGCATTACTAATGTGAAAGGGGCACAATGGGCATTTCTACTATAGAGGTGGCACAGAGCCAGAGGGCATTACTACAATGAAGGGGGCACAGAGGGCATTATTATTGTGAAGGGGCACAGTGTGCATTATTACTGTGAAGGGGGCACAATGGGGATTTCTAATATGGAGGGGGCACAGAGGGCATTACTAGCACAGTGGGCATTACTACTATTAAGGGGGTACACTGGGCATTACTGTGAAGGGGCACAGTGGGCATTATTACTATGAAGGGGGCACAATGGGCATTATTACTATGAAGGGGGCACAGTGGGCATTATTACTGTGAAGGGGGCACAATGGGCATTATTACTATGAAGGGGGCAGAATGGGCATTATTACTATGAAGGGGGCACAATGGGGATTATTACTGTAAAGGGGGCACAAAGAAGAAATTACAACTGTGAAAGGAGCACAGAGAGGGCATAACTACTGTGAGGGGGCACAATGTGGGTATAACTACTGTGAGAGAGCACAATGTGGGCATAACTACTGTGAAGGTTGTACAATGAGAGCAATACTGTGAGGGGGTACAATTTTTTACAAGTATTGGGGGGGGGGGGGCAGAGAAAGGACCCACCCCGGGTGCCAAACACCCTATAGAGTCTTTGCAATAACTATAAGGGTACTTTCACACTAGCGTTTTTCTTTTCCGGCATAGAGTTCCGTCCTAGGGGCTCTATACCGGAAAAGAACTGATCAGTTTTATCCCCATGCATTCTGAATGGAGAGTAAGGGCTCTTTCACACCTGCGTTATTGTCTTCCGGCATAGAGTTCCGTCGTCGGGGCTCTATGCCGGAAGAATCCTGATCAGGATTATCCTAATGCATTCTGAATGGAGAGAAATCCGTTCAGGATGCATCAGGATGTCTTCAGTTCCGGAACGGAACGTTTTTTGGCCTGAGAAAATACCGCAGCATGCTGCGCTTTTTGCTCCGGCCAAAAATCCGGAACACTTGCCGCAAGGCCGGATCCGGAATTAATGCCCATTGGAAGGCATTGATCCGGATCCGGCCTTAAGCTAAACGTCGTTTCGGCGCATTGCCGGAGCCGACATTTAGCTTTTTCTGAATGGTTACCATGGCTGCCGGGACGCTAAAGTCCTGGCAGCCATGGTAAAGTGCAGTGGGGAGCGGGGGAGCAGTATACTTACCGTCCGTGCGGCTCCCCGGGCGCTCCAGAGTGACGTCAGGGCGCCCCACGCACATGGATGACGTGATCGCATGAACCACGTCATCCATGCGCATGGGGCGCTCTGACGTCATTCTGGAGCGCCCCGGGAGCCGCACGGACTGTAAGTATACCGCTCCCCCACTCCCCGCTCCTACTATGGCAACCAGGACTTTAATAGCATCCTGGGTGCCATAGTAACACTGAAAGCATTTGGAAGACGGTTCCGTCTTCAAATGCTTTCAGTACACTTGCGTTTTTCCGGATCCGGCGGGCACCTCCGGCAACGGAAGTGCATGCCGGATCCCAACAACGCAAGTGTGAAAGAGGCCTAATCCGTTTAGGATGCATCAGGATGTCTTCAGTTTAGTCATTTTGACTGATCAGGCAAAAGAGAAAACCGTAGCATGCTACGGTTTTATCTCCGGCGAAAAAAACTGAAGACTTGCCTGAATGCCGGATCCTGCATTTTTTCCAATAGGAATGTATTAGTGCCGGATCCGGCATTCAGAATACCAGAATGCTGGATTCGTCCTTCCGGTCTGCGGAAAAAAATAAATAAATGCCGGATCCGTTTTGCCGGATGACACCGGAAAGACGGATCCGGCATTTCAATGCATTTTTTCGACTGATCAGGCATTTTTAAGACTGATAAGGATCCTGATCAGTCTTACTAATGCCATCAGTTGGCATACGTTTTGCCTGATTCGGCAGGCAGTTCCGGCGACGGAACTGCTTGCCGGATCTCTCTGCCGCAAGTGTGAAAGTACCCTAACTAGACTTTGGACTTGTAAATTCATAACTATTTCATGCAACAAATTAAAAAAATGACATGCCACATTTAGTAAATTTGTGGCCATAAACTAGCTTCCAAGCCACTGACACTCCAAAAAAAAAAAGAGCAAAAAGTAACATATTGATACATTATGCTCCTTAGACCAGACAGGCTTAAATTGTGCCAGATTTGCTGGATGATAAATCAGTTGCATTTTTTGACTGCCTAGTCTGACTTTACACAACCTATCTATATGTTGGATTAGTTTAGACAAAAAATGTGCAAAGCCCCCCACCTTTACCCCCACAAATTGCACCACAATTCTGCAGCATTTTCAATAATCTGCCCCATTATTTTAACATTTTTCTTACATGGAAACATGTCCGCATCATGTGGATGAGTTGAGAATTGTGAAAATCAGACTTCTGTGGACTGCTTTTCTTTTTTGTTTTGTATAACCGGTGGGTCCACTGTGAGGTACAGAATAAACTTTGTATGACCATACATATACAGAATGTCATTGACAGCTGATGGGATTTCTGAAGATTTGACTGGTAAAAACATTGTGCCATATGTTGTTGTTAGGGATTGTTAGGTACCTTGGAACCGAACCCAAGTTCGGTAAAAGGTTTTTAACAGTAGAAATTAATTTCTGAAGTTATTACCCGTAGTCTTGCGAGACTTCGTGAAGTAATAACTTCGGCTCAATGGAGCCAATATATTCTAAGGCCTCTTGCACATGAACGTATTTTCTTTCCGTGTCCGTTCAATTTTTTTTGCGGATCGTATACGGAACCATTCATTTCAATGGGTCCTCAAAAAAACGGAAGGTATTTCGTTTCCGTATGTCCGTATTTCCGTTCCGCCAAAAAATAGATCATGTCCTATTATTGCACGCATTACGGACAAGGTTATACTGTTCTATTAAGGACCAGCTGTTCCGTTCCGCAAAATATGGAATGCACACGGACGCCGTCCATATTTCTGCGGATCCAATTTTCGTGGACCGCAAAATACATACGGTCGTGTGCAAGAGGCCTAATACTGTATGGAGCACTCGTTTCATACAGTATTCTAACAAGTTTTAAGAGAATTGACTTCGGATATTTCATATATCCCTAGTTGTAATTGGAATACAGATTAAAGTCTCATTCACACGTCAGTGTTTTGGTCAGTGATTGTGAGCAAAAACCAAGATTGGAGCCTCTACAGAGATAAGGTATAAGGCAAGGGTCAGCAACCTTTGGCACTCCATCTGTTGTGAAACTACAATTCCCAGCATGCTCCATTCATTTCTATGGGAGTCCTGAGAAGAGCAGAGAAATTATGCATGTAGTTTGAGAATAACTGTAGCGCCGGAGGTTGCCCACCCCTGGTATAAGGGAAAGATCTGCACCTGTTCTGTGTTTAGAGCCGCACCTGGTTTTGGCTCAAAAATAACTGATGGAAATCACTGACCGAACACTGATGAGGCATAAGGGTTCTGTTTTCTTGGCCAGATTTGGAAACCAAAATCAGGAGTGAATGCATAGAAGTCATATCTCTCCTTAAGGGCTCATGCACACAAACGTATTTTTCTTCCGTTTCCATTCCGTTTTTTTACAGGTCCGTATGCGGAACTATTCATTTCAATAGGGCTTGAAAAAAAATTACTCCGTGTGCATTCCATCTCCGTTTGTCTGCATGTCCATTCTGCAAAAAAAGAAAAAAATGAACATGTCCTATTCTTGTCCATCTTGTGGACAAGGGCATGCATTGTTACAATGGATCCGCAAAAAAAGTCCGGATGCAACACGTCACACGGATGTCATCTTCTTTTTTTTTTTGAGGATCTGTATTTTGCGGACCGCAAAATACATACACACGGTCGTGTGCATGAGCCCTAAATGGAATCTGTCAGCTCCAAAACACCCTCCAAACTAGAGTAAGTGGTATAAGTGATGCCGAGTCCGGGTACGAAATTTTTATCTTCATACTCACTTGCATTCTGACAAAACTCTGACAAACCAGCAGTAAAATGTATTGAGAGGACTCACCAGCTCATGCACATAACAGAGAGGGCTGAAAGAGGATTCCTCTCAATGCATTTTACGCTGGCTGGTGGAAGCACTTACTCTAGTCTGAGGGGGTGTTTTGGAGCTGACAGATTCCCTTTAATACGCTTTCTCTTTTTATATTCCACTCCAAAAACCGGACAGCGTGGCCATATCCTTACTAGTTTTACAAGTGAAAATAGGCTTTATACGCTTTGACACGTGCAAAGTTTTTCAATCATTTCAGAGGTTATCTTTGGTCAAAAAATAAAACACCACACAGCAACAAAATATGGGTGGGTAGGCAATGGCAAAAAAGAATAGGAAGTATGTAGAAGTAAAACAATCATCACTATAGCTAGTTTTTGGGTGGAGGAGCACTTTCCAACCCTTCTTTAACCTTTGCAAGAAGAAAAGGAAGTCCATGTTCACATATCTGTCACAGTCTCTAAAACCGTGGTACACTTCTCTGACGTAATATGCTGTTCTGTAAACTTGGACTCAATTTTCACTGCGCTAGCTTAGCTATAGCACCATTTTCTCTCCACTGCAAATGTGTAGTCTATCCGCAAAACAGAATGAGTGTGAAATTAAAGGGGTTGTCCGGCTTAAGAGCTGAACCCGGACATACCCATAATTTCACCCAGGCAGCCCCCCTGATGTTAGCGTTGGAACATCTCATGCTCCGATGCGCTCCCTTGCCATGCGCTGGATCGCGCAGGGCAAGGGCTCTTTTATTTACAATAACACACTGCCGGGCGGTGACGTTACCGGCTCTGATAGGCGGGCTTTAGCGCTGCCCTAACTGTTTTACAGGCTAGGGAGGCGCTAAAGCCCGCCCATCAGTGCCGGTGATGTCACCGGGCTTACTGCTGGGCAGCCCTATGGAGAGCCGGGTTCGTCACCGGAACTCCAGAAAATGCCTTTGACCTGCGCAGGGCAAAGGAGAGCATCGGAGCATAAACTGCTCCGATGCTCAAGTCAGGGGGGCTGCCTGGGTGAAAATGGGCATATGTGTGGGTTCAGCTCTGAACCCCGACAACCCCTTTAAGAAGGTAGTCAGAAGAATCATGATACGGCTTGCAATACTGTACAGCATTTTCGGAGTTTGGCCTCCCAACATTTCAATTCACATTATCAAGACATTTCCAAAGGGAGCCTGTCACCAGGAAATTTCACTGTTAAAGGGAACCAGTCACCTGTACTATGCTTCCCTCCGATGAGGCTCGCTGTCCTTCCCTTCACCGCCTTGGGACGATGACTGACAGGTTTCTTTTCTGCTGTGCATAAGAAACAAACCTGCCAGTCATTATCCCAAGGTGGTGGAGGCAGGGACAGCGAGCCTCGTCGGACTCATCTCCTTCACAGCACTAGCCCACACTGTAAAAATACTGATTGCTAGCCCAGAAGTGATAGACCACTGAAATCAGCAGGTCTGTCACTACACTATGTGAGGGCAGCATAGTACAGGTGACAGGTTCCCTCTAAACAAGGCACAATGACTTGTAGGGCTAGCGCTCCCGAATTTAATGATACCTTCTATTTAGCAATCTATTTCTTAATTCTGGAGATAAAGTACTTTTAATCCATATGCAAATGAGCAGTTAAGTGCACTAGGGGTGGATCCAAGTCTTTCTGTGCACTCTCTCAGCCCTGCCTTCTCGATCGACAGGGTCAGATTCCTGCATAGTCATCTCTCCTTGCACAGTCAATCAAAAAGTAGAGGCGTGCAAAGGAAGCAGGAGGAACAAGGGTTGAAATTGGCTTGGTTCTGTCGTTTGTGCATATGGATTAAAAGTACCTTTTCTCCAGAATGAAGAAAAGTATCGCCAACGCCATGTGAAAGGTATAATTACATTCAGCTGATGTTTCGGCCACACTCTGGCCTTTATCAAACTGGTGCCGCTTGGTAGATGGATGTCCTGGGAAATAGGCGTGCAGGAAAGAGTGCAACAGCACTGAGGGAAAAGGCGCCTTTTCCCTCAGTGCTGTTGCACTCTTTCCTGCACGCCTATTTCCCAGGATATCCATCTACCAAGCGGCACCAGTTTGATGAAGGTCAGAGTGTGGCCGAAACGTCACATGTATCATACAGCCGCACTATCGAACAAATACCTATTCTTTTGCATCATAAACGCTGGAGTATTTATCGTTACTTTAAGACTGGGTAGGAACCCGACTTCCAGCAGCAAGCAGACGGCAGAGTGCCATGAAGTTTTATTAATAAACATTCAGCTGAGTTAGCCCTACAAGGCTTTTTGCTTCCT
Organism: Bufo bufo; assembly: GCF_905171765.1. Classification (NCBI taxonomy): domain Eukaryota; kingdom Metazoa; phylum Chordata; class Amphibia; order Anura; family Bufonidae; genus Bufo; species Bufo bufo. Next base: position 445,724,632 of record NC_053389.1, on the reverse strand, counting down.
GATTAAAGACTTCCTTAAGCTCCACCCAAATCAATAATACCTCTCACAGATGCCCATTTTTCCACTTTGAGGCCTATGTCACTGGACAATCTTGTGCAAAACATGTTGGTTGAGAGTTATGAAACTGTTATAATTTTGAGCTGTAGACCGGAATGTGATTACAGTGTAGTCATATATCTCAAGGTGGTGCACATCTCTTGAGAAATATGTCCTAGCTATGGAACTATTTCACGTTGTCAAGAAAAGTGTTGAAAAACGTGCTGAAAAAAGTGTTGAAAAAGTGTTGGGGTGCTTTACATACAATGCAATTATGCCAGAAAACTGACATAATTGAATAAATGTTCCCCAATGTGTTTTAGTGGCTTGACAAAAATCATAGCATTTGTATCTGCTTTCACAGGAAAGAAGTAACTCTGAACGTCTGAGATGCAAAAAAGTAACATGCAGAACAACTGCATATTGAGTACACATTACTGATATTTGATTTATCTGATATGTGGATGTTACTGCATTATAAGAATATCCAGATGGTGCTCATTTCCATAGCATTCTTGGTAGTAAATGCTTTGCTCCACAGTTTACTTGGGGCCATTTGAGTTATATCAATATCCTTAAAGCACTTCTGTAATTTCAGGTGACTTTTCAGTATAAGCCATCATCTGTGTACATGAGAAGTAGCACTATATCTGGTCATTATATGACTTATATTGTGAATTCTTACCAGTACTCCTCTTTGCAGATTCCATCTCTATTTGTCAATTTTCCCTGAGTTGGTGGGTGGAGACTAGCTGTTATGATGTCTTCCATACACTGCACGCAGAGAAGAGGAAATCCTGCTCTCCTGTCACTCTGTAGCACACCCTCAAAAGCGCCAGCAGCATGGAGATCGATATATACAACACTAATGAGCAGTGTGGCTGCAAATCCAGCACTGGAGTGAAATAGAAAATCTACTAGAACTAGCAACAGCATCTCTATATGTCAGTCTGCGTCTGTCTCTCACTGCAGGTGATCCCTCCTCCCCCTCCTGATAGACTACTGTGGGCAGAAAGTTAACTGACCCCTCATTTGCTGATTGTCTATCTCCTCCCTCTCAATATAAATTGGGAGCATGAGCAGAAGACTAGCTATTATGATGTTTCCCATACATAACACCTATTTCTCTCTCACATACATATACAGAATCAGCAGCAGCAGCCTGGAGAACATTATACAGCAGTACTGAGCAGTGTAGTTGTTAATCCAGCACTGTGGTGAGGTAGTATAAGACTTACTGGGGCCAACCGCATCCATGTGTGTCTGTATCTCTAGTTCTGCAGCTGCTCACTCTTCTCTCGGTATATTTCTATGGGTAGCTGATCTCTCTGTGAAGCTGAAAATCAGGCTCTGCTTCTGTGTACTGATTTTGTTCAGAGAGAGTGATCAGTGCAGGAAGCAGAAAGGAGGTGGGGAGTCTGATAAGTGGAGATATACTGCATTACAATGTTTCTTACCAACACTATTGTTTAATGGAAAGTTATTCACATTTGAAGTGAATGTTAAAATAAATACTTTTTTAAGTATATCTTAATTGAACAGACTAGATTAAAAAATGTTAATTAAAGCTGCAGTTGCTATGAATAAGATATACGGTAAGTAAAGAGTCTGCCATAGGGTGAGAGCACTGAGAAGTACATAAAAATATGACTTTCTTATCACTGTGACTGTATGTCTCCCCCTGCTGCAAGAACAGAAAAGTGACAGATGGTTAGCATGTGACATCATCACTTTGTCTACATTTACTTTACCTGCAAAATTATTGAAACTCCAGTGGAATATGATAAAACAATAAGATTTTATTCCATCACGTTAGATGCTATATTGGCATGTATGTAAATAAGCCTCTAGGAGCAACAGGGATGTTGCTGTACAATGTTCATTTTAGGACATGGTCAGATATTATAGTCAAATATCAGAATAATGCCAGTGTGACACCTGACTCTTACACCAGACTCTGATACCTGACCCTGACTTTGATATTTGACTCTGACATCTTCAGGGTCAAAGTGAGAATGAGTTATAGATATACTGTGTATTTTTATGCTACTGTAAATCACATTTCTATCCCAAAATCCTTCTGGCTGCCGTCTGAACCTATAACTCAGTGGTTTAGACCAGCGGTCCCCAACCGCCGGGCCGCGGCCCAGGACCGGGCTCTGGAAGATTGTTTGCCGGACTGCGGCAATCAGAGCCGCAGTGCCGTCTTTAACGCGGTACTATTGAAGCGCTTCCATTATGGAAGCGCTTCATTAGTACCGGAGGACCAGGAAGCGGTGAAAGATCTGTACTCACCGCTTCCTGTTCCTCGGCTTAGCTATCGGCTGTGCAGGGCTGCGCACAGCGTGAGGGCGCTCTGTGACCTCACACTGTGCGCCGCGCCCGCGATATACAGCCGACAGCAGGATGAAGAGGATTGCAATGTTGAGGAGCGGTGGCATCCAGGAGCAGGAGAGGTAAGTGTTTTTATTTTTATTTTATTTGCGCTGATGGCTGGGGGCTGATGGCTGACATGAGGGCTGATAGCTGGCTGACATGGGGGTCTGATAGCTGGCTGACATGGGGGGCTGATGGCTGGCTGACATGGGGGGCTGATGGCTGGCTGACATGGGGGGCTAATAGCTCGCTGACATGGGGGCTGATGCCTGGCTGACATGGGGGCTGATGCCTGGCTGACATGGGGGCTGATGCCTGGCTGACATGGGGCCTGATGCCTGGCTGACATGGGGCCTGATGCCTGGCTGACATGGGGCCTGATGCCTGGCTGACATGGGGCCTGATGCCTGGCTGACATGGGGCCTGACATGGGGGTCTGATTGCTGGTCTGACCTGAGGTGTAATGGAAAATATTTTTTTATTATTGTTCTCCTCTAAAACCTAGGTGCGTCTTATGGGCAGGTGCGTCTTATAGGGCGAAAAATATGGTACAGTGCAGAAGAGACCAGTGCAGAAGAGACCAGTGCAGCAGAGACCCTAGTCAGTTTATATAGTCGTTACATAGTGTTATATATTTTAATATGCACCTTGTGTTTTGTTATGCGCGTGAATCAGTCAGCGCCGACCAGCACCCCCTAAGCCCCGCCCACCCCCCTAAGCCCTGTCCCAGAACCCCGTACCCCACCCAGTTCCTGGGAAAATTGTCTTGCATGAAACTGGTCCTTGGTGCAAAAAAGGTTGGGGAGCACTGGTTTAGAAGCTTGCCCTACATGCAGTGTTCTTGGGATTAAAGCTCCTATTAGTCTTTAAAAAGTTAACATTTTATTGAGCCCTAGAAAAGAGACAAATTCAAGTGATGTGTGACCCAGATGTGTGACTCTTCTCACTAGTCAAGCGTCAGCGTCACAAGGGCTTTTATCTTCCTTGTACTTTTAATGTTCTCAATCACATAGATGAAGAAAATCTTTTAGACTGCTGTCTGAGCCTATAGCTCAGTGGTTTAGATGCTTGCCCTACATGCAGTGTTCTTGGGTTCAAAACCCCTATCAGTCTTTAATAATAATTTACATTTTATTGATCTCTAGAAAATAGACAAATTCAAGTGATGTGTGACCCTGATGTGTGACTCTTCTCACTAGTCAAGCGTCAGCGTTGCAAGGACTTTTAACTTCATTGTAATTTTAATATGCTCAATCACATAGATGAAGAAAATCCCTCAGGCTGCTGTCTGAATCTATAGCTCAGTGGTTTAGATGCTTATCAGTCTTTTAAAAAAACAACAACATTTTATTGAGCCCTAGAAAAGAGACTTTTAGGTTTACTGTGTATTTGCATTCTGAATCACATAGCTAGAGAAAATCACCATCACCACCTGACAATAGGTAGCTTACTTGTGGGTTGTCTGACTATCATGCAGTGTCCTAGGGTTTAAAACCCACTAATGGACGAAAGAAAAAAATACATAAAACAGATGACAAAGAGTATTGTAAGTAGCCCTTTTTAATTTTATTAATGAGTACATGGGCAGCACTATAGTAAGGGGGGCACTAATTTACTGTATCTTCATCTAGTTCCAGGTGACTGAAGGCTATTTTGTTTTCTGTTGTCTTGAAAGTCACTGTACAATACAATAATGTATTCTTATTTCTTAGGAAGGAGTCTAATTATCAGATCTGTAAATCACTTTATTGAAATTATTTGTCGGCATCCACCCAAACATAAGCAGCAAAGATATGACTACTAGGGGTCTCACTAGTCCACTGTGGTTAGGCATGGTCCAGCTCTCCCAGCAAATACAAGCAGGAGGAAGTGTGGGAGTGTTCTGGAGTATCTGATGCTGTAGGAGACTTGCCACATTCACTGCCTATTCACAGATCTGCAAACCAACTTATCTTACTGTAAGGCCCCTTTCACATGAGCGAGTATTCTGCGTGAGTGCAATGCGTGATGCGAACGCATTGCGCCCGCACGGAATCCGGACCTATTCATTTCAATGGGTCTGTGTAAATGAACGTTGGTTTTCACGCATCGCTTGTGCGTTGCATGAAAATCGCAGCATGTTCTATATTGTGCGAGTTTCACGCAACACTGGCCCCATAGAAGTGAATGGGGCTGAGTTAAAATCGCAAGTGCGGATGCGATGCATTTTTCACGGATGGTTGCTAAGAGATTTTACTTGTAAACATTCTGTTTTTTATCACGCGCGTTCAAAATGCATTAAATCGCATTGCACCCATGCGATAAAAACTGAACAACTAAACGCGATCGCATACAAAACTGAATGAAGTTGCTTGCAAAATCGCGCATTTTTCACTGAAGGCATCCGCAACGCATCCGGACCTCTTCCGCACACGCTCGTCTGCAAGGGGCCTAAGTTTGCTCTCCCTCCGCTATGTTACATGGCTTATTCATTGATTCACCTCTCTCAAGTGTGTATGCCGTTCCATATTAGCAAGAATCACTATTTTTCTGGTAGTTTTGAAAACTGTCTAGTCATGCTGTTTTTACTGTATAGCTTCCTCTGATTTGTTGTGCAGTTGCAATAATAGGCATTTTAGGCATCATATAAGCCAGTTTACCAGTTTTACCAGTTAGGAGATATAGCATGCCTACCCACTGTCCCTCTTTTCGACCAAAGTTCCTCTATCACTTTTTGCAACGTAAAAAAGTTGTCCCAGTTCAGCTCTGAGCCCCTGTATTCACTCATATAGCCTGTATAAGTGGAGCATCAGAGCTCCCCCTTGCCCCGCACTGCATGACAAGGGCTTTTTCTTTACTACCGGTGACGTACTAGCAGTGATCCCAGTGATGTCACTGTCACAAATGGGCGATCTACAGCGCTGCTCTAGGCTGTTTTAGAGCCTAGGGCAGTACTGTAGACCGCCCATTTGTGCCAGTGATGTCACCGGGCTCACTGCTAGGCGGAAGTCTCTACCTAGCGTACTCATTTGAAGCCCTTTAAGACCTGTGTGTAAAATGGCAGTAAATATCCCTTATTTTTTTTTTTGTAGTTGTGAAGAAGCATTGATGTGATGTGTAGCAACACCCTAAGGCCCCTTTCACACGGGCGAGTTTTCCGTGGGTGCAATGTGTGAGTTGAACGCATTGCCCCCGCACTGAATCAGGACCCATTCATTTCTATGGGGCTGTTCACATGAGCGGTGATTTTCACGCATCACTTGTGCTTTGCGTGAAAATCGCAGCATGCTCTATTCTGCGTTTTTCACGCAATGCAGGCCCCATAGAAGTGAATGGGGCTGCGTGAAAATCGCAAGCAAGTGCGGATGCGGTGCGATTTTCACGCACGGTTGCTAGATGACTATCGGGATGGGGACCCGATCTTTATTATTTTCCCTTATAACATGGTTATAGGGGAAAATAATAGCATTCTGAATACAGAATGCATAGTAAAATAGCGCTGGAGGGGTTAAAAAAAAGAATAATAATAATTTAACTCACCTTAATCCACTTGCTCGCGCAGCCGGCATCGCTTCTGTCTTCTTCTTTGCTGTGTACAGGAAAAGGACCTGTGGTGACGTCACTCCGGTCATCACATGGTCCATCACATGATCCATCACCATGGTAAAAGATCATGTGATGACCGGAGTGACGTCACCACAGGTCCTTTTTCTGTACACAGCAAAGAAGAGAAGCCGGGCTGCGCGAGCAAGTGGATTAAGGTGAGTTAAATTATTTTTTTTTAACCCCTCCAGCGCTATTGTACTATGCATTCTGTATTCAGAATGCTATTATTTTCCCTTATAACCATGTTATAAGGGAAAATAATACAATCTACAGAACACCGATCCCAAGCCCGAACTTCTGTGAAGAAGTTCGTGTTTGGGTACCAAACATGCCGATTTTTCTCACGCGCGTGCAAAACGCATTACAATGTTTTGCACTCACGTGGAAAAATCGCGCATGTTCCCGCAACGCACCCGCACCTTTTCCTGCAACGCCCTTGTGAAAGAGGCCTAAGGGTAAATGCACACGATCAGGTTTGTGTGAGGATTTTCTGTGCCGATTTGCGTGCGCAAAATCTGCACCGTAGGTCGTGTATATTGTATTCTATGAGAATTTGAAATTCTCATCCACACGATGAGGATTTTTTTCTGTGCGGATTTTGACCTGCGGTGCGGCTTTTAAAATCCGTAGCATGTCAATTTAGTTTATTTTTCTGACCGGATTTTATCCATTCACTTCAACGGGAAGCGTAAAATCTGCACGTAAATCCGCACCAATTGATGCGGATTGACCGCATAGATTTCCCTGCGAACATCTGCGGATTTCAGTGCGGATTGTCCGCATATAAATCCTGAATGTGTGAATTTACACATAGTATTTTAAGAGCTTTTGGAGTTCTTTTTTTGCTGATGATCTATTCTCTGGATAGATCATCTGTTTGAGAAGGCAGTGGAGCTCCAGGAGCGCCGCAGCCTCCTCTCTGTTTCCCAGCTAGTATCGTTGGCTTGGGCGTGGCTAAGCTCCATTCCAGTGAACCTGGCGTAGCTGCGACCAGGCCAGTGATATTAGTTATGGGTCTGCGGTAAACAGTAAGAAGGCCGTGGCTCTCCTGGAGCATTTCCTTGCTTCGATGCTCCCCTTTGTCATGCTGCATTGCACTGCGCTAGCCTGTGTGTGTTTGAGCTGGTGATGCACTGAGCTTAACATCACTATGCTAGTCGAAATGCATTAAAGGCCCTAAGGCTGCGTTCACACGGGCGAGTATTCCGCGCGGGTGCAATGCGGTAGGTGAACGCATTGCACCCGCACTTAATCCTGACCCATTCATTTCTATGGGGCTGTTCAGATGAGCGGTGATTTTCACGCATCACTTGTGCGTTGCGTGAAAATCGCAGCATGCTCTATATTCTGTGTTTTTCACGCAATTCAGGCCCCATAGAAGTGAATGGGGTTGCGTGAAAATCGCAAGCATCCGCAAGCAAGTGCGGATGCGGTGCGATTTTCACGCATGGTTGCTAGGTGACAGTCTATTCACTATATTATTTTCCCTTATAACATGGTTATAAGGGAAAATAATAGCATTCTGAAAACAGAATGCTTAGTACAAGGTCAATTGAGGGTTAAAAATAATTTTAAAAAAATTAACTCACCTTCTCCTCTTGTTCTCGTAGTTCTCCCGGTCTTTAGTTCTTTAAAAGATAAATTATGGGCTAAAGGACCTTTGGTGACGTCAGATCACATGCTCCAATCACATGGTCCATCACCGCGGTGATGGACCATGTAATTGGAGCATGTGATCTGACGTCACCAAAGGTCCTTTAGCCCATAGTTTATCTTTTAAAGAACTAAAGACCGGGAGAACTACGCGAACAAGAGGAGAAGGTGAGTTAATTTTTTTTATTATTTTTAACCCTCAATTGACCTTGTACTAAGCATTCTGTTTTCAGAATGCTATTATTTTCCCTTATAACCATGTTATAAGGGAAAATGATAACATCTACACAACCCCGATCCCAAACCTGAACTTCTGTGAAGAAGTTCGGGTCTGGGTACCACAGTCGGTTTTTTATCACGCGCGTGCAAAACACATTGCACCCGCGCGATAAAAACTGAACATCGGAACGCAATCGCAGTCAAAACTGACTGCAATTGCATTCCTACTCGCGCGGGTTTGCCGCAACACACCGGGACGCATCCGGAACTAATCCGGACACGCTCGTGTGAACCCAGCCTAAGTGTTCCGGAAAAACGGATCTGGATCCAGTTTTGCGGTCTACGCATGCGCAGACTTTTAAAAATTTGAAAAAGACAAATACCGGATCCGTTTTTTCCGGGTGACAACTGGAGAGACGGATCCGGTATTGCAATATATTTGTGAGACGGATCCGCATCCGGATCCGTCCACAAATGGTATCCGTTTGCATACAGATTGCCAGATATCCGACAGGCAGTTCCGGCGACGGAACTGCCTGCCGGAATCCAGCGACGCTAGTGTGAAAGTAGCCTTGTTAAGAAATAAGAATACATTATTGTATTGTACAGTGACTCTTTCAAGACAACAGAAAGCAAAATAGCCTTCAGTCACCTGGAACTAGATGAAGATACAGTAAATTAGTGCCCCCCTTAGGGCTCTTTCACACTTGCGTTGTCCGGATCCGGCGTGTACTCCATTTGCCGGAATTACACGCCGGATCCGGAAAAACGCAAGTGAACTGAAAGCATTTGAAGACGGATCCGTCTTCAAAATGCGTTCAGTGTTACTATGGCACCCAGGACGCTATTAAAGTCCTGGTTGCCATAGTAGTAGTGGGGAGCGGGGGAGCAGTATACTTACCGTCCGTGCGGCTCCCGGGGCGCTCCAGAATGCCGTCAGAGCGCCCCATGCGCATGGATGACGTGTCCATGCGATCATGTCATCCATGCGCGTGGGGCGCCCTGACGTCACTCTGGAGCGCCCGGGGAGGCGCACGGACGGTAAGTATACTGCTCCCCCGCTCCCCACTACACTTTACCATGGCTGCCAGGACTTTAGCGTCTTGCAGCCATGGTAACCATTCAGAAAAAGCTAAACGTCGGATCCGGCAATGCGCCGAAACGACGTTTAGCTTAAGGCCGGATCCGGATTAATGCCTTTCAATGGGCATTAATTCCGGATCCGGCCTTGCGGCAAGTGTTCCGGATTTTTGGCCGGAGCAAAAACCGCAGCATGCTGCGGTATTTTCTCCGGCCAAAAAACGTTCCGTTCCGGAACTGAAGGCATCCTGATGCATCCTGAACGGATTTCTCTCCATTCAGAATTCATGGGGATAATCCTGATCAGGATTCTTCCGGCATAGAGCCCCGACGACGGAACTCTATGCCGGAAGAAAAGAACGCAAGTGTGAAAGGGCCCTTACTATAGTGCTGCCCATGTACTCTTTAATAAAATTACTAAGTACTCTTTGTCATCTGTTTTATATAAAAAATAAATAAACCCATTAGTGGGTTTTAAACCCTAGGCCACTGCATGAGTCAGACAACCCACAAGTAAGCTACAGGTCTACCTATTGTCAGGTGGTGATTTTCTCTAGCTATGTGATTCAGAAGACAAATACACAGTAAACCTAAAAGTCTCTTTTCTAGGGCTCAATAAAATGTTAATTTATTTTTAAAAACTGATAGGGGTTTTGATCCCAAGAACACTGCATGTGAGGCAAATATCTAAACCACTGAGCTATAGGTTGAGACAGCAGCCTAAAGGATTTTCTTCATCTATGTGATTGAGCATATTAAAAGTACAATGAAGCTAAAAGTCCTTGCAGTGCTGACGCTTGACTAGTGAGAAGAGTCACACATCAGGGTCACACATCACTTGAAAAGTCCTTGCAGTGCTGATGCTTGACTAGTGAGAAGAGTCACACATCACTTGAATTTGTCCCTTTTTCTAGAGATCAATAAAATGTTTTTTTGTTTTTTTGTTTTTTTAAATGAAAGCCAACCAAAGGTAATGGGTTAATTAGGTACAAAAACACATATAGTACTGAAGTAATCACAAAATAGCATAATTTTATTGAGAATCACAAAAAGACATAATTGGCACAAGTCGCAAAAAATATTTAACACAGGTCACAATACATTTAAAATATTAAAAACCAAGAGGACCGATGGTGGGCTGTTGGTATCTGTGTGAAAAGTGCAAGTGCAATAATTATGATTGGTCACTAGTAAAAAGGTTTGTTCAACCAAACCACTATGGCTCAAAAATACATGGTAACAAAAACTCATATGCATATCTATACAGTACAGACCAAAAGTTTGGACACACCTTCTCATTCAAAGAGTTTTCTTTATTTTCATGACTATGAAAATAGTAGATTCACACTGAAGGCATCAAAACTATGAATTAACACATGTGGAATTATATACATAACAAACAAATGTGAAACAACTGAAAATATGTCATATTCTAGGTTCTTCAAAGTGGCCACCTTTTGCTTTGATTACTGCTTTGCACACTCTTGGCATTCTCTTGATGAGCTTCAAGAGGTAGTCCCCTGAATTGGTTTTGACTTCACAGGTGTGCCCTGTCAGGTTTAATAAGTGGGATTTCTTGCCTTATAAATGGGGTTGGGACCATCAGTTGCGTTGAGGAGAAGTCAGGTGGATACACAGCTGATAGTCCTACTGAATAGACTGTTAGAATTTGTATTATGGCAAGAAAAAAGCAGCTAAGTAAAGAAAAACGAGTGGCCATTATTACTTTAAGAAATGAAGGTCAGTCAGTCAGCCGAAAAATTGGGAAAACTTTGAAAGTAAGGGCTATTTGACCATGAAGAAGAGTGATGGGGTGCTGCGCCAGATGACCTGGCCTCCACAGTCACCGGACCTGAACCCAATCGAGATGGTTTGGGGTGAGCTGGACCGCAGAGTGAAGGCAAAAGGGCCAACAAGTGCTAAGCATCTCTGGGAACTCCTTCAAGACTGTTGGAAGACCATTTCAGGGGACTACCTCTTGAAGCTCATCAAGAGAATGCCAAGAGTGTGCAAAGCAGGAATCAAAGCAAAAGGTGGCTACTTTGAAGAACCTAGAATATGACATATTTTCAGTTGTTTCACACTTGTTTGTTATGTATATAATTCCACATGTGTTAATTCATAGTTTTGATGCCTTCATAGTCACGAAAATAAAGAAAACTCTTTGAATGAGAAGGTGTGTCCAAACTTTTGGTCTGTACTGTATATACAGCCGACACTTAAACATGTGGGTGATAATGCACACCACAAGAAGTGACTGAAGCAAAATATAGTAGGCACATAGAAAATACTGACCAACCAGCCTTGTATACCACACACGACCACCACCAGTCCACTCCCCGACGCACATTTCGCGTTAGCTTTTTTTTAAAGACTGATAGGGGTTTTAAACCCAAGAACAACACATGTGAGGAAAGCATTTAAGGCTCCATTCAGACGTCTGTAACGTGTTTTGCGGATCCGGACAGCGACAATGTGTGTTCCGCATTTTGCGGACCACACATTGCCGGCACTAATAGAATATGCCTATTCTTATCCGCAATTGTGGACAAGAATAGGACATGTTCTATTTTTTTTTTGGGAACGGAATTGCGGACCCGGGTCCGCAATTCCGTGTCCGGGCAGCACATCGTGCTGCCCCATAGAAATAAATGGGTCCGATTTTGCGGAACGAAATTGCGGACGTTTGAATGGACCCTAAACCACTGATCTATAGGTTCAGACAGCAGCCTGAAGGCTTTTCGCATAGAAATGTGATTTAGCATATAAATACACAGTATATCTAGAACTCATTCTCACTTTGACCCTGACCTATGAAGATGTCAGTCAAATATAAAAGTCAGGAACAAGTGTCAGGGTCAAATGTCAGGGTCAGGTGTCACACTGGCATTATTCTGATACTTGTAGTAATAGAGTAATGAGCGAGCACTCATACACTTGGCAACCAAATTGACATGTGCAGAAAATATTTATTAAATCCCCATAAAATACAAGTAATAAAATTTATAAGAACAATGTAGCAATAATATACAACATTACAGTCACATATATTGTGGTAGATATGATCAACACTATATTCATATGACTCAATAGTGTCGATAAATTCAATAATATATATCACACCAAGAAACTTCAAGTATATGCCGTTATTTGGGAAAGAGGGGGTATTATCTTCTAGCGCTCTATCCCAATTTGGGAAACTGAATGTCACTGAAAATGCTGTAGGTGTATTCACTGGGAGTGCAATATGTTCATAAAGTGTCCACAGGAATCCTGATAATGTGAAAAGTCTCTTATAGCATATCCTTTTATGGTCGATATGAGCTTTGGATTGAAGAAAACTTTAAATCGATATTTGGCTTACCGTCTAGCGTCTGCTTTCTCCCTATTGCTTCAATGGAGCTTTAAATATTTGCCGACTTATTCAGTCGCTCCATACAGCAAGCTGGTTTAAATTTCGCGGGAGTTCCAAAGATCGCGGGAGTTGCCACTCTGTTCCGCAATTTCCTTTGGTGCAGCTTTCGACGATAAGAATAGTTAATCCTTTACTGTAGAGATTTTCTTCTGTATGGCCATACAGTATTATCGGAGGCTTTTCAATACAGGTACATCACTTGTTTCACCATACGCGTTACGGGTAGATTCACTCTCCCTTCCACTGAGGAAGGGAGAGTGAATCTATCCACTAAGGAAGGGAGAGTGAATCTACCCGTAACGCGTATGGTGAAACAAGTGATGTACCTGTATTGAAAAGCCTCCGATAATACTGTATGGCCATACAGAAGAAAATCTCTACAGTAAAGGATTAACTATTCTTATCGTCGAAAGCTGCACCAAAGGAAATTGCGGAACAGAGTGGCAACTCCCGCGATCTTTGGAACTCCCGCGAAATTTAAACCAGCTTGCTGTATGGAGCGACTGAATAAGCCGGCAAACATTTAAAGCTCCATTGAAGCAATAGGGAGAAAGCAGACGCTAGACGGTAAGCCAAATATCGATTTAAAGTTTTCTTCAATCCAAAGCTCATATCGACCATAAAAGGATCAGCTATAAGAGACTTTTCACATTATCAGGATTCCTGTGGACACTTTATGAACATATTGCACTCCCAGTGAATACACCTACAGCATTTTCAGTGACATTCAGTTTCCCAAATTGGGATAGAGCGCTAGAAGATAATACCCCCTCTTTCCCAAATAACGGCATATACTTGAAGTTTCTTGGTGTGATATATATTATTGAATTTATCGACACTATTGAGTCATATGAATATAGTGTTGATCATATCTACCACAATATATGTGACTGTAATGTTGTATATTATTGCTACATTGTTCTTATAAATTTTATTACTTGTATTTTATGGGGATTTAATAAATATTTTCTGCACATGTCAATTTGGTTGCCAAGTGTATGAGTGCTCGCTCATTACTCTATTACTACATTTGCCTTTAAGAGAGGGTGGGGTGATTCCCTCTATATGAGCTTGCAGCACCATACCTTAACTACTTGCTAGTGAGCCACCACAACCGACCACTATTATTCTGATACTTGACTATGATATCTGACCATGTCCAAAATGAACACTGTATTGCTGTTACACCTAGAGGCTCAGCTCTCTCTGCAACTGCTGCGCCCTCTGCACTTTGATTGACAGGGCCAGACAGTGAAAATTTTATCACACCTGACTTGTCAATCAAAGTGCAGGAGGCGCAGCAGTTGCAGAGAGAGCTCAGCCTCTAGGTGTAAGGAAACTCCCCCATTGCTCCTAGAAGCTCATTTGTATATATTAAAACCTAATTGTTCTCAGTAATGCGGGCACATATGGACATGGGACCAACACAGATGCCTTCAGCTGCCAAGGGCCCATGTAACAGGTCAGCCAGTGTAATAGGTACAAATCTGCTGAGAGATGCCCCTTAAGGGGCTTTTCTTTCACTCAAGTTATTTAAATAGAAATACAGGACTATGAGGCTAAATTTTAGTGGCTCTTTCAAATGTGGGGGATTAAATTCTCCAACAATATTAAAAGCTAGTGACCATGCTTTTGGGCATACAAATTAAATATTACATTAATTGTGACAGCACAGGTGGCGTTTATATTATAGAATGTCTATCTTACAGAGATTTGTAGGCTGCACCAGAAGAAAAATAAAGGCTCATTTGCATACATTAAAAACATAATTTTCCTCAGTAATGCTGGCACATATGAACATGGCTCCAACACAGATGTCTTCAGCTGCCAACCGCACATGTAACAGATCAGCCAGTTTCATAGGTACAAATCTGCTGACAGAGGCCCTTTAATAACACACTTAGCTACAAAGTGACAACTATTATTTAGTTGTCTCTGGTACCTTGGAACCGAACCCAAGTTTGGTACCAAGGTTTTTTACAGTAATAATTAATTACCAAAGTTATTACACAAAGTCTTGCGCCACTTCGCAAAGTAATAACTTCGGCTCATCGGAGCCAATACATTCTAATACTGTACGGAGAATACTGTACCATCCGAAGTCGATTCACTCATCCCTAATTATTAGGGTTGAGCGAATATATGTATCCTTGCAGGATAACAGGCTAAGGCCTCATGCACATGGCCGTTGCCCGGCCGTGGCCGTATTGTGTCCCGCAAACAGCGGGTCCTCAATATGCTTGAATGGGTCCGCAATCCCGAGCTGCGGTGCGGAACGGAGATACGGTAAACCCTCTCCATAGTGTTTCCGTGGTGTTTCTATCCATGCCTCCGCACCGCAAAAAAATAGGACATGTTCTATTTTTTTGCGGTGCGGACGGATCACGGACCCATTTAAGTTGAACGTTGCTCGTGCATGAGGCCTTATAAAGTATTTTGCTATGCTACTATGTATTCGAAGTGGAATTCGATCCGAATTTTGCTGAAAATTCTATTCACCACGAAGCCGAATTTCATCGTGCTTCGTGGTAACGAATCAATTTTCACTGAAATAGCGTTAAAAAAGGGAAAACATACTCACCTCATCCGTTTGAGCGCATCCTGATTGAAGATCCCATGCAAAATCTTGTGAGCAGTGACTTATGATGTCACTATGCCAGCTAGCGTGATGATGTCATCATGTACTGCGCAAGATTTTGCGTGGGATCTTCAATAAAGATGGCCACTGCGGCCTCTTCATACTCAATGGATAAGATGAGTATTATTTTTTATAAACCCCTGAAAGTCCTAATTTTTTATCTCAGATGCCACAATCAGCACTGAATGCGGCATCTGAGGGGTTCAATACTGGAGGATGGCGCAATCACTGTCCCCCGTCATTGCACCCGCTACTTACAAAGAAATGCACGGACAAAGCAAATTTCTTTGTAAAACTCGGCGAAGCAGCTGAATCAAATTTTTGGAAACTTCGCTCATCACATCATTTTTTTAATCATGTACTGTAATATAAATTAGGGTTTATCTGCCACTAATTAACTGCATGGTGTAGTCCCTTTTGAATAGCCCCTCTAAAATTTTCTACTTCCTCTGATGGAGATTTAAATGGCTCCTGTTTGGAGGATGCCCTTTTAGTCCACATGAGTTCCAAATGGGATGGACTTAAAGGGCTTCTGTCACCCCACTAAACTGTTTTTTTTTTTTTGGGTTACTTATAATCCCTATACTGCGATTTATGCATACTTACTGTAATTATTAATTTTGGTTAAGCAGATTATGTTAAAAACGTACTTTTAAAATATGCAAATTACCTTGCTACCAGCAAGTAGGGCGCTACTTGCTGGTAGCAGCCGCATCCTCCTATCCTAAAGACGCCCCCTCCGCATGTTGATTGACAGGGCCAGCGGACGGGATCGTTCTCTGCTGGCCCTGTTTGCATTCAAAATCTGGCGTCTGCGCCGTACCTGTCTTCAGTCGGCACAGGCGCACTTAGAGGCGGACGCTCGCTCGGCCGCTCCATCCTCAATGCGCCTGCGCCGATGATGTCACATCTACACCCGGCGCAGGTGCATTGAGGAAGGAGTGGCCGAGTGAGCGTCCCCCTTCTCAATGCGCCTGCGCCGGGTGTAGATGTGACATCATCGGCGCAGGAGCATTGAGGATGGAGCGGCCGAGCGAGCGTCCGCCTCTCAGTGCGCCTGCGCCGGGTGTAGATGTGACGTCATCGGCGCAGGCACATTGAGGATGGACGCCCTACTTGCTGGTAGCAAGGTAATTTGCATATTTTAAAAGTATGTTTTTAACATAATCTGCTGAACCAAAATGATTAATTACAGTATGTATGCATAAATCGCAGTATAGGGATTAAAAGTAACCAAAAAAAAAAAAAAAACTGTTTAGTGGGGTGACAGAAGCCCTTTAAAGGGGTTGTCCAGGATTTTTAAATTGATAGCCTATCCTCAGGATATAGCTTATTGGTTGGGGTCTTTATGGGGCTTCTCCTCTGAATTTCAGATTTTTCAGATGTCTGCCTTTTTGCATCCAGATTTCTCCATCCAATTAAAAATCCACATTCAGTAAGACATGCAAAGCATTAACAATAGGTCATAAAATCTGCCTAGTTTATTTTTCTATAAAGTGATATATAAAATCAGCCTGAAGCAGGGTCATTCCCAGTACGATTCTATACCTGGTTTATCCACTAGATGTCATTATTGTAGAAAGTAAAAATTATCTCTTGACTAATGCACATTTCAAGTTTCACTGAAACCTTAAGGCCTCTTTCACACGGGCGTTGCGGAAAAATGTGCGGGTGCGTTGCGGGAACACCCGCGATTTTTCCGCGCGAGTGCAAAACCTTGTAATGCGTTTTGCACTCGCGTGAGAAAAATCGCGCGTGTTTGGTACCCAAACCCGAACTTCTTCACAGAAGTTCGGGCTTGGGATCGGTGTTCTGTAAATAGTATTATTTTCCCTTATAACATGGTTATAAGGGAAAATAATAGCATTCTGAATACAGAATGCTAAGTAAAACAGGGCTGGAGGGGGTTAAAAAAAATAAAAAATCATTTAACTCACCTTAATCCACTTGCTCGCGATGCCGGGCATCTCCGTCTGACTCTTTTACTGTCTAGGACCTGTGGAGAGCATTAACTATAGTTTAAGGACCTGGGATGACATCACTCTGGTCATCACATGGTACGTCACATGATCTTTTACCATGGTGAATCACCATGGTAAAAGATCATGTGACGTACCATGTGATGACAGGAGTGACGTCATCCCAGGTCCTTAAACTATAGTTAATGCTCTCCACAGGTCCTAGACAGTAAAAGAGTCAGACGGAGATGCCGGCTACGCGAGCAAGTGGATAAAGGTGAGTTAAATGACTTTTTATTTTTTTTTAACCCCTCCAGCCCTGTTTTACTATGCATTCTGTATTCAGAATGCTATTATTTTCCCTTTATAACCATGTTATAAGGGAAAATAATAAGGTTCGGGTCTCCATCCCGATCGTCTCCTAGCAACCGTGCGTGAAAATCGCACCGCATCCGCACTTGCTTGCGGATGCTTGCGATTTTCACGCAACCCCATTCATTTCTATGGGGCCTGCGTTACGTGAAAAACGCACAAAGAGGAGCATGCTGCGATTTTCACGCAACGCAAAAGTGATGCGTGAAAATCACCGCTCGTGTGCACAGCCCCATAGAAATGAATGGGTCGGTATTCAGTGCGGGTGCAATGCGTTCACCTCCCGCATCGCATCCGCGCGGAATACTCGCTCGTGTGAAAGGGGCCTAAGGCCTATTGCACACGGACGTTTTTTTTTCCTGTTTACTGGACGTTTTTTGCGTTCCGTATACGGTCCGTATACGGAACCATTCATTTCAATGGGTCCGCAAAAAAAACGGAATGTACTCCGTATGCATTCCGTTTCCGTATTTCCGTTTTTCCGTTCCGTTTTAACATAGAACATGTCCTATTATTGCCCGCAAATCACAGTCCGTGGCTCCATTCAAGTCAATGGGTCCGCAAAAAAACGGAACACATACGGAAATGCATCCGTATGTCTTCCGTTTCCGTTCCGTTTTTTGCTGAACCATCTATTGAAAATGTTATGCCCAGCCCAATTTTATCTATGTAATTACTGTATACTGTATATGCCATACGGAAAAACGGAACGGAAAAACGGAACAGAAACGGAAACACAACGGAAACAAAAAACGGAACAACGGATCCGTGAAAAACGGATCGCAAAACACTGAAAAAGCCATACGGTCGTGTGCAATAGGCCTAAATGGAAGGAACACTGTTATATATATTATTATACTGTTATACTTATACTGTTATACATATTGCCCCTAACCACCTCCTCTACTTTTCTCTTCCCCACCACTGCAGCCATAATGTAATATTTTGCCTGGAGCATTGACGTGCTCATATGCCGCATATCACCACAGCAGCCAATCAGTGGCTTTAGCAGTATACGGCATAAGCAGTGATAGTTGGCTGCAGCTGTCACATATGGGTATGGGCATTGCAGCATTGGAGGAGTACCTTGTGTAACTTTATGAATAACTATGCCTCAAAATGGGTTATCCTGAAGACTACAGATTACCATGGTATATGTTAATATTTGATTTATGCATAAATATAGCTAAATTATGAATATTAAGGAGTAATTTATCTGACTGTCTTGTAACTTACTTAGAAAAAGTGCAAGAGAGCTAAAAGTGCAGGGTATCTAAGGCTACTTTCACACTAGCGTTCGGGTGTCCGCTCGTGCGCACCGTTTGAAGGGGCTCACGAGCGGCCCCGAACGCATCCGTCTGGCCCCAATGCATTCTCAGTGGAGGCGGATCCACTGAGAATGCATCCGCCTGCCAGCGTTCAGCCTCCGCTCCGCTCAGTGAGCGGACACCTGAACGCTGCTTGCAGCGTTCGGGTGTCCGCCTGGCCGTGCGGAGGCGAGCGGATCCGTCCACACTTACAATGTAAGTCAATGGGGACGGATCCGCTTGAAGATGACACAATATGGCTCAATCTTCAAGCGGATCCGTTCCCCATTGACTTTCAATGTAAAGTCTGAACGGATCCGCTCAGACAACTTTCACACTTAGAAAATTTTCTAAGTTTTAATGCAGACGCATCCGTTCTGAACGGATGCGAACGTCTGCATTATCGGAGCGGATCCGTCTGATGAAACATCAGACGGATCCGCTCCGAACGCTAGTGTGAAAGTAGCCTAAGCCTGCTGGGAACTTAGGGATACGTTTGTCAGTGTTGGAGTTCCTATATTATCCCTGGCAATCCCATAGAAGTTAATGGAGTGATGATCACGCATGCACAACACTGCTCCATTCTCATGTGTGTAAGAATACTGGTGGTTTGAAAGACTGCAGTAACTGGCTTCACCTACAAAAGTCGCTTTTCCCAAGTCCTAAACAACGGTACTATCATGGTATAGTCAGATACCCCCAGGGACTTGAGTAAAGCAGAATTACGTAACAACCAGATAGTCACAAGACAAAATATATGAAGCATGTATCAGACTGGCAGACAACAAATACAGAAAAATAAAATCACCAATAGATGACAGAAAATTGGATGAGGATGGCAGTGGCAATGGCATACTGCTGGAGAGCGATGAATGTAGGTAAGAGAAATATAACCTAGCAGTAACTGACCCTGAACTGCTGAGTCCAACACGATGGTAAGAAAATTACAAAACCTAAACATAGAAAACAAAATAGAAACCTGAAACCACAACAAACACAACTACAACACAGAAAACAATAAGGCTGTGGAACCACAAATCCCACAATGCACTCAAACAAAGCTAATGGACTAGGATTTAAGACTCTGGAAACATCTGCACATAGCATACACTATACCCCAGCAAGAGGCACAGAAGCTAATGGTATTTTAAAGGCATAATGAATTCATAGCTGCTGCCTGCAAACACCAGACTAAGCAAGTTGTTCACAGAACCAGATTCAGATAAAAGTAAGTGCTCATAACAATGAATGGGGTACTCCAGGAGCTCCGTTCTCGTGATCACTATGGATAGGGGACAAGTATTAGAGGGAAAACCGCATTAAGAGCCATATAATATTGACAACATATATGTTATGGCAACATATTAGTGAACAGTCAGTTATATCCATACAGTAGAAGATGCCTATAATGAGGTGCCCAAAAATTAATTTAGGACTAGACATTAAAGTGCTGATGTTTAGCTACTGTATTTCCATCAGTGCCATAGATTTTGAATGGAGTGCAACTTAAAATGACCCTGAAAAAAAAAAAAGTGGCCTCCATGTTGTAGGCGGGTCCAAACTGACAGAAGGCAGGGCAACACAAATAGATGGGGCCAACACAAACAGGCAGGTGGCAACAGTACCAAAGTGAAGCATAAAATACTACCTCAGCAGAACCAAATACCACACTGCAGCACAAAATACCTCCCCAGAACCTACCCATTGGTGGTGGCCAGCACTCAGCTGCCACGTTCTGTCGTCCTCCTCCAGCAGTTGTCTATAATTAAGATATGGAGTTGAAGGCTTAGGAGGTGAGATTCAGGCCACAGCAACAAGCCAGCCCTACCTTCAGCATGCTTCCTGGACTGCCCCCTAGTGCCCCCAGTAGTATGCTCCCCAAGTGGCCAAGGAAAAAGAAAGAAAAACTCAGTCCTGTTCCAAGCCACTGTTTGTGGCAAAGGCCACAGGCTTCTTCCAGCCTGCAGCCTGGGATGCCTGCATACTTCTGCCTCACATATTGGCCTATGAGGGTGAATAGCTGCAGTGTTCACTTGTATCACTGTCCTGAAAGCCTGATTCTCCCAGCATAAATTAACACAGATAGTGCCAGATAGTGACAGTAAGAAGAGCTCAGGTGGCCCCGCTGGGCATCAGCCCATCAGGAAATCTTCTTGTGGGGTCTTTGGCCAGTTGATAGTTAGAGTACATGTTCAACGACCAGTCGACCCAAACTCCTACCACCAATTTAGAATTTATCACCAATTATTATGGTCCATGCCAACCGCCAGTTGTCTTCTGCTGGTGGGTACAGCTGCTGCCTTGCTCACCCCCTCTTAAGCTACAGGCTCCAGAAGCTCTGTCCCACGTTTTCCTCTTCCTGCCATGTGGTCCCAGTAATGCTCCTTCCACGCAGACTGAGACCTGCTTCCTGCCAGCAATGCTTCTCTCTGCCCACAGTGCATGCACTCCCTGCGGCCCTTAAAGGGACAGAAAACATGTATCCTCTGGCTTATAAAGGTCCAGCATGCATCCTAATCTTCCTCAGCCAATGGTTAGTTACCTTGAGGTACTTGTGACACCTTGCTCTGTGGGAAATTGACTGAGCATTGCAATAGATTCTCGTTTGCTAGTTTCCTGCTAAGGTGTGTTGTGTTTCTTATCCTGTTTTGTGTACCTGACCTCCACTTAATCTCTACTATGAGCCTGAGATGCCCACCCGACCTCAGCCTATTTATCATATTGCACATACTGTACTCTGTCTGCCTAGACCTCGGCTTGACCCTTGCTATGGTTGTTGCCTGATCCCTCGGGGGCGCTCTGCACTGGTGTCTCTTGATCCCCATGGCTCAGCAGCTACTTGAACTGAGACTACTCCAAGAGGTAGCAGGTGAAGTTCAAATCTCTATATAGGGTTTAAAGGGTAAACAACTGGGGAGCCACTTACATAATGCTCTTGGCACAGATAGTTCTAGATCAAAATACATTTGCTAAGAACCTCATATTTATCATATAAAATGTGGTATTATTTTATATATAGATGGGGCTTTTACTGTCTTGAGAGTGCTGTTATGTTCTATGTGTTTCTCTTTAATTATGGCCATGTACATCTGCATATCTACTTATCATATGGTGCCGGATGTGTTTATCATTTTTGTGCTTTTTGTTTGTTTTTATAGTACATACTTGGAGGTGTGGCTGCCTCCAAGTCTGAACGCATTCTTATCATCCCATCCATTCCACAAGTGATTTTAATAAGTGTGACACATATAGCTGAGTTTGTTCTTCCTCTCATTGGATGCCTATGGCACACAGAGGTAACAGTTGTAGCAAAACAGTATATGTGTGGGATATGCTTGCCTGAATTTAGCCCCTTCAGGACCCTACCATTTTTCACCTTAAGGACCAGGCCATTTTTTGCAAATCTGACATGTCACTTTATGTGGTGATAACTTTAAAACAGTTTACTTATCCAAGCCATTCTGAGTTTATTTTCTGGTCACATATTGTACTTCATAACAGTGGTAAATTTGAGTCAAAATATTTCATTTTTAATTATAAAAAAATACCAAATTTACCAAAAATTTGGAACAATTTGCAATTTTCTAAATTTCTATTTATCTGCTTTTAAGGGCTGTTTCACACGAGCGGATGCCGTGCGTGACATCCGCTCCGTGAATGACAGCCAAGACCCGATGCAGACTGCAGAAGCACGGAGCATTAACATGACTGATAATGCTCCGTGCCTCTCTGTGATCTCTTTACTACGAAATCACAGTGACAACTTTATCTCACTGTGATTTCGTAGTAAAGAGATCACAGAGAGGCACGGAGCATTATCAGTCATGTTAATGCTCCGTGCTTCGGCAGTCTGCATCGGGTCTTGGCTGTCATTCACGGAGCGGATGTCACGCACGGCATCCGCTCGTGTGAAACAGCCCTAAAACAGATAGTGATACCTCCTACAATAGTTATTACTTTACATTCCCCATATGTCTACTTCATGTTTGGATAATTTTGTAAATGGCATTTTCTTTTTTTGGGATGTTAGAAGGCTTAGAAGTTTAGAAGCAAATCTTAAAATGTTTAAGAAAATTTCCAAAACCCAATTTTTAAGTACCAGTTCAGGTCTGAAATCACTTTGTGGGGCTTACATAATAGAAACCATCCATAAATGGCCCCATTTTAGAAACTACACCCCTCAAGGTATTCAACATTGATTTTACAAACTTTGTTAACCCTTTAGGTGTTCCACAAGAATTAAAGGAAAATATAGATGATATTTTTTTGGCAGATTTTCCATTTTAATCCATTTTTTCCAGTAACAAAGCAAGGGTTAACAGCCAAACAAAACTCAATATTTATTATCCTGATTCTGTAGTTTACAGAAACACCCCATATGTGGTCGTAAACTGCTGTACGGGCACACGGCAGGGAGCAGAAGGAAAGGAATGCCATATGGTTTTTGGAAGGCAGGTGTCACGGCTGAGAGTGGGGGAAACCCTCAACCATGCAGTGTCGTAGATAAGGGTACCTGCTAGGCCAGGACGACAGGATCGGGGAGCAGGTCACCTCCTAACGCGTCCCTAATTCTGACCCTGACTCCTAACTGTATGAGCCAACCCTGATGGTAGGAGGGCTCATACTCCGGAACCTGGGGTCCCTACTAGCCCTGAGGAAATCCCTGGACTAGGAGCAGAGTAAGACGACCTGTTCCTCCTAGACACGGACGAACAGGAGTCTCACTGGCCAAGCTGCAAGGCGAAGGGAAACATATACAGACATATGGCAATGGCAGGTAGTGAAACTAGTACCACACCTACCTGCCACAGAAACAGAGACTGGAACCTGTGCACAAGTGCTAATGTCCACACCAAACACAAAAGGACACAGCACACACACAAAGCACACAGGACCCCAGACAACCATAAGCTGCAATAAACATAGAGACACCACTAGACATACTCACCTAAAGAATTATTAGGAACACCATACTAATACGGTGTTGGACCCCTTTTTGCCTTCAGAACTGCCTTAATTCTATGTGGCATTGATTCAACAAGGTGCTGATAGCATTCTTTAGAAATGTTGGCCCATATTGATAGGATAGCATCTTGCAGTTGATGGAGATTTGAGGGATGCACATCCAGGGCACGAAGCTCCCGTTCCACCACATACCAAAGATGCTCTATTGGGTTGAGATCTGGTGACTGTGGGGGCCATTTTAGTACAGTGAACTCATTGTCATGTTCAAGAAACCAATTTGAAATGATTCAAGCTTTGTGACATGGTTCATTATCCTGCTGGAAGTAGCCATCAGAGGATGGATACATGTTCTCATTCTGTTTACGCCAAATTCGGACTCTACCATTTGAATGTCTCAACAGAAATCGAGACTCATCAGACCAGGCAACATTTTTCCAGTCTTCAACAGTCCAATTTTGGTGAAATCGTGCAAATTGTAGCTTCTTTTTCCTATTTGTAGTGGAGATGAGTGGTACCCGGTGGAGTCTTCTGCTGTTGTAGCCCATCCGCCTCAAGGTTGTGCGTGTTGTGGCTTCACAAATGCTTTGCTGCATACCTCGGTTGTAACGAGTGGTTATTTCAGTCAACGTTGCTCTTCTATCAGCTAGAATCAGTCGGCCCATTCTCCTCTGACCTCTAGCATCCACAAGGCATTTCCCTTTTCACACCATTCTTTGTAAACCCTAGAAATGGTTGTGCGTGAAAATCCCAGTAACTGAGCAGATTGTGAAATACTCAGACCGGCCCGTCTGGCACCAACAACCATGCCACGCTCAAAATTGCTTAAATCACCTTTCTTTCCCATTCTGAAATTCAGTTTGGAGTTCAGGAGATTGTCTTGACCAGGACCACACCCCTAAATGCATTGAAGCAACTGCCATGTGATTGGTTGACTAGATAATTGCATTAATGAGAAATAGAACAGGTGTTCCTAATAATTCTTTAGGTGAGTGTATAATAACAAAACAACAATGTCTAAACATATCTTATGACCACAAGGGTGGCCCTCACTGGATAGATGTATAATACCAGGAGGATGACTCCAGCATAAACATGGCTGAAGTACCTCACAGCTACAGACATCCAGCAGAGGCTAAATAGCCCAAGTAGCCACACCCACACAGACACACCCAGTGTTCACACACTAAGAAAGAGTTAACCCTTCCTACACCAGGCAAAGAACGGAAACCACTAAGGGAAATACACACATAAACACCACACTCCACCTGTTACCGCCGGCAACGGCATGCGTGGCAACCATGTCCTGGAAATCAGCCAGAAGGCCGAGACTCTGCCACACATATACACAACACCACACGTTACCGCGAGCAACCACAAGTGAAGGGAAAATGTCACAGTGCACACCATACAGACAAAAGGCACACCTACAAAGACAGGTTGTCAGGTGCAACCGCATGCCCTTAACAGCAAGCTGCCCAGCAACAGCTCAGGCCGATATACTGCGAAACATCATGTTGCCAGCGGCAACCACACGTGAGGCCACATACTTCAGCCCTCACCTGTGATTGATAAGAAGAACAGACCGCGGCAACAGCATGCGGGTCCAGGAGTCACGACCATGAGCATGGTCGTGACAGCAGGTTTCACTGGATAATTTTTAGTTGCTATGTCACATTTGAAGACCCCCTGATTCACACCTTCAGTAGAAACTCCAAAAAAGTGACCCCATTTTGGAAACTATGGGATAAGGTGGCAGTTTTGTTGGTGCTATTTTAGGGTACATATGATTTTTGGTTGCTATATATTACACTTTTTGTGAGGCAAGGTGACAAAAAATAGCTGTTTTGGCACTGTTTTTAGTTTTTGTTTTTTACAATGTTCATCTGACAGGTTAGATCATGTACTATTTTTATAGAGCAGGTTGTTACGGATGCGACAATACCAAATATGACTACTTTTTTTGGTTGTTTGTTTTACATAATAAAGCATTTTTGAAAAGAAAAGATTTTTTTTGTGTCTCCATATTCTGAAAGCCATAGTTTTTATTATTTTCTGGGCAACTGTCTTATGTAGGGACAAATTTTTTGCAGGATGAGATGACGGTTTGATTGGTATGATTTTAGGGTGCATATGACTTTTTGATCACTTGGTATTACACTTTTTGTGATGTAAGGTGACAAAAATTGCTTTTTTTTTACACTGTTTTTATTTTTTATGGTGTTCACCTAAGGCGTTAGGTCATGTGATATTTTTATACCGCAGGTTGTTATGGACACAGTAATACCTAATATGTATACTTTTTTTATTTATTTAAGTTTTACACAATAAATGCATTTTTGAAACAAAAAAATAAATAAAGTTTTAGTGTCTCTATATTCAGAGAGCCATAGTTTATTTTTATTTTTTGCACGATTGTTTTATGTAGGGGCTCATTTTTTGCAAAAATAATTTTGTGCCAGTGCCCAGTCCCCCAGGGCCCGGGGGCCATAATTAGTAGGAAGTAAAGTAGACAAGCCCTACAAGTGTGAGAAGGCTTTGGTATAGGGGTGCTGTATTACTCAAGTTGGGTGACCAATTAGTCTTTAAGGGAGTTGGAGGTAGACCCTATGATTGAGTGCCCTTATGAAAGGCTGGGTCATGCTACAGATAAACACTACAGCAGAACAGAGACCATCAGTGGGGGAAATTACCTAGGAGCCTCACTGCATGGTCTTGATAGTGAGTGGGATGTGCCCTTTCCATAGATCAGAGATTAGAGTCTGAGAGGTGGATGAAGTTGTCAGGGAACAGCCCCACAACCTGTGTGTGTACCTTTGTGTGGATAGAGGAACAACAGACAGTGCAGGCCTGTGGAAAGGTCATTCAAAAAGTGACAAAGGGTACCCTTGCACCAGAGAGTCATAGAGACTGTAAAGGGAAGGAAGAAGAGGGACCATAGCTTTAATTGCCACCATACTAATGCCTCCTAATAGTGCATAGCAATAGATTGATAATAGTGCTGTATAGCCATGTTTTATCATGCTGAAATTTAAAACAGTTGTTATATCAAAAGCATTGTAATGAGGATGTGCGATTTAGATTCTCTCTCACATATTAAATATGTTGTATAGACTTTTCTTCCCTTCCCCTATACCCATGCTGGGTGAGATATATCTCTGTAAATTGACAACTTTGTATAATTTTTTTTTAAAAGTTGTTATTTACAGAGATATTTCTCACACACAGTATGGGTATATGTAAAAATACACCCCAAAACACATTTCCCTACTTCTTCTGAGTACGGCGATACCACATGTGTGACACTTTTTTGCAGCCTAGGTGCGCAAAGGGGCCCAAATTCCAATCAGTACTTTTAGGATTTCACAGGGCATTTTTACGCATTTGGATTCCAAACTACTTCTCACGCTTTAGGGCCCCTAAAATGCCAGGGCAGTATAAATACCCCACAAGTGACCCCATTTTAGAAAGAAGACAACCCAAGGTATTCCGTGAGGGCTATAGTGAGTTCATGTAAAATAAAAAAAATTGTCACAAGTTAGTGGAATATGAGACTTTGTAAGAAAAAAATAAATAAATAAATTTCCGCTAACTTGTGCCAAAAAAAATAACTTCTATGAACTCATGGAATACCTTGGGGTGTCTTCTTTCCAAAATGGGGTCACTTGTGGGGTATTTATACTGCCCTAAAGCGTGAGAAGTAGTTTGGAATCCAAATGCGTAAAAATGCCCTGTGAAATCCTAAAGGTACTTATTGGAATTTGGGCCCCTTTGCGCACCTAGGCTGCAAAAAAGTGTCACACATGTGGTATCTCCGTACTCAGAAGAAGTAGGGAAATGTGTTTTGGGGTGTATTTTTACATATACCCATACTGTATGTGAGAAATATCTCTGTAAATGACAACTTTAAAAAAAAAATTATACAAAGTTGTCAATTTACAGAGATATTTATCTCACCCAGCATAGGTATATGTAAAAACACATTGCCCTACTTCTTCTGAGTACGGTGATACCACATGTGTGACACTTTTTTGCAGCCTAGGTGCGTAAAGGGGCCGAAAGTCCAACGAGTACCTTTAGGCTTTACAGGGTTGCTCACAATTTAGCCCCACCCAAAATGTCAGAACAGTAAACACACCCCACAAATGACCCCATTTCGGAAAGTAGACACCCCAAGGTATTCACTGAGGGGCATAGTGAGTCCGTTGGAGATTTTTTATTTTTTGCCAGAAGTTAGCAGAAATGGAAACTTATTTTTTTTTCTCAGAAAGTGTCATTTTCCGCTAACTTGTGAAAAAAAATTAAATCATACATGAACTCACCATGCCCCTCCGCGAATACTTTGGGGTGTCTTCTTTCTAAAATGGGGTCATTTGGGGGGTATTTATACTATCCTGGCATTCTAGCACCTCAAGAAACATGACAGGTGCTCAGAAAGTCAGAGCTGCTTCAAAATGCGGAAATTCACATTTTTGTACCATAGTTTGTAAACGCTATAACTTTTGCGATTTTTTTTTTTATCAAAGACATGTAGCACAATAAATTCTGACACAAACTTGTATAGAAATGTAATTATATTTGAACAATTTTACCAGAAAAAGTTAAAAATACACATTTTTTGAGAAAATTGCAGTCTATTTTGATTAATAACAGAAAAACGAAAAATGTCAGCAGCAATCAAATACCACCAAAAGAAAGCTGTATTTGTGAGAAGAAAAGGAGGTAAAATTCTTTGGGGTGCCAAGTTGCATGACTGAGCAATAAACCGTTAAATTTGTGAAGTGCCGATTTGTAAAAAAGGGCCTAGTCACTAGGGGGGTATAAACCTGTGCTCCTTAAGTGGTTAAGTAACACTGTGTGTATCCCTCTGGAGCCATACAGCTATACTGTGACATCACAAACTGGTTTTCTGCTGAACCTGAGCTGTGGCTGTAACTAGAGATGAGCGAATCAAAATTGATGAAGTGGAATTCGATCCGAATTTCAGGAAAAATTTGATTTGCACCGAGTCCGAATTTTTTCATACTTCGTGGTTACGAATCACATTTTTTCCCTAAAATGGCTGCTGCACGTGTGAGGACATGGAGCAAGAAACTGTGGGAAGGCGGGATCACCCATAATGCCATGCATGCAGCCAATTAGCAGCCAGCCAGCGCTGTGATGTCTCAACCCTATAAATAGCCTCTGCCATCTTGGATTCTGCCATTTTCCAGTGTACTTAGTGCAGGGAGAGACGTCAGCAGGCGCTAGGGACAGTGCTAGAAAAAACGTCATGGTGCTAAAAAAAAAATATTTACAAGTGCAGGGAAAGATTATTCAAGATGTAGGGAAAAGATAGGGAGGAATCATTCAACAGCATTTATGTTGAACAAGGTTTAGTAGGGGAGGTTACAGCCTGGTTAAAAGGAACAATTCTATTACACCTTGCTGCACTGACTGGGCAGCCAAAGTGCCATTATACAGCTCTGTAATTCCAGCAAACCGTTGTTGTTATTGGGGTGCAAGTGCTGTTTGATACAGCCATTAATAGGGTTTATTACAAGGAAATATTTCTACGTCTTATTTGCCCTTGTGCGGTGCAGTTGTATGTTCTAAAGCATTTTTGGGCTTGTATTAGTGCGGAAAAAAAGGACTTATTAGCTGTTGTGTGGTGAAGTGCTAAAATGACAGCACTTTTTGTTGTGTATTAATGGCAAAAGAAAAATATATTTGCTGTTCAGTGGTACAGTTATATGTTCCAAAGCCCTTTTTGCCGTGTATTAGTGGCAAAAGAAAAATATATTTGCCGTTCAGCTGTGCAGTTATATGTTCTAAAGCCATTTTTGTCATGTATTAGTGGCAAAAGTAATATTTATTTGCTGTTCAGCGGTGCAGTTATATGTTCTAAAGCCCTTTTTGTCGTGTATTAGTGGAAAAAAGAAAAATATATTTGCCGTTCAGCGGTGCAGTTATATGTTCTAAAGCCCTTTTTGCCGTGTATTAGTGGCAAAAGAAAAATATATTTGCCATTCAGCTGTGCAGTTATGTGTTCTAAAGCTTTTTGTGGAGTGTATTAGTGGCAAAAGTAAAATATATTTGCAGTTCAGTGGTGCAGTTATATGTTCTAAAGCCCTTTTTGTCGTGTAATAGTGGCAAAAGAAAAAAATATTTGCAGTTCAGCGGTGCAGTTATATGTTCTAAAGCCCTTTTTTGTGTGTATTAGTGTGAAAAAAAAGGGATTATTAGCCGTTGTGTGGGGAAGTGAGAAAATTACAGACTTTTTTGGGGTGTTTTAATTTCCTTTTTATTTATTAATTTATTTATTTGATCTAACAGCATATCAGACAGAGAAGTGCCAGGCCCTGAACAGAGGAGTGGCAGAGGCCTAAATGTTTCTGGCGCAGGCAGAGGTCGCAGCAGAGTAAGAGGCCATGGCAGCAGGGGTCACTTCGAGAGGCCTGAGCACCCTGTGTGAGATAGCAGTTGTGTCTTGACCAGCAACCCAGCGGTTCTTGAATGGTTAACTCAATCTTCGACACACCCCCAGCCAAAAGTCGGTGGGTTCGTCAGACACAACCCTTAGTTGGCATGGCAGCAGGCCCTGTGCCCTCACCTGTCCTCAACCTGCCTCTGTCCTTTTCTGTTCCCTCAGCCAGAGAAGTATTGTATGCTGTGGGCTCAGCTCCACTATACAGTGAGGACGAGCTACTAGAAGACAGTCAGCAGCTACTGGCAAGCAAAGATGTGGAGGATACATCCGCCGAGGAGATGAGGAGAGTGGCGTGTGAGCTGGAGACGGTTGAGGAGGACATCAGTCACATGCAGACAGTACTCAATGATGATGATGTAGCTGATCGCACTTGGGAGACGGGTGACGAAGGGGCTTCATCATCATCAGGAGAAGAGGGTGGCAGCTTGCCCGTGAGGCAGCAGCAGAGCCAGCAAGTCGCTAGCGTGGCCGGGAGTCTGCAGGGTGGCAGCAGTGGGAGGTCAGGAGCTAAACGTGCCCGGGATAGACCACCCGCTTCGCAAGAGCCTACCTGCCCGGGAAGTAGCGGTGCACAGGTTCACAGAGGCAGCGGTAGTAGCAGTCAGTGCGTAGTGTTGAGGGTAAAATCAACTACTCAAGGGTGTGTCAGTTTTTTGTTAAGCCGCCGGAGGAGGTGAACATGGCCATATGTAGAATCTGTGGGCAGAAGGTGAAGCGTGGCCAGGTTGTCAATGTTGGCACCACGGCTCTGCCTCAACATATGCAGCGTCACCATAAAGTGGTCTGGGAGAGCCGTGGCTCTAATGTGGTTGTCCAGCCTGCCACAGCAACCGTTGCATTACCCAGTGGCACGCACCCAGTTTAAGGCACTCAAGGCTCCACCACCTCAGCCGAAGGGAGCTGTCTGTCCTTCCCATCATCTGCTGGTCCTGATGCTCCTGCTCCTTGCCCTCCTACTCCTTGTCAGTCATTCCGTCAGCCATCGATCACTGAAGCGATTGCCAAGAGACAACAGTATGCGTGCACTCATCCAACGGCTGAACGTGCTCCTGTCCAAGTTGCTGGTGCTGCAGTCCCTCCCTTTCCAAATTGTGGAGTCTGCACTTTTCAGAGAACTGACGGCTTGTGCCGAGCCGAGGTGGAGAGTCACAAGCTATATCTTCTTTGCCAAAAAGGCAGTACCAGCCCTGCATACACATGTAGAACAGAAGGTGGGTCAGTCCTTGAGCCTGTCCGTGTCTGCCAAAGTACATGGCAGAGCCGATGTGGGGAGCTGTAACTGAGGTCAGGGACAATACATGTCCTTTACGGCCCACTGGGTGAATGTGGTTCTTGCACAGCCATACCAGAAACTTGGCCAGGTGACGCCACTTCCACCTCCACGTTCTCACACTGTTGGTCCTGCAACAATGTCCCCCTCTGCCTCCTCATCCTCCACCGTGTCTTCAGCCTCCACTGCAGGGACAAGTCACAGTGCCCCTCCAGCATACCACATGTGCAGGGCACAGGGACGAACTGCTCCGTGTCCTTCATGAATAAATCGAATCCTGGCCGCGACAACTGAAAATCGGAAGCATGGAGACCGACAACAGGAAGAACATGGTGTCGGCGCTGCATCATGGAGGGCTGAGACATGCCCCCTGCATGGCACACGTGTTCAATCTGGTTGTCAAGCGGTTCCTGAAGTCTTCTACCCATCTGCAAGACATCCTAAAAATGGCCAGGAAACTTTGCATGCACTTCAGCCATTCGTACACCTCAAAGCACGCCCTCCTTGAGCTGCAGCGGCAGAATGGCCCCCAACATAGGCTGATATGCAACGTTTCCACCCATTGGAATTCTACCCTCCATATGTTGGACCGACTATACGAACAGAGAAAGGCCATAAACGATTTCTTGATGATTCAAGCGGACAGGAGTACCCCCTGTGTAACTTTGATG
Organism: Bufo bufo; assembly: GCF_905171765.1. NCBI lineage: Eukaryota > Metazoa > Chordata > Amphibia > Anura > Bufonidae > Bufo > Bufo bufo. Next base: position 445,692,621 of record NC_053389.1, on the reverse strand, counting down.
TCAGCCAGTGGCAGCTCATGGTGACACCTGCCATTTGCCCAGACCCTTTGAGGAGGCCACGTTATTTGTCAGTCGCCAGGACTATGAGATGAACGTCATTCCACTGCTTCATGTCCTGGAACAGATGCTTGTAAATCTGGCTGGTCAGGGGACTGGAGATGTGGCGCCTAGATCTCACGGCCACATGAGCCCTGTGGGGGCTGTACTAGAAGAGGAGGAGGACATTGAAGCACAAGCAATGTATAGTGAAATGTATGGTTTTTCTACATAGGTGACAGGAGAGAAGGAGCAGGAGCAGCCGAAGGAGCAAGAGGGAGATGAGGAAGACGAGGCAGATGACCCAGGCACACCGTGGAAGTATGCAGTGGAGATGGAGTCAGGGAGTCCCTCCGAGTCACTTACACAAATGGCCCGATGCATGCTCACTTGCTTGCGTAGTGACAGCTGAATTGTCACCATGTTGGACTGTAACGGACCGTTCAGCACACAACTCCGTTCAGACGATATAACCCTTTCCAATGCACAAGCTGCTACTGCAAGCACCAGTCTGCCGAACGGCAAACTACATGAACACTGGAAACCGCGGAACAGGAAAAGCATACAATCTGCTTACACTCCTGGCCATCAGCATACAATCCAATTCACCCAAGAACGAGACGACACTTCGCTTGAGGGTTAAGCAGAACTGACTGTACTTGCACGTACAGCCTCTTTTATTCACAATTCACAAACATAGTACTGCCCACAGGGTTTTGAAATACAACCAATCAATATATTACAACACATACAATGTAAGTACAGCAGCAAATCGGACACAATGGGACAATGGCACAATGGAACAATAGAAACACACCCAGCATATTCCTCCCCTCTGTCTAGGAGATAATTGAGTCAATTTCTGTATCCACACAACTATCTCCTAAGCTGAAAAGTTACACTTCTTATAAATTGTTACAACTTTGTGAGTTTACATTGTACATACATATAACTTATATCAATTTAACCAGTATAACTTGGGGACAAACCTATCCAAAATTCACTTGAATAGGTTCAAGGGGTTTAAAAGTTAGTAAAAGTATCTTAAAGGGCCGTAATCCAGGGGCAGGAGGCTGGCAAACAGCCCCCTCCAAAACACCGTGGCGAAGTGGCTTTCGCCACATGGACCCTCGCTACAGGTCCAAAATGGGGGGCCTTTTTTACACCCGCTGAGAGGGAGGACAAACTGAACTACTATAGAGACATCCTATGTAGTCGGGTAGCCTCTGCCTATCTGCGCCATCGTCTATCCTCTCGCAGGTCTGACCCCCCCCCCCCCCTCTGCGCTCTACAGTCGCTGATGAGAAGCTTTTTTCCCGCGCCTAGTGAAGAAACTACTCACCAGCAGCAGCAACATCTAGACCTGGAGCAGAACCTGAACCAGCAGGTGGTGGCATACTTGGAGTGCACCCTTCCAGTCGTCATTGAAGATCTGCTAGACTTACTGGGCAGCCAAACTGGAGTTGTGGCCACAACTGGCCGAGTTTGCCCTGGAAAAGCTGTCCTGCCCGGCCAGTAATGTGGCATCATAGCAGATGTTTAGTGCGGCGGGGGCCATAGTTACCCCAAGAAGAACTCACCTGTCCACCCAACATGTGGAAAGACCTTTGTCAGGATGAATCAGGCGTGGATCAATCAGGATTTTCACCCACCAATGCCTGATGCATCAGACTAGATCATCTATGGTGCCGCACCAACACTTTGACAAAAGAGACCGGTTTCTTCTGGCTACCTTCCTTAGTTACTATTCTGATGCTGCCACCCGCCTGATGCCACTCATCTGATGCCAAGTGCTCCTTCTTACACCCACCATAGTCAGTGGGTACTGCTATTGCCACCCACCTCCCCACTCTGTCACTGGGTCACTCTGTGGTCTCCTCATGCTGCTGCCACCTCCACACTATATCACCTTTCCACTCTGTGGCCTTCTGATGCTGCTGCCACCTCCACACTGTCATTGTGCCACTCTGTGGCCTCCTCCTGATGTTGCCGCCACCTTCAGACTCTGTCAATGGGCCGCTCTGTGGCCTCCTCATGCTGCTTCCACCTCACCACTATGTCATAGGGCCACTCTGTGGACTTCTCATGCTGTTCTCACCCTCCCCACTTCATGACTGGGCCACTATTTTGGCTTTCAGCCTGGCTGACATCATCATTTATTTGACCCTTCTTCTGATCTGTCAGAAGGGAGGAAAAATGAGACGCACAACGGATCCTGTCTGTGTAGCAGCTGTAAGGCCTGTATGGTCCCATCAGAATTGGCTTATGATTTGGTAGCCAAAAGCAGGAGTGGGTACAAAACACAGAAGACATGCAAATATTCCATTCACGTGTCATCTATGTTTTGGATCCACTCCTGTTTTTTTTTTTGCATTAGCAATACTGATGGATTACTGACCAAATGCTGACTAAGTGAAGGCGGGTGCTGCACAGACAGGATCCGTTTTTTGTGCGTTATTGTTCTGACAGATTAGAGGAAGGGCAAAATAATCAGTGACGTCAACACAAACTTACTGCTGACACCCTCTCCACTCTGTCGGGGGCTCTACTTGCATAAGCGTTTAATAGAACAGGTTCTGTAGACATCTATGTGGAATCAGCTGACGACGATGTAAAAGAAGCGCGCTTTTTCTAGGAGCTAACATCGACCTGTAAGGCTGAGTTCATATTTGAGTTATTTGGTCAGTTTTGGCCCCATGACTGCCCAAATAAGTGAAGTGTGTAGTGAATCTAAGAGCGACGCCTGTCATCTGCATGTCATACTGGATTATTTAACTACCAGAGCAGACTCCCTATGCGTGTTACTGCAAGGCAGTGTTCTACACCACTAGAAAGGCTCTCTGCAGCCAGAAAATAACTGTTTTTTCTTTATTAGGTGAAGCGGCCAAATCAAATTTTAGAAAAATTCGCTCATCTCTAGCTGTGACTTTTGATTTGTGACCCAAATTTACTTGCCTTTCACTTGGCTTATATTACAAAGGATACCACTGGAACTGCTAAGTTATGGTTTCCAACATTGCCGGCTGTTGGTTCAATGTCAAACATGATGTAATCTGTGACTGGATCCTCTGATACAGATGCGAACAGAACTTAATTCTGTCATTATTAGCTTTTTCACAGGATGTGTCATATTCAATTTTAGTTTTTGATAAGATAATGGTTAAAAAAACAATGTTGACAAATGATATCAGTTTTCATCAGCTTCCAACAGTTACCGTACTTTGTTTAGTCCACTTTCTCTAAGGGTCTATTCAAACGTCTGCAATTCTGTTCCACATTTTGCGGAACGGAATTGCGGACCCATTCATTTCTATGGGGCCGCACGATGTGCTGCCCGGATCCGGAAATGCGGACCCGCTCTTCCGGGTCCGCAATTCCGTTCCCGAAAAAAATAGAACATGTCCTAATCTTGTCCGCAATTGCGGACAAGATTAGGAATATTCTATTATAGTGCCGGCGATGTGCGGTCCGCAAAATGCCAGATGCACATTGCCGTGTACATGTTTTGCGGATCCGTGGATCCGCAAAACACATATGGATGTGTGAATGGACCCTAACTGATTGATTGGAAATTGTGAACACTATAACACATTGCTATATGATGACTGCAATTTTTATACCCATGTTATGCAGTATTTTAAAGTCAGTGGAAAAGGAGCTTACCTTTAAAAGGTTTTAATAGCGTTTTAACCATTCTTGATTAAGGCAAAAAAAACACACAACAAAATTGAACAAATACATTTTCAAACATGTTGTGTAATCATGTTAAATATCATTTATTTCCCTATTTTTTATAGTGTGGCAAATTTTGCATATGTTCATTTCACAACACAGTGCTGAGTAAGGACAATTTACCAAATACTTCCCAAAACAATTTCCCTTTTGTGGTGAGTATATAATGTCATGTTCGTTTGAGCCTCCTAATGGCTTATGTTTTTTAAATTTTTAATAAGTAATATTATCAGTAGTTAGACAATACTACTCAGTGCTAACTACTCTGTCTCTGTAGTGCCCAGGAGCAAGGGTACTTTGGGATTTATGCTGTTGTTTGCACTTATACAGGGAGTGCAGAATTATTAGGCAAATGAGTATTTTGACCACATCATCCTCTTTATGCATGTTGTCTTACTCCAAGCTGTATAGGCTCGAAAGCCTACTACCAATTAAGCATATTAGGTGATGTGCATCTCTGTAATGAGAAGGGGTGTGGTCTAATGACATCAACACCCTATATTAGGTGTGCATAATTATTAGGCAACTTCCTTTCCTTTGGCAAAATAGGTCAAAAGAAGGACTTGACAGGCTCAGAAAAGTCAAAAATAGTGAGATATCTTGCAGAGGGATGCAGCACTCTTAAAATTGCAAAGCTTCTGAAGCATGATCATCGAACAATCAAGCGTTTCATTCAAAATAGTCAACAGGGTCGCAAGAAGCGTGTGGAAAAACCAAGGCGCAAAATAACTGCCCATGAACTGAGAAAAGTCAAGCGTGCAGCTGCCAAGATGCCACTTGCCACCAGTTTGGCCATATTTCAGAGCTGCAACATCACTGGAGTGCCCAAAAGCACAAGGTGTGCAATACTCAGAGACATGGCCAAGGTAAGAAAGGCTGAAAGACGACCACCACTGAACAAGACACACAAGCTGAAACGTCAAGACTGGGCCAAGAAATATCTCAAGACTGATTTTTCTAAGGTTTTATGGACTGATGAAATGAGAGTGAGTCTTGATGGGCCAGATGGATGGGCCCGTGGCTGGATTGGTAAAGGGCAGAGAGCTCCAGTCCGACTCAGACGCCAGCAAGGTGGAGGTGGAGTACTGGTTTGGGCTGGTATTATCAAAGATGAGCTTGTGGGGCCTTTTCGGGTTGAGGATGGAGTCCAGCTCAACTCCCAGTCCTACTGCCAGTTTCTGGAAGACACCTTCTTCAAGCAGTGGTACAGGAAGAAGTCTGCATCCTTCAAGAAAAACATGATTTTCATGCAGGACAATGCTCCATCACACGCGTCCAAGTACTCCACAGCGTGGCTGGCAAGAAAGGGTATAAAAGAAGAAAATCTAATGACATGGCCTCCTTGTTCACCTGATCTGAACCCCATTGAGAACCTGTGGTCCATCATCAAATGTGAGATTTACAAGGAGGGAAAACAGTACACCTCTCTGAACAGTGTCTGGGAGGCTGTGGTTGCTGCTGCACGCAATGTTGATGGTGAACAGATCAAAACACTGACAGAGTGTCCTTGCAAAGAAAGGTGGCTATATTGGTCACTGATTTGTTTTTGTTTTGTTTTTGAATGTCAGAAATGTATATTTGTGAATGTTGAGATGTTATATTGGTTTCACTGGTAAAAATAAATAATTTAAATGGGTATATATTTGTTTTTGGTTAAGTTGCCTAATAATTATGCACAGTAATAGTCACCTGCACACACAGATATCCCCCTAAAATAGCTAAAACTAAAAACAAACTAAAAACTACTTCCAAAAATATTCAGCTTTGATATTAATGAGTTTTTTGGGTTCATTGAGAACATGGTTGTTGTTCAATAATAAAATTGATCCTCAAAAATACAACTTGCCTAATAATTCTGCACTCCCTGTACTGTTTTATTTTGTTGAACTGCATTTTATATGTTTATTGTAATATATCATATTCATTTGCACTGTTATTGCACTGTATTTGCACTAACTTGTTTAAAGGGTTAATGGGGAGGAATTCTAAGAGGGCTTTAGTAATACTGGGGCAATATAGAACAAAATGTATTACTACTGTGGAAGACTATGGGAGATTTATTACCACTGGGAACACTATGGGGACATTATTACAATTAGGGTCACTATTGCTAGTGAGGTAGAAAATTGTTACTATTGCTGGGGCTTTTGAGGGACTATCTCTGTGGTGGTCATGCAGGCGAGGTATCAGCTTGACACAATTATTTTTGGGGTACATTATGTGGCACTGTTACTTTTGAAGGCACTGTGTGGCAATAATTATTGAAGGTGGCTCTATTTGTGTGGTACTGTTATCTTCAGCACTAGTGAGACTAGGGGGCACAGAACTGAGAGTGGCAGTGAAATGACACTGTGGGGGCACTAGGATGGAGAGTTTGTATTTAGAAAGTGAGGAGGATAATAGAAAAGTGAGGAACCTAAGATGTATGTGTGGCAAACTCTGCAGAGATGAGGCATGGATGTAAAAAAAGTCATCATGGTGGTCTGGGCTGAATAGAGAAGAGGAAAGAATACATCTACATCATAGGAGACGTCACTGGATGTATGTAGTGCTGCATTCTCCTGTATGTTTAGTAGTGTAGAATATCAATTAAAAAGTAATAGCCATACATCCAAATTTGGTTAATAATTTTGACAGGAAGATTAGCGCTGTATGCTGCGCTATTCTTTCTGTCAAATCTGAAGGAGCTGCAGACAGAGGCTCGTTCTGAGCCTCTGTCTGCAGCTCCTTCAGATTTGACAGAAAGAATAGCGCAGCATACAGCGCTAATCTTCCTGTCAAAATTATTAACCAAATTTGGATGTATGGCTATTACTTTTTAATTGATATTCTACACTACTAAACATACAGGAGAATGCAGCACTACATACAGGAGAATGCAGCACTACATACATCCAGTGACGTCTCCTATGATGTAGATGTATTCTTTCCTGAGGCTCTGACAGCGGCATGAGAGTAGCCTTGAACGTTATCACTGATCGCTTCCTTGGGGGTACTTGTTTGGAATGTTTTGTCCCTAGGGAGTATTTGGAGTGAAAAGACTGAGAAACACTCCATTACAGAATTTCTATTACAGTATATTACTAGGAGAATACTGTATCTATTAGAATAAAATTAGCAAAAGCGGCGGTGCATAAAGGAAGTCAGTGAGGTCATTTTTATGCTGTGCAAATTACTCTAAGCATAAGTCACAGATACGAAGCATGGGTGGTATACATATGGTTTATGGTTTATCTAATTTGCTGTGGGTTTGCAGATTTAATCTGCATGTGATTTTTTTTTTCTGCCATGTGAACATCTACATGACGAGCCCTATATGGTGTCGCTGCGAATGCCACTGCACAGGAGTGGTCCTCTGCTTAAGTAGTGAAAAAAATGTTTTTGTGCAAAGTCTATGGGTCTAATTTATCATCTAATGTATGCTAGTTTCCTGGTGTGAAAAGTCACAGACTGCTGTACTTTTTTCAACACTACTTGAGCAAAAAATGTTGGGCAAGTGGGGTTTCTCAGCCACTTTCACCATTTTACCCAAAAGAGGGTGTGGTGAGGGTGGGGACTGGGCAGAGCCACTGGCCTTGCCACATTTGTCATCTTTTACGCCAGTTTTCTTGTAATGCTATTTGTATAAGCACACTACTGCCATATGCAGTGCCTAATTTATGAAGAAGTGTATGCCTTGTCATTAATTAAGCACAACTTCTGGCAGCATGTCTGTATATGTATGCTGCACAAGGTGCTAAGAGGAAATATTGCTAGGTAGGGTTGTTCCACCATCCCCATAGGGAAGAGTAGAGCTAGACAGTGAAGTTTGAGGAAACAGAACAGTCCTGGAAAGCTGAGAAGAGCAAAAGATGTAAGAAGAAATTATTACAATCCGCTTCTGAGAGAGAAAAGAGCAAAAAAGAATATTGTGGAGCATTCCAGCATTCAGAGGAGGTGCATGCAAAACAGACTGTGGAGATAATCTGTCTAAAAGACTTATTGACTCCACAGCAAATTTGTCCAGGAGATGAAAGGCTTAGGGAGCCTGGACATACTTTAGAGGCAGACTGGGGATCTGCAAAGGCCCACATCCTACATATGCGAATAAAGAGCAAAGTGAGAGAAAGTGAGACAGAGCAGAAAACTGCAGGATATATTGCACCTCTATTTTCTGGATGCTAAAGCTACAGAATGTAGTACAGTGTTAGAAAGATTGCTTCAGAGAAACATCTTGATGTGCGAACTGCAATATCAATGAAGTTGCAACACTGTGCAAGATCTGCCTGTCCATGAAAAGTCTGAACTGTGAAATCTGCTGTGAGTACTGTACTGGAATTTAAAACTGTTAGTAAATAACTTTTCTACTCTTAAACCTGCCTCATAATTGCTTCAAACTTCAGGGAACCCTGCCTTGCACCTCAGAATTCATCACCACCAGGGGCACCTCACCTAATACCTGGAAGGAGAGCCCAAAAGTCAGGGAGTGCCCCAAAGGGAAGAAAAGATGTACCCTTCCATCATTGCATGACCCAGGGGAGTACCAGAGTGAGTAATAACTACCCTTGCTACTATCACTCCCATTCTCTCCTCTGCTCTACCCTTTTACCTCCATTATTGATACAACCTCTCCTATCATCTCCCCTCCTCTGGGCTCATTGCACCACTGCTATAAACCATCCATCATGTACTGGAATCGTGGAAAAGCATTGGCTCACGTTTACTAACATAAGTGCACCTAGATGTTGTCTGAACCCTATTTAGATGTAGGGAATTTGATGCAGATTTTGCTGTGTTTTCACAAAATCTACATTTGTTACATGCAGATTTCGTCATGGATTTTGTTGCAGATTAGCCAGAGATTTCATCCTAAGCATTGCAAAACCATTTCAAAATCCACTCAGGTCAATTTACAGGCAGAAAAATTTCTACAATGTGTTGACGAGATTTTTAGAGTCTACTTAGAGTCTCATCTACTGTATTTCGTTGCAGTTTTCTCCAGATTCATATCTGTCTAACAAATCCCCACTTAATAAGTAAAACGGGTGGGGTTGGGGGGGGTGAGTATGCTGCCATTTAGTAGTAAATAGATAAGCAAATTATGGAACATAAGGTGCGTTAAAAAGGTACCTCTAGTTAAAAAAATAAATAATGAGTCTCGGTCTGCATATGCTAAACCATTACATTGAGTTATATGCTCACACTCTATAACCTATAGAGTGTCCGAGAAATCCCTATAATTTTTCCAAGGTTTCCAAATATCTTCAAAGCGTTGTGGTGTTCGGGACTCCCAGTGTGCAATTTGTTCTAGGCGGTACAATTGGTCACACCTTTGACTCCAGTGTTGTAATGGGGGTGCCTCTGGTTTCTTCTAGTACACTGCGATGAGTAGTCTGGATGAGGCTAGCAAAATTTGACCCAGTGTTTGTGTATCTCTGGGGCACCTGAGACTCCCGAACACCCCAAATAGACATACTTTCGGTGAGACTGGTATGGATATTATACAAACAACAGAAATGACAATCTTTTGCCAATAGGGTGTAATTTCAGAACACTTCCACCATATATGGCTGTGAGTGCCTATTTCTAGACCACATCTCCAACAGACTGGGCTACATTCAGAGAACATACGGTTAAGGTGTTGTGGTGTGTAATACCATTGGGTTAATATTTTATAGCTGTTTTCTTGTAGTTTGACACACCTGGACACCTTATGGGGGGCCTCCAGAACACTATTTAACTCTTTAGCTGAGAATAGGATATTCAGTTCAGTTTCCCATTTTGAGATGAAGGGATATTTGTCTGGGGATGTTAGGGCCAATAGAAGGCTGTATAATTTGGATAACTTTCCCTGTGGTTCTTTTGTTTGAAGGGCTAGTTTCTCAAAAGCAGATTGTTCGTTTGTCCCAGTGAGATTTTTAAGGTGAGACTTCATAAATTGAATAAAGTGAGCTATTTGGAAAGTGGAAAGGCTGGCTATCATACGGTGTTTTTTCAATTTGCCGTAAGTAGGGGTGTCATTATCCAGACATAGGGATAGTACCGGGGTGGAGATAGATTTTGCTTGTTCAGACAGGGTCTCCCAGAACTGGATATAGGAGTGGCAGAGGACATCACGAACCTGCATCAGGGTGAGGTAGTTTGATAGTAAATGATCTGTCCATTTAGAGTCCCTCCACATGCCTAAAGTGTACTTAGTGATGGAGTTATATGTTTGTAGTTTAGTATTCTTTTGGGACTGGTCTAGGAAGATTAGAGAATGAAGTGGGAGGTTTGACATATTGTCTTCAGTGATTAGGTCTAGTCGGCCCGAGTACGGTCTTAGCCATTCTAGGCATCTAAGACCAATCACAGCTTTGTGGTAGATATATAGTTCTGGGATACCGAGCCCACCGTTCATGGGATGTTGTGACATGAATGTAAGAGGTAGTCTAGATCTCTTACCACCCCAGAGGAATTTTGATAGAATCCCTTGCATTTTTGCAAAATAAGCTTTGGGGATTGGTATAGGCAGTGCTTGAAGGTGGTAAAGAACAGTGGGTAGGAGTATCGTTTTGATAAGTGTCCTGCGACCGAACCATGATGTAAATGGAATATCCCAGGAACTTATCAAGTCTTCTAATTGTTTTGGTAGTGTTTGAAAGTTTTCCCGAAACAAATTAGAAAATTCAGGTGTAAGTGTTATCCATAAGAATACTACCGATTCAGTAGTCCATTGAAAAGGGGTGTTTTTTTTGCAAAGTGGCCATGACCTGTGGGCTCAGAGTCACATTCAGGACTGTGGATTTAGATAAGTTCACTGAAAAATTGGATAGAGAGTGATAAGTCTGAAGTGTTGACATAATTGCTGGAAAGGCTAAGTTTGGGTTAGTGATAAGTAGGAGTACATCATCCACAAATGCAGCTGTTTGGTGAGTATAGACCCTACCGTTATTCCCTTGATTTCAACATGTTGCCTGAATGATTGAAGAAGCATTTCTATAACCAATACAAACAGTAAGGGAGAGAGGGGGCAGCCTTGGCGAGTACCATTCGATATTGTAAATACCGGGGAGAGAGTGCCATTCACCAGGATGCGCGCTGTAGGTTTATGATACATTGCCATAACCCCGGCTATGAAGGTACTCGGGATTCCAAATTTTGCCAATGCTTGTGTCATAAAGAGCCAATCCACTCTGTCAAAAGCTTTCTCCGCATCCATACTGAGGATAGCTAATGGTGATTTTGTCTTGGTAGCTAGTTGTATAAGGTTTATGACCCTGATAATGTTGTTTTTCCCTTCCAGGTATAAAGCCAACCTGCTCCGCTGAAATAAGGTCTGGTAAGTAAAGCTTTAGTCTGTTGGCAAGCATTTTTGCATAGAGTTTAAGGTCGTTATTAAGGAGCGAGATTGGCCTATAGTTTAAGTAGAGTGAGTAGTCTTTATTAGGTTTGGGGATAATGGAGATTTGCGCAGACAACATATCTCTGGTGAATGGTTTGCCCTCTCTTGCTTTGTTACATACTGCCAATACCCGGGGTAGTAAGGTCTCTTTAAACGAGGAGTAATAAAAGACTGGTAGGCCGTCTGGCCCCGGACTTTTGTTCACCGGAGAATTTTTAAAGCTATTTGCAGTTCAGAAAGAGTATATGGAGAGCATAGCTTTTCGGCTTGCGCTGTGGTTAGAGAAGGGAGTCTCATTGTATCTAGCCAGTTTTGTATTTGTTGTTTTTTCCCCACTAGTTTGGGACGGGGTTGGGTTGACCTGCAAATTATATAGTTGACTATAGTAGTTGCAGAATTGTTCAGCAATTATTTCAGTTTTGTAGACTACTTGCAAGTTTTGGGATTTTATGTGGGAGATGTAGGACGCTACTTTTCGTCTTTTAATTTGGGATAAGAGTACTTTCGTAGATTTATTGCCGTGAGCGTAGTATTTATATTGAGTGGATAGAAACAGTTTAGCTGTGTTGGCATTTAAAATATTTTTTTGTTCTGATCTTAGGGTGTCCAGGCGTGCCAAAGTATCTACCTTCAGTGATCTCCTGTGCTGCGTCTCCAGCATAGAGATTGCTGAGGTGAGTTCTTCTATTTTCTTTAGTTTCTGTTTTTTAACATAAGAGCCCAAGGCAATTAGATGGCCTCTTATGACAGTTTTGTGGGAGTCCCAAAGTACAGATTGAGATAGGTCTGCTGATTCATTCAAACTGAAATATTCCTCAATCAGTTCAGCTAATTTTGGGATACGACAGCTATTCAACAGTGTTTTGTTTAACCTCCATCTGTATTCCGTTTTAGGCATATTGGGAATAGTACATGTGAGGAAAACTTGAGCATGATCTGAATAATGAAGAATATTCCCAATTTTGGATGAGATACAATACTGGAGAGCTTGCATATTTAGGAAGATATAATCCAGTCTTTGATAGGAGTGGTGTGCAGAAGAGAAGTAGGTATAGTCTTTTTCGTTGGAGTGCAATGCCCTCCAAGCGTCTACAAGACCCTGTTGGGAAAGTGCCTTTTTTATTTTGCATAGTGATATTTTTGACATTGGCGAGGATCCAGTATATGAGTCAAGGCTAGGGACTAGTAAACGTTAAAGTCTCCGCCTAGAATAATGATGCCCTCTGCAAAGTTCCCAAGTTTATTAGTTTTTTCTAAAAGCCATGTGGTTTGCGCCGTGTTAGGTACATATATATTGCAGAAAGTGAATAACTGGGGGCCTATCGTTCCTTTTACAAAGATAAATCGACCGTCTTTGTCTTTTAGTGTGTCTTGAAGTATAAACAGGGTATTTTTATGGATGGCTATGCTGACCCCTTTTGTGTCCGATAGAGGAGAGGTGCTATGAAACCATTGGTTATATAGCATGTGTCATAGTTTTGGCATATGGTTTATGCGAAAGTGGGTTTCTTGTATTAGAGCAATTTGCACTTTCATCTTATGTAAGTTTTGACAGACTTGACTCCGTTTTGATGGTGCGTTTAGACCTCTAACATTGTATGTACATATATGTAAGCTAGCCATGCACATAAAAGCATTGTTTGCGGACAGTCATCCCTACCTGATTCCAGTACCAGTAAGATGCGCAGAAATAGGGGGGTAGGAAAGGAGTAGGGTTGAGGGGGAAAGACCTGATGCAAAAATGAAGAGAAGAACAGTAGTAACAAATAATTACAATGCGATACTTAACGGAGAGTCTCCAAATAAGTAACATGTGAACTGGGGAGGGGGTCTACAATGGGTGGACCGAGGCCCCATTTGAGCCAGCTATTGTGGGATATAAAGACATTCAATTAGGAAGGCATGAGGAAAATTAGAAGAGAAGTGGAAAATGTGTGAAGTGTCTGGCCAGGAATAACTGTAATATTTGCATTCGCCACTGGGTGTCTCTATTCAACTAGAAATCAACTTATCACAACATTGAACCAATGTGACCCAGTATATATAGGACTATCACATTCTGTTAAAGAGATAGCAGTACATAAAGAGGGTGAATATAGAAGTAGGAGCAGGAAAGGATAATTACAAAAATAGGAGCAAGAAAGGAGAAATAAAGGAAATTAGTGTAGAAACGCCAAGTAGTAAAGCCTGCGAAAAAACAGGTCAGTGGTTTCTGTTAATAGGTAACAGGAATTAGTGTGACCCATCACTTGTAGATCATCAGGATAAATAGATACGGACGGTAGTCAGGTTCCGCCCTGTGTTGTCCCGTTGTCAGTTGGGTAGTATGGGTAGTTGTCCATGTGCATTCCTGGATTTCTGCCGCTTGGGTGACCTTTCTTGCCAGGAATTCCTTATGGGTAGTGGAGGTAGCGATTCTGTGCAGGGCACCAGTCCGGAATACCGAGGTCTTTAATGTCCAGGACGTCACAAACCGGAGTGGTGTGTTAATTAGCAAACCGAATGGGTGAAGCCATCGGTATGTTAGTTTCTTTTGCTGCAGGATATCCAGGAGGGGTTTCAGGTACCGTCTCTTTTTCAGAGTCATGGGCGATAAGTCCTGATATAGCGTTAAGATAGAACCTTCAATATCCGCCGTTTTGTTGTTTCTCGCCGCCGCCAGGATTTGTTCCTTTACTGAAAAGCTGGTCATGCGGCAAATGACATCCCTAGGGGGAGCTTGTGGGTTTGGCATCGGCTGCAGTCCTCTATGAATTCTGTCCATCTCAAGCTTTTCTGGCAGACAGTCTGGTACAAGGCGGGGGAAAAACAGTTCCATCTCCTGTTTCAGGGACTCCATCGTAACTGACTCAGGGACCCCTTTAAGCCTTATATTATTTCTCCGTCCCCTGTTATCTTGATCCTCTACTAGGGCATATAAGTAGTTTATGTGACACTTGCTCCCCAAATTCAAGGAACGTTTGCTGCACATACTCTAGTGCGTCTACTCTGGCACTTAACTGACGCACATCCTGCTTTATTTCAGACAGATCCTGCCTGAGGGGCTCTAAAGCGTCATGTAAGAGGTCTCTCATGAAGACTCTGGAGAGAGGTAAATCGTCTGCCGCTGCGGTCACCTCTGGATCGCTATCTCCTTCTCCATCCGAGTCAGCGTCTTTACCTGCTATCAGAGCCACCCGGCGCGCGGTCGCCATCTTGGATTCTGACCTCGCTTCAGGTTTCCTCACAAATCTGTCCAGATCGCTTTGGTTTGAAGCGGTTTTCAGCCTCCCTGGTGTTTCTTTAGGCTTGTCATTGCTGACTTTTCCCATTTTTCGCCGTTATTGTCGCTTTAATAAGCTCAAAAGGGCTCGGTCTGCAGCAGAGCTCTTCACTCAGCCTGCATCCGGCTCGGCCGCTAGACTCCGCCCCCTTGTTGGAAACATTTTGGAAGCAAAGTTGCCACATATAAACATACTCTAAAAAAAGAATCTATGTAAATGATTAATAAGGTATATCCTACTGTTTTGTGTCTATATTTCTTATGCAGAAATATGGTCACTTAGGGAAAAGCAGGAAAGGAAGAATGGATGACTGCAGGATCTGACTATATAATGACTTGGAGCTGTTCTTTACAGCTATGAATATGGCAGAGGAGAGCGCATGCACAGGCAATCAGTGGGTGTGATTACATAAGTCATGACTGAACTGAAACTGCACAGCTAGGAAGCCACTCCAGAGCTGACTAGGCAGTAGGGATGAGCGAATTGACTTCGGATGAAACATCTGAAGTCGATTTGCCTAAAACTTTGTTTCAATACTGAACGGAGCGAGCACTCCATACAGTATTAGAATGTATTGGCTCCGGTGATCCGAAGTTGTTGCTCCATAAATTGATTTCTACTGTAAAAAAAAACATTTCCCGAACTCGGGATTAGGAGTTCTGGCAGCGGTGGCCATGGTTGTGCAGCGTGCTCTCTTCATTTTCTGACTCTGTTGACCAGGAGCATGCATACCTGTGTAATCCTGATTGGCCATAGCTTTCAAAAGGACAGCTCCAGATCATGTGCAGAAGCCCTGGAGCTGTTCAGGAGAGTGCAAAGCATCAGCTCAACAGCTCCCACTCAAGTTATATCTTGGCTGAGTTGACTGTTTGGAAATATGTGATTCCCAAACTAATAAGAGGTAGGTTTTGGTCTATTATGTTTTACAGATTTTGGACTCCAAAGATCTCATTATAAAGAAAGCTAAGGCAATAGTCAAAAGGCAAACTTTTCCTTTGGAAACTGTTTTAAGGGCACTCTTAATAAATCACTCTGCACTTTTTAAGAGTACCTTCTTTTCTTAAATTGAAAAAAAACAACACAATTTTGCCAAGGTTTTGGGGGGTTTTCCATCACACACAGAGTTCACTGTGTGCTAAAATTCACATGATGTCGTTATTCTGCAGCTCACTATGAATACAGTGATAACAAACTTGTATTTTTTTTTTTTTACCACATTAAGCCAAAACTTTTTTTAGATTTCCATCCAAAGAGCTGTATGAGGTCTTTTTTTGTGGTACGTACGACCTTTGATCACTGCTATTAATTTTTTTTTTTTGGAGGGGGGGGACGACGACAAAAAAATGGCAAATCGTGTGCTTTCATTTTTTCTGTTACGGCGTTCAAAGCACAGGAATTTTTAAAAATATTTTAATACTTCAAATATTTTCAGACACAGCGATACCTGATATGTATATTTTTTATTGTTAATATATTTTTATATATAAAATTGGGAAAGGGGAGTGATTTAAACGTAAATTTTTTTTTTTTTTACTTTTTTCACTTTTTATTTGATAACTATTAGCCCCCTTAGGGGCTTTTGACTCCTTGTCCTATTCAACCTAATAGGGTGCATGCACAGAGCAGCAGGGAACTTACCATGGCAACTCTGGAAGGCTTCAGCAGCGTCCACGCTGCCATGGTAACCAACCGCAGCTCCCCTGACCCAAACTGACTGTATCATAGTGATTTATGGTACAGTCAGTTCCTATCTGATCGCGGGTCTATTGCACTGTATACATATCATCCATGTGAGCACTGTACAATAGACCCCCGATCAGATAGGAACTGACTGTATCAATAATCACTATGATGCAGTCAGTTCGGGTCAAGGGAGCTGAGGTTGGTTCAGGAGATGCGGCCGACACACAAAAATGGTTTACCAGACCAATCGTGGTTGTGTCTTGAGGTGTGAGGGGCATTATAGGTCTTGGATAACCCTTTTAATATTACACAAGCAATTTAACTTGTTTCATGAAATGAATATTTAGCAAGTTTTTTTTTCTTGCAAATCCTCAAAACATAACTTGTAGTCATACCTTCTGGACTTCACTGCAAACACCAATGTAGAGCATAGCTGTTGCTTAATTTTAGTTTATTGCATATGAGATTACACACAGTTAGAAAGGGAACATCGTAACTAACACAAATTGGGAACATGTTTGGTAAATCCAGAATACAAAAAAAATTTAAAGCAACACACAGAACCAGACTTTGTCGATTTGTTCTTTTGTCTTTTTTCAGTTTGTACTTTTATTAGAAGTAAAAGAACCATAACAAATACATGAAATAGAAAACTGATGCAATAAACTGTGCAGTAAAAAATGTAAAGAGGGTCTGTCTGCAGTTTTGACCATGAATATAGCACTACATACTGCACTTCTTACATCAAGTGATGTCTCCTCTAATGTAGACATTCTCTTTCCTCATCTTCTCCATTTGGACCAGACCGCCATGATGACTTCTTTTAGCTATGTCTTATGTCTGCATAGTTTGTCACACAGGCATTTTAGATTCCTCACTTTTCCATCACACTCCCAACCTTCTCAACACAAACACCCCAACACTGTGCCTGCTGTGCTCCCTAAGGCCCCTAAATACTATATTCCAAAAAATTATTGCCCCCAGTAATAATAATGCCCCTTATTGTGTGCCCAGTAATCATAATGCCACCTATATCCTATTGGTCCCCCCAGTAATAATAATACTCCCATAGTGCCCCCGATAATAATGCTGCCTATAGTGCCTCCACCAATAATAATGTCTCCTATTTTGCCCTCAGTTATAATAAAGCCCCCAGTATTAGGCCCCACTATGTCCCCATAGTGAACCCAGTAATTGACATGTCCCCATAGTGCCCACTATGGTCCTCAAGTAGCCTGGTAAAAAATGTAATACTCACCCCAACGCTTTCTCTAGAGTAGGCAACAGGCCTCTTCCGGGCTAGTAGCCTGAGATGCCAGCATCCTGGCACAGGAATCACGATAACGTCAATGTGGCGCCTGCATCACAATGCAGGAAGTCTCGATGTCATTGCTCTTCTTGAAACCCAGTTCAAGCCTTCACGATGATGTCATTCCTCCGCATGAGACCCAGCGCAGGCTGTCACAATGATGTCATCGTTTTGCGACTGCCTGACCCTCCTGTGGATGGCGATGCATTCGATTTCAGGAGGGGGACCTGTGGCCACAGGGCGGGTATATAAGTACCTGACACTCCAAGCATTAATACTTGTGGCCAGGACTCAGCAATGACTGCACCAGGCGCCAGGCTGACCCTCAAGCTAAGGAATCTCATTGAGCTTATTGGCAGCCTATACCTTTTGTTTAGCTTTTATCATCAGAAGTAGTGAGAATATGAACTTCTATTCTGCCAGATGCTGCTCGTTCACTGGATCTTTAGTGTGAATACAACTCTGGCAGCCCCACTGCCCCAGTATATGACAGCAGTATATAACGCTTGAATTTCACACGCATAGATGCAGCAAGGGCCGTAAAATTGTGTATTTTGCCCAAAAAGGGTGTTTTTTAAAACCCAGAAAATTATAGCTGTATTTCTAGCTTAAATTGCACACTGACTAATGCGGCAGAGGCCCCAGATGGAGGGTATTGCCAAAAATTTGTGTTTTTTCAAAGCCAGAAAATTATTGAAGTATTTCAAGCTTGTTTTTAACAATCACAGATGCAGCAAAGGCTGTAATATTAAGTATTTTGCCCAAAATGGGTGTTTTTTTTACTAACAGAATATGACAGCAGTATATAGCGCTTGAATTTCACATGCATAGATGCAGAAAGGGCTGTAAAATTGTGTATTTTGCCCAAAAAGGGTGTTTTTTAAAACCCAGAAAATTATAGCTGTATTTCTACCTTAAATTGCACACTGACTAATGCGGCAGAGGCCCCAGATGGAGGGTATTGCCAAAAATTTGTATTTTTTCAAAGCCAGAAAATTATTGAAGTATTTAAAGCTTGTTTTAACAATAACAGATGCAACAAAGGCTACAATATTAAGTACTTTGCCCAAAAAGGGTGTTTATTTAAATAACAGAATATGACAGCAGTATATAACGCTTGAATTTCACACTGACAGATGCAGACAAGGCTGCAAATTAAGTATTTTGCCCAAAATGGGTGTTTTTTTACTAACAGAATATGACAGCAGTATATAACGCTTACATTTCACACGTACAGATGCAGCAAGGGCTGTAAAATTGTGTATTTTGCCCAAAAAGGGTGTTTTTTAAAACCCAGAAAATTATAGCTGTATTTCGAGCTTAAATTGCACACTGACTAATGCTGCAAAGGCACCAGATGTAGGATATTGCCAAAAATGTTTTTTAAACCCAGATTATTATTGCAGTATTTCAAGCTTGGATTTGAATGTCACAAAAGCACAGATGCAGTGCTGGTGCACTGAGCTTGCATAAAATGGCCGCCGCCGCCCACCTAACTAACAGATGGATAAAAGTTATTTTTCTCTGTCACTGGGCTCAGGGCAGGGTAAAAAGATTGTGCACTGCACCCACAAAACTAAATCTAAAGCACTTCTGATTAAATATTCTTTCCTATTCTCTCCCTCACAGCAGCATCCTCCTCTCCATACATTAGTAACGGCAGAGTGACGTGCAGCGCTACATGACTCCAGCTTATATAGAGGCTGGGTCACATGCTGCTCTGGCCAATCACAGCCATGCCATTAGTAGGCATGGCTGTGATGGCTTCTAAGGGCACAGAGTTAAACGCTTGTTGATTGGCTGTTCTGCCGCCTTTCAAAAAGCGCCAAGAAATCGCCGAACACCGAACCCGAACTTTTACTGAAATGTTTGGGTTCAGGTCCAGGGTTCAAAAATTCTAAAGTTCGGTATGAACCCGAACTTTACAGTTCGGGTTCGCTCAACCCTAGTCTGGATGCTAAAGCTACAGAATGTAGTACAGTGTTAGAAAGATTGCTTCAGAGAAATATCTTGGTCTGTTAACTAACTTTGCATCTGTGCGAACTGCAATATCAATGAAGTTGCAACACTGTGCAAGATCTTCCTGTCCATGCAAAGTACTGTACTGGAATTTAGAATTTTTCTATTATTAAACCTGCCTCATAATTGTCTCAAACTTCAGGGAACCCTGCCTTGCACCTCAGAATTCATCACCACCAGGGGCCCCTCACCTAATACCTGGAAGGAGAGCCCAAAAGTCAGGGAGTGCCCCAAAGGGAAGAAAGGATGTACCCTTCCATCATTGCATGACCCCGGGGAGTATCAGATTGAGTAATAACTACCCTTGCTACTATCACTCCCATTCTCTCCTCTGCTCTACCCTTTTACCTCCATTATTAATACAACCTCTCCTATCATCTCCCCTCCTCTGGGCTCATTGCACCACTGCTACAAACCATCCATCAGGCACTGGAATCGTGGAAAAGCATTGGCTCACGTTTACTAACATAAGTGCACCTAGATGTTGTCTGAACCCTATTTAGAGGTAGGGAATTTGATGCAGATTTTGCTGTGTTTTCACAAAATCTATATTTGTTACATGCAGATTTCGTCATGGATTTTGTTGCAGATTAGCCAGAGATTTCATCCTAAGCATTGCAAAACCATTTCAAAATCCACTCAGGTCAATTTACAGGCAGAAAAATTTCTACAATGTGTAGACGAGATTTTTATAGTCTACTTAGAGTCTCATCTACTGCATTTCGTTGCAGTTTTCTCCAGATTCATATCTGTCTAACAAATCCCCACGTAATAAGTAACATGTGCATGTTATCTAATCAATTTTTAGCTGGAAAAATTTTGGAAGCAAAGTTGCCACATATAAACATACTCTAAAAAAAGAATCTATGTAAATGATTAATAAGGTATATCCTACTGTTTTGTGTCTATATTTCTTATGCAGAAATATGGTCACTTAGGGAAAAGCAGGAAAGGAAGAATGGATGACTGCAGGATCTGACTATACAATGACTTGGAGCTGTTCTTTACAGCTATGAATATGGCAGAGGAGAGCGCATGCACAGGCAATCAGTGGGTGTGATTACATAAGTCATGACTGAACTGAAACTGCACAGCTAGGAAGCCACTCCAGAGCTGACTAGGCAGTAGGGATGAGCGAATCGACTTCGGATGAAACATCTGAAGTCGATTTGCCTAAAACTTTGTTTCAATACTGTACGGAGCGAGCACTCCATACAGTATTAGAATGTATTGGCTCCGGTGATCCGAAGTTGTTGCTCCATAAATTGATTTCTACTGTAAAAAAAAACATTTCCCGATCTCGGGATTAGGAGTTCTGGCAGCAGTGGCCATGGTTGTGCAGCGTGCTCTCTTCATTTTCTGACTCTGTTGACCAGGAGCATGCATACCTGTGTAATCCTGATTGGCCATAGCTTTCAAAAGGACAGCTCCAGATCATGTGCAGAAGCCCTGGAGCTGTTCAGGAGAGTGCAAAGCATCAGCCCAACAGCTCCCACTCAAGTTATATCTTGGCTGAGTTGACTGTTTGGAAATGTGTGATTCCCAAACTAATAAGAGGTAGGTTTTGGTCTATTCTGTTTTACAGATTTTGGACTCCAAAGATCTCATTATAAAGAAAGTCAATAGTCAAAAGGCAAACTTTTCCTTTGGAAACTGTTTTAAGGGCACTCTTTATAAATCACTTTACACTTTTTAAGAGTACCTTCTTTTCTTAAATTGAAAAAAAACAACACAATTTTGCCAAGGTTTTGGGCTTTTTTACATCACACACAGAGTTCACTGTGTGCTAAAATTCACATGACGTTGTTATTCTGCAGCTCACTATGAATACAGTGATAACAAACTTGTGTAGTTTTATTTTTACTACTTTAAAAAAATTGAAAACATTTTCTGACAGCCCAAACTTTTTTTTATATTTCTATCCAAAGAGCTGTATGAGGGCTTGTTTTTGTGGTACGTACGACTTTTGATCACTTCTATTTCATTTATTTTTTTGAAGGGGGGGGACTAAAAAATGGCAAATCGTGTGTTTTTCATTTTTTCTGTTACGGCGTTCACCGCACAGGAATTTTTAAAAATATTTTAATACTTCAAATATTTTCAGACACAGCGATACCTGATATGTATATTTTTTTATGTTAATATATTTGTATATATAAAATTGGGAAAGGGGAGTGATTTAAATGTTTAATTTTTTTTTTTTACTTTTTTCACTTTGTATTTGATAACTATTAGCCCACTTAGGGGCTTTTGATTCCTTGTCCTATTCAGCCTAATAAGGTGCATGCACAGAGCAGCAGGGAACTTACCATGGCAAGCCTGGAAGGCTTCAGCAGCGTCCAGGCTGCCATGGTAACCAACCGCAGCTCCCCTGACCCAAACTGACTGCATCATAGTGATTTATGGTACAGTCAGTTCCTATCTGATCGTGGGTCTATTGCACTATATACATATCATCCATGTGAGCACTGTACAATAGACCCCCGATCAGATAGGAACTGACTGTATCAATAATCACTATGATGCAGTCAGTTCGGGTCAAGGGAGCTGAGGTTTCCTAGACCAATCGTGGTTGTGTGAATCAGCCCTATGCCTAAAACTTCTGACTTGAGGCCCCGGGCATATTGGGGGGGGGGGGGGGGGGGGGCATTATAGGTCTTGGATAACCCTTTTTATATTATACAAGCAATTTAACTTGTTTCATGAAATGAATATTTAGCACAGTTTTTCTTGCAAATCCTCAAAACATAACTTGTGGTCATACCTTCTGGACTTCACTGCAAACACCAATGTAGAGCATAGCTGTTGCTTAATTTTAGGTTATTGCATATGAGATTACACACAGTTAGAAAGGGAACATCGTAACTAACACAAATTGGGAACATGTTTGGTAAATCCAGAATACAAGAAAAATTTAAAGCAACACACAGAACCAGAGTTTGTAGATTTGTTCTTTGGTCTTTTTTCAGTTTGTACTTTTTTTTTAGAAGTAAAAGAACCATAACAAATACATGAAATAGCAAACTGATGCAATAAACTGTGCAGTAAAAAATATAAGGAGGGTCTGTCTGCAGTTTTGACCATGAATATAGCACTACATACTGCACTTCTTACATCAAGTGATGTCTCCTCTAATGTAGACATTCTCTTTCCTCATCTTCTCCATTTGGACCAGACCGCCATGATGACTTCTTTTAGCTATGTCTTATGTCTGCATAGTTTGTCACACAGGCATTTTAGATTCCTCACTTTTCCATCATACTCCCCACCTTCTCAACACAAACTCCCCATCCTGGTGCCACGCCAACACTGTGCCTGCTGTGCTCCCTAAGGCCCCTAAATACTATATTCCAGAAAATTATTGCCCCCATTAATAATAATGCCCCTTATTGTGTGCCCAGTAATCATAATGCCACCTATAACCTATTGGTCCCCCTGTAATAATAATACTCCCATAGTGCCCCCGATAATAATGCTGCCTATAGTGCCTTCACCAATAATAATGTCTCCCATTTTGCCATCAGTTATAATAAAGCCCCCAGTATTAGGCCCCACTATGTCCCCATAGTGAACCCAGTAATGGACATACGGTTTCAATAGTCATGGGACTATAATTCCTGTTTCTGGCCGTTTCTCTATTTTTTAAAATATAACTTTTATTTCTCTTTTAATAAACAATATAGCCACAAAAAACATATAAATTTAAAACAACATATGGAGGGCAAATGCTGTTAGGGGACTGTAGGTTTAGCAACCACTGCTTATCTATAGGTGAGCTAAGATTTTTATTTATCTCTTGCAATAGAATGCAAAGTGCGTGTCTGTAATGTCAGCCAACATCAGACACCTTGCAGCTGACGCTCTTAAGATTATTACCCTACCTACAGTGCTATATTTGTCCAAGTCCGATATATTTTATCAGGCACTCATAGCGGCTCCTACCGCCCGCACTTGTACCTATTATCTGCCCCTATAATATACGTATATAAGCGGCGTCTGCAGATCGCCGTTCAATTAATCATTCTTTTGCCCTGCCATAATCATTAAAAAACTAATGGTGCAGCTCCCCCGACATGTTTCACCGCGAGATGTGGCTTCTTCAGGGGGGGGGTAAGGAGCTACTGACAACACGAGTGTTTCGTTTGTAAGAACTTCTATATCCATGGGGCGGGTTTCCGCTCCATGATGTCCAGTAGGATTATGTCTCGTGTTGAAGAGCATGCAGGGGGGCCAATCCAGGTGCGGTTTCGTCAGTCACGATGGTCTGGTTATCAGCTAATCACATTGTTTCTTATGCGCTTGCGTTCGATACTTAGTATATTTTTTGTTGTGGCTGTTATGTGCGCTTGCGTCGGGACTTCGGGTTTCTACTTAGTTTTAGTGGCATCAGTGCGCATGCCTAGCCACTTAGAGTTTTTTTCGTCGATGTTTTAATGCGCATGTGTAGAGACTTAAACTTTTTTATTTTTCTCTTCTCCTTTAGGGATCTGTTTGCACTTAGGTGAGTAAACATGAAGTTTTCTCCCGATCCGCAAGGTCTATATTTATACTAAAGGAATCTTCTTGGTATTATCGAGAGGGTTATATCCTTACATCCTTAGGCCTCTTTCACACTTGCGTTGTCCGGATCCGGCGTGTACTCCACTTGCCGGAATTACACTCCGGATCCGGAAAAACGAAAGTGTACTGAAAGCATTTGAAGACGGAACCGTCTTCCAAATGCTTTCAGTGTTACTATGGCACCCAGGACGCTATTAAAGTCCTGGTTGCCATAGTAGGAGCGGGGAGCGGGGGAGCGGTATACTTACAGTCCGTGCGGCTCCCGGGGCGCTCCAGAATGACGTCAGAGCGCCCCATGCGCATGGATGACGTGATCCATGCGATCACGTGATCCATGCGCTTGGGGCGCCCTGACGTCACTCTGGAGCGCCCGGGGAGCCGCACGGACGGTAAGTACACTGCTCCCCGCTACACTTACCATGGCTGTCAGGACTTTAGCGTCCCGGCAGCCATGGTAACCACTCTGAAAAAGCTAAATGTCGGCTCCGGCAATGCGCCGAAACGACGTTTAGCTTAAGGCCGGATCCGGATCAATGCCTTCCAATGGGCATTAATTCCGGATCCGGCCTTGCGGCAAGTGTTCCGGATTTTTGGCCGGAGCAAAAAGCGCAGCATGCTGCGGTATTTTCTCCGGCCAACAAACGTTCCGTACCGGAACTGAAGACATCCTGATGCATCCTGAACGGATTACTCTCCATTCAGAATGCATTAGGATAATCCTGATCAGGATTCTTCCGGCATAGAGCCCCGACGACGGAACTCTATGCCGGAAGACAATAACGCAGGTGTGAAAGAGCCCTAATATCATTGCAATCCAGGCTGTATAAATATAATTGATTTAAGTATCGTGCCCATGTCTCAAAATATATTCTGTACTTCTAACCATACTCATTACCTCAAATATAATTAAGACACCTTACATACAGACTCTGACTGGACTTGCCAACTTGATTCTGATTATTTTAAAATATAACCGCATATTTTTTATAATCTGGATAGGCATGCTCTATTGTATTTTTGCTTCTACGTATTTGTTTATTAATTATTATTTTCATTGTTATCCTTTTATAGAATTATTTTTGGTAACAAGAGTGATAATTTATCTTTATACTGGTTATTTCTTTTCTTATAATCATTCAGTTTTTATTTATATGAACGCTGTGAAGGTGAATCCTTCATTCAATCCATTGGGACTCATGGTATTCAGCCTCTGAATCCATCTTGCTTCACTCTGTAGGAGTTTTCTATCCAGGTTGCCTCCTCTGGGACCCATGCTTAGTCTTTCTATCCCCCAGAAACGTAGGACTTTTATATTGTTGCCATGCATATATTTGACATGCCTGGCAATTGGTGTATCTTTCCCTGTTTCTATAGAGCTCATATGACCTGAGATACGGCGCCTCAATTCCTGGATAGTTTTGCCCACGTACAATTTGGGACATGGGCACGATGCTATGTATATCACTCCTTTGGTCTTACAGGTGATCAACTGTCTAATTGTATATTCCTTTCCATCTGATGGATTTATGAATTTTTTAATGCGTGGGATATATCTACAAAAGGAGCAATCCCCACACGGTGTAGATCCACAATATTTCTCTCTAATTAGATTTTTTCCAATTCCTTTTTCTTTTAGATGGCTATGTACTAGATGATCTTTTAGATTGGAGCTCCTTCTATATGTCACACTTGGATTGACGTTAAGTACTTCTCTAAGATCTCTCTCTGTCTGTATGATATACCAGTATTTTTAAAGTATAATGTATATTTCCCTATTATATCCGTCGAAGGTTCCAATACACCGAATAGTCTCATTTTTCTTGGGAGGGATAGTTGTAAGTAGTTCATCCCTACTTATAGCTTTCGCTCTGTTATAAGCTCTTTTTAAGGGGGCTGCTGGGTAGCCTCTTTTTTTGAAACTGGTATAGAGGTGTCTGCTCTCTTTTTCAAAAGTTGTTACATCAGAGCAATTTCTACGGGCCCTCAAATATTGGCCCGTAGGTATTCCTCTCTTGAGTGGCAGAGGATGCCAACTCTCCCAATGTAGATAACTATTTGTGGAGGTTGGTTTTCTGTATACCTCAGTACCAAGATGTCCATTGTCCATAATCTTAATTTTCAGATCTAAAAACACAATTACTCTATCCTGTAGTTTGTACGTAAATCTCATTCCTATATTATTATCGTTTAGCACCTGGGCGAATTCCCTGAAAAGTGTTTGTGCACCATCCCAAAGGATAAAGATGTCGTCGATATACCTGCCCCAAAACAGAATGTGGCAGGTATATCGTGACATCCCCTCCATAAATACAGTGTCATTTTCCCACCACCCTAAAAATAAATTAGCATAAGTAGAGGCGCAAGATGTCCCCATAGCGGTACCATTAATCTGTTTATAATATTTCCCTTGAAATATAAAATAATTGTGCTCTAAAACAAATTTTAACATAGATATTACAAAGTGATTGTGCTGGTGAAAAATACTACTTTTAGTACTAAGGAATTGGTGAACTGCGTTTATTCCTAGTGAGTGTTGTATATTACTATACAGGGATTCAACATCCAAGCTAGCTAATATGGTGTTTGGTGTCATCATCATATCGTTGATTTTTAGGAGGAGATCTTTTGTGTCTTTAATATAGGACGGTAGGGTGGTTACAAAAGGCCTCAGTATTTGATCAACATACTGGCTTGCCCCCTGTGTCAGGTTATCATTCCCGGAAACTATCGGTCTCCCTGGGATTGGAGTTTTCCCTTTGTGCACTTTTGGAAGTGCATAAAAGGTAGAGATAGTAGGATCTTTTTTAAGGAGATACGTAAATTCGTCTTTTGTTATTATATCTCTGGACTTTGCCTCTTGCAGGAGATCCTTCAATTCAGTAGTGTATTCACTGGTCGGGTCCTTGGGGAGTATTTTATAGGTCTTTCTATCTTTTAGGAGTCTCTGCACCATGTCTACATAGTCATCTCTGTCCTGAATGACTATGTTCCCCCCCCTTGTCACTGGGCTTGATATCCTCATTGTTCTTAAGTTCTTCCAGAGCTTTTAACTCCTGGATATTCATATTTTGGTCTATATGGTCTTTTCTCATTTTTAGTGCTTTTATATCCTGTGTAACCAGGCTAACAAAGGTATCAATCTCTTTAAATTGTGCAAATGGCGGAGTGATCTTTGATTTTGGCTTTAAAGTGGAGAACGGGGGGTCTGGGATAACGCATTGTCCTTCATTCTCCCTCAGGAGATCCTCTAAGGTCTGAATACATTTTTCCTCATTCTCCTGCGTTTTTCTCAGATCCAATTCTGCTTGTTTATGTACTTTGTGTAAAGCTAATTTGCGCACAAAGAGATTGATATCCTTTATCCACAAGAACTTATCACTCTGTGGAACTGGAGAGAAAGTAAGACCTCTATCCAGGAGTGTTCTCTGTGCTGTTGTTAGGGTGTATGTGGACAGATTAATAATCCGTCTATCATTATCTTCCTCTATTCGTGCATTTGCTCCTATTTGCTGTATCCCCATTTCTCCCGATCCCGTAGTTGTATCCCTGCCTGTCCTAAAAAAAGGGGGGCTATAGGTGTATTCATCTGGGTATTCATCTGCGTTGATGTTATTTGGGAAGTGGGAGGATTTGGATTCACATTGGTTATCCCATTCACTGTCTGCCCAAAGGCAAACGGTTGTGCAGAGGTAGAGGTGGAATAAGATCCAGTAAATGGACCAGTGGTTATATTGGTCATTGTTGTATTTAGACCTGTGTGGTACTGTTTTCCCATTGTTGATGGACATATTTTTGGCGTTTGTCTGGCGTCTTGAGTGACTTTTTTTGGGGGCTGATATCTCCCTTTCTTGATTTTTCGTTTTGTCCCTGTTCTTGAGTTGGAATAATTACCACTGTATGTTGAACCCTCTGCTCCAGAGGTATCAGTATCAGAGTTCTCTGTATTTCTCTGATAGGTATTCCTAATGGTATTTCTATTTTTCCAGATGTATACCCTATCTGTCTCAAAATCCTGACGATCTCTGATGTATTTTTTGTGCTTGCGTTCCTTGATTTCGTTTTGTAAAAGATCTATGTTTTTCTTAATTTGCTGTTCCAGATTATTAAATTCTGGATGTTGGTTAAAGTCCTGTATCTCTTTTATTTCCTTCTCCAGCTGTTGGTCTAATTTAGTAAAGGAGCTCTTCTCGTATTCTAGTAGATAGCTTATTAATCTTTGTGAGCATTCAGTTAATAGTTGCTCCCAGCCTTTAGTAAATACGGTGTCTTCCAAGTGTGTATTTGGTCGTAGGGGGATGCATAACCCTCTGTATACTATTCCCTGCTGTAGATATGTATCCAGGCTCGCTATTTCCCACCAAGCTCTAATATGCTGACTGTATGTTTTGTTCAAATTCTTGAACGCAATGTTTATGTAAGTTTGATTTAGTGGAATATTAGTATTAGAAAATACTTGGCTAGCCTCTAGAGTCAGGTTTTCCAGACTAGGTTTCTGCTTGAGAAATCCTGCCATTACAGTACATTAGAAAGGGACTATTTAATGGATTGAGAAATCTATACAAATCTATAATCATAGAGTGATTTTTTCAGCTGCTTATTCTATGCCAATTATTATATAGATTTGTATAGATTTCTCAATCGATTAAATAGTCCCTTTCTAATGTACTGTAATGGCAGGATTTCTCAAGCAGAAACCTAGTCTGGAAAACCTGACTCTAGAGGCTAGCCAAGTATTTTCTAATACTAATATTCCACTAAATAAAACTTACATAAACATTGCATTCAAGAATTTGAACAAAACATACAGTCAGCATATTAGAGCTTGGTGGGAAATAGCGAGCCTGGATACATATCTACAGCAGGGAATAGTATACAGAGGGTTACGCATCCCCCTACGACCAAATACACACTTGGAAGACACAGTATTTACTAAAGGCTGGGAGCAACTATTAACTGAATGCTCACAAAGATTAATAAGCTATCTACTAGAATACGAAAAGAGCTCCTTTACTAAATTAGACCAACAGCTGGAGAAGGAAATAAAAGAGATACAGGACTTTAACCAACATCCAGAATTTAATAATCTGGAACAGCAAATTAAGAAAAACATAGATCTTTTACAAAACGAAATCAAGGAACGTAAACACAAAAAATACATCAGAGATCGTCAGGATTTTGAGACAGATAGGGTATACATCTGGAAAAATAGAAATACCATTAGGAATACCTATCAGAGAAATACAGAGAACTCTGATACTGATACCTCTGGAGCAGAGGGTTCAACATACAGTGGTAATTATTCCAACTCAAGAACAGGGACAAAACGAAAAATCAAGAAAGGGAGATATCAGCCCCCAAAAAAAGTCACTCAAGACGCCAGACAAACGCCAAAAATATGTCCATCAACAATGGGAAAACAGTACCACACAGGTCTAAATACAACAATGACCAATATAACCACTGGTCCATTTACTGGATCTTATTCCACCTCTACCTCTGTACAACCGTTTGCCTTTGGGCAGACAGTGAATGGGATAACCAATGTGAATCCAAATCCTCCCACTTCCCAAATAACATCAACGCAGATGAATACCCAGATGAATACACCTATAGCCCCCCTTTTTTTAGGACAGGCAGGGATACAACTACGAGATCGGGAGAAATGGGGATACAGTAAATAGGAGCAAATGCACGAATAGAGGAAGATAATGATAGACGGATTATTAATCTGTCCACATACCCCCTAACAACAGCACAGAGAACACTCCTGGATAGAGGTCTTACTTTCTCTCCAGTTCCACAGAGCGATAAGTTCTTGTGGATAAAGGATATCAATCTCTTTGCGCGCAAATTAGCTTTACACAAAGTACATAAACAAGCAGAATGGGATCTGAGAAAAACGCAGGAGAATGAGGAAAAATGTATTCAGACCTTAGAGGATCTCCTGAGGGAGAATGAAGGACAATGCGTTATCCCAGACCCCCCGTTCTCCACTTTAAAGCCAAAATCAAAGATCACTCCGCCATTTGCACAATTTAAAGAGATTGATACCTTTGTTAGCCTGGTTACACAGGATATAAAAGCACTAAAAATGAGAAAAGACCATATAGACCAAAATATGAATATCAGGAGTTAAAAGCTCTGGAAGAACCTAAGAACAATGAGGATATCAAGCCCAGTGACAAGGGGGGAAACATAGTCATTCAGGACAGAGATGACTATGTAGACATGGTGCAGAGACTCCTAAAAGATAGAAAGACCTATAAAATACTCCCCAAGGACCCGACCAGTGAATACACTACTGAATTGAAGGATCTCCTGCAAGAGGCAAAGTCCAGAGATATAATAACAAAAGACGAATTTACGTATCTCCTTAAAAAAGATCCTACTATCTCTACCTTTTATGCACTTCCAAAAGTGCACAAAGGGAAAACTCCAATCCCAGGGAGACCGATAGTTTCCGGGAATGATAACCTGACACAGGGGGCAAGCCAGTATGTTGATCAAATACTGAGGCCTTTTGTAACCACCCTACCGTCCTATATTAAAGACACAAAAGATCTCCTCCTAAAAATCAACGATATGATGATGACACCAAACACCATATTAGCTAGCTTGGATGTTGAATCCCTGTATAGTAATATACAACACTCACTAGGAATAAACGCAGTTCACCAATTCCTTAGTACTAAAAGTAGTATTTTTCACCAGCACAATCACTTTGTAATATCTATGTTAAAATTTGTTTTAGAGCACAATTATTTTATATTTCAAGGGAAATATTATAAACAGATTAATGGTACCGCTATGGGGACATCTTGCGCCCCTACTTATGCTAATTTATTTTTAGGGTGGTGGGAAAATGACACTGTATTTATGGAGGGGATGTCGCGATATACCTGCCACATTCTGTTTTGGGGCAGGTTTATCGACGACATCCTTATCCTTTGGGACAGTGCACAAACACTTTTCAGGGAATTCGCCCAGGTGCTAAACGATAATAACATAGGAATGAGATTTACGTACGAACTACAGGATAGAGAAATTGTGTTTTTAGATCTGAAAATTAAGATTATGGACAATGGACATCTTGGTACTGAGGTATACAGAAAACCAACCTCCACAAATAGTTATCTACATTGGGAGAGTTGGCATCCTCTGCCACTCAAGAGAGGAATACCTACGGGCCAATATTTGAGGGCCCGTAGAAATTGCTCTGATGTAACAACTTTTGAAAAAGAGAGCAGACACCTCTATACCAGTTTCAAAAAAAGAGGCTACCCAGCAGCCCCCTTAAAAAGAGCTTATAACAGAGCGAAAGCTATAAGTAGGGATGAACTACTTACAACTATCCCTCCCAAGAAAAATGAGACTATTCGGTGTATTGGAACCTTCGACGGATATAATAGGGAAATATACATTATACTTCAAAAATACTGGTATATCATACAGACAGAGAGAGATCTTAGAGAAGTACTTAACGTCAATCCAAGTGTGACATATAGAAGGAGCTCCAATCTAAAAGATCATCTAGTACATAGCCATCTTAAAGAAAAAGGAATTGAAAAAAATCTAATTAGAGAGAAATATTGTGGATCTACACCGTGTGGGGATTGCTCCTTTTGTAGATATATCCCACGCATTAAAAAATTCATAAATCCATCAGATGGAAAGGAATATACAATTAGACAATTGATCACCTGTAAGACCAAAGGAGTGATATACATAGCATCGTGCCCATGTCCCAAATTGTACGTGGGCAAAACTATCCAGGAATTGAGGCGCCGTATCTCAGGTCATATGAGCTCTATAGAAACAGGGAAAAATACACCAATTGCCAGGCATGTCAAATATATGCATGGCAACAATATAAAAGTCCTACGTTTCTGGGGTATAGAAAGACTAAGCATGGGTCCCAGAGGAGGCAACCTGGATAGAAAACTCCTACAGAGTGAAGCAAGATGGATTCAGAGGCTGAATACCATGAGTCCCAATGGATTGAATGAAGGATTCACCTTCACAGCGTTCATATAAATAAAAACTGAATGATTATAAGAAAAGAAATAACCAGTATAAAGATAAATTATCACTCTTGTTACCAAAAATAATTCTATATAAGATAACAATGAAAATAATAATTAATAAACAAATACGTAGAAGCAAAAATATAATAGAGCATGCCTATCCAGATTATAAAAAATATGCGGTTATATTTTAAAATAATCAGAATCAAGTTGGCAAGTCCAGTCAGAGTCTGTATGTATATGTGTCTTAATTATATTTGAGGTAATGAGTATGGTTAGAAGTACAGAATATATTTTGAGACATGGGCACGATACTTAAATCAATTATATTTATACAGCCTGGATTGCAATGATATAAGGATGTAAGGATATAACCCTCTCGATAATACCAAGAAGATTCCTTTAGTATAAATATAAACAGAAACATTCTTTTAGTAGACTAAGTGTCAGGATGACTCATAGTAGTGTAATCGACAGAATAAACCTCCTAATTAGATCAAGTACTTAGTAGGAAATTTAAGGAATGATACTATAAAGACATAAGACAGAATGGCTAAAAATCTAAGTCTGGACATATGCGACTTATACCTTGCGGATCGGGAGAAAACTTCATGTTTACTCACCTAAGTGCAAACAGATCCCTAAAGGAGAAGAGAAAAATAAAAAAGTTTAAGTCTCTACACATGCGCATTAAAACATCTAAGTGGCTAGGCATGCGCACTGATGCCACTAAAACTAAGTAGAAACCCAAAGTCCCGACGCAAGCGCACATAACAGCCACAACAAAAAAGATACTAAGTATCGAACGCAAGCGCATAAGAAACAATGTGATTAGCTGATAACCAGACCATCGTGACTGACGAAACCGCACCTGGATTGGCCCCCCTGCATGCTCTTCAACACGAGACATAATCCTACTGGACATCATGGAGCGGAAACCCGCCCCATGGATATAGAAGTTCTTACAAACGAAACACTCGTGTTGTCAGTAGCTCCTTACCCCCCCCTGAAGAAGCCACATCTCGCGGTGAAACATGTCGGGGGAGCTGCACCATTAGTTTTTTAATGATTATGGCAGGGCAAAAGAATGATTAATTGAACGGCGATCTGCAGACGCCGCTTATATATGTATATTATAGGGGCAGATAATAGGTACAAGTGCGGGCGGTAGGAGCCGCTATGAGTGCCTGATAAAATATATCGGACTTGGACAAATATAGCACTGTAGGTAGGGTAATAATCCTAAGAGCGTCAGCTGCAAGGTGTCTGATGTCGGCTGACATTACAGACACGCACTTTGCATTCTATTGCAAGAGATAAATAAAAATCTTGGCTCACCTATAGATAAGCAGTGGTTGCTAAACCTACAGTCCCCTAACAGCATTTGCCCTCCATATGTTTTAAATTTATATGTTTTTTGTGGCTATATTGTTTATTAAAAGAGAAATAAAAGTTATATTTTAACCACCTCAGCCCCCAGTGCTTAAACACCCTGAAAGACCAGGCCACTTTTTACACTTCTGACCTACACTACTTTCACCGTTTATTGCTCGGTCATGCAACTTACCACCCAAATGAATTTTACCTCCTTTTCTTCTCACTAATAGAGCTTTCATTTGGTGGTATTTCATTGCTGCTGACATTTTTACTTTTTTTGTTATTAATCGAAATTTAACGATTTTTTTGCAAAAAAATGACATTTTTCACTTTCAGTAGTAAAATTTTGCAAAAAAAACGACATCCATATAGAAATTTTGCTCTAAATTTATAGTTCTACATGTCTTTGATAAAAAAAAAATGTTTGGGTAAAAAAAAAATGGTTTGGGTAAAAGTTATAGCGTTTACAAACTATGGTACAAAAATGTGAATTTCCGCTTTTTGAAGCAGCTCTGACTTTCTGAGCACCTGTCATGTTTCCTGAGGTTCTACAATGCCCAGACAGTACAAACACCCCACAAATGACCCCATTTCTGAAAGTACACACCCTAAGGTATTCGCTGATGGGCATAGTGAGTTCATAGAACTTTTTATTTTTTGTCACAAGTTAGCGGAAAATTATGATTTTTTTTTTTTTTTTTTTTTTCTTACAAAGTCTCATATTCCACTAACTTGTGACAAAAAATAAAAAGTTTTATGAACTCACTATGCCCATCAGCGAATACCTTGGGGTCTCTTCTTTCCAAAATGGGGTCACTTGTGGGGTAGTTATACTGCCCTGGCATTCTAGGGGCCCAAATGTGTGGTAAGGAGTTTGAAATCAAATTCTGTAAAAAATGACCTGTGAAATCCGAAAGGTGCTCTTTGGAATATGGGCCCCTTTGCCCACCTAGGCTGCAAAAAAGTGTCACACATCTGGTATCTCCGTACTCAGGAGAAGGTGGGGAATGTGTTTTGGGGTGTCATTTTATATATACCCATGCTGGGTGAGAGAAATATCTTGGCAAAAGACAACTTTTCCCATTTTTTTATACAAAGTTGTCATTTGACCAAGATATTTATCTCACCCAGCATGGGTATATGTAAAAAGACACCCCAAAACACATTCCTCAACTTCTCCTGAGTACGGGGATACCAGATGTGTGACACTTTTTTGCAGCCTAGGTGGGCAAAGGGGCCCATATTCCAAAGAGCACCTTTCGGATTTCACTCCTCATTTTTTCCTGAATTTGATTTCAAACTCCTTACCACACATTTGGGCCCCTAGAATACCAGGGCAGTATAACTACCCCACAAGTGACCCCATTTTGGAAAGAAGACACCCCAAGGTATTCCGTGAGGGGCATGGCGAGTTCCTAGAATTTTTTATTTTTTGTCACAAGTTAGTGGAAAATGATGATTTGTTTTTTAATTTTTTTTTTCATACAAAGTCTCATATTCCACAAACTTGTGACAAAAAATAAAAACTTCCATGAACTCACTATGCCCATCAGCGAATACCTTGGGGTCTCTTCTTTCCAAAATGGGGTCACTTGTGGGGTAGTTATACTGCCCTGGCATTCTAGGGGCCCAAATGTGTGGTAAGTAGGTAAATGACCTGTGAAATCCGAAAGGTGCTCTTTGGAATGTGGGCCCCTTTGCCCACCTAGGCTGCAAAAAAGTGTCACACATCTGGTATCTCTGTATTCAGGAGAAGTTGAGGAATGTGTTTTGGGGTGTCTTTTTACATATACCCATGCTGGGTGAGATAAATATCTTGGTCAAATGCCAACTTTGTATAAAAAAAATGGGAAAAGTTGTCTTTTGCCAAGATATTTCTCTCACCCAGCATGGGTATATGTAAAATGACACCCCAAAACACATTCCCCAACTTCTCCCGATTACGGAGATACCAGATGTGTGACACTTTTTTGCAGCCTAGGTGGGCAAAGGGGCCCATATTCAAAAGAGCACCTTTCGGATTTCACAGGTCATTTTTTACAGAATTTGATTTCAAACTCCTTACCACACATTTGGGCCCCTAGAATGCCAGGGCAGTATAACTACCCCACAAGTGACCCCATTTTGGAAAGAAGAGACCCCAAGGTATTCGCTGATGGGCATAGTGAGTTCATGGAACTTTTTATTTTTTGTCACAAGTTAGTGGAATATGAGACTTTGTATGAAAAAAAAAATAAAAAAAAAAATAAGCATTTTCCACTAACTTGTGACAAAAAATAAAAAATTCTAGGAACTCGCCATGCCCCTCACGGAATACCTTGGGGTGTCTTCTTTCCAAAATGGGGTCACTTGTGGGGTAGTTATACTGCCCTGGCATTTTCCAGGGGCCCTAATGTGTGGTAAGTAGGTAAATGACCTGTGAAATCCTAAAGGTGCTCTTTGGAATATGGGCCCCTTTGCCCACCTAGGCTGCAAAAAAGTGTCACACATGTGGTATCGCCGTATTCAGGAGAAGTTGGGGAATGTGTTTTGGGGTGTCATTTTACATATACCCATGCTGGGTGAGAGAAATATCTTGGCAAAAGACAACTTTTCCCATTTTTTTATACAAAGTTGGCATTTGACCAAGATATTTCTCTCACCCAGCATGGGTATATGTAAAATGACACCCCAAAACACATTCCCCAACTTCTCCTGAGTACGGCGATACCAGATGTGTGACACTTTTTTGCAGCCTAGATGCGCAAAGGTGCCCAAATTCCTTTTAGGAGGGCATTTTTAGACATTTGGATACCAGACTTCTTCTCACGCTTTGGGGCCCCTAGAATGCCAGAGCAGTATAAATACCCCACATGTGACCCCATTTTGGAAAGAAGACACCCCAAGGTATTCAATGAGGGGCATGGCGAGTTCATAGAAATTTTTTTTTTTTGGCACAAGTTAGCGGAAATTGATATTTTTAATTTTTTTCTCACAAAGTCTCCCGTTCCGCTAACTTGGGACAAAAAATTCAATCTTTCATGGACTCAATATGCCCCTCACGGAATACCTGGGGGTGTCTTCTTTCCGAAATGGGGTCACATGTGGGGTATTTATACTGCCCTGGCATTCTAGGGGCCCTAAAGCGTGAGAAGAAGTCTGAAATATAAATGTCTAAAAAATTTTACGCATTTGGATTCCGTGAGGGGTATGGTGAGTTCATGTGAGATTTTATTTTTTGACACAAGTTAGTGGAATATGAGACTTTGTAAGAAAAAAAAAAAAAAATTCTGCTAACTTGGGCCAAAAAAATATCTGAATGGAGCCTTACAGAGGGGGGGATCAATGACAGGGGGGTGATCAATGACAGGGGGGGTGATCAATGACAGGGGGGTGATCAGGGAGTCTATATGGGGTGATAACCACAGTCATTGATCATGCCCCTGTAAGGCTTCATTCAGACGTCCGGATGCGTTTTGCGGATCCGATCCATCTATCAGTGCATCCGTAAAAATCATGCGGACATCTGAATGGAGCTTTACAGGGGGGTAATCAATGACAGGGGGGTGATCAGGGAGTCTATATGGGGTGATCACCACAGTCATTGATCATGCCCCTGTAAGGCTTCATTCAGACGTCCGGATGCGTTTTGCGGATCGGATCCATCTATCAGTGCATCCGTAAAAATCATGCGGACATCTGAATGGAGCTTTACAGGGGGGTGATCAATGACAGGGGGGTGATCAGGGAGTCTATATGGGGTGATCACCACAGTCATTGATCATGCCCCTGTAAGGCTTCATTCAGACGTCCGGATGCGTTTTGCGGATCGGATCCATCTATCAGTGCATCCGTAAAAATCATGCGGACATCTGAATGGAGCTTTACAGGGGGGTGATCAGGGAGTCTATATGGGGTGATCACCACAGTCATTGATCATGCCCCTGTAAGGCTTCATTCAGACGTCCGGATGCGTTTTGAGGATCGGATCCATCTATCAGTGCATCCGTAAAAATCATGCGGACATCTGAATGGAGCTTTACAGGGGGGTGATCAGGGAGTCTATATGGGGTGATCACCACAGTCATTGATCATGCCCCTGTAAGGCTTCATTCAGACGTCCGGATGCGTTTTGCGGATCCATCTATCAGTGCATCCGTAAAAATCATGCGGACATCTGAATGGAGCTTTACAGCGGGGTGATCAATGACAGGGGGGTGATCAGGGAGTCTATATGGGGTGATCACCACAGTCATTGATCATGCCCCTGTAAGGCTTCATTCAGACGTCCGGATGCGTTTTGCGGATCGGATCCATCTATCAGTGCATCCGTAAAAATCATGCGGACATCTGAATGGAGCTTTACAGGGGGGTGATCAGGGAGTCTATATGGGGTGATCACCACAGTCATTGATCATGCCCCTGTAAGGCTTCATTCAGACGTCCGGATGCGTTTTGAGGATCGGATCCATCTATCAGTGCATCCGTAAAAATCATGCGGACATCTGAATGGAGCTTTACAGGGGGGTGATCAGGGAGTCTATATGGGGTGATCACCACAGTCATTGATCATGCCCCTGTAAGGCTTCATTCAGACGTCCGGATGCGTTTTGAGGATCGGATCCATCTATCAGTGCATCCGTAAAAATCATGCGGACGTCTGAATGGAGCTTTACAGGGGGTTGATCAATGACAGGGGTGTAATCAATGACAGGGGGGGTGATCAGGGAGTCTATATGGGGTGATAACCACAGTCATTGATCACGCCCCTGTAAGGCTTCATTCAGACGTCCGGATGCGTTTTGCGGATCTGATCCATCTATCAGTGGATCCGTAAAAATCATGCGGACATCTGAATGGAGCTTTACAGGGGGGTAATCAATGACAGGGGGGTGATCAATGACAGGGGGGTGATCAGGGAGTCTATATGGGGTGATCAGGGGTGATCAGGGGCTAATAAGGGGTTAATAAGTGACGGGGGGGGGGTGTAGTGTAGTGTAGTGGTGCTTGGTGGGACTTTACTGAGCTACCTGTGTCCTCTGGTGGTCGATCCAAACAAAGGGGACCACCAGAGGACCAGGTAGCAGGTATATTAGACGCTGTTATCAAAACAGCGTCTAATATACCTGTTAGGGGTTAAAAAAAACACATCTCCAGCCTGCCAGCGAACGATCGCCGCTGGCAGGCTGGAGATCAACTCTCTTACCTTCCGTTCCTGTGAGCGCGCGCGCCTGTGTGCGCGCGTTCACAGGAAATCTCGCCCATCGCGAGATGACGCATATATGCGTGACTCTGCGCAGGGCTGCCACCTCCGGAACGCGATCCTGCGTTAGGCGGTCCGGAGGTGGTTAAAAAATAGAGAAACGGCCAGAAACAGGAATTATAGACCCATGACTAGTGAAACCGTACTTCTTGACCTCCTGGGTCCAGTGGATCATTTGTAAATATTACAGTAATGGACATGTCCCCATAGTGCCCACTATGGTCCCCAAGTGGGCTGGTAAAAATTCTAATACTCACCCCAACGCTTTCTCTAGAGTAGGCAACAGGCCTCTTCCGGGCCAACAGCCTGAGATGCCTGCATCCTGGCACAGGAAGTCATGATGACATCAATGTGGCGCCTGCATCACAATGCAGGCAGTCTCGATGATGTCATTGCTCTGCTTGAAACCCAGTTCAAGCAGTCAAGATGATGTCATTCCTCCGCTTGAGACCCAGCACAGGCTCTCACAATGATGTCATTATTTTGCGACTGCCTGACCCTCGTGTGGATGGCGATACATTCGATTTCAGGAGGGGACCTGTGGCCACAGGGCGGGTACATAAGTACCTGACACTCCAAGCATTAACACTTGTGGCCACGACTCAGCAATGACTGCACCAGCCGCCAGGCTGACCCTCAAGCTAAGGAATCTCATTGAACTCATTGGCAGCCTATACCTTTTGTTTAGCTATTATCATCAGAAGTAGTGAGAATATGAACTTCTATTCTGCCAGATTCTGCTCGTTCACTGGAGCTTTAGTGTGAATACAACTCTGGCAGCCCCACTGCCCCAGTATTGTGAGAGAATAAAATATTTTTTTGTTTTTATTACGTTTTTCTACTGTCTAAATTTTTCTCCCACCTTATCACAATATTGTAAGAGAATAGTTTTCCTATAGTCTAATTTTTTCTCTCTCATTTACTACAATAGCATGAGACATACTTAAATGTCTCCCCATGGGGGTGTGTGGCCTGGCCGGCACCTAAGATGGCCGCTTAGTGTGTGAGCTCCGGATCCCATACCCATTCTCCCTCGCCTAGCAACTCTCTCAGCTACTCACAGCATCCTTACCAGACCCGCTAAGGCAGCGAAACAAACGGGGAAGAGGAAGGTGCCGAAAACGAAAGGCTCAATGCCTCTGGAGCACTTTTTCTACAGTGAAGAGGTGAGCAGAAATGACGTGACGGAGGGAGCGCGGACTCGCAGACCGAACCAAGATGATCCCTTACTCCAGCTTACAACCCCTGGTGTGGCCCAGACCCCCGCTGCTGCCCAGCAATTATCGCGGAATAGTGATTGGGAATCGCCTGTTTCCTCTGGAGCTGAAGTAGACGACAATATTAGCAGCAGACAGGCAGCTTTACATAGGCCTCTGCAATCCTCGGCTCCCAGGGAGAAGGGCAGCCTCACTTCCACTCCGATTGGAGACTATGATGCGGCCCTGGCAAGCCCTAAGATGCAGAGGTAGCGTATGCAAACCAAAGAACGCTGTGGCTCATCACCACTCTCCAACAGCTCCATAGAAGATTCAGATATCTTCTCTAAGTTTCAAACATCAGATAAAGCAGCCTCTGAAAACACATAAAAGAATATGCTGCTGACCATGCGATCTTCCTTACACAAGGACTTTTCCAAACTCCTGTCACCTCTTCACAATGTACTCAATGATCTAGGAGATAGTCTCCCACATGAAATCCAAAATGGCGTCCTTTGCTGAAGCACATAACGAGCTGGTGGACTTCCACAACACCATAGATGATAAAGTACACACTCTAAAAGCAAAACTAGTGGATAATGAAGATTGTAATCGCAGGAATAATATCAAGTTCCGCAATATCCCAGAATCAATACCGGGTTTAGAACTCAGATTATACTTACAACATTTCACCAAAGCACTACTCCCTGACTATGCGGAATACAAATTGTGCATAGGTCGAGCACACAGAGTCCCCAAACCACCTAATCTTCCGGACTCGGTGCCTAGAGACGTGCTAGCTAGATACACATTTTACCACATCAAGGAGAAATTTATGGAAATGGCCAGAAAACAGCAGCCACTACCTGAACTGTATGCTTCTCTAAAGCTATTCACAGACCTATCAGCTGCTACTCTACAAGCTCGCAGAAGCCTTGCACCACTCACATCTCACATCCATCTTGAGACAGCATGCCTTACCATACCGATTGGGCTTCCTCACAAAAATCCTTATCAACAGAAAAGTAACATTCCACGCAGTTGCATCAGTGGAAGAAGGGAAAGCTCTCCTGTCCAAGTGGAGCATACCTATAGAGGAAGATCTTCCACCTACAAAGAAGACCCCCCCCCCCTAGCAAAGATGGATGCGGAGTGGCATGTGGTACCTATAACCTGAGATGCAGCCCTCTCATAACTTTACTTCTTTTTTCACCTTGTCCTCCTTTCTCTCTTTCCCACCCATAGCTCTTTATTTTGGGCGAGGGAGACGGTGGAATCCTTCTTGATCTGAATGACATGTTAAATGTTTTTACCCCCAGTTCATACCGTACCCATAGAACTATGCGCAAAATCACGGTCTGGGTACAATTACTGTCCAATAGTAATATGTTGTATATTAACCTATGTTACTTCACTTTAACAGCAGTTTTTCTTGTTCATTGTCCAGCTGAATACCTTTTTTATGCTGCACCTGTGGAGGTGGCTGGACAATCCCCTCGGCTTCTGAGAATGAGTACCAGCCTAGGCATCCATCTCTTCTACGCAATTCAAAGTTTTTATCTTTGAACGTGAGGGGGTTGAACAGCCCCTTTAAGAGGTTAGTAATATGGCGAGAACTTAAATCCCAAAAATGTGATATTGCTTGCTTGCAGGAGACACATATCTCATCTTCCAAACCCAGAATTCACCACAAAGACTTCCCACATATTATTCACACTTCCTCCCCCCCCCCAAAAAAAGAGGGGTACTCATAGCATTTAAAGCGTCGGTGGCAGTTCAGATACAACAAACTTGGACTGACCCACATAGCAGATATATTATAGTTCATTGTCTTCTCACAATGTGGAGTATATTATACTGAATGTTTATGCGCCTAAGGCTACTTTCACACTGGCGTTTCAGGGCTCCCACAAGCGGCCCAAAACGGATCAGTTCGGCCCCAATGCATTCTGAATGGATAAGGATCCGTTCAGAATGCATAAATTTGGCTGCGTTTGGTCTCCGTTGCGCTTTTGAGGCGGACACTAAAACGCAGCTTGCAGCGTTTTGGTGTCCGCCTGATGATGCGGAGCCAAACGGATCCGTCCTGACTTACAATGTAAGTCAATGGGGACGGATCCGTTTTCACTGACACAATATGGTGCAATTGAAAACGGATCCGTCCCCCATTCACTTTCAATGTAAGTCAAGACGGATCCGTTTTGACTTAGACTTTTTTTTTATGAATAATGGAAATGGAGGGGGGGGCATGGCCAACTGCCATTATGGCTGGACACATCTAAGAGTAGCTCCGGCTCCCATCAGCAATCCTGAGCCATCCTGATCTGTATACTTGCCGAATCTTGACCTGAAAGGTGTCCCTGGGTCTACAGAAGCGCCAGAACAGAATCATGAGCCCCAGCAAAGCGCAGATGGCGGCGGAGCGTCTTAAAGAATTTGCCAGACTGGACACTTAACATGGCGCTGCAGCTCCCTCACCAACACGTGCGTCTGGCACCAGAAGTCAGGCGGCACAGCAGCCACACTCCGATGCAGTGCCTGAACCTGAGTTTACCCTGCAAACCTCACACCAACAACTAATGGCGGCCATAACCGGGTGCCAGGTCTCCCTGACAGGGAAGATAGAAGAGGTCAGGGTAGACCTAGGCCTCCTGCGCCAGGACGTGCAACAACTGCGCGAAAGAGTCAGACTCACCGAGACGCGAGTATCTGAGGATCCTGGAGGATCTGACCAGCCCCTTACCGGCAAGGCTTGCCGCCGTGGAGGCGTCTGTACAACTGTACCGTCAAAAATGCGACGATCTTGAAAACCGCTCATGGCGCAACAATGTGCGCATCATCGGCATGCCAGAGCGAGCGGAGGGCCCAGATCCTGCAGCTTTCCTGAAAGGATGGTTCAAGGCGATGTTCCCTAACGCTGTTTTCTCATCCGCATACACAGTTGAAAGGGCGCACCATGTTCCAGCCAGACCACTTCCTCCTGGTGCTCCTTCAAGGCCCCTTCTAGCCCGCATGCTAAATTGGCGCGACAGAGATCTTATTTTAGCGCCAGCTAGAGTCACACAAACCATTTCGCTAAGATAGGCGAATATTTCGTATCCGGCATGCTTACGTGTCATAGATGGTGACAAATCACTTTTCTTCTCCAACCCTGCTGAGGCGGAGGGCTGGCTATCTGGGAGATCCCGCCGTTCCCCTCCCAAGTGATCGAGCTTGAAGATGAGGCCTCCATTGATATGCATAAGGGAGATGAAAAGGTTTCCGCAAGGACTACACTATGACCACCTTTCTTACGTTCACCCCGGTCCATGGCGCGGTAACGTACAGTGGGATGCGAAAGTTTGGGCAACCTTGTTAATCGTCATGATTTTCCTGTATAAATCGTTGGTTGTTACGATAAAAAATGTCAGTTAAATATATCATATAGGAGACACACACAGTGATATTTGAGAAGCCAAATAAAGTTTATTGGATTTACAGAAAGTGTGCTATAATTGTTTAAACAAAATTAGGCAGGTGCATAAATTTGGGCGACATAAAAAAGAAATGAAATCAATATTTAGTAGATCCTCCTTTTGCAGAAATTACAGCCTCTAAACGCTTCCTGTAGGTTCCAATGAGAGTCTGGATTCTGGTTGAAGGTATTTTGGACCATTCCTCTTTACAAAACATCTTTAGTTAATTCAGGTTTGATGGCTTCCGAGCATGGACCATCCTCTGGTCCAGCTGGTCCATCCTCTTTATATTCAGGTCTGGGGACTGAGATGGCCTGTCACGGGGTTCCGAAGGTGCACTCGGTCCCCCCATTGCCCGCAGAACTGTTGCTTAGCTTTTGGAATGAGGTTCTGTGTTTGACCTCATTCCCAGGGCGGCTTTACTAGCTGGGTGGCTCCTTGCTCCTAAGTCTGCCTTGAGCGCCGAGCTGATCACTCAGTGCTCGACTGGTTGTTCTGTCGGTCATGTGACGCTGGCCACGTCACATGACCCTCACTCCCCACTATAAATACAGGCAGCCTGCTGGCTACAGGTTGCCTGTTAATTTCTAGGTTCCTGGCTAATTGTTGGACTGCTGAATACTTACCTGATCCTGTTCCTTGACCATCCTTTTGCCTGATCCTCCTGTACTGCGCATCCGTCCTGGTATTGTGACCTCGGCTCCCACCTGACTACTCTCTTAGGACTCCTCTTGTACTTCTCTGCTCTCCTGGTATTTATGACCCCGGCTTCTCCTGACAATTCTCTGCTTGCTCCATTTGTACTTTGCAGCTTTCCTGGTATTGACTCGGTCCGTTCTGTTGTTTGTCTGTCTGTCATCCCTGCACTTACTCCAAGTTAGGGATTGCCGTCCAGTTGTCCCCTGTCATTAGGACTCGCGAGGCAAGTAGGCAGGGCCAGGGGTAAGGGTGGAGCGCAGTGGTCACTTCCCTCCCCCCTGTGTGTGTGTGTACGCGACCGTTACAGATTGACAGGCCCAATAACCACTGTATTATGAATCCTCTGGTGACCCTGACTGACTATGTCTCTAATCTGACGCAGATGGTGCAGGAGTTAGGGGAAAAACTCAGCTCTTTTGAGTTAGGGCAAG
Organism: Bufo bufo; assembly: GCF_905171765.1. NCBI lineage: Eukaryota > Metazoa > Chordata > Amphibia > Anura > Bufonidae > Bufo > Bufo bufo. The sequence goes on along the minus strand of NC_053389.1, from coordinate 445,648,232 downwards.
GCTCTTCCACCCCTCAGGCCTCCAGTCCGCATTTTGAGCCCCAGATTAAGCTCCCAGAAACCTTTTCTGGAGACCGGAAGAAGTTTCTCTCTTTTAAGGAGAGTTGAAAACTTTACTTCCGTTTGCGCCCCGTGTCCTCTGGCCCCGAGAGTCAACGCGTGGGCATTATCATTTCCCGATTACAGGGTGATCCCCAGGACTGGGCGTTCTCTTTACCTGCTGGCGCCAGTTGTTTATATTCTGTGGAGGGGTTCTTTCAGGCCCTAGGTACCCTCTATGATGAACCAGACAGGGCTCTAGTAGCCGAGACGGCTCTAAAGGCACTGGTTCAGGGCAATTTACCAGCGGAGGATTATTGCACCCAATTCAGAAGGTGGTGTGTCCCCTCAGGATGGAACGAACCAGCCCTGAAGAGTCAGTTCAGGTCAGGTCTGTCTGATAAATTAAAGGATCTTCTGGTCAGTTATCAACTTCCAGAGACCTTAGAGGAGATGATGACCCTTGTTGTCCGACTTGACCGACGGGTTAGAGAGAGACGACAGGAACAACAGTTCTCTTCCCAGATGGTGGTCCAGCCAGAGGCCTATCCCAGAGACAATGCTGAGGTCTCCACCGAGGAACCCATGCAGGTTGGCATGACCCGAGGGAATCTTCGCCGCAGACGTGGAGAATGCTTTTACTGTGGAGATTCTGACCATTGGATCAACCAGTGTCCTAAGAAGGTCCTCTCTGTCAAGTCTCCTAAGGCAAGGCAACCTAAAGACCAGGTACACCCTGAATTTTGTAAATGTAAGCTTTCGGTACCCATTACGATTTCTCTGGGAGTAGATAAATGGCCGGGTAAGGCCTTTATTGATCCTGGCTCAGCGGCTAGCTTTATTGACTCTGAGTATGCTGTTAGATTGGGTATTCCTATGTTTGCCTTACCAACTCCTATCCATGTCATGGCTATTGATGCTACTCCTCTTATTAGTGGTACGGTGAGCTTATGTACCTCGGAGATTTCTCTAACCGTGGGTGTGTGCCACTCAGAGAGATGTTCGCTTCTAGTCCTGGAGAACCTACCTGCTGAGGTGGTACTAGGGTTGCCTTGGCTCCGACTACATAACCCCACTATAGATTGGTCCAATGGGGAGTTGGTGAGATGGGGGCCTAAGTGTGACTCGTGCCTGTCCGTGGTACAGGCTGGGGTCTCAGTAAAGTCTGATACTTTACTCTCTGTTGTTAGAGAATATTCTGATGTATTCTCATCACCAACTCCGGAGGTTCTACCCCCCCATAGACCTTATGATTGTACCATAGAGCTAGTAGAGGGGGCCAAGTTTCCTAAAGGACGAATTTATAATCTTTCTATGCCCGAACGCAAGGCCATGGAAGATTATATTAAGGAGAGCCTTGGTAAAGGGCATATTAGACCTTCTGTCTCTCCTATGGGGGCGGGGTTTTTCTTCGTTAAGAAAAAAGATGGTGGTAGATACTCCCTCCCATTGATTCCGGATTTATTTAACCAGGTCCTGGGGGCAACCTGGTTTTCCAAAATTGACCTGAAAGGGGCATACAATCTAATCCGAATCAAGGAGGGAGACGAATGGAAGACGGCGTTCAATACTCCGGTAGGACACTTTGAATATCAGGTGATGCCTTTTGGACTCAGCAATGCCCCAGCTGTGTTCCAAAACTTCATGAATGACATTCTTAGGGAGTTCTTAGGTAAATTTGTTATTGTCTATCTTGACGACATTTTGATATTCTCTCCTGACTTCGAATCCCATGTGTCTCATGTTAGACAAGTATTAGAGGTGTTGAGGGAGAATCAGCTATCCGCTAAACAAGAGAAATGTGTCTTTGGTGTGCAGGAGATTCTGTTTCTAGGGCATGTTCTGACTCCTCACGCCTTCAAGATGGATCCTGGTAAGGTACTAGCAATTAAGGAATGGGTAAGACCTTCATCCTTAAAGGCCTTACAATGGTTCTTAGGTTTCGCCAATTACTATCGTAAATTTATTATGAATTTTTCCGTAATTGCTAAACCGTTGACCGACCTTACTAAGAAAGGGGCGGATTTGGAGAATTGGTCTACTGAGGCCATTTCTTCATTTGAAAAATTAAAAAAGGCATTCAGTAGCGCTCCCATTCTGATCCAGCCTGATCAGGAGAGACCTTTTATTGTGGAGGTGGATGCGTTCGAGGACGGCGCAGGAGCAGTCCTTTCACAAGGTCCTGCCAGCCTCACTAATCTGAGACCATGTGCCTTCTTCTCCAGGAAATTCTCTCCCACGGAGAGAAACTACGACATAGGGAATAGGGAGCTGCTGGCCATTAAATGGGCATTTGAGGAGTGGAGGCATTTTCTGGAGGGGGCAAGGCATTGTGTAACTGTTGTCACTGACCATAAAAACCTTATGTTTCTCGAGTCTGCTAAGAGGTTGAATCCCCGTCAAGCCAGATGGGCTCTGTTTTTTACTCGTTTTGATTTTTCCATCACGTTCAGGCTGGGAAGTAAAAATGTGAAGGCGGACGCATTATCTCGAAGCTTCCAGGCTTTTCAACCTACTGAGGTACCACCTGAATCCATCCTACCAGCAAAAATCTTCTTAGCAGCTCTTACCCAGGATATCTCGGCTCGCATTAGGTCGGAACAACATCTGGCACCGGTATCCACCCCAACAGATAAGTTGTTTGTTCCCGTACAATTTCGTCTCCAGCTGTTGGGTGAGTGTCACGATTCTGCCTTTTGTGGACATCCGGGTGTTGAGGGCACTAAGGATCTGGTTTCTAGATCTTATTGGTGGCCCACTCTAACTAGGGATGTCAAGTCCTATGTGTCAGCCTGTGAGGTTTGTGCCAGGTCCAAGACACCTAGGACTCGCCCTGCTGGTAACCTACGACCCCTACCCATTCCCAGTAGACCCTGGTCCCATATCTCGATGGACTTTATAACTGACCTACCGCTGGCGGAGGGTAAGACTGTAGTGTGGGTAGTGGTGGATAGGTTTAGCAAGATGGTCCATTTCATTCCCCTGTCTAAACTCCCGAATGCCAAAACCCTGGCGTCTATTTTTGTGAAAGAAATTGTTCGATTGCATGGTATCCCGGAAAATATTGTTTCGGACAGGGGTGTGCAGTTTGTGTCCAAATTCTGGAGGGCCTTCTGTCAAAGATGTAAAATTTCGTTGTCTTTTTCTTCTGCCTACCATCCTGAGAGTAATGGGCAGACTGAACGCCTTAATCAGTCTGTGGAACAATTCCTGAGGTTGTATGTTGCTGATGACCAGCAATTATGGGTCAAATTCCTTCCGTTGGCTGAATTTGCTCTGAATAACCGTGTCAATTCTTCTGCTGGGGTCTCCCCTTTCTTTTGTAACCATGGTTTTCATCCCCGTTTTCATTCTGGGTCGTCCGTCTCCTCCTCTAACCCTGAAGCTGATAAACTCTCCTCCGAACTGTGCACAGTTTGGGCCCGGGTTCAATCGAACCTAGAAAAGGCTCAATGTTCTCAAAAACTCAAGGCCGATAGGAGACGTTCAAGGGGGGTAAACTTTCAGGTTGGGGATAAAGTATGGTTGTCCTCCAAGAATCTATCTCTCAAGGTAACTTCTAAAAAATTTGCTCCTCGTTTTATTGGACCATATAAGATCACGGAAGTGATTAACCCGGTATCTTTTAGTTTGGAGCTGCCTGAGTCATTCCACATTCATAATGTGTTCCATAAATCTCTGCTTAAAAAATATTTTGAACCGGTAGTACCATCAAAAGCCTCGCCTCCGCCAGTTCTTGTTAATGATGCTGTCGAGTATGTGGTGTCTAAAATAGTGGATGTCAGGAAGGTGCGTAATTCCTTGCAGTACCTAATTCACTGGAAGGGGTATGGACCTGAAGAGAGATCTTGGGTACCTGCCAGGGAGGTTCATGCTCCTAGACTTGTTCGTAAATTTCATTTAGAACACCCTGAAAAGCCATCGCCTGAAGTCTTGGGTCCGGTGGCCCCTCGTAAAAGGGGGGGTACTGTCACGGGGTTCCAAAGGTGCACTCGGTCCCCCATTGCCTGCAGAACTGTTGCTTAGCTTTTGGAATGAGGTTCTGTGTTTGACCTCATTCCCAGGGCGGCTTTACTAGCTGGGTGGCTCCTTGCTCCTAAGTCTGCCTTGAGCGCCGAGCTGATCACTCGGTGCTCGACTGGTTGGTCTGTCGGTCATGTGACGCTGGCCACGTCACATGACCCTCACTCCCCACTATAAATACAGGCAGCCTGCTGGCTACAGGTTGCCTGTTAATTTCTAGGTTCCTGGCTAATTGTTGGACTGCTGAATACTTACCTGATCCTGTTCCTTGACCATCCTTTTGCCTGATCCTCCTGTACTGCGCATCCGTCCTGGTATTGTGACCTCGGCTCCCATCTGACTACTCTCTTAGGACTCCTCTTGTACTTCTCTGCTCTCCTGGTATTTATGACCCCGGCTTCTCCTGACAATTCTCTGCTTGCTCCATTTGTACTTTGCAGCTTTCCTGGTATTGACTCGGTCCGTTCACGTCCTGTTGTTTGTCTGTCTGTCATCCCTGCACTTACTCCAAGTTAGGGATTGCCGTCCAGTTGTCCCCTGTCATTAGGACTCGCGAGGCAAGTAGGCAGGGCCAGGGGTAAGGGTGGAGCGCAGTGGTCACTTCCCTCCCCCCTGTGTGTGTGTACGCGACCGTTACATGGCCATTCCAGAACGTTGTAATTGTTCCTCTGCATAAATGCCTTAGTGGATTTTGAGCAGTGTTTAGGGTCGTTGTCTTGTTGAAAGATCCAGCCCCGGCGCAGCTTCAGCTTTGTCACTGATTCCTGGACATTGGTCTCCAGAATCTGCTGATACTGAGTGGAATCCATGCGTTACTCAACTTTGACAAGATTCCCAGTCCCTGCACTGGCCACACAGCCCCACAGCATGATGGAACCACCACCATATTTTACTGTTGGTAGCAGGTGTTTTTCTTGGAATGCTGTGTTCTTTTTCCTCCATGCATAACGCCCCTTGTTATGGCCAAATAACTCAATTTTAGTTTCATCAGTCCACAGCACCTTATTCCAAAATGAAGCTGTCTTGTCCAAATGTGCTTTAGCCCACCTCAAGCGGCACTTTTTGTGCTGTGGGCGGAGAAAAGGCTTCCTCTGCATCACTCTCGCATATAGCATCTCCTTGTGTAAAGTGCGCCGAATGGTTGAACGATTCACAGTGACTCCATCTGCAGCAAGATGATGTTGTAGGTCTTTGGTGCTGGTCTGTGGGTTGACTCTGACTGTTTTCACCATTCGTCGCTTCTGTCTATCCAAGATTTTTCTTGGTCTGCCACTTCGAGCCTTAACTTGAACTGAGCCTGTGGTCTTCCATTTCCTCAATATGTTCCCAACTGTGGAAACAGACAGCTAAAAATCTCTGAGACAGCTTTCTGTATCCTTCCCCTAAACCATGATGGTGAACAATCTTTGTCTTCAGGTCATTTGAGAGTTGTTTTGAGACCCCATGTTGCTACTCTTCAGCGAAAATTAAAAGAGGAGGGAAACTTACAATTGACCCCCTTAAATACTCTCTCATAATTGGATTCACCTGTGTATGTAGGTCAGGGGTCACTGAGCTTACCTAGCCAATTTGAGTTCCAATAATTAGTTCTAAAGGTTTTGGAATCAATAAAATGACAACAGTGCCCAAATTTATGCACCTGCCTAATTTTGTTTAAACAATTCTAGCACACTTTCTGTAAATCCAATAAACTTCATTTCACTTCTCAAATATCACTGTGTGTGTCTCCTATATGATATATTTAACTGACATTTTTTATCGTAACAACCAACGATTTATACAGGAAAATCATGACTATTAACAAGGTTGCCCAAACTTTCGCATCCCACTGTATTGTATTGCATCTGTATGCGGACTCAGGGACACTGAGGGTTAATTATTTGACGTTCAATTTTGAAGGTACCCATGAAACCGGCGGGTATAACTGTGAAATGGGGGATCCAGCCACTCCACCTGCACTGGGATTCCACCTGTATACACCGTGCAGGTCCCCCATGCACATGGCCATTTGCTATTCTAGCCATGCTTATGTTCTAACAGTTAACCCAATGTTTGGGTGGTTGAGAGTATATCTTATGTTACACGCTTTTATTGAAATGTCTAGTAATCAAGTAATGAGTGTTCAAGATAACATGCACCTTCCTCGCCATGGTGAGCCCCAGTGGCTGGGTGTCTATCCTTATTACTTTGCCTGGATTTCACTATGGCGGATCTTAAAGTGATGTCCTGGAATATAAGAGGTTTGGGAGGGCCCAGGAAGCGAATGGCTGTGTTTACACATATCCGTAGTTATGCTCCACATATCCTAGGGCTGCAGGAAACACACCTTACCGCGGAAACGGGAGGGAGAGTCAGGAAGCCCTGGGCTCAGTGGGTGAAAAGTACCTATGGCAATTCATACTCTAAAGGGGTGTCATTATTGATACACCGGGCAGTTCGGTAGGAACCACACCACACGAGTATTGACCCAGAGGGAAAATATGTTTTTGTATATGCTCGTATTAATGGAATACCGTATGTGATACTAAATATGTATAATCCTCCTCCGGCTAATCTCTCACTGCTTCAGACAGCGGCGGGGTTTGCGGCACAATTCCCATCAGCTGGGATTCTCGGCATGGGAAATCTTAACCTGCCCCTGGACGGATCAAGGGACAGATTCTGCAACCCGTCCAATAGTTCTATCCGCCGGGCATCTAAAACAGCTCTGGCGCGCCTACTGTCGGAGCTGGGATGGATTGACATATGGAGGGAGAGGTATCCGGATCGAATCGAATTCTCTTTCTTCACTTCCTCTAGGGGAGCTCTATCTAGGATTGATTACCTCCTAAGGTCCGTCTGACCATGCACCTATAATGGCCTTGATCAATAACCCCTACATGGTTGCTCGCATTCCCAAGCAACGCATACACCCATTATGGCTATCTTTAATGTCTCTAAGTGATCGTGTACCTGACCAGCTCCATACCTTTCTTGCAACTAACTTAGCTGACACCGACCCGGCCTTTGCTGTGGGAGACCCTGAAGGCCTTCCTGCTGGGGTGCCTTAAATCTTCCATTTCTTATATTAAGAAATTCTCCCGTCGTAGGGAGGAGGATCTGGGTACGCAGTGCAGGAATGCAGAACAAGTGTTTGTCACTAATCCTACAGAGGTGAATAGGATGGACTGGATGCTGAAGGGTAGAAATTATATGAACCACTTCCAGGAAAAAAGTGATCGCAAGATGCTATTCTTGCAGCAGCAAACGTTTGAGCAGGGTAGCAGAGTGGGTAGAGTGCTGGCGCAGGTAGTCTGTAGGAACAATATGGCTCCATCGATATTACGTATTGCAAACAATAGTGCTGTAGTGATATCTGAACTGGAAGGTATATTAGACCGGTTTAGGGAATTTTATCAAGATTTATATAGTTCTCGGGCTCAGTATTCCACTCATGCATTGGAGGAATACCTCCAGGAGGTTTCCTATCCGCAGTTATCTGCACCGGATAGAGAGCTGTTGGATGGGGAGATTACATTGGAAGAGGTAAACGAGGCGATCACGGGGTTAAAATTGGGCAAGGCCCCGGGACTGGATGGGATCCCGCTGGAGTTATATTCCAGATATGTGGACATCCTGGGACCGCAGCTCCTGCGCATGTACAAAGCGTCCCTAGGTGGTGGTGCGCTTCCAGAATCATTGTATGAGGCATCCATTGTAGTCCTGCTAAAGCCCGATAAGGACCCCTTAGAGTGCGGGTCATATCGCCCTATATCACTGCTAAACCTAGGCTATAAAATTCTCACCAAATTATTAGCGAACAGACTGAATAGAGTAATATAATCTATTATACACGAAAACCAGTCCGGCTTTATCCCTGGCCGTTCCACTTCCAGTAACATACGAAGGGCACAGGTTATTGCTCAGCTTGGATGTGCGGACCGGAAATTATGGGCTTTGGCTGCGTTAGACACTGCCAAGGCGTTTGATTCGGTAGAATGGCTTTACCTAGTACAGGTCCTCAGGTACTTTGGCTTCGGTCCCACGTTCATCAGCTGGGTTAGTATCCTTTACAGTTCCCCATCAGCGAATATTATGATTAATGGATCCCTATCATCAACATTTAAACTATACAGAGGAACCAGGCAGGGTTGCCCTCTGTCTCCCCTTTTATTTGCGGTAGCTATTGAGCATTTGGCACTGAGGATCCGTCAGGATGTTACTTTCCAAGGTATAGCTCTGGGAAATAGGGAGGATCGGTTAGGCTTATATGCTGATGACCTCATTTTATACATGGACTCAGTGGAATCTACATTGCCCAGGGCAATAACCCTTATTGAGCAGTTCGGTTCTTTCTCTGGACTATGTATAAATTGGGCAAAATCGGCCATCATGCCTCTTTGGGCCTTGGACTGGCCGTCAGTTTATTATAATTTGATGGTTGTAGATAGATTTAAGTATTTAGGGGTCATTATCACGAAAGACCCAGCTATCTCACATGAACTAAACACGATCCGCTTGGTGTCATATTTTGTGGATAAATTTAAATCCTGGAACACCTTACCGCTATCCACCATTGGTCGGATAAACCTAATCAAAATGATTCTCCAACCTAAAGCTCTATTTGCTGGAACATGCCTGTGTACCCATCCCACACACATTTTTTGACAGATTGCACTCGATCATGGCGACATTCATATGGGGCAGGAGCAGGCGGAAACTAGCCATTAAGTCCCTACAGAGGAGCTGGGATGGAGGTGGGTCGGCATTGCCGGACCTATTTTTGTATTTCCTTGCTGGTCAACTGCGATATTTGGTGCCATTGGTCACCGGGGATGTGCTTCCTAATTCGGAATATTATTTGCAGGAGTACTTGCGGCTCTCCACTCTATGGCCCGTTCTGGTAGGCCTTACATCCGTATCAGGTTCGCTTTTACAGATCCATAGACTTGCGTGCGAGGTGTGGAGAGCTGCAAAGATGCAGCAATATAATGAGATACCGGATGATATTCCACTGTGGAATAATCCTCTACTTCCTCATCTGTTACATTGTGAAGGGGAAATTGTGTGGAAGGGATATGGGGTGCATTATTTGAAAGATTTATATGAAAATGGTATTCTATTTTCCTTCTCGCAGTTACAGACCAAAGTTGGAATTTTGAGATCACATTTCTTCAGATATCTGCAATTGAGACATGCCATCCAGGCCCAGATACGGGCTCCTAAAGGGCCGGTCTCGGCATATCCACTCATTGGGGTTTTTAGAACGCAGGGACCAAGGGGACTGATATCTTTCCTATATACATATTTGCTTAATCTCCAATTCTCAGCTTCTCCCTTGGGTGCGGAGTGCAAATGGAGAGGAAACATACCTACCTTATCGGATGAAGAATGGAGTGAGGCCTTAGAGGCTCCGGTGGTTGTATCTCCATCCCTCACTAACAGACTGATACAACTTTTTATATTACATAGAAGTTACCTCACCTCACTTACCTTACCTCACTTTTTAAAATGGGTAGGAGGCCCCATACGGGATGCCACAGGTGTGCGCAGTTGGGCGCGGATTTTTGGCATCTCGTTTGGGACTGTAGTCACATTCGCCCATTCTGGAGGGCTGTAGTTGATGTCATATCCACCTTGATCCCAGATACCCTAGAGGTGTGCCCCAAAGCTTGTCTCCTAGGAATTCTTGAAGATGATCTGCGCTCACGTTACACACTCACTTTTATCAGGGAGGCTCTTTTCCTAGCTAGAAAGGCTATTGCTCTCAGATGGATGGCGGACAGGCCCCCCACGGTTGGCCAATGGAAGATCCTAGTCAATAACATCATTCCCTTTGAAAGGATTATCTATTCCCGCAGGGGATGCCCTCAGAAATTCCAAAAGATATGGGGACCGTGGTGTGCTTCTCCACTGACTGTCACGTCGGCCCACTTATTCTCTATGGTTTAGCAACCCTGTATACCATTCCACTCAGTATTCCAATATATAGGAGGGTGTTCATTTAAAGGAGCCACAACACAATGTGGGACTGTTAACATGGAAGTTTTATTGACATATTGTGTTATTGTTGTATCTTTGCTCTTACTTGTCATGATATTGTAAAATTCTGATCTGTACAATAAGATGTGTAATTTACTGAACACTTTTCTGAATGATCTATTACATAACTTGATTGCAATTCTTCAATAAAGCGAGTTTAAAAAAATAATGGAAACGGATCCGTTATGAACGGATACAAGCGTTTGCATTATTGGTGCGGATCTGTCTGTGCAGATACAAGATGGATCCGCACTGAACGCCAGTGTGAAAGTAGCCTTACTCACATACAGAGCACTTTCTCAGGCGTCTGATGGGAAAATTGCAGAGGGTGCAAAAGGGAAATGTTGTGATATGCGGAGACTTTAAAGGGACACTGACAGGCGAAATCAGCATATATAGTTAGATATATCACATTACAGGTCTTATAGAGTCTTTTAAAAGCATATAACTATCCCCCCTGTCCACCTTATAAAGAGCGAAATATAAAGTTTTATAACCTGCATCTGCGGTCAGCAATCTGCCCAAGGGGCGGCGTTTCATGTGAAAATGCGCCCAGCCAGCCTTCCCAACTGCCGTTCTTAAGCCCCGCCCAGCTCATCATTATTCACTTCGCTGGGCGGGGCTAGACTTCGCTGAACGATGCCGGGAGGATTGAATTGCGCAGGCGCAGGATCGGGACTGGGGAGAGTTCTAGCCCCGCCCAGCGAAGTGAATAATGATGAGCTGGGCCGGGGTTAAGAACGGCAGTTGGGAAGGCTGGCTGGGCGCATTTTCACATGAAACGCCGCCCCTTGGGCAGATTGCTGACCGCAGATGCAGGTTATAAAACTTTATATTTCGCTCTTTATAAGGTGGACAGGCGGGATAGTTATATGCTTTTAAAAGACTCTATAAGACCTGTAATGTGATATATCTAACTATATATGCTGATTTCGCCTGTCAGTGTCCCTTTAACGCCATCTGTAATTTCTCCCTTGATACAACCGCAAACCCCTCATCCCGCAAAATATCGCTTGCGAAACTGGCATGGACATATGACTTGTATGATATATGGCCTCTCCTGCATGTAAATAAAAAAGATTACACTTACTATTCTGTAGTTCATAAAACCTATTCCCGAATTGACATGTTTTGGATAGGTAGATCTCTCATAGACAAAACCTCTGCAGTAGAAATAGGCCCCATCCAATGGTCAGATCATGCTCCAGTAACACTATCACTATCAGAAGCTCCCTCTAGAATTTTAGATTATGTTTGAAGATTAAACACTTACCTCTTGTCCATGCCGTCTGTTAGTGAGAAGGTGGAGTCAGCCCTTAAAGAATTTTTTGTTGCAAATGACACCCCAGACGTTCGACCCCACACCCTATGGAGTTGCCACAAGGCATTTATGAGGGGAGTCCTTATTAAGCAGAGCAGCATATGGCGCAAACAAAGAGACAAAGAAATCCAAATTACGATGCAAACAATCCATAGACTCAAGACATTGAACAAAAAATCAGTCTCCGAGACTCATTTAACAGAGCTCTCTAAAGCTAGACTGCATCTACGGAGTCTCCTCATATAAGTCTATAAAAAAATCCCTCAGATGTCTTAAGTTTCAATACTACGCCCAGGATAATAAATCTGGGGCGCTCTTAGTGAAACGACTCAAAGCCCTCACATCAAAATCGAGAATACACTGTCTCCACCACCCCACAACGGGTAATCCAGGTTCCGCCCCTAGAGATATAGCAAATGCCTTTCAAGATTATTACTCTCTCTTGTATAACCTAAATGATGATAAGAAAACTATCCAGCCCACTGAACAGGACATAGACTCTTTTCTGGGGCGAATCAGCCTTCCAAAACTAACCCCAGGTCAATTGGAGACTCTCAATAAACCAATATCCCCTGATGAGATAGCTGCAGTGATACGCTCACTCCCTCTAAATAAGGCTCCGGGTCCCGATGGATTCTCCTCCTTATATTATAAAAAATATGGCTCTTTCCTCATTAAATATCTCCTTCCAGTGTGCACCTCAGCAATGGAAACTGTCTCCTTGCCGTCAGAAATGTTAAAGGCACTTATAGTAACTATTGCAAAAGCAGGGATGTCTCCCTTGCAAACCACTAGCTATCGACCAATCTCCCTACTGAATAGTGATATGAAAATCTATGCCAAGATATTAGCCAACAGACTTTTATCCATCATTCCCTATTTAATCTCAATAGATCAGACTGGGTTCGTCTCAGGAAGACAAGCCCCAGATAACACCAGAAGACTCCTATCACTGCTGCAAATGACAGAATCCCTGGGCACCCCAACTGCATTTCTTACATTAGATGCTGAGAAGGCATTTGATCGCGTTAATTGGCCCTATGCCTTCTCGGTACTAAAAACGTTTGGATTCACTGGCCCAATATACTCAGCTATTGCCGCTCTATATTCAAACCCCTGTGCCAAAGTCTTTGCCAATGGAGCATTGTCTACTGCTTTCCGCCTGACGAATGGCACTAGACAAGGATGTTCGCTGTCCCCACTATTTTTTGTATTATCTATTGAGCCCTTAGCGGAGCTGATCCGTAGAGATCCGGACATATCGGGCCTCACAATAGGACCCACGGAATATAAAATTGCGCTTTTTTCAGATGACATTTTTGTAGTCTGCTCTAATCGCAAGACCTCTCTCCAAAAAGTATTTCACTTATTAGAGATATTTGGCCGAGTTTCATATTTCAAGTTGAATATAGAAAAATCTCACTCGATCAACTACTGCAACTCAAAAGCTTGTTCCCCTTAGACTGGCAAAAAGAAAGCGTGACATACCTAGGCATCCAACTAACCCACCCCTTATCAAAGACATTCCACGACAATTTCCCCCCCATTGTTAGACAAATTACAAAAATATATTGCAGGCATGAAATCATGCTTGATCTCCTGGTTTGGCAGGGTGGCAACATATAAAATGCTGCTCCTACCCAAGCTTCTCGACCTCTTTAGAACCCTCCCTATCGCAATCCCAGAATCTTTTTTTGGAGAGGCCCGGAAACAGATGATGGATTTCATTTAGAACTCCAGACATCCTAGGGTAGCATACTCGATTCTGACGATGCATAAAAACAAGGGAGGTCTGGGGGTTCCAAATTTGAAACACTATCATACAGCATGATTACTAGACCAACTTGTACATTGGTGGAAATATTCTAGAGACAAACATTGGGTATTCATGGAAAGGACTTCGCTTAACCTCTCTAACCTTCGTTTCCCATTAGTAGGAACGGCATGGAAAATGGGTCCGTACGTATCCTCCCTATTCGCAGTCCAGACATCCATTAAAGCCTGGAAGAAATACTTAGAGATATTGAATGACCAAGGGACCATACCTGCCCCTACCATATCTGTTGCCTGCCTTACAGATCACATCCCGGATTTGGACCTCCAGACATGGATTACCCAAGGTCTAGTAAATGTACGGGACATGATGGATCAAGACAACATATTGTCCTTTTCCCATATACATGATAACTATCAAATCCCACACAGGGAATTTTATAAATTCCTACAGGTTATATCTTTACTGAAGAAGGTAGAGGGAACCTCACTACTTATTCCAAAAGTAGCATTAAGATACTTACATGAGGGATTCTCCAAAAGAGGAGGCATATCCCTTTTCTATGGCCTCCTAGTTCAGGGCAAAGAATGGAACAAACCACCCCCCTTGATAAAGTGCGAGAATGACCTTCAACAATCCTTTTCAGTGGAACAATGTCACGATGCCTTCCGAACTGTTACTACTGCGTTCCGGTGTGTAACTCATCAGGAAGCGATATTCAAAACCAGCTTATGATGGTATTACACACCTACTAGATTAAATATCATGTTTCCCACCTCATCGCCCTGCGGCTGGAGAGATTGTGGCAATAGGGTATCTCTCCTTCACACTTTATGGTCATGCCCCAAGGTATCCCCGCTATGGAGCAGCATCCAAAACTTGATAGCTGAATGTGTTCCTAACAGTCCAGTGCTAACCCCAGAGACAGCACTTCTTTTTATTGGTATTAATACTTTAGCACACCCATATAGAACAGTGATCACTCATATACAGTCAGGTCCATAAATATTGGGACATCGACACAATTCTAACATTTTTGGCTCTATACACCACCACAATGGATTTGAAATGAAACTAACAAGATGTGCTATAACTGCAGACTGTCAGCTTTAATTTGAGGGTATTTACATCCAAATCAGGTGAATGGTGCAGGAATTACAACAGTTTGCATATGTGCCTCCAACTTGTTAAGGGACCAAAAGTAATGGTACAGAATAATAATCATAAATCAAACTTTCACTTTTTAATACTTGGTTGCAAATCCTTTGCAGTCAATAACAGCCTGAAGTCTGGAACGCTTAGACATCACCAGACGCTGGGTTTCATCCCTGGTGATGCTCTGCCAGGCCTCTACTGCAACTGTCTTCAGTTCCTGCTTGTTCTTGGGGCATTTTCCCTTCAGTTTTGTCTTCAGCAAGTGAAATGCATGCTCAATCGGATTCAGGTCAGGTGATTGACATGGCCATTGCATAACATTTCACTTCTTTCCCTTAAAACTCTTTGGTTGCTTTTGCAGTGTGCTTTGGGTCATTGTCCATCTGCACTGTGAAGCGCCGTCCAATGAGTTCTGAAGCATTTGGCTGAATATGAGCAGATAATATTACCCGAAACACTTCAGAATTCATCCTGCTGCTTTTGTCAGCAGTCACATCATCAATAAATACAAGAGAACCAGTGCCATTGGCAGCCATACATGCCCACGCCATTACACTACCACCACCATGCTTCACTGATGAGGTGGTATGCTTAGGATCATGAGCAGTTCCTTTCCTTCTCCATACTCTTCTCTTCCCATCACTGGTACAAGTTGATCTTGGTCTCATCTGTTCATAGGATTTTGTTCCAGAACTGTGAAGGCTTTTTTAGATGTCGTTTGGCAAACTCTAATCTGGCTTTCCTGTTTTTGAGGCTCACCAATGGTTTACATCTTGGGGGTGAACCCTCTGTATTCACTCTGGTGAAGTCTTCTCTTGATTGTTGACTTTGACACACATACACCTACCTCCTGGAGAGTGTTTTTGATCTGGCCAACTGTTGTGAAGGGTGTTTTCTTCACCAGGGAAAGAATTCTTCGGTCATCCACCACAGTTGTTTTCCGTGGTCTTCCGGGTCTTTTAGTGTTGCTGAGCTCACAGGTGCGTTCCTTCTTTTTAAGAATGTTCCAAACAGTTGTTTTGGCCACGCCTAATGTTTTTGCTATCTCTCTGATGGGTTTGTTGTGTTTTTTCAGCCTAATGATGGCTTGCTTCACTGATAGTGACAGCTCTTTGGATCTCATATTGAGAGTTGACAGCAACAGATTCCAAATGCAAATAGCACACTTGAAATGAACTCTGGACCTTTTATCTGCTCATTGTAATTGGGATAATGAGGGAAAAACACACACCTAGCCATGGAACAGCTGAGAAGCCAATTGTCCCATTACTTTTGGTTCCTTAACAAGTGGGAGGCACATATGCAAACTGTTGTAATTCCTACTCTGTTCACCTGATATGGATGTAAATACCCTCAAATTAAAGCTGACAGTCTGCTGTTAAAGGACATCTTGTTTGTTTAATTTCAAATCCATTGTGGTGTTCTATAGAGCCAAAAATCTTAGAATTGTGTTGATGTCCCAATATTTATGGACCTGACTGTACTTATGGCAACCAAATTGGTCATCACCAAACACTGGAAAACTCCCCATACTCCGGCTTTGTCTGAAGTGACTGCCCTGGTTAATTTCACCTGTATGGCAATATTCTACACTAGATGGTCGGCATGGATATCTAGCCGCTGGTATGTGACATAACATACCCACTAACGTGTAAAACCAAACCTTTGAAAGCCCCTAAATTGACTCCCCATATGAGCTTAATCACTGGTGCTCTATTTCAGTAATGTACTGATATTATTCACCCGGACACCTTATGTCTTTCTGTTAATGTGTTCACTTGTGCTTCTGTTTAGCTTAAATTGGCTAGTCTAACAGAACTCACATCGTGGGTCAGTTTTCTCTACTGTCCCAGTTTGATTTGGTATATTTCTAACTGATATTGGAATACAGACATCAATGTAACCCCACTCAGCAATGTACCAGTCATGTACTCTGGAATACTCTGTAGATGCAATGATTTGAAACCGATGTTTGTTTGTTGTTGCTTTATTAGAAAACAATAAAAATCTTTGAAATAGAAACGTCTCCCCATTTTATATGAGGATGATATTTTACATACTGAAAGATGGTTGTAGGATAGTATCAAGACGTTCACGGACACAAGCTAAGGCTACTTTCACACTTGCGGTAGAGTGATCCGGATCAGGCAATCTGCATGCATACAGATGCGGATCCGTCTCACAAATGCATTGCAAGAACGGATCTGTCTCTCCGTTTTTCATACGGACAAACAGATCCGTTTCTATTTTTTTTCACATTCTTACCGGTCTGCGCATTCTGGTATTTTAAATGCCAGATCCGGCACTAATACATTTTAATGTAAATTAATGCGGGATCCGGCATTCCAGCAACTGATCCGGAATTTTGGACGGAGATAATACCGCAGCATGCTCCTGTATTTCCTCTGTCCAAAACGCCGTTCAGTGACTGAACTGAAGACATCCTGATGCATCCTGAATGGATTTCTCTCCATTCAGAATGCATGGGGATGAAACTGATCAGTTCTTTTCCGGTATTGAGCCCCTAGGACGGAACTCAATGCAGGAAAAGAATAACGCTAGTGTGAAAGTACCCTAACTCTCTTTCCCCTTCAATTTTTTCAACTATGGCCAAAACTGCATCTAATACCTGGCTTAAATACACGGGGTTTTCAAAATGTGCTAGTCATCCATGTAAAACTTATAAATATGCTGTACCTACTAAAAATTTCCATGATTCGAGTCACAATCTGCCATTTCCTATAAAAAGTTACATTAATTGTAATACAGTGGGTATAGTGTATATTATACAGTGCACTGACTGTGATTTGATGTGCGTAGACAGTTCTTCTAGAAAATTAGAACATATTAACTATATAACAGATCCATCCTGCCAGGATGGATCTGTTTTATATAGGATGATCCTGCCTGGGTACATCAAATGCAGGCAAACATTTCATATCCTTACATGATCACAGTCTAAGAAGTTTTCAAACCTTTGCAATAGAAAAAGTTGTGGTCCCTCCTAGAGGTGGAGATATCAAAAAAATAATTTTACAAAGATAGGCATTTTGGATCTTCAGGCGATACCAGGTCTCCCATGGGATTAAATATGAGAAAGGAGTTAACGCATTATTATTGAACATCGAATTTAGTTGATATTTATTATCAATTATAAAATAATTTAAAAAATTCTCCTTCCTTATATTTCCCATGTACAAGCATCAAGCAAGCTTCATTATACACTCACCTAAAGAAGTATTAGGAACACCTGTTCTATTTCTCATTAATGCAATTATCTAGTCAACCAATCACATGGCAGTTGCTTCAATGCATTTAGGGGTGTGGTCCTGGTCAAGACAATCTCCTGAACTCCAAACTGAATGTCAGAATGGGAAAGAAAGGTGATTTAAGCAATTTTGAGCGTGGCATGGTTGTTGGTGCCAGACGGGCCGGTCTGAGTATTTCACAATCTGCTCAGTTACTGGGATTTTCACGCACAACCATTTCTAGGGTTTACAAAGAATGGTGTGAAAAGGGAAATACATCCAGTATGCGGCAGTCCTGTGGGCAAAAATGCCTTGTGGATGCTAGAGGTCAGAGGAGAATGGGCCGACTGATTCAAGCTGATAGAAGAGCAACGTTGACTGAAATAACCACTCGTTACAACCAAGGTATGCAGCAAAGCATTTGTGAAGCCACGCACAACCTTGAGGCGGATGGGCTACAACAGCAGAAGACCCCACCGGGTACCACTCATCTCCACTACAAATAGGAAAAAGAGGCTACAATTTGCACGAGCTCACAAAAATTGGACTGTTGAAGACTGGAAAAATGTTGCCTGGTCTGATGAGTCTCGATTTCTGTTGAGACATTCAAATGGTAGAGTCCGAATTTGGCATAAACAGAATGAGAACATGTATCCATCCTCTGATGGCTACTTTCAGCAGGATAATGCACTATGTCACAAAGCTCGAATCATTTCAAATTGGTTTCTTGAACATGACAATGAGTTCACTGTACTAAAATGGCCCCCACAATCACCAGATCTCAACCCAATAGAGCATCTTTGGGATGTGGTGGAACGGGAGCTTCGTGCCCTGGATGTGCATCCCTCAAATCTCCATCAACTGCAAGATGCTATCCTATCAATATGGGCCAACATTTCTAAAGAATGCTATCAGCACCTTGTTGAATCAATGCCACGTAGAATTAAGGCAGTTCTGAAGGCAAAATGGGGTCCAACACCGTGTTAGTATGGTGTTCCTGATAATTCTTTAGGTGAGTGTATATTGTCGAAAGGATATTGATATAATTTATGATATTGTCCTGACAATGTGATTTTAGAAAATCAACAGAATGGTTGTTTTTTCTTTATTCCCTACTTTTTATTCTGTTCACATTTTGCGTTTTTCATGTTTGCAAACTTATTTTGAGGTCTGGATTATATATTGATTGTTAATTTAAAACATGAGGGGACGCATTCTTATATAATTTTATATGTGGGTTTTTTGTGTATTATACAGTGGGATGCAAAAGTTTGGGCAACCTTGTTAATCGTCATGATTTTCCTGTATAAATCGTTGGTTGTTACGATAAAAAATGTCAGTTAAATATATCATATAGGAGACACACACAGTGATATTTGAGAAGTGAAAGGAAGTTTATTGGATTTACAGAAAGTGTGCTATAATTGTTTAAACAAAATTTGGCAGGTGCATAAATTTGGGCACTGTTGTCATTTTATTGATTCCAAAACCTTTAGAACTAATTATTGGAACTCAAATTTGCTTGGTAAGCTCAGTGACCCCTGACCTACATACACAGGTGAATCCAATTATGAGAAAGAGTATTTAAGGGGGTCAATTGTAAGTTTCCCTCCTCTTTTAATTTTCTCTGAAGAGTAGCAACATGGAGGTCTCAAAACAACCCTCAAATGACCTGAAGACAAAGATTGTTCACCATCATGGTTTAGGGGAAGGATACAGAAAGCTGTCTCAGAGATTTCAGCTGTCTGTTTCCACAGTTAGGAACATATTGAGGAAATGGAAGACCACAGGCTCAGTTCAAGTTAAGGCTCGAAGTGGCAGACCACGAAAAATCTCGGATAGACAGAAGCGACGAATGGTGAGAACAGTCAGAGTTAACCCACAGACCAGCACCAAAGGCCTACAACATCATCTTGCTGCAGATGGAGTCACTGTGCATCGTTCAACCATTCGGCACACTTTACACAAGGAGATGCTGTATGCGAGAGTGATGCAGAGGAAGCCTTTTCTCCGCCCACAGCACAAAAAGTGCCGCTTGAGGTGGGCTAAAGCACATTTGGACAAGCCAGCTTCATTTTGGAATAAGGTGCTGTGGACTGATGAAACTAAAATTTAGTTATTTAGCCATAACAAGGGGCGTTATGCATGGAGGAAAAAGAACACAGCATTCCAAGAAAAACACCTGCTACCTACAGTAAAATATGGTGGTGGTTCCATCATGCTGTGGGGCTGTGTGGCCAGTGCAGGGACTGGGAATCTTGTCAAAGTTGAGGGACGCATGGATTCCACTCAGTATCAGCAGATTCTGGAGACTAATGTCCAGGAATCAGTAACAAAGCTGAACCTGTGCCGGGGCTGGATCTTTCAACAAGACAACGACCCTAAACACTGCTCAAAATCCACTAAGGCATTTATGCAGAGGAACAAGTACAACGTTCTGGAATGGCCATCTCAGTCCGCAGACCTAAATATAATTGAAAATCTGTGGTGTGACTTAACCACCTCCGGACCGCTGTACGCAGATTCGCGTTCCGGAGGTGGCAGCGCTGCGCACAGTCACGCATATACGCGTCATCTCGCGAGACGCGAGATTTCGCTCCAAGCCGGCCCGCGCATGCGCATCGCGGGCCGGCAAAAGTTAAAGAACAAGTTCGTCACCAGCCTGCCAGCAATGATCATTGGCTGGCAGGCTGGCGATTTTTAAAAAATCCAATCACAAGCCATATAACAGATCATATTAGTAAATATGATCTGTTATATGGCTTCTCTGCTCCTCTGCTGGTTCTTTTCGTCGGTTGGATCCAGCAGAGAAGCAGACATCACTGTGAGTACACCAAACACTTCACTGTAGCCCCTGATCACCCCCCTGCACCCCAATTAACCCTTTGATCACCCCTTTGATCGCCCCTGTCAATCACCAGTGAAAGGAAAAAAAGTGATCAGTGTAAACTGTCACTTTTTTTTTTTCACTAGTATTGGCTGTTAGGTTTTAGGGATAGTTTAGGCCCCTTGGTTAGGTAGTTAGCGTCAGTTAGCGCCCACCCCACCGCACCGCAGTCACTTTTATTCGCTGAATAGCGTATCGCTAATCAGCATTTGTACTTTTATAGTATCTGTAAGTGATCAAAACTGATCACGGTCAGATCTATAATAGTATTAGTGTCACTTTAGTTCGCCCTCCACCCAAAACGCAGTGTTTGCCCGATCAGGCCTGATCGGTCGCCCACACGTGCGTTCACCCACGCCCGCCCCACCGCAGTGACAAAAAATATATATTTTTTGATCACTGCACATTCATTTTACACGCACTGCGGCGATAAAAAAATCAGTTTTGATATTTTTTATCAACCGCAGCGGCCTCCGGTACTTCGCTAGCCTCCCCTTTGTAAGACAGGCTTGCTTTTTTTCTTGGGTAGTCTCAGGGAATACCCCTAAATTTAGTAGTCCAAAATGTCAAACAGGGGGTATTCTTCTGAAGAGGCCTACAGGATTCTGACCCAGTCGGATGAGGAGTGGCAACCCTCATCTGATGAATCTAGCGGGTCAGAATATGAACCTGTGGAAAGCAGTGGCTCTCTGACCCAAAGTTCGGACGAGGAGGTGGAGGTCCCTGGCAGCACCAGGCGTACCCGGCCCCGTGTCGCTAGACCACAGGTTATGCAGGATCCGCTTCAAGAGCAGCAGAGTGGGGCTGTCGCTGCCGGATCACGTGGTGAGGCATACACCAGCAGCGCAGCCCTCCCTGGACCTAGTACCAGCACTGCCGTACAACATGGTGACGTGGCGAGCACCAGAAGGGCAGTTGAAGCTGGTACGGTGGCACGTGCAGTAGTTACCCCGTCGCAGCCACCGCACAGACAGGCCCGTAGAGCCCCTAGAATCCCTGAGGTGCTGGCAAACCCTGATTGGCAGTCACCAACTTCAGCCGCACCTGTAGTTCCCCCTTTCACCGCCCAGTCTGGAGTTCGGGTTGAGACGGCTCAAATCGGTTCGGCCCTGGGATTTTTTGAGCTGTTCTTGACTGCGGAGCTCTTGGACTTAGTCGTGGCAGAGACCAACCAGTATGCCACACAATTTATATCCGCCAACCCGGGAAGCTTTTATGCCCAGCCTTTCCGGTGGAAACCAGTCCAAGTTTCCGAAATTAAATTTTTTTTGGGCCTTCTCCTCAACATGGGCCTGACAAAAAAGCATGAATTGCGGTCATATTGGTCAACGCACCCGATTCATCACATGCCCTTGTTCTCTGCTGCTATGTCCAGGGCACGATTTGAGGCCATCCTCCGTTTCCTGCATTTTAGCGACAACACCACCTCCCGTCCCAGAGGCCACCCAGCTTTTGACCGGCTCCACAAAATTCGGCCCCTCATAGACCATTTCAACCAGAAATTTGCAGATTTGTATACCCCCGAGCAAAACATCTGCGTAGACGAGTCCCTAATACATTTTACCGGGCGCCTTGGCTTCAAACAGTACATCCCAAGCAAGCGTGCCCGGTATGGGGTCAAATTGTATAAGCTCTGTGAAAGGGCCACAGGCTATACCCACAAATTTCGGATCTATGAGGGAAAAGATCAGACCCTGGAGCCGGTCGGTTGCCCTGACTACCTGGGGAGCAGTGGGAAGACAGTCTGGGACTTGGTGTCACCCTTATTCGGCAAGGGGTACCATCTTTATGTGGACAATTTTTACACAAGTGTGGCCCTCTTTAGGCATTTGTTTCTAGAACGGATTTGCGCCTGTGGCACCGCGCGAACTAGTCGCGTGGGCTTCCCCCAACGGCTTGTAACCACCCATCTTGCAAGGGGGGAGAGGGCTGCCTTGTGTAACGAAGAACTGCTCGCGGTGAAATGGAGAGACAAGCGTGACGTTTACATGCTCTCCTCCATTCACGCAGACACGACAATCCAAATTGAGCGAGCAACCCGTGTCATTGAAAAGCCCCTCTGTGTCCACGACTATAATGCGCTCATGGGAGGGGTGGACTTCAATGACCAGATGTTGTCTCCGTATTTAGTTTCCCGCAGAACCAGACGCTGGTATAAGAAGGTGTCTGTATATTTAATTCAATTGGCGCTCTACAATAGTTTTGTTCTCTACAGTAAGGCTGGGAGAACACGATCTTTCCTCAAATTCCAGGAAGAGATCATCGAGAACCTCCTTTACCCAGGAGGTTCCGTGGCCCCATCCCCCAGTGTAGTTAGCCGTCTACACGAGCGACATTTCCCCAGTGTCGTTCCTGATACCTCAACCCAACCGTCACCCCGAAAAAGATGTCGTGTCTGTAGCAGGAGTGGAATAAGGCGTGACACCCGCTATTTCTGTCCTGACTGTCCGGACCACCCTGCCCTATGCTATGGAGAGTGTTTCCAGAAGTACCACACACAGGTACACCTAGCATAGGGATTGCATCTCACAGGACAGGCACACAGGGCTATTAGGGCCCTTTTACTCTCAGCTGCTGCAAACCTCTCCTTTCACCTGGGATAAAGTGCATAACGTACTTCGCCACATCTTTGGGCGATTTGCGCTTTGCACATTGTCCCATGGGGAAGGAGAGGTTTGTTCTATAAAGGTAAAAAAAACTAAACAAAAAAAAAATTACCGGTAAGTAAAAAAGTTAAAAAAGTTTAAAAAAGTTAATATGTTCTGTTCTAAAGTTAATAAAGTTATTGCTTTGCGGCCTGGTTTTTTCTTTTTTGTTTTGTTTTTTTTACCTTCCAGGTGGACCAACCGATCGACCAGCTGCAGCACTGATGTGCATTCGGACAGAAGCATTGCGCTGCAAGTCGGTGTATGCGGCGCTGCAAGACGAGATTTCTCCTCTGCAGTAAAAGATATGTTTGCCGAGGCATATGAGCTGAGGAGGTGGCGGTGTTCATATACTTTGGCAAACACTTTGTATATATAAAAAAAAAAAATCCCGGCAATGATTTATTCATCCACATCGATTGATGTGAATGGAGAAATCGGGTTTGCCAGGGCATACGAGCTGAAGTGGGTATGGATGTTGGGCGGAGCTCCTATGTCCTGGCAGACGCCTTTCCCCTCCTTTTTCTTTTTTTGGCAGAGATTTTTTCATCCACATTGATCGATGCGAATGAAGAAATCTGTGCCGTTCATTTTTTTCTTTCAGCCCAGAGGCTGAACGGAAAAAAAAAATCTCATTACCTGTATGCTCAATATAAGGAGAATAGCAGAAACTCCTAATGCTGGGCATACATGTAATGATTGCGGAGACCCTCAAATGCCAGGGCAGTACAAACACCCCACAAATAACACCATTTTGGAAAGAAGACACCCCAAGGTATTCGCTGAGGGGCATATTGAGTCCATGAAAGATTGAAATTTTTGTCCCAAGTTAGCGGAAAGGGAGACTTTGTGAGAACAAAATCCAAAAAATCCATTTCCGCTAACTTGTGCCCAAATTTTTTTTTTTCAATGAACTCGCCATGCCCCTCATTGAAATACCTTGGGGTGTCTTCTTTCCAAAATGAGGTCACATGTGGGGTATTTATACTGCCCTGGCATTTTAGGGGCCCCAAAGCGTGAGAAGAAGTCTGGTATCCAAATGTCTAAAAATGCCCTCCTAAAAGGAATTTGGGCACCTTTGCCCACCTAGGCTGCAAAAAAGTGTCACACATGTGGTATCTCCGTATTCAGCAGAAGTTGGGGAATATGTTTTGGGGTGTCATTTTACATATACCCATGCTGGGTGAGATAAATATCTTGGTCAAATGCCAACTTTGTATAAAAAAAATGGGAAAAGTTGTCTTTTGCCAAGATATTTCTCTCACCCAGCATGGGTATATGTAAAATGACACCCCAAAACACATTCCCCACCTTCTCCTGAGTACGGAGATACCAGATGTGTGACACTTTTATGCAGCCTAGGTGGGCAAAGGGGCCCACATTCCAAAGAGCACCTTTCGGATTTCACAGGTCATTTACCTACTTACCACACATTAGGGCCCCTGGAAAATGCCAGGGCAGTATAACTACCCCACAAGTGACCCCATTTTGGAAAGAAGACACCCCAAGGTATTCCGTGAGGGGCATGGCAAGTTCCTAGAATTTTTTATTTTTTGTCACAAGTTAGTGGAAAATGATGATTTTTTTTTTTTTTTTTTTTTTCATACAAAGTCTCCTATTCCACTAACTTGTGACAAAATTTTTTTTTTTCCATGAACTCACTATGCCCATCAGCGAATACCTTGGGGTCTCTTCTTTCCAATATGGGGTCACTTGTGGGGTAGTTATACTGCCCTGGCATTCTAGGGGCCCAAATGTGTGGTAAGGAGTTTGAAATCAAATTCTGTAAAAAATGACCTGTGAAATCCGAAAGGTGCTCTTTGGAATATGGGCCCCTTTGCCCACCTAGGCTGCAAAAAAGTGTCACACATCTGGTATCTCCGTACTCAGGAGAAGGTGGGGAATGTGTTTTGGGGTGTCATTTTATATATACCCATGCTGGGTGAGAGAAATATCTTGGCAAAAGACAACTTTTCCCATTTTTTTATACAAAGTTGTCATTTGACCAAGATATTTATCTCACCCAGCATGGGTATATGTAAAAAGACACCCCAAAACACATTCCTCAACTTCTCCTGAGTACGGGGATACCAGATGTGTGACACTTTTTTGCAGCCTAGGTGGGCAAAGGGGCCCATATTCCAAAGAGCACCTTTCGGATTTCACAGGTCATTTTTTACAGAATTTGATTTCAAACTCCTTACCACACATTTGGGCCCCTAGAATGCCAGGGCAGTATAACTACCCCACAAGTTACCCCATTTTGGAAAGAAGAGACCCCAAGGTATTCGCTGATGGGCATAGTGAGTTCATGGAAGTTTTTATTTTTTGTCACAAGTTTGTGGAATATGAGACTTTGTATGAAAAAAAAAAAAAAAAAAAATCATCATTTTCCACTAACTTGTGACAAAAAATAAAAAATTCTAGGAACTCGCCATGCCCCTCACGGAATACCTTGGGGTGTCTTCTTTCCAAAATGGGGTCACTTGTGGGGTGGTTATACTGCCCTGGCATTCTAGGGGCCCAAATGTGTGGTAAGGAGTTTGAAATCAAATTCTGTAAAAAATGACCTGTGAAATCCGAAAGGTGCTCTTTGGAATATGGGCCCCTTTGCCCAC
Source organism: Bufo bufo (assembly GCF_905171765.1). NCBI lineage: Eukaryota > Metazoa > Chordata > Amphibia > Anura > Bufonidae > Bufo > Bufo bufo. Next base: position 445,622,502 of record NC_053389.1, on the reverse strand, counting down.
CTAGGCTGCAAAAAAGTGTCACACATCTGGTATCTCCGTACTCAGGAGAAGGTGGGGAATGTGTTTTGGGGTGTCATTTTATATATACCCATGCTGGGTGAGAGAAATATCTTGGCAAAAGACAACTTTTCCCATTTTTTTATACAAAGTTGTCATTTGACCAAGATATTTATCTCACCCAGCATGGGTATATGTAAAAAGACACCCCAAAACACATTCCTCAACTTCTCCTGAGTACGGGGATACCAGATGTGTGACACTTTTTTGCAGCCTAGGTGGGCAAAGGGGCCCATATTCCAAAGAGCACCTTTCGGATTTCACTGGTCATTTTTTACTGAATTTGATTTCAAACTCCTTACCACACATTTGGGCCCCTAGAATACCAGGGCAGTATAACTACCCCACAAGTGACCCCATTTTGGAAAGAAGACACCCCAAGGTATTCCGTGAGGGGCATGGCGAGTTCCTAGAATTTTTTATTTTTTGTCACAAGTTAGTGGAAAATGATGATTTTTTTTTTTTTTTTTCCATACAAAGTCTCATATTCCACAAACTTGTGACAAAAAATAAAAACTTCCATGAACTCACTATGCCCATCAGCGAATACCTTGGGGTCTCTTCTTTCCAAAATGGGGTCACTTGTGGGGTAGTTATACTGCCCTGGCATTCTAGGGGCCCAAATGTGTGGTAAGGAGTTTGAAATCAAATTCTGTAAAAAATGACCTGTGAAATCCGAAAGGTGCTCTTTGGAATATGGGCCCCTTTGCCCACCTAGGCTGCAAAAAAGTGTCACACATCTGGTATCCCCGTACTCAGGAGAAGTTGAGGAATGTGTTTTGGGGTGTCTTTTTACATATACCCATGCTGGGTGAGATAAATATATTGGTCAAATGACAACTTTGTATAAAAAAATGGGAAAAGTTGTCTTTTGCCAAGATATTTCTCTCACCCAGCATGGGTATATATAAAATGACACCCCAAAACACATTCCCCACCTTCTCCTGAGTACGGAGATACCAGATGTGTGACACTTTTTTGCAGCCTAGGTGGGCAAAGGGGCCCATATTCCAAAGAGCACCTTTCGGATTTCACAGGTCATTTTTTACAGAATTTGATTTCAAACTCCTTACCACACATTTGGGCCCCTAGAATGCCAGGGCAGTATAACTACCCCACAAGTGACCCCATTTTGGAAAGAAGAGACCCCAAGGTATTTGCTGATGGGCATAGTGAGTTCATAGAACTTTTTATTTTTTGTCACAAGTTAGTGGAATATGAGACTTTGTAAGAAAAAGAAATCAAAAAAAAAAATCATCATTTTCCGCTAACTTGTGAGAAAAAATAAAAAGTTCTATGAACTCACTATGCCCATCAGTGAATACCTTAGGGTGTCTACTTTCAGAAATGGGGTCATTTGTGGGGTGTTTGTACTGTCTGGGCATTGTAGAACCTCAGGAAACATGACAGGTGCTCAGAAAGTCAGAGCTGCTTCAAAAAGCGGAAATTCACATTTTTGTACCATAGTTTGTAAACGCTATAACTTTTACCCAAACCATTTTTTTTTTACCCAAACATTTTTTTTTTATCAAAGACATGTAGAACTATAAATTTAGAGCAAAATTTCTATATGGATCTCGTTTTTTTTGCAAAATTTTACAACTGAAAGTGAAAAATGTCATTTTTTTGCAAAAAAATCGTTAAATTTCGATTAATAACAAAAAAAGTAAAAATGTCAGCAGCAATGAAATACCACCAAATGAAAGCTCTATTAGTGAGGAGAAAAGGAGGTAAAATTCATTTGGGTGGTAAGTTGCATGACCGAGCAATAAACTGTGAAAGTAGTGTAGGTCAGAAGTGTAAAAAGTGGCCTGGTCTTTCAAGGTGTTTAAGCACTGGGGGCTGAGGTGGTTAAAGAGAGCTGTCCTTGTAAAGAGGAATGGTCCAAAATACCTTCAACCAGAATCCAGACTCTCATTGGAACCTTCAGGAAGCGTTTAGAGGCTGTAATTTCTGCAAAAGGAGGATCTACTAAATATTGATTTCATTTATTTTTTGTGGTGCCCAAATTTATGCACCTGCCTAATTTTGTTTAAACAATTATAGCACACTTTCTGTAAATCCAATAAAGTTCATTTCACTTCTCAAATATCACTGTGTGTGTCTCCTATATGATATATTTAACTGACATTTTTTATCCTAACAACCAACGATTTATACAGGAAAATCATGACGATTAACAAGGTTGCCCAAACTTTAGCATCCCACTGTATGTGGCAAGTTAAAGAGGACCTTTTACCGATTATTACACTATGAACTAAGTATACAGACATGTAGAGCGGCACCCGGGGATCTCACTGCACTTACTATTATCCCCGGGCGCCGCTCCGTTCTCCTGCTATGCCCTCCGGTATCTCCGTTCACTAAGTTATGGTAGGCGGAGTCTGCCCTTGTTCTTCTGTAGTGCTGGCCAATCGCATTGCAGAGCTCACAGCCTGGGAGAAAATAACCTCCCAGGCTGTGAGCTCTGCGCTGCGATTGGCCAGCGCTAGAGCAGAACAAGGGCAGACTCCGCCTACCATAACTTAGTGACTGAAATCTCCGCCTACTATAACTTAGTGAGCGGAGATACCGGAGGGCATAGCAGGAGAACGGAGCGGCGCCCGGGGATAATAGTAAGTGCAGTGAGACCCCCGGGCGCCGCTCTACATGTCTGTATACTTAGTTCATAGTGTAATAATCGGTGAAAGGTCCTCTTTAATGAGTTCCTCCAGTGCTGGATTTGTGTACTCCCACCCCTAATTTAATTGGAGGTGGGATATGTATTTAAAGCCTAATGCTGGGTTTTATTTTCAACCATAAGCTAATATGTTGTTGAAAATGGTTTTGACTATCTATAATGTTATTGAGGGCAGCACGTCTCCTCTTCTTCTTTTTTTACAGCTTTTAGGCTAGTTTCAATGAGGCTGTATTTTACGGTATGTTCTGTTGTTTTGCAATAAACCATTTCATGTTCTGCTGCCAAAAAACACTGTACCAGAGATCTAACAGTTTTATGCAGCCGCAGAATTTCAGAATGGCTTTAATTAAAATCAATCCATGTATTATTGCCTTATAAAGTGCAAGTTTCATAAAATGTTTAGTTCTTTTTATATTAAAATTTTATAGGAAAATAAAGGTAATATGGTAACATTAAAGGGGTATTCTGGTAATTTGAATTTATCCTTAATCCTCAGGAAGGGAATTAAATTGTTGGGGACCCTCTCCGATCCAGAGAACAGCGGCTCTGTACCCCGCAGGGACCCCTGGAGGTTGAGCATGTGGGGTATGTGTGTCCCCCTATTTAATAAAATAGGTGTATCCTGTCTACAAACCCAGATCAAAACTGTGCATTCTCCTGTTTTCTTCCTGCGGGCCAATTGCCTGCAGAAAAAAACTGACATCTGGAAACACATAAAATTCAATATGTAGTCCATGAAGAACACGGGCAGCACACAGGCGCAAATCACTGACTGTATGTATGGCTCAGTGTGATATCAGAGGCATATTGTATGGGCACCATATTACAGAATCATAATATGGCTGTATGCATCAGTCCTTAAAGGGGGTTTCTGCGATTTTAATAGTGATGACTTATCCTCAGGATAGGTCATCAATATCAGATTGGTGGTAGTCCGACACCCAGCACCCCTGTAAATCAGCTGGTTAAAGGGAAGGCTGGGCTCTGTGCGAGTGTAGCCTTCCCTTGTTTGTTTACCTGCTCGCCGTTGACAGCGCAGCGGTGTTGTGGAAATTTTTATTAGGATGTGTTTCTAATATATTGTGTATTGTCATCATGTCTCTCAGTGTCAGGGTAAACCATTGGAGTGGATATCTTCCCGTGTATGTCCTATCACAGCTGCTGGGCGCAGAGGTCTCCGTTGGCGAATGGTCCATGTGCTATGCGCTAGGCTGTGGGCCGGGGGAGACTGATGTGTTCAGCAGAGCAGTGTTTTGTTGGCTGATGTATAGACGCCGGCTAGGGCCCCCGCGCAAGACGCAGATTTATTGGTTTGGCATGGATGCATTTGTTAAGAGAACAATATATGAAAGAAACGTGCGTTTGTTGTCTCTAGTGCGTCTGATCAGCCGCTGGAGATAATGACGTTGTCCTGTAAATAAACATGCATGAGGATCATAGTAACTTGATCTGGCATTGATCACTGAGCAAGGCTGGATAAGGTTCGCTCCAGTGGTTATAGGATACATGTGTTTGTTAGCTGGCTATGTTATTCTAAATGATGGTGTCTTGTCTTCCTATGTCATCACTTCCTGTATGTCATCACTTCCTGCATCCTTGTTACATGAAGTAAGTGGTCGGGTGATGGGCCAACCCCTTTTCTATTGTTACTGTGACTAAATAAAAGGTGAGCAGACTGTGGAGGAGGGGGAGTGCTCAGCAAGAATTCAACATGGTAACACCTGTGTCTGACTCTGACTGCGGTTGAGAGATTTGCCTGTCCTTACACAAAATCTGATGAGAGCGGATTTCTACTATTAATATTTCTATTTCAGCGGTGAGCAGGTGTAACTACAAGCTGTCTCATTCATTTCAATGGGACGGCTTGTTCCTATTCAAGTGTATACTACTAGAGATGAGCGAATTAAAAAAAAATTCGATTCGCCATTTTTTTGGGGGAAAAATTTGGTTCGATCCAAATAAATTTGCGTCAAATTACTTTAAAAACGGCTATTTTCTGGCTGCAGAGAGACTTTATAGGGATGTAGAACACTGTGCCTTGCAGTAACACGCATAGGGAGTCTGCTGTGGTAGTGAAATAATACTGTGAGTCAGTATGACATGCGGATGACAGGCGTCGCTCTTAGAATCACTGCACACTTCAATTATTTGGGCAGTCACAGGACCAAAACTGACCAAATAACTCCAGTATGAACTCAGCCTTACAGGTCGATGTTAGCGCCAAGAAGGGCACTCCTTTTACACCGTCGTCAGCTGATTCCACATAGATGTCAACAGATCCTGTACTATTAAATGCTTATACAAGTAGAGCCCCCCTGACAGAGTGAAGAGGGTGTCAGCAGTAAGTTTGTGTTGACGTCACTGGTTAATTTGCCCTTCCTCTGATCCGTCAGAACAATAACCCACAAAAAACGGATCCTGTCTGTGGAGCACACGCCTTCACTCAGTCAGCATTTGGTCAGTAATCCATCAGTATTGCTAATGCCAAAAAAAACAGGAGTAGATCTAAAACAGAGATGACACGTGAATGGAATATTTGCATGTCTTCTGTGTTTTGTACCCACTCCTGCTTTTGGCTACCAAATCATAAGCCAAATTTGATTGGACCATGCAGGCCTTACAGCTGCTACACAGACAGGATCCGTTGTGCGTCTCATTTTTCCTTTCTTATGGCAGATCAGAAGAAAGGTGAAATAAATTATGATGTCAGCCAGGCCGAAAGCCAAAATAGTGTACCAGTCATGAAGTGGGGAGGATGGGAACAGCATGAGAAGTCCACAGAGTGGACCTATGACATAGTGGTGAGGTGGAAACAGCATGAGGAGACCACAGAGTGGCCCAATGACAGGGTCTAGAGGTGGAAGCAGTATGAGGAGGCCACCGAGTGGCACAATTACAGAGTCTGGAGGTGGCAGCAGTATGAGGAGGCCACCGAGTGGCACAATGACACAGTCTGGAGTTGGCAGCATCAGGAAAAGGCCACGGAGTGGCACAATTACAGAGTCTAGAGTTGGCAGCAGTATCAGGAGGCCACCGAGTGGCACAATGACAGAGTCTGGAGGTGGCAGCATCAAGAGAAGGCCACCGAGTGGCAAGGTGACATAGCCTGGAGTTGGTAGCAGTATGAGGAGGCCACTGAGTGGCACAATGAGAGTCTGGAGTTGGCAGCATCAGGAGAAGGCCACTGAGTGGCACAATGACACAGTCTGGAGTTGGCAGCATCAGGAAAAGGCCACGCAGTGGCACAATGACAGAGTCTAGAGTTGGCAGCAGTATCAGGAGGCCACCGAGTGGCACAATGACAGAGTCTGGAGGTGGCAGCATCAGGAGAAGGCCACCGAGTGGCAAGGTGACAAAGCCTGGAGTTGGTAGCAGTATGAGGAGGCCACTGAGTGGCACAATGACAGTCTGGAGTTGGCAGCATCAGGAGAAGGCCACTGAGTGGCACAATGACACAGTCTGAAGTTGGCAGCAGTATGAGGAGGCCTCCGAGTGGCACAATGACAGAGTCTGAAGGTGGCGGCAGCAGCATCAGGAGAAGGCCACCGAGTGGCACAATGACAGAGTCTGGAGTTGGCAGCAGTATGAGGAGGCCATTGAGTGGCAAAATGACATAGTCTGGAGGTAGCGGCCGCAGCATCAGGATGATACCACAGAGTGGCAAGGTGATATAATGTGGAGATGGAAGCAGCAGCATCAGGAGGATACCAAAGAGTGGCAAGGTGACATAGTGTGGATAGGACAGCAGCAGCATCAGGATACCACAGAGTGGCAAGGTGACATAGTGTGGAGATGGCGGCAGCAGCAGCAGCATCAGTATACCGCAGAGTGGCAAGGTGACATAGTGTGGAGATGGCAGCAGGATACCACAGAGTGTGAAGGTGACATAGTGTGGAGATGGCAGCAGCAGCATCAGGAGAAGGCCACCAAGTGGCACAATGACAGAATCTGGAGTTGGCAGCATCAGGAGAAGGCCACCAAGTGGCATAATGACAGAGTCTGGAGTTGGCAGCAGTATGAGGAGGCCACCGAGTGGCACAATGACAGAGTCTGGAGTTGGCAGCAGTATGAGCAGGCCATCGAGTGGCACAATGACAGAGTCTGGAGGTAGTGGCAGCAGCAGCATCAGGAGGATACCACAGAGTGGCAAGGTGATATAATGTGGAGATGGCAGCAGCATCAGGAGGATACCACAGAGTGGCAAGGTGACATAGTGTGGATATGACTGAAGCAGCAGCATCAGTATACCACAGAGTGGCAAGGTGACATAGCGTGGAGATGGCAGCAGCAGGATACCATAGAGTGTAAAGGTGACATAGTGTGGAGATGGCGGCAGCAGCAGCATCAGGAGACCACAAAGTGACCCGGTGACAGTGTGGAGCGGTGGGTGACAATACCAGTACCTGCTGATGAAGGTGGGTGAAAGAAGGAGCACTGTTATGGACTATTGATACAAAATGGATACTTGCTTGTTGAGGACTATGTTTAGCTAAGATGGCAGCCAGGCATTCAGCCAACACCTATAAACTAGAATCTTACTTTGTGTTTTATCATGTGTTTCTTTGTGGTTTCCGTTCAGCTCAAGCAAACAGTTACAAAGAAAGAAGAAGTAACGGTTTCACCCACTAGCAAGGGGGGAGGGGGGAGGAATTTCTTCTGGCCGTCAAGGTTACAGAAAAGTATAGAGTTCATAGCCAATAGAAAAGATATACTTTATCTTTTCACCCCCCCTCCCACTTCTCCCTGTCATAAAACCTATGAATTGTCTGCTGTTTTCAGAAATAAACCAGAGATACTGTTTAACTCCGAAGCTGTGGGTTGTCTCAGTTTGATCTCTCCGTGCACGTACATTAATTAATTTGGAGCAGTACATCAATCGAACTGGCAGCTTGGCCAGAACCAGAACAATTTTGGCGCCCAACGTGGGGCTCGAGGATTGGACCCTCTGTTCCCGTACCCCAGAGACCAGACGAGGAGAGGCGCACTAACGGACACCGGGATCGTAACCCGTGATATGAGGTAAGAAAATTGAGTCATCTTGCCCATAAAGTGTCCCCTGGTGTAGCCTCTTGGTGTTCGTCTGAGGGAGGGGTGCGGAAGCAGTCTGGGACGTCCTCGAGGGCATAAAAGTAAGAACCCCATATGTTTTTCTTAAAGTCTTGATGTACTGTGTTGTGCCTATAAGTTGTGAAGACCCTGTTGACAAGTATCACTGACTGAGACACGGAGTTCTCCTGTGTGCCTGTATCGGAGTTCAGCCCGGTGTCTGACTCGAATCTCCATAAAGGGGACGATCACAGATGGGTGGAGAGCGGTTCGCGGTAGCCCAGAGTGTGCTGACCGGGACTCAAAGGTCTTCACATCCAGTGATTACTCTATACAGAGGTCTTTAGGCGGCTCCAGTAGGTACGAGAGATAATGGGAAATGAGGAAAGTGTCCCGAAGGGCTACTGTTCACCTGAACAGTACGTGGCGGACAGGAGAGGCAAACGTTTCATAAAAGGATTAACTAAGTTGGAGAAGAGTTATAGTGTCTGTAAAGGAGGCATCCTATGTAGTGCCACCTGGCAAGTGTTGTTAAACGAGAAGAGGGGGAAGTTAGAAGATGATAAATTGACAGACATGGTCCGTGTGTGGTTGGACTGTAGTAAAGAATTTGAACAGACCAGGGGGGAACTAAATTTTGATGAGAAAAGACAGAGATATTTCTGTAAGCCTGGTGTTACATTGATACATGACTTGCCACCACCCTATAATGGCGCCGGGAAGAAAGCAGGTGGGTGGACCTGCAAAACATGTGGTCAACAGAATCCCTCCTCCCGTTATACGTGCCTTCCCTGTGGGGTTCCCCACCCACAAAAGCACACCTTGGTAACTACTCCCCGGCACGTCCCATCACTTCCCGTGTTAGCTACAGCGCCATCTTGTCCCCAAGCAACGCCCATGAACGGACCTTTAATATCATTCGGTCCGGACCCCCCCGTCACTCCTATGTCACCCTTGCCCCTTCCTACTACCTTGTACCCCATGGTTAACCCGGACGGTACATTCATGCTACCCCACTCACCTGCCACCCTTACTCCTATAATGGTAGGGGGGCAACCTGATGAAGCAGAACAGGGGGATGCAGGCGGTGCTGCAGAATCCACTATGGGCATACAAAATGCATCGGGTAATATGCAGACTCCTTCGCGGGGTACCCCGACGGACTACGGTGATCCGCCAACTTTATCCCTGGCACCACAGTGGACTGTGCCCATGGTCGTGCGCCCATCACGACGTTCACAAGATCAAATACTGCAGGGTCAGATTACAGAGTTACAAAAGAACTTACAGAAAATTGAGCAGGGAAACCTTGAGACACTGAAAGAAGCCCTAGCACTTAACCGGCCACAGGGACCACCAAAATATGTGTCTTTCACCCCACAACAGTTATTCACCATAGTGAATTTACTGCCTGACCCTGAGACCCATCCCATGCCCTTTTTCAGGAAACTGTCCCAAGTGCATCAAACCTATGGGTGCACATGGTCGGACCTGCAAAGTATAGTGGAAAACAAGACAGGTGAATACTCCACACTGATAATGGATCAAATCCACATCCCTGAACTTAAAGGTGCTAACTTTGACCCCCGGGATCATGAGTCTGGAGAATTCTTTATAGAACAACTACAGAAATGGGCGAAAGCAAGATTAGCAGACCAATCCACGACAATACAGGATATGACACAGGAAAAAGTTGAAACTGTCGAGAAATTTGCTCAGAGGATTAAACAAAATTACAAAGACATGGGTTTTAGTCAGAATGAGCCTGTTCATCTCAGACTCTTGGCCCGCTCGTTTGTCGATGGTCTACGACCAGAGATAAACAAAGCCCTTGTGACCTGTCGCCCCGAGTGGAAATCCTTGACACTAGATATGTTGGAGCAGATTGCAAAGGGTCTAGAGAGTAACACAAAGAAAACCCGTGCTGCTGTGATAGCCGTAATGTCAGGAGAAGATGGTGGAGAACACCCACCCCCTTATGTCTGTTATGGGTGCGGCAAGCCCGGACACATAAAACAACACTGCCGTAGCAAACATCTGTGGCCAACCAATCAACGGCGACAGGGGGGCACTCAGCCCCCTTCATCGCAATAGGACGCTGGCAAACCAGTGCAGGGAGGGGACATTCCATATATGACAGTCTCTACCCCTTCTACCGGTCCCACCCCTCGAGTGACTCTCGAGGTTGCAGGGAAGGAACTTTCATTTCTTGTGGACACTGGTGCAGCCCGCAGTGTATTATGTGAGACTGCCGTACCTCATTCTTGGCTCACTGACATTCAATTACCTTGTTCTGGACTAGAGGGGGTTGTGCAACATAACTCCGTGACCAAGCCACTCACAGTCACTTCCCCTAGATTCTCCCGGACTAAAACCCCCCAACTCCACCTCCCTGCAGGAGTCATGTCGCAGTTTGTTGTCAGCCAAACATGCCCCTTCAATCTGTTAGGCTCTGATTTTCTTCAGAAAATCCAGGCTAACATACAGTTCAAAGAGGATGGAACAGTCACCCTCGGTACAGCCCTACACCCGGAAGATACTTGACTCCTTATGGCATTAACCACACTTCAGGACGCTGACTCATATGAACAAGGGGATTCGCTGCAAACCATTTTGCACCTCATCCCCGATACTCTCTGGACCAAAGGACCCCAGGATATCGGACGCCTCAATGTCCCACCGGTCACTGTGACCCTGAAGGATCCCAAGGTTCTGCCATACAAAGCGCAATATCCGCTTTCTATCTCACAACAGGATGCTATTACCCTCCAGGTGCAGGCCCTCCTGCAGAATGGGACAATCAAGATCACTACTTCTCCCTGTAACTCACCCCTTTACCCAGTACGGAAGAAAAGGGAGAAAGGACAGCCTCCAACGTACCGCATGGTGCAGGACCTCCGAGCTGTCAATGAGGCTACTGTTCTTGAGACACCTATTGTCCCCAATCCACACACACTCCTTGCTGGCATTCCACCCACTGCCACTACTTTCACTGTCATTGATCTGGCCAATGCATTCTTTTCTGTTCCCTTACATGAGAAATGTCAGTTTCTTTTTGCTTTCACACATGCAGGCAAACAGTACACCTGGACTGTTATGCCTCAAGGGGCTCAAAACAGCCCTTCCTGCTTCAGCAAGGCTATGTCCTCTGTTCTGCAACCCTGGCAAGCAGATCACCCGGATGTGGAACTCCTCCAGTATGTGGATGACCTTCTCCTCTGTGCGGTCTCTCCCCAAATCTGCATGACAAAATCTGTCTCACTTCTCCAGTTTTTAGCCTCTGCTGGATGTCGAGTCTCACAAGCCAAACTACAACTGTGTCTCCCCAAAGTTGTCTTCCTAGGTCATTGCATCTCTCAAGGTCACAAGCACCTAACTGAGGCGAGGAAGAAGGCTATCTCTGACATCCAACTCCCGGACACTCCTCATCAGCTGCAAACCTTTCTGGGACTCATCTCCTACTGCAGGCCTTGGATATCTGATGCTTCTGTCCTCATGCAGCCCTTATATGACTGTATACCTCGCAATGCTGCTACTCCTTTCCAGATGACAATGGAGGCCGGAGAAGCTTTTCAGTCATTGAAGGCCGCCATTGCATCTGCCCCTGCTCTTGGCATCCCCAACTACAACCTTCCTTTCCGGCTGTATGTCATGGAACGCCAAGGTCACGCCACTGGAGTCCTCACTCAAACTCATGGTGGCCGCAATCGGCCCTTGGGTTACTATTCTAAGCATCTTGATCCGGTAGCCAGAGCGGCCCCTTCCTGTGTCAGAGCTATCCATGCTGCCAGCTCTCTTCTAAACATCACATCTGACGTTGTGCTGGGTCATCCCCTCACTATTCTGGCTCCCCATGACATTTCTGCCATCCTCCAGCAGACTCAACCTAAACACCTCACTGCACAGCGCCACCTCCGGCTTCAGTGTAGTTTGCTTCTGCCAGATAATGTCACCATTCAGAGGTGCCACATCCTCAATCCTGCTGCACTCCTTCCTCTTCCAAGGGGGAAGTATAATGGAGATTCTGAAGATTTTATTGATCTACATGCTGAAGAGGATCTTCAGGAAGAAGAACTATGGGCCTCAACCGACTCTCTTTACAAGGAACAAGAACATGATTGCATCACAATGATGGAAGCTGAAGTAGGGACACCACCATCAGTCCAAGACACTCCTCTGACAAACCCTCATTGGATTCTCTTTGTGGACGGCTCAAGGTACGCCGATGACAAGGGGAAGTTCCATACAGGCATGGCAGTCACAAGTGAGCATGAAGTGCTGTGTGCAAGACAATTGCGCCAGACCAGTCAGCACAAGAAGCTGAACTCATTGCCCTCACTGAAGCCTGCCTCATGGCAAAAGACTCTACCGCCAATATCTACACAGATTCTAGATATGCCTTTGGAGTGGTTCATGACTTTGGAATAAGATGGAAGGCCTGGGATTACATCACAGCTGCAGGAACCCCGATTAAGAATGCTGCAGCAGTAGCAGCCCTGATGGCAGCAGTACTCCTGCCCAACCAAGTGGCAGTGATCAAAGTAAAGGCCCATACTCGAGCTGACACCCCTGAGGCCAGAGGAAACGCCCTAGCTGACCAAGCGGCCAAGGAAGCAGCAGTGAAAGAGGAAAGAGTCCAGTCAGACCAGATTATGGTAACACAGGAAGACCTGGAACAAGAAGAAATCACATGGGACCTACTGAAACAAATGCAGAAACAGGCCACTCCCAGGGAAATGGAAATCTGGCTGAAAGAATCAGCCCTCGAAGAAGAATCGGGACTCTGGACACAAGGAAAGAGAGTCTGCCTACCTAGAGAGCTCTTTATCCCCTAATAGCCTCAGTGGCCCATGGGCCCACCCACCAATCCAAAACCATCATGAAAGAACTAATTGACAAAATATGGGTGGCCCCAGGGATAACCCCTGTCCTGGTGAGACATACTCAAGCGTGTCTCATCTGTGCAGAGTGTAACCCCGGCAGAACCGAGCCCACTCCCAGAAAATGTCTCCCGAAAGCCTTATATCCCTTTCAGAGGATACAAATCGATCATATCCAGATGCCAATGTGCCAAGGGTTTTAATATGTGCTAGTAGTGATAGACTTGTTCTCTGGGTGGCCAGAAGCCTACCCCGTCCGAAACCAGACAGCAACCACTACTGCAAAAAAACTGATGCAGGAGCTTGTCTGTAGGTTCGGAGTACCTGAGGTCATTGAGAGTGATCAGGGCCCAGCATTCACTGCTAGTCTAACCCAAGAGGTCTGGAAGATGGTAGGGTCACACCTGGCGTATCATACCCCATACAGGCCCCAAAGCAGCGGCAAAGTCGAAAGATTGAACGGGGTGTTAAAATCTAAAATGCTGAAGATGACCAGGGAGACAGGGCTTAATTGGGTTCAGTGTTTGCCTATAACCCTCTTTTCAGTTAGGCATACACCAAGGCCCCCACACAAACTAACCCCATATGAGATCTTATTTGGAACAGGGCCAAGAATGGGACAGTATTTCCCACAACAGTTACAAATGCATTATGAATCTGTTGCAAAATATGTGATAGCCTTGAGCAAGCAATTGTCTAATATACATGCACAAGTTTTCTCTTCCATTCCAGATCCTAACTCCCTGGAGGGAAGCCACACTCTCAAACCTGGAGAGTGGGTGGTGGTCAAGAAACACGTCAGAAGCACCCTCGAACCACGATACGAGGGACCTTACCAGGTGTTGCTGACCACCCCAACCTCTGTGAAACTCAAAGGGAGACCCACCTGGATCCACGCTTCACATTGTAAAAGAGTGAAGGCTGTCCCACCGTCCCAGGAACCATAAGCCATGAGGATTCACATACTGATCATGACTTTGACAGTGGGCATATCTGCAGTATTCACGCCACTGGGTGATGAATGGGACAATTCACTGATACGGCACCATCAAATTTTAGTCCAGGGGTTGAAGGAGACTAACTCTGAGAGATTGTTGGATCTGTACCCACAGTCCCGTGAGTTCAACCAGTATGCCTTATTTTGCAATACCCCTGGACCTTTCTGAACTGATTGACCTGTCTAATTCTACCATCTTTCTCACTAGTATACACCAAGTTAAATCCAGTACAAACAAGGACAGGGAAGTAGCCTTACCTGTTGCAGGGTGGGCAGATGCCCCATGGCTCATGATAAACAGATCAGGACCCTCGGTAGATTATAGCTCTACTCCTTGGCAAGAGGGACACTGGGCTAATGTCACATGTTTTCCTAGCTGGACACACTGTTATTGTCTCCAAGTACAAACCAAAGGTATGACATTTAGTCCACACATACACTCAGGTTGCAATGATTCAAAAACAGACAGCCACGTGCAGTGTATTGGTGTAGATGCTGAGAACGGAAAGGATCTGCCCTGTAACAACCGTACTGTACAGGATCTCCGGACAGGTATATTAGCTAACGACACCGAAAGTCAGTCAAAAGGATATGAGTTGGCGAAAGGGACACAATTAGCCAAACTAATTACCCGATTATTCAATGGCACAGCAGTAGCAGTTCCAGACGACATATACTTAGTTTGTGGACACAAAGCATACAAATGGTTATCCGAGAATGTCACAGGACTGTGCACCATCGCCAGGCTTACTCCTGCTACCTTTATAGTACCACACTCTGAAATTGACATAAATGCAGTACCTAAACACACCTTGTACCGTAGGGCCAAAGATAACACACCCAGACCAAATGGCAAGCCACATGTAGTACAGATGAGCATTACCAACAAAATTGTTAGTTCCATCTTCATATATCCCATGATAATGCAGATGTGGGAACATCTGGTAGTAGCAACAGACTACCTGGATGACCAAATATGGGAAGTGATGAGACTTATGAATACCTCAAACATTGTGCAAAACCAGTTAATCATTGTCACCAACCAACACACATTAGTTCTAGATTATGTTACAGCTAAAGATGGAGGTATGTGCCAGATTGTGGGACCCTCTTGTTGCCATTACATAGACCCGCAGGGTAATTTGCAAGTTAAGGTGGATATAGAGAAGATGGCGGATTTAAGAGATAAATGGCTGGATGCACATAAAGCTGATAAAGATACATGGTGGTCTGATACCTTCTCTTCACTTAACCCCAATAACTGGTTCAAAGGTATTGGGGGTTGGCTCATGGGAATTGTCCAAGTAATATTGCAGGTAGCCCTAATAATATTGGTGATATATGTAGTGATTAAGCTCGTTCTTATTTGTGTGACACGCTTTTCAAAAAGAATGAAGAAAACTGATGAACGACCTATTATGCTCCTCTACGATGAGGAAGGACAGAAGGAAACATCGTTCAACACAGCTCCCCCTCCTCACAATGATGCCTGGCTGAGATAGGGTGAGATGAATCCCAGGGTATTACCACAAGTCCGAGCAACCGGGAGCCTACCTATAAGGGGTAGGTTGTCGCCACTGCGGGTGAAGAGGATACGAATGGTATGCCCAGGGGATTCGCTAGGCGAAGGGAAAGTCTACAATCAAGTTTCCAAGGGGGGACTGTTATGGACTATTGATACAAAATGGATACTTGCTTGTTGAGGACTATGTTTAGCTAAGATGGCGGCCAGGCATTCAGCCAACACCTATAAACTAGAATCTTACTTTGTGTTTTATCATGTGTTTCTTTGTGGTTTCCGTTCAGCTCAAGCAAGCAGTTACAAAGAAAGAAGAAGTAACGGTTTCACCCACTAGCAAGGGAGGAGGGGGGAGGAATTTCTTCTGGCCGTCAAGGTTACAGAAAAGTATAGAGTTCATAGCCAATAGAAAAGATATACTTTATCTTTTCACCCCCCCCTCCCACTTCTCCCTGTTGTAAAACCTATGAATTGTCTGCTGTTTTCAGAAATAAACCAGAGATACTGTTTAACTCCGAAGCTGTGGGTTGTCTCAGTTTGATCTCTCCGTGCACGTACATTAATTAATTTGGAGCAGTACATCAACCGAACTGGCAGCTTGGCCAGAACCAGAACAGCACTTGGCATCAGATGTGTGGCATCAGGACGGTGGCAGCATCAGAGTAGTAGCTAAGGCAGGTAGCCAGAAGAAACCGGTCTCTTTTTTCAAGGTTTGGGTGAGGCGGCATGGATGATCTAATCAGATGCATCAGGCATTGGTGGGTGGAAATCCTGGCTGATTCATGCCTAATTCATCTTGACAAAGGTCAGTTTCTCCACATTTTGGGTGGACAGGCAAGTTCTCCTTGGGGTAACTATGGCCCCCGCCACACTAAACACCCGCTCTGATGACACACTACTGGCCGGGCAGGACAGCTTTTCCTGGGCAAACTCTGCTAGTTGCGGCCACAAATCCAGTTTGGCTGCCCAGTAGTCCAGCGTATCTTTAATGTGGGTTGGCAGGGTGCTGTCCAAGTATGCCACCACCTGCTGGTTCCGGTCCTGCTCCAGGTCTACCTGCTGCTGCTGGTGAGTAGTTTCCTCACTATGCGGGTGAAGAAAGCGACTCATCAGCGTCTGTAGACTCAGGCTGCTGCTGATGGGCCTGGTACTGCTCCTGCCACCCCACCCCTCCCCAGCAGCCATGGCAGTGGATCGTGAGCGCACAGGGCCCCCTTGGTCAGACCTGCGAGAGGATGGGCGATGGCACAGATAGGCAGCAGCCAACTGACTACATAGGATGTCTCTGTAATGTCACAGGTAACCACCCTTAAAACTTAACTTTTAATATCTATCTAAAATAGCTACAAACCCTCCAACACAAACTACATAACAGTAAAATAAGAAAACAAGATGGAAGATATCATTATGTTGATACTTAGCTTTGGGGCTAGGAATGGCAGAGATTGGGCCTTATAGCTACGGGCTCTCTCCCTATAGCTGACCCTCTCGCTATTTGTGCCCTGCCTACAAATGGAATAGCCGCCCCGATAGGGGCGATCCTGTATCAAGAACCTCCTGAATGCCCTTGGATGGCCCTGAGTCGGGATGTCCCTGGTAGCTATTGTATGCTAACCTATTAGCTAATCGTTATTGTAATAGCTAACGACTAAAGGTACAAAAAAACAAAAAACAAATATAGCATAAAAAGTTATGAAAGTTTAGAGACAGATCATGAAATGATTAGTCTATCTCCTGCTAATACTTGTAGATACATACTATTAGTTGTCAGATAGCACATAATAATCCCATATTCTAGTTTAACAGAATGTTTGACATCACCTAGAGTTGGTGGTATCAATATCCCTTACTGTACTCTGGTTCATCATTGTATTCAGAAAGAGGGGTATAAATAGTGCCTTAGTATCTAAATGATATTTAAATTGGTAGTTATGACATTGATAAATATTTGTCTACTTGCGTATCACGGATGAGGGCATTATACCCGATATCTCCATGTAGTAGCAGCCACCTGGTTATGGTTGGCTTTATGAGTTGTAACATGCAGAAAGATGTGTATGTTTTGCCGTGTGTAGTACTGACTAATTGCAGGGGTCCAGTAATCAGAAGGACATAATAGTACTTTAGTGGTGTCTCCGCCGACCTTTTAAATGGTAAATCTACGGGGCCCAGTCCATATATGATAACTCTGAACCAGTGACACTGGCGTCTTTAAAGCAGTGTTTTCTGTCAGCGTGTGGCGTCCGATGGCCTCCCGGCATCTGCAACATTACAGAGCCAAGTATGCCACCACCTGCTGGTTCCGGTCCTGCTCTAGGTCTACCTGCTGCTGCTGATGAGTAGTTTCCTCAATATGCGGGTGAAGAAAGCTACTCATCAGCGACTGTAGACTCAGTCTGCTGCTGATGGAGCTGGTACTGCTCCTGCCACCCCACCCCTCCCCAGCAGCCATGGCAGTGAAACGTGAGCGCACAGGGTCCCCCTGGTCAGACCTGCGAGCGGATGGACGATGGCTCAGATAGGCAGCGGCCAACTGACTACATAGGATGTCTCTGCAGTAGATCATTCTGGACCGGTAGCGAGGGTCCAACAAGGTGGAGAGCCAGAAGTCATCCCTCTGCCGAATGGTGACAATTCGGCTGTCACTATGCAAGCAAGTGAGCATGCATCGGGCCATTTATGCAAGTGACTCGGAGGGATTCCCTGCCTCCATCTTCACTGCATACTGCCACGGTGTGTCTGGGTCCTCTGTCTCGTCTTCCTCATCGCCCTATTGCTCCTCTGGCTGTTCCTACTTCTCCTCTCCTGTCACCTGTGTAGAAAAACCACCCATTTTGCTACACATTGCCTGTACTCCAATGTCACAATGTTACACAGGGTAGTACTCCTATCCGCTTGCATCATCAAGAAATAGTTGATGGCCTTTCTCTGTTCGTATAGTCGGTCCAACATATAGAGAGTGGAATTCCAACGGGATGTCTTGCAGATGGGTGGAAGACTTCAGGAACCGATTGACAACCAGATTGAACACATGTGCCATGCAGGGCGCATGTCTCAGCCCTCCTTGACGCAGTGCCGTCACAATGTTTTTCCCGTTGTCAGTCGCCATGGTTCCAATTTTCAGTTGTTGGGGAGAAAGCCAGGATTCGATTTCTTGCTGAAGGACACGGAGCAGTTCCTCCCCTGGCCCTAAGAAAATATATATTTGGTTTTAAATAAGCAAATGTTTTTGGACATTAGTAATGTCATCCTTTAAAAAAGGACCACTTAAAAACAATTGGTCAGCAAAATAATTTTCTCAAGAGCTTTTATAATTTATCTCCCATATAATTGCAATATTCTATGTAAACTAAATTGCTCTTATATGATTTAGGTGAGGAAAATTTCTTCACTGGTATGTGTTAAGGGCATGTTTCACAAGGGCAACACATAAAACACATAAAATAAAAGAAAGTGCCCATACATTTCCCTGCCTCCTCACCATTCTGTCCATTAGTCATAGTACACATAGGGACAGGGACTGTAGTTGTAAGACAGCTCCTGTAACTCATTATAAACTGCCATAGCAAAAAAGTTCAACAATTGTATTTAAGTTTCGGTTGTCACGATACCAAAAATTTGATTCGATTTCAATACCATAAAAAAGTATTGCAATACTTGATACCATTTGAAACCACGCGAAAAAAATAAAACACCAAAAAAGCTGTGTGCAATCCATATTTTATGGAAGGTTTGGCCCATAATTGTACAGTCCTATCCTATCCGAGGTGACTAAAAACTAACAAATCATGCGTTTTTTATTTTCTGTTATGGCGTTCACCACATAGGAAATATTTTTTAATAGTTCGCACTTTTTCGGACGCGGAGATACCTAATATATATACTAATATATAATGGTCGTTAACAAGAAATGCATCTTTGGACTACCTTCTCAAAAATAGATAGTAGTGGGGGGCGGAGTTTTGTAGCTGAGTCGCATGCACACTGCTCTCTAAGCTCCGCTGCTGGCCTAACTGGGCCATTATTAGCTGTTCAACCACCTGAACATGGGCAAAACCTCTAGATAGGTCCAGGGACCTACAGAGAGCCCCCAAATTGAGCTTCACTCAAGGGGAAATAGAGCGATTTATGAGAAAGCCTCCAGCAGCTACGGCGCATGAAACCTGCAAGATGGCGCCGACCAAGCGGAGAAGCGCGCATGTGACTAAAGGACTCGGAAGCTGACGGAGGGAGTGAAGTGGAAGATCCCTCAGTGGCAGGTGATAACCAGAAGATATATAAATCCTTTCTCAAAGACCTGCTGTCCCAGTCGCTTGAACCTCTGGTACGTGAACTTAAAGATATTAAGCAGGATCTAAGGCATATGCATTCCAGGTTAAAGATCTTGGAAGCGCATCAAGCGTCCATTATAGACTTTAATAATGAAGTAGCCCACAACCTAGACAACTGCCAGGCCCATGTGAACCACTTATATTCCCTGATAGAAGATCGGGAAAATCGTAGTCGCAGGAACATTTTACAATTAAAAGGTATTGAATAAGAAAAAAGCACCGCGGCACTCACCACTGGTCACAAATTGCTGTTGCAGTTTATTACATAGTTACATAGTAATAGTGGACGCGGACGGAACACAGGTGCACGGATACGGAACGAGAGAGCACCACCGTGAAGGTTCTGGATGCCAGTGTGAATAGCTTCTTAGTGATCGTATAGACACATGCGGCAGTGCCGGCTGTGTTTTTTCTTGCTCCCTGCAGCATTTACACTTAAAAGGCCTGCCTGAGTCCCTGACCCCAGACATGTTGATCCCCGCCCTAACCTCCATCTTTAGCAACCTGCCGAGCAACCTGGAGATGGACCGAGCCCATAGAGAGCTTTGCCCTCTTCCGAAACAGGACCTGTCCGCCATGACACTCCGCAAAAGAAACCATCTGAGACCGTTGCTGGACATTCTCAGGAGCAGAAAAATCACATATCGGTGGCTGTACCCCTTTGGCTTGTTGATAAATTCACCTGGTCGTAAGCTGGTAGTCTGTGCCGTTGTCGACCTGCAGAGAGTATGTGAAGCCCTGGAGATAGAAGCTTTGGACATTACCGATTGGAACTTTGCACAAAACATAGCCTCTCTAACTGCACTCCCAGTGAATACTCCCTGGATGCTGGTTACATCTGCCAAACAACAGCGCCTGAAAACCACAGCCCGTAAGATGAGACCGAGGAGACTACAACCAGCGCAAGAGGATCCTCAAAATGACGCCTGAAACCTACACCTGCCTTCTCGCATCGAACTGCCCATGTCGTGGTCTTACTACCCTCCCATTACTTGCTGGCCCGGTGCAGTGGCTATAGGCCGTGTGGACAGACTGACTGGGTCTGTCCACTGGGTCTACAGCATTGTTATTTTCCTATTCTAATGGTTCATTCTTATTTATACCATCTAAGAGTTTTCTCTTACTGAGAAACATGTTCATAGAATTGTTCTATTGTTTTCTCTCCCTGTCTACCCTGTCTGTCACTTCCCCCAAATTTCCCTTCCCCTGTCAGTTTCATTTGGAAAGTATCTTAAACTACAAAGAACAGGCGGTCCCCCACCAGGGACCACCTCTATATTGGGGTGGTCCCTGGTGGGGAACCACCCCAATATAGAGGTGGTCCCTGGTGGGGGATAACCTCTATATTGGCGTACGTTTATCCATTGCTACAAAGCCTTCATTACCCATCTAGATATCCTAACATATCTTCTCTCTCCTCTCTTGTTGATTTACCTAAGGCTACCACTAAAGTTTGCACGCATCGGCAAAGAGGAGCCAAATCTGCAAATTCCTGAATAAGCAAAAGGTAGGAAACGCTTTGCTGTAGGAAACGCATATTAGACATAAACATGTCCCTAGCCTCTCTCACCTGAATTATAATCAGTGGTTTCACAGTACATTCCCCCAGTCAGCTTCCAAGGGGGTTAGTATAGCCATCCACAAGACGCTCCCCTTTGCCTTGCGTTCATCCCAAATTGATCCTGATGGGAGATATATTTTTCTCAAGTTGGTGATGGGTTCCCAAATATATAACCTTGGGAAACATATATGCCCCAAATGTCCTCCAGATTGAATGGTTGTGCATAACGTTACTGCAATTCAGGGATTTTGCAGAGGGGTGTACTATTCCAGGAGGTGATTTAAATGTGGCGGTAAACTCGATCCTGGATTCCTCCAGCTTCTCTACATCCATCTCTAGGGTGGCTCTGGATAAGCTGCGGGTGTCCTTGGCAGACTCCGCATTGGTAGATGTCTGGCGACTAATGCACCCAGGAGATAGAGCCTATTCTTTATTTTCCCATCTTCATCTGTCCTATCGTCGGCTAGATTATCTATTTGTCCCACCCCAACAACTGCACCTATGCCAAAATCTGAGATTGGTAACATCATCCTATCCGACCTTGCTCCAGTTTTTCTGACCTACCACTTACAAGGCCTCCCTAAGGCAGCTTATAGGTGGAGAATAAACTGTATTCTCCTGAGTGCGGAAAAACTAAACCCTCAAACTGATGTTAAAATTTAGAAATTAGCCAACATGTCATCCTATGGAGGACATGTCTGAGCCTGAGCACTGCGCCAAGGTTTCTCAAGTAACTTGGGTCCTAACACTCACCTACCTGTGCCATATGGGCAATACCAGGAGCCAGTGGGTGAATTACAGTGTTTGCAAATAGAAAGAGCCCTACAGGACTATTTTAAAATTAATGACTCTCCAGAAATATCCAGAGGCCTACTTTGGGAGGCCCACAAACCAGTGGTTAGAGGTCACTTCATAGTATTAGGAGCCCACATTAACAAAATCATACAACGGACCATATTGGAATTGCAAGAGAAAATTACAACCCTTGAAAAGTCCCATAAACATCAGATGTCACCTGACGTGCTTGAGCAACTAACCCAAGCATGCACAGAACTTAAAAAACTCCTTAATGTTGAAACTGCCAAACTTTTTCTCACCGCCCAGTTCAAATATTATGCGCATGGGAACAAGGCCTCTAAGCTTCTGATGGCGCAAATCAAGAAGAGGAAGGCTAACTCCTATATCTCCGCAATTAAAACCCCTACCGCACAACTACTACATACAACTGAACATAAATTATTATAGTGACTTATACAACCTCAGGGCTCAGGCCACGCAGGCAGACTTGGATTCCCGCAGAGAAGTCATTGACGCCTGGCTTTCCTCCCTCTCACTGCCCACTATTGCAGTCAGATAAACAAGCTACACTCTTAACAAGGCCTTTCACTATGGCTGAGCTGGAGGTAGTCCCTAAGGAATCATTAGTGAACAAATCACCAGGTCCTGATGAACTGCCGATTCCTAGCCAGCAATTCACGGCGCACACAGCAAAACCCGTGTCACTGCCACAACATGCCAAAACAGCAACATGTTGCCACCGGCAACAGCAAGCGTGGCAACAGTGTCACGGCCTATGATGTACGCCGTGACACTGTTGCCACGCTTGCTGTTGCCGATGGCAACATGTTGCTGTTTTGGCATGTTGTGGCAGTGTCATGGGTTTTGCTGTGTGCACCGTGAATTGCTGGCCACGCATGCTGTTGTCTGCGGCAACCTGTTGCCTTTTGCCTGTGTGTGCAATACCCCTTTAAATAGTGTCTCCCTGCTGTGTGGTGTGTGTGGGGTTAATACACTGACCAGACACAGAACAACAACTAGAAGAACAACCACCCCAGAACATATACCCACAGCAAACATAACCACAGGTAAGGTAGGGAAAATGGAGCAGACATAAGGAAGACATCGCTGATAAACTTGATGTCAAACTTGGATGGCCCTCAGATCTCATCCAAGTACAGATCAAGCATCTCACATGCAAGGCAGACAAACCAAACTGATCTCAGTCTCCAAGCCAGAATATATAAGGAGGCCTAAGACCACACCCAACTCACCACTTTGCTCCAGCCAGAGTATTAACTCCTTGCTGACCAAACAGCAGGGAGGCACATCTTAAAGGGGAAGTGCAAACCACAAACTAAACGTTGCCCCTGGCAACCAGTCTGCACAGCAACCGCGTCACGGTCAAACACCAATATGACTGTGACATAGGGTTTATCCCGGGTAGAGAGTGTAAGATGAACACATCTCCCCTACTTCACTTACTCCAATATGCAAAAAAATCATCTACGCCCCTGGTTCTACTTAGTACTGATGTGGAAAAAGCCTTTGACCGGGTGGACTGGCTATTTATGTCAAGAGCCCTTCTCCGCTTTGGGATTCCATTATGCTTTATCACAGCAATTATAGCCATGTATGATTCCCCCTCAGCCCTGGTCTGGGTCCACGGTACACTTTCCCCCCCATTTGGCATCAGTAATGGAACTAGACAAGGATGCCCTTTGTCCCCTCTCCTATTCGTTCTCATACTGGAGACAGCCCTACAAGCTATACGACAAGATAAGAGAATAAAGGGGCTCACCTTGGGAAATACAAATCACCAATTAGCGGCATTTACAGATGATGTTCTCATACTCCTTAAAAACCTGTCAGACGCATTCCCTGCAGTAACGTCTATATTAGACCATTTCGTTTTTTGGTCTAACTTCAAAATAAACTTTAGTAAGTCCCAAGTATTAAATGTCTCCCTGCCCAACCCAACAGCCATTATGCTCCAGCACTCAACCCCCTTTATATGGACATCGCAGTCGATAAAATTCCTAGGTGTCAATATAAGCACTGAAGTATCTGCTTTATACAAGGCAAATTATCAAGATCTCCCTAAACAGATTGAGAAAAGCCTAAACTCATGGGACATTCCATATGTCTCCTGGTTTGGACGAAGAGCCCTGCTGAAAACCGTTGCCCTCCCCAAAATACTGTACACTATGTACTGTACACCTTTTTATGGAAAAAAACTCAGACCCAGACTCGCTCCCTCCCCTCTCCCCCCCCCCCCCCCCTCCACTTACCCTTTTTTACCTTCATCTTTCTCGTTATGGCTAACTCACTCTTACAATTTAGGTGATCTTAAACCTAACTGTACATGACTTTTATTTGGTTCTATTGGAGAGGACTGCCCCCTCCAAATAGAATTTACCTTTGATAGGTCATGTTGACCAACTGTTGTATCTGTAACTATATTTATGCTTTCCAGAATAAAAATATGTTATAAAAAAAAATAGATAGTAGTCAATTGTCATTTTTATAATGGCCTAGGAAAAGCTATATTTTTATTGTTGTTTATTAAATTTCACAATCGGTAATTTAATAAAAGTTTTTATAGTACTATATATAATAATCATCCTTCCCTTTCCTACCCCAGAACCCCCAGTTTTCCCCATTAGAATATTTTAATGGATGTTGATTCATTAATGACTAATCATCAGCTTTTCACCTGTTAATTCAACAAGCTGTCCTGGGGATTCACACAAACCATAATGACAACAGGCTACATTTTACACTTTCTTCCTATATGGTCAATGTTACTCTAAGGTTAATTTTTTGAGAAGGAATATTTTCCATTTTCATCTCAACTAAAGAGCTAAAGATGAGCCTCCTAATGACAAGATGCCTTCAGGCCTTCATGAACACAGAGGTATCATAGCTTGGAGTTGTATGGAGTACAGAACACATGGGAATTCATGTGCTGTCACACAACCTCAGCAATGAGGGGCAGCCTCACCGATTCATTGTTTGCAGAAGCCTTCATCACTACCATTCACTTGAATGGAAGCTGAGCTGCAGTACACCATCATGGCCACTGCACATGGCAATACATAGCATATGCTTACCAAAACACATAATACATTTTCAACTATAGCATTAATAAAATAAAAACACAAGACTAGAGAGTGGAGATAAGCCGAGGCCTTTTTATTTAAAGAGGACCTTTCACTAGAATAAAACATCTAAACTAACTATACAGACATGTAGAGCGGCGCCCAGGGATCTCCCTGCACTTACTGTTATACCTTGGCGCCGCTCCGTTCGCCCGGTATAGCCTCCGGTATCTTCATAGTTAGGCTCCGCCCAGGGGAACCTGCCGGCGTCTCATTCTCCCATGTTTTAGCGCTGGCCAATCGCAGCGCTCAGCTCATAGCCTGAGAGGCTTTTTTTTCTCTCAGGCTATGAGCTGAGCGCTGCGATTGGCCAGCGCTACAGCATGGGAGAAAGAGACGCCGGTCGATTCATTCCTCCTGGACGCGCCGGCGTGTCATCTCGCGAGAGGCGAGATTTCCTGTGAACTCCTATGTGCGCGCGTTCCCAGGAACCGAAGGTAAACGAGTGGATCTGCAGCCTGCCAGCGGCGATCGTTCGCTGGCAGGCTGTAGATGCGATTTTTTTTAACCCCTTAAAGGTATATTAGACGCTGTTTTGATAACAGCGTCTAATATACCTGCTACCTGGTCCTCTGGTGGTCCCTTTTGCTTGGATAGACCACCAAAGGACACAGGCAGCTCTGTAAGTAGCACCAATCACCACTACACTACACCCCCCCCTGTCACTTATTAACCCCTTATTAACCCCTGATCACCCCATATAGACTCCCCCTAATGCGTGAGAAGTAGTTTGAAATTCAAATGTGTAAAAAATGTCCTGTGAAATCCTAAAGGTGCTCTTTAGAATGTGGGCCCCTTTGCCCACCTAGGCTGCAAAAAAGTGTCCCACATGTGGTACTCAGGAGAAGTAGGGCAATGTGTTTTGGGGTGTCTTTTTACATATACCCATGCTGGGTGAGAGAAATATCTCTGTAAAAGTCAACTTTTCCCATTTTTTTATACAAAGTTGTCATTTTAGAGAGATATTTCTCTCACCCAGCATGGGTATATGTAAAAAGCCACCCCAAAACGCATTGCCCTACTTCTGAGTACGGCGATACTACATGTGTGACACTTTTTTGCAGCCTAGGTGGGCAAAGGGCCCCAAATTCTAAAGAGCACCTTTAGGATTTCACAGGACATTTTTTACACATTTGAATTTCAAACTACTTCTCACGCATTAGGGCCCCTAAAATTCCAGGGCAGTATAACTACCCCACAAGTGACCCCATTTTCGAAAGAAGACACCCCAAGGTATTTCGTGATGGGCATAGTGAGTTCATGGAAGTTTTTATTTTTTGTCACAAGTTAGTGGAATATGAGACTTTGTAAGAAAAAAAATCATCATTTTCCACTAACTTGTGACAAAAAATAAAAAGTTCTATGAACTCACTATGCCCATCAGCGAATACCTTAGGGTGTCTACTTTCCGAAATGGGGTCATTTGTGGGGGTTTTCTACTGTCTGGGCATTGTAGAACCTCAGGAAACATGACAGGTGCTCAGAAAGTCAGAGCTGCTTCAAAATGCGGAAATTCACATTTTTGTACCATAGTTTGTAGACGCTATAACTTTTACCCAAACCATTTTTTTTTTTACCCAAACATTTTTTTTTCTGATCACTGCAAAAACACTGTAAAATCGCTGCGGCGCTATAAAAAGATCATTTTTGAGGGGCATGGCGAGTTCATAGAAGATTTTTTTTTTTTTGTCACATGTTAGAGGGAATGGATTTTTTATTATTTTTTTTGGTTTTTGTTTTTTCTTACAAAGTCTTATATTCCACTAACTTGTGACAAAAAATAAAATCTCACATGAACTCACCATACCCCTCACGGAATCCAAATGCGTAAAAATTTTTAGACATTTATATTCCAGACTTCTTCTCACGCTTTAGGGCCCCTAAAATGCCAGGGCAGTATAAATACCCCACAAGTGACCCCATTTCGGAAAGAAGACACCCCAAGGTATTTCGTGAAGGCCATGGCGAGTTCATGTTAAAAAAAATTTTTGGTCACAAGTTAGTGGAATATGAGACTTTGTAAGAGAAAAAAAAAAAATAATAATTTTCCGCTAACTTGTGCCAAAAAAAATATATTCTAGGAACTCACCATGCCCCTCACGGAATACCTTGGGGTGTCTTCTTTCCAAAATGGGGTCACTTGTGGAGTATTTATACTGCCCTGGCACTTTAGGGGCCTAAAGCGTGAGAAGTAGTTTGGAATCCAAATGCGTAAAAAATGCCCTGTGAAATCGTAAAGATTCTCATTGGAATTTGGGCCCCTTTGCGCACCTAGGCTGCAAAAAAGTGTCACACATGTGGTATCGCCGTACTCAGGAGAAGTAGGGCAATGTGTTTTGGGGTGTATTTTTACATATACCCATGCTGGGTGAGAGGAATATCTCTGTAAATTGACAACTTTGTATAAAAAAAAATTAAAAGTTGTCATTTACAGAGATATTTCTCTCACCCAGTATGGGTATATGTAAAAATACACCCAAAAACACATTTCCCTACTTCTCCTGAGTACGGTGATACCACATGTGTGACACTTTTTTGCAGCCTAGGTGCGTAAAGGGGCCAAAAGTCCAACGAGTACCTTTAGGCTTTACAGGGTTGCTCACAATTTAGCCCCGTCCAAAATGCCAGAACAGTAAACACACCCCACAAATGACCCCATTTTGGAAAGAAGATACCCCAAGGTATTCGCTGAGGGGCATATTGAGTCCATGAACTTTTTGTCACAAGTTAGCGGAAAGGGAGACTCTGTGAGAAAAAACAAAAAAAAATCAATTTCCGCTAACTTGTGCCAAAAAAAAAAAAAACCTTCTATGAACTCGCCATGCCCCTCACGGAATACCTTGGGGTGTCTTCTTTCCAAAATGGGGTCACATGTGGGGTATTTATACTGCCCTGGCATTTTAGGAGCCATAAAGCGTGAGAAGAAGTCTGGAATCCAAATGTCTAAAAATGCCCTCCTAAAAGGAATTTGGGCCCCTTTGCACACCTAGGCTGCAAAACAGTGTCACACATGTGGTATCGCCGTACTCAGAAGAAGTAGGGCAATGCGTTTTGGGGTGTCTTTTTACATATACCCATGGTGGGTGAGAGAAATATCTCTCTAAAATGACAACTTTGTATAAAAAAATGGGAAAAGTTGACTTTTACAGAGATATTTCTCTCACCCAGCATGGGTATATGTAAAAAGACACCCCAAAACACATTGCCCTACTTCTCCTGAGGACGGCGATACCACATGTGTGACACTTTTTTGCAGCCTAGGTGGGCAAAGGGGCCCACATTCTAAAGAGCACCTTTAGGATTTCACAGGACATTTTTTACACATTTGAATTTCAAACTACTTCTCACGCATTAGGGCCCCTAAAATGCCAGGGCAGTATAACTACCCCACAAGTGACCCCATTTTGGAAAGAAGACACCCCAAGGTATTTCGTGATGGGCATAGTGAGTTCATGGAAGTTTTTATTTTTTGTCACAAGTTAGTGGAATATGAGACTTTGTAAGAAAAAAATAATAATTATAATTTTCCGCTAACTTGTGCCAAAAAAATAATAATTCTAGGAACTCGCCATGCCCCTCACGGAATACCTTGGGGTGTCTTCTTTCCAAAATGGGGTCACTTGTGGGGTAGTTATACTGCCCTGGCATTTTAGGGGCCCTAATGCGTGAGAAGTAGTTTGAAATCCAAATGTGTTAAAAATGCCCTGTGAAATCCTAAAGGTGCTCTTTAGAATTTGGGCCCCTTTGCCCACCTAGGCTGCAAAAAAGTGTCACACATGTGGTATCGCCGTACTAAGGAGAAGTAGGGCTATGTGTTTTGGGGTGTCTTTTTACATATACCCATGCTGGGTGAGATAAATATCTCTGTCAAATGACAACTTTGTATAAAAAAATGGGAAAAGTTGTCTTTTAGAGAAATATTTCTCTCACCCAGCATGGGTATATGTAAAAAGACACCACAAAACACATTGCCCAACTTCTCCTGAGTATGGCGATACCACATGTGTGACACTTTTTTGCAGCGTAGGTGGGCAAAGGGGCCCAAATTCTAAAGAGCACCTTTAGGATTTCACAGGACATTTTTTACACATTTGAATTTCAAACTACTTCTCACGCATTAGGGCCCCTAAAATGCCAGGGCAGTATAACTACCCCACAAGTGACCCCATTTTGGAAAGAAGACACCCCAAGGTATTTCGTGATGGGCATAGTGAGTTCATGGAAGTTTTTATTTGTTGTCACAAGTTAGTGGAATATGAGACTTTGTAAGAAAAAAATAATAATTATAATTTTCCGCTAACTTGTGCCAAAAAAATAATAATTCTAGGAACTCGCCATGCCCCTCACGGAATACCTTGGGGTGTCTTCTTTCCAAAATGGGGTCACTTGTGGGGTAGTTATACTGCCCTGGCATTTTAGGGGCCCTAATGCGTGAGAAGTAGTTTGAAATCCAAATGTGTTAAAAATGCCCTGTGAAATCCTAAAGGTGCTCTTTAGAATTTGGGCCCCTTTGCCCACCTAGGCTGCAAAAAAGTGTCACACATGTGGTATCGCCGTACTAAGGAGAAGTAGGGCTATGTGTTTTGGGGTGTCTTTTTACATATACCTATGCTGGGTGAGATAAATATCTCTGTCAAATGACAACTTTGTATAAAAAAATGGGAAAAGTTGTCTTTTAGAATAATATTTCTCTCACCCAGCATGGGTATATGTAAAAAGACACCACAAAACACATTGCCCAACTTCTCCTGAGTATGGCGATACCACATGTGTGACACTTTTTTGCAGCGTAGGTGGGCAAAGGGGCCCAAATTCTAAAGAGCACCTTTAGGATTTCACAGGACATTTTTTACACATTTGAATTTCAAACTACTTCTCACGCATTAGGGCCCCTAAAATGCCAGGGCAGTATAACTACCCCACAAGTGACCCCATTTTGGAAAGAAGACACCCCAAGGTATTTCGTGATGGGCATAGTGAGTTCATGGAAGTTTTTATTTGTTGTCACAAGTTAGTGGAATATGAGACTTTGTAAGAAAAAAAAAATCATCATTTTCCACTAACTTGTGACAAAAAATAAAACGTTCTATGAACTCACTATGCTCATCAGCGAATACCTTAGGGTGTCTACTTTCCGAAATGGGGTCATTTGTGGGGGTTTTCTACTGTCTGGGCATTGTAGAACCTCAGGAAATATGACAGGTGCTCAGAGTCAGAGCTGCTTCAAAATGCGGAAATTCACATTTTTGTACCATAGTTTGTAAACGCTATAACTTTTACCCAAACCATTTTTTTTTTACCCAAACATTTTTTTTTATCAAAGACATGTAGAACAATAAATTTTGAGAAAAATTTATATAGAAATGTATTTAAAAAAAAAAAAAATTACAACTGAAAGTGAAAAATTTCATTTGTTTGCAAAAATTTTGGTCAATTTCGATTAATAACAAAAAAAGTAAAAATGTCAGCAGCAATGAAATACCACCAAATGAAAGCTTTATTAGTGAGAAGAAAAGGAGGTAAAATTCATTTGGGTGGTAAGTTGTATGACCGAGCAATAAACCGTGAAAGTAGTGTAGTGCAGAATTGTGGTCTGGTGTTTAAGATAAGATAAGATGCCTTTATTGTCACTGTACAATACAATGTAATACAATGTACAATACAATGAAATGTTGTTTGGAGCAATCCTAGATGCCATGGACAGAGGAACAAGAACTGACATTTAAACTAAAGTATTACACTAGAAAACAAAACAAAACATTGCACTAGAAAGCATTACTATTCACAGTTCACAGCATATATATAGCAAGAGCAAAGTAGGAAGTGCTTATGAGCAGGCATGGGATCCAGCCGGTTCTCTCCGGTTCTGCCGAACCGTTTGTTAAAATTACAGGCGGTTCGCAGGACCGGTGAGAAGCAGGGATCCTGACCCGGTCCTGCAGCTGCGCCTGCACCCCTGTATTTTTCAGCCTGCGGCCGTTACTTACAGTCAGTCAGCGTGAGCGTGGCTGTGTGTGTGTCAGCCAGTCTTCCACAGTGCTGCCGCCCTCCCCCCGCCCCCAGCCTCGCAGTCATGGCAACAAAGGGGAGTGTCTTGAGAGTGAGCAGCGCCGCGAAGCTGCCAGCCCAGAACAGAGAAGGAGAGAGGAGTCCTCTCACTGTCTGCAGAGTGCCCTAGTTGCTGACAGTCCACACCCCACACACAGCCATGAAAGATTGAAGAGCCGGCCCCTAGCCTAACAGAAAGGAGTCTGGACAGGTCAGGACTCAGGACAGCCTGGTTGGTTGAGTGTGATTTGTGTGACACTGACAAGTTGGCATTAAGGAGGGGACCACCGACCAGGGGCTGAAATTGAAATGTGACAACATAACAAAAATGGAGGGGGCCATGAATCTGTGGGGAGAAGCTATATGAGAAGTTTGAGAACATGGAGGGAGCCATGAATCTGTGGGGAGAAGCTATGTGAGAATATGGAGGGGGCCATGTGGGGAGAAGCAATGTGAGAACATGGAGGGGGCCATGTGGGGAGAAACAATGTGAGAACATGGAGGGGGCCATGTGGGGAGAAGCAATGTGAGAACATGGAGGGGGCCATGTGGGGAGAAGCAATGTGAGAACATGGAGGGGGCCATGAATCTGTGGGGAGAAGCAATGTGAGAATATGGAGGGGGCCATGTGGGGAGAAGCAATGTGAGAACATGGAGGGGGCCATGTGGGGAGAAACAATGTGAGAACATGGAGGGGGCCATGTGGGGAGAAGCAATGTGAGAACATGGAGGGGGCCATGAATCTGTGGGGAGAAGCAATGTGAGAACATGGAGGGGGCCATGTGGGGAGAAGCAATGTGAGAACATGGAGGGGGCCATGTGGGGAGAAACTATGTGAGAACATGGAGGGGGCCATGTGGGGAGAAGCAATGTGAGAACATGGAGGGGGCCATGAATCTGTGGGGAGAAGCAATGTGAGAACATGGAGGGGGCCATGTGGGGAGAAGCAATGTGAGAATATGGAGGGGGCCATGTTGGGAGAAGCAATGTGAGAACATGGAGGGGGCCATGTGGGGAGAAACAATGTGAGAACATGGAGGGGGCCATGTGGGGAGAAGCAATGTGAGAACATGGAGGGGGCCATGAATCTGTGGGGAGAATCAATGTGAGAACATGGAGGGGGCCATGTGGGGAGAAGCAATGTGAGAATATGGAGGGGGCCATGTGGGGAGAAGCAATGTGAGAACATGGAGGGGGCCATGTGGGGAGAAACAATGTGAGAACATGGAGGGG
Organism: Bufo bufo; assembly: GCF_905171765.1. Classification (NCBI taxonomy): domain Eukaryota; kingdom Metazoa; phylum Chordata; class Amphibia; order Anura; family Bufonidae; genus Bufo; species Bufo bufo. Next base: position 445,590,212 of record NC_053389.1, on the reverse strand, counting down.
GCCATGTGGGGAGAAGCAATGTGAGAACATGGAGGGGGCCATGAATCTGTGGGGAGAAGCAATGTGAGAACATGGAGGGGGCCATGTGGGGAGAAGCAATGTGAGAACATGGAGGGGGCCATGTGGGGAGAAGCAATGTGAGAACATGGAGGGGGCCATGTGGGGAGAAACAATGTGAGAACATGGAGGGGGCCATGTGGGGAGAAGCAATGTGAGAACATGGAGGTGGCCATGAATCTGTGGGGAGAAGCAATGTGAGAACATGGAGGGGGCCATGTGGGGAGAAGCAATGTGAGAACATGGAGGGGGCCATGTGGGGAGAAGCAATGTGAGAACATGGAGGGGGCCATGTGGGGAGAAGCAATGTGAGAACATGGAGGGGGCCATGAATCTGTGGGGAGAGTGCTCCAGATTCGGTTGTTAAAATTACAGCGGCAGCAGGAGATGAGCGCTTCAATTCCAGAGTTTAGCTCCTAAGGCTTTTTAAAAGTTGAGTGGTATGTGTGTAGTGTATATATAGTGTATTTGTGTGTAGCATATATATGGTGTATGTAAATATGTCGTGACTGTGTTGCATATATATGGTGTATGTAAATATGTGTCGTGACTCGTGACGCGCTGCGTATCCACCGCTGAGTAGGGAACCTGTTGTTAAAAATTTGAATCCCACCCCTGCTTATGAGTATATATACACACTGATCAGACACCACTGCAGACAAGAGATCATCATGGGTTCACGACATGGGTTCACGACATGGGTTCACGATCATGGGTAAGCTAGGGGAGCTGAGGTGGTTAAGTGATGTTCCACTGATAAATCGTCCTCATGCTGTTTTGACACATCTTTGAGTGAGTTTAACAATGAAATTGTGTTTTTCACATGCAACTCAACTGTGCTTAAGAAAAGCTCTTCCCTTTGAAATAAAAGAGAAAGGTTCTTAATAATTTCAAGGTAATCAAGCAGAAAATGGAGCATGTGAAAAAATCGGTTAAAGCACTGTCTTTTTCTGCAGCAACACTTTAAAGGTGGACTGTCACACATTTCCAGTCTTTGACGAGTGCAGAGAGAGCACTGACTTTGCTTGACACCCATCTTATGTTATGCAAGTACTGAAATTTCAGGATTTTTGCCTGAAAACTATCAGCTACCTGCTTCAGCTGTCGCAATCTCTTGGGTGAATACTGATAAAATTGGTACAGCTTCTTTAAAACAGAGTCGAGTTCATCAATGTATTTTCTGTCTTTCACAGAGCTTAATACACTTAAATTTAATCTGTGTGCAACACAGTGAATGCCAATTAAATGTGTGAGATTTTTCCAATCATGCTGGCAGCACCATCTGTACCAAATCCAATCAGTTTGCTTAAAGAAAGCCAGTCTAAGAGGCCATGTGTCTTCAGGTCTTTAGTAATAGTTTGTAAGTACCCATCTGCAGTAGCCATTTCAAGAGGTAGGACTGATAGAAATACTTCAATAATCTTATTGTTCTTGATGTACCTGACATACAATATTAGCTTTATCAGTTAATCCTTCTAGCATCAAACTGACATATTTCGCCTCCTTTAGCTCTCAGGTGAGTTCTTTCCTTATAACATTTGCAATATGTGAGATGAATTCCTTGCATCTCTTGTCATTTCCATACTCCTCTCTCACAGCAATCCCTAGTTTCCCAGTCAGCTCTAGCAAACCTTCAAAATCTGTATATGGCTTGCTTTTTTTTGCAATATAATAAGCCACATTAAATAGAACGTTCATATGGTTGAACATCTCTTGATCCATTTTCTTAACACATGCAGCCAATGGCGTAGCTTCTGGAGCCAAAAGAGCATGTTTTGCCTTTACACATTTTTCATGCTGGAGAGACTTTCCATGTTTTTTTGAAGGTCTCCAGTTTAAATGGTCCTGAAAACCTTTTCACACACTTAGATGCTTGGTCAGCAATCCCAGGGAAAGAAGCACAGATCTCACATATGGCTATACCTATGTTATGGTTAAATTTTAACCACGTGAGTTCCTTGCACCAATATTGCTTAAACTTCCTTTTTCCATCATTTTGAGAGTGACTTGTTGAAGGGGACTCCTCTGCTGGTTGTTCTTCTCTTGTGCAGGTTGGTTCTGCAGTAACAAGTTCCACTTCACTTTCCAAACAAGAGGTCTTTGCGAAGAAATTTGTCATCCGCAGTTACTTTGCATCTTCTGACGTTGACGCTTCATTTTTTTCTGAAGTCCCAAAGAAAGATGTTTGCATTTAAGTACGTTATTACTTAGTGGCATGGTCTCCCAAAAAATTATTTCCTTTTTTTTTTTTTAAAGCACTGCACCCCTTCTTGTTAGTAACCCTGATGTGTATCTTTACAGATGCACACAGGTTTACACAAACGTTTGCCTCTCGGCTTTTGCCCATTAACTTTCTAAGATGCCAAAGTAGATAAAAAAACCCCGCAAAATCAGTAAATCAACTTGCACGTGTCACATCGGACTAATAAGTAATATCTCCTTGTGGGTCCCCCTCTCGCCGTACAGTATAGCATCTCCCTGTGGCTGCCCCGTGCCAAATAACATGACCCATGAAGGATAGCGGCAGCACCTCACCAGTCACCATAACCACTTCACAGCATTACTGATATTTCTCCATGGTGAAAATCTATCAGACGTTTGTGGGAAATGCGTTGGTTTTATACCCAAACTATTTGCAGAAGTGACATCATGCTCGGTTTCCGCTGACTGAAGATGACTAGACAAATAAGTATTTCCCCAATCAATGCTCCAAACTTTTGTCAGTTTTGTTTTGTCTGCGCTGCCGTAACAGCAGCCAAGTTAACCAAACGCTGCACGTTGCCTCCTTACACAGAACACTTCCGTAGAGATGTGACACCCCCTCCTGCTGGAATACGAATGTGTTTGTGACGAATCCGGTTACCTTATATAACTAACCACATCACAATTGCCGTCCGCGTATTAGGGCATGTTCAGAAGAAGGATTTGGGGGCGCAGATCTGATGCTGAAAACTGGACCGAACATGCGCTGAAATCGCCTCCCACCATTTTCAATAGGAGGCTGCACCACAGTTTACGTGGCCAAGGATTTTTGCCACTCCACACGGACCCCTCACAAAGCCGCAGTGGGAGTATGCTCGCGGTTTAGCTCCATTCAAATGGAGCTAAACCTACAGTGGGTCCACGTGAAAACCCACAGCAGCTGTTTCTGCCGTCAGATGCCCAGCAGATTTCATCACGGATTGGGTTTCTGCTGTGGGTTTTCATGCGGATCTGCTATAGGGTTAATTCCATTGCGAGGGTACAGTGCCAAGAACGAGGTGCCTGTACATTTTAGGCGGGGTCTTAAAAACCGTGAGGCAAAACCCCGGGCCACATAGAAACTGCAGCACAGCCTCCTATTGGAAACAATGACAGGTGGCTTCAGCCAAGTTACACTGAAACCTGCACTCAAAATCCGACATCTGAACATAACCCACACGCTGCAAATTTTTGTTGCAGAATTTTCCGTAACTGAAAATCAGTTCCATTCATCCGAAATGGGGCAAGCAGAAACCCATGTGCTCGCTGCCCCATTCAAACGAATGGAACTGATTTTCAGAAGTAGAATATTCTGCAAACAGGAACCTATGGAGCCTGTCTGGCAGTGTGGGGAGGCCAAGAGGCTCCATACTAGAGACCTGTATAACCTCCAAATTCAAGGCTCCGCCGAGCGCATGATACCAAATGCAGTTTGTGGATCCAGCCCCCCACTCATCGTTCGGGTGCACAGAGCTAAAGGACTGCATACATACAGTGTTTTCAGTGGGGCAATGTCTATGGGGACCTCACGACTCTCCCCCAACATTATTAGCGGTTGATCCATTTGCTGTCTCAGGAGATAACCACCACTGGCTCTTCTCCTCTCCCCCCACTGAAAGCACATACTGTTCATACATATATGGGGGAGTCAGGGGAGACTGAGGGTATATGGCACCTCAAGATATGTAGAATCTGCCCTCATGTGTAAGTAAGGGGCGCCCCAGACGCCATGACAGCAGCGGCTCTTACAGGGGCGTAGCTAAAAATGACTGGGCCCCATAGCAAATTTTTTTTATGGGCCCCCTTCCTCCCGGATCTCCCACCCCCACATACCTCCTGGACCTCGCCGCCACATTCGCAGCTCCTCATGCACTTGTGACAGTTATGCGTAGGACTGAGCACAGACAGTTGGTCACTGGCCACGCATTTGTGCCAGTGTAGGAAATGTATGAATCTAAATGTCTGTGTATTAAAGTAGGACTAGTCAGAACTGCCGCCCAGACTGCGGGACGACTCCAGGGGTCAAGTTCTGGGAAAAAAAGTGTGGGAACTCACCCAAGATCCACTGCCACCCCGACCCGACCCGACCCCCCCCCCCCCACCCCCAAAAAAAATAATATTAAAAATAATATATATATTGTAAGGGATCGCCTCTTATTCGGGGGTCATTCTCACAATGATCTTCATCGACCCCAGGGTTAGGGGCCAAACATTGCTTTTATATGGCACATGAAGCAAAACCAAAACAAACAATACAAATAAAACACCTGCCCGGCTGGGCTCTAACTAAACATGAAAGCCCCGTTCACACACGGGAAGAACATGCGGCTTTTCCAAGCCTAACAATCCAGCACTTCCAGGCTGTAACAAAGTCCAGTACCTTTTGGGGGATTGTGGCCCAGAAGTCCTCCTGACTCTGGCCTAGCGACCGTCGATTCCAAGACCATGCAGAGTCCTCCAAAGTTCAGGCTAACACCTAGCCCTGTGGCCCCTCAGCCAGCTCGGCTGAGCCCACTTGGACAGAGCCTTCCCAGGCCTCTGCTGCACACAGACTCTTCCTTCTCCTATCAGTCTGGACTGGGCTCTTATCCCAGACTGATTGTTCCACCTGGTGCGGCCTCTGACCTGCTGATTGACAGTGAAGAAATGGAAACTCCTGCCATATCTCTCCCCTAGCATCCGTGAGGCCTGTCACTGCCTCACAATATATATTTCGCAGAAAATTCAGTGCAACATAAAACGTAAACAAAAACTGGAATTTGGGCTATATGTCTGTTCAGACATAATTCGTCTCTTTCATATTATAAGCTCCCCTTATATATAATTTACTTACAGTTCTGAAGACTCAGGGGTGCTGACTGGCTTAGCCTCAGGGGTGCTGACAGGCTTGGCCTCAGGGGTGCTGACAGGCTTGGCCTCAGGGGTGCTCACAGGCTTGGCCTCAGGGGTGCTGACAGGCTTGGCTTCAGGGGTGCTGGCTCGCGTGGCCGGGCAGAAGGAGTGTGGGAGACTGTGAGGCCTTTTATGTCCAAGCTGCTCCGGGAAAAAAAAAAAATTTCATTACACCTCAGGTCAGACCACCAATCAGACCCCCAATGTTAATCAGACCTCAGCTAACAGCCCCAATAAGACCCCCAATGTTAATAAGACCCCAATAAGACCTCAGATCAGACCCCAATATGAATTACCCCTAATCAGACCTCAGATAAGAGCCCCATGCCTCATAGCAGCCCCAGTAGCCTTATAGCAGCCCCCAGTAGCCTCATAGCAGCCCCCAGTAGCCTCTTCATCAGCCCCCAGTGACTCTCACCAGCCCCCAGTACCTCTCCATCAGCTCCCAGTGCCTCTCCCCAGCGGCCCCACAGTGCCTCTCCATCATCCCCCAGTGCCTCTCACCAGCCCCCAGTACCCTCTCCATCAGCCCCCAGTGTGCCCTCCCCGGTATTAAAATCATTGGTGGGCAGTGCACCCCCCCTCCCCGGTATTAAAATCATTGGTGGGCAGTGCATCCTCCCCCCCTCCCCTGTATTAAAATCATTGGTGGGAAGTGCGCCTTCCCCCCCTCCCCGGTATTAAAATCATTGGTGGGCAGTGCATCCTCCCCGGTATTAAAATCATTGGTGGGCAGTGCACCCTCCCCCCCTCCCATGTATTAAAATCATTGGTGGGCAGTGCGCCCCCCCCTCAGTTTTAAAATCATTGGTGGGCAGTGCGCCCCCCCTTCCCCGGTATTAAAATCATTGGTGGGCAGTGCATCCTCTGTAAAAACCATGAGCCTAGTTATAAACTCAGACTTGTTTAAACCATCAATACTTCAGAGTCTATCCCATCCCGGAATAACTATATCAACCACCCTGAACAGACCTCGACAATACAAAATAAAGGGGTGGGGGGGTGGGGAACAACTGGTCCAGGCTCCCCGGGCAGGTGCGGCAAACAGGCAAACCGGCCCGCGGAGCCTGGACATTTAAAGCCCCCATCCCGACTGACCCACCAATGATTAACTGTCACCAGGGCTCGGGCAAACTTCGCCCGATCCCTGTGACATCATAGGTCATCAAAATGACCAATTAAGAGCTTTACTGGGCAGAATTAAAATTCTGCCCAGTGATCCTAACAGAAGAGCGGGAAAATTTCCCCTCCAAATCGGCAGACTAAAAATAGCCTCTGATCACTGGGCAGAAAACTGACTGACCAGTGACCAGAACCTAAAGCACAGGCAATGCAAGTATTGCCATGTGTACCCCTCCATAATGTCCGGGGTACTTCCATTGCAATACATAGCATATGCTCACCAAAACACATAATACATTTTCAACTATAGCATTAATGAAATAAAAACACAAGACTAGAGAGTGGAGATAAGCCAAGGCCTGTTTATTTAAACTCAAACCAACTTTAATATATAACCAAAATATTAACTATATAAAAACCATGAGCCTAGTCATAAACTCAGTCTCGTTTAAACCATCAATACATCAAAGTCCCTCCCATCCCGGGATGACTATATCAACCACCCACCAGGCCTGCAGCGCCTTCAAGAGGCAGCAAGGGACCCACCCCACCCACAGCTATCTCTACCATAGCCTGTAGGTTGAGGTTGAAAATATCATAACCGATATTGAAAAACAGGCCTGCCTCTCCACTCTCCAAATCCACATGTCTGAAGGAAAAACCCCATAATAAAGGCATAAACTTTGACATTGCACGGTTAATCCGCTTCCGGACCTTGTCTTTAACCCTTAAGGCAGGATAAACCCTCCAACACCACTTGGAGATGATTTCAGAGAAAATTTGCCTAGTGTCAGGGAAGAGGCGACGCAGATCTGTCATCGTTTTCTTCATCTGAAAAATGAAATCCATGGTGTCTCCGCCACCTACATCATTACCACCTAGATGAATAATGACAATGTCCGGATTAGGAAACACATCATGCAGGTGTAAAATTAGATCGATCAAACCTGACCAGCGAATCCCCCGAACTCCAGCCCAGCAGATCTTGACAGAATCTGTAGGTAACGATAAATTTAGTCCATAGCAGCGCTTTGCGGCCCTTCTATTAGCCCAGTGGATATAAGAATGGCCCAGAATTGATACCGTACGACCTGTAAAAACTAATAACATATTAATCAATCAGCAAATGGGGTCTGACATAAAGTTGATATCTATTAGATGACCATCTCCCAATCCGTCTAATGACTGACTGATTTAAACCTGCAAGAGCTGCAGAAGTTGCCGATCCAATTCGAAAAGAATGGGAAGATAAGAAATGAGCACTCAAACCAAGTTTATCCAAACATCTAGCTAGAACTGCCCTAAACTGAAATTGAAACAAAGGAGACAGATCCTGGTGCAAGAGAAAATTTGTGTTGCTAACCCTGGGACAGAGAGTCAAATATTTCAAGACCGCATTAACAGGACATATCCTTTTATCAACAATAGAACCAATTCTTAAATAATAACCTCTACCCGCCTGATCAGTTTTAGACCTCTCAATAAAAATAGACCATATAGAACCTCTAACGGAGACATGACTCGAACTCAAACCAGACTGGTAAAAACGAGAGCGTGGCAACAATTCACCAATCCTCAAGGCACCAAAAAATAACAAAGTAAACGCTGTGCAAAATAACGAAGCTTCAAAGCTAGAAAAACAAACTTTACACAATTGAATCAATAATTCTGGAGAGATAGGACATCTACAATCTGGTAGATATCCAACAGATTTGTAACCTTTCAGAAGCTGTTTAATTAAAAAGAAATCTGAAAAAGACCTAGAACCAAATAATTTCTGAAAAAAGGGAACACCAGCCAAAATCCTAGACACTGAGCTATGTGCCAGTTTTTCCTAAAATAATTTCAAACAAAATGACAAAGCTAAAGACTCGTCTAATAGCAAAGGCGATACAGATAAACCAGTTGCAAAACGATCCCAGCGTAACCAGGCTGACATATAACTTTTCCATGTTGAAGCTGCCACTGAACGGCTCAACAAATTCAGAGCCAAGACCAAATCAACCCCCATAGGTGCTCTGGACAAGGAGTCCCGCAAACATCTGCTGATGGAGCCAAACTGCGAAAACGATCCATCTGTAAACGTGACAAGGCGTCAGCAATGTCATTATTACAACCAGGAATATGGACTGCCTTAATCCAAACATTTAATTTTAAACAAAGTAACACCAGATGCCTTAAGAGCTTCACCACCAATGGGCTTTTAGATGACAAGCAGTTTACAGCAAATAACACCCATTTAGTGTCTGTATGCAAACTAATCCGTTTATTCTGAAAAAATCTGCCTCACAAGGCCAATGCTACCACTACCAGGAAAGCTCCAACAAAACCAGATTCTTCAATACAGTATTCATGATTCATGCCAAGCAGCAGCACACCTATGCCCGTCCCAGTATGCACCAAAACCAACACTACCTGCCGCATCTGTGAACAAATTTAACTGAGCAGCATCCATAAATTCCTCTTGCCACATAGACTTACCATTAAATTCCTGCAGAAAACTCAACCAAACCAACAAGTCATCTCTAAAATCCTTATTTATGGACACATGCAAACAAGAATTACGCAATCCAGCGATAATTGCTTCCAGAAAATACGCCCCATAGGCATTATTCTGCAACAAAATGCTAACAAACCTAATAACGATTGCACCTCTTTGACAGTGACACTATGACGAGACAAACAACCTTTAATCCCTAAAGCTGCCTTCAAAACCTTCTCCTTAGGTAATCTACATTCGCCAACACCAGCGTCAATAACTAATTCAAGGCAACTAGAAGATAAAACAGTTTTTTCAAAAGCAAGGGGAACACCGAACTCTGTACAAACTGAATAAAAGCACTCTAACAACTCAGAACAAACCAGAGAATCAACAGGACCAACAAACAGAAAATCGTGAACAATACCGCCCTTCATTGCACGCACTGAAACCACCCAATCAAGAAAGGTAGAGAACGCTTCAAAATAAAAACAGGAGATAGAATAACCCATAGGCAAACATTTGTCAAGATAAAACGAACCTTGAAAATGAAATCCTAAAGAATTAAAAGCTGCTGGATGGATAGGAAGGAGGCGAAATGCCGACTGAATATCAGCCTTGGCCATTAAAGCCCCCTTACCAAACGACTTCACCACAGCAACCGCAGAATCAAAAGTAGCTTAACTAACCTTAGTCAAAGAATTGTCAATCTCGTCATTTAATGACTGACCAAATGGATAAGACAAATGATGAATTATCCTAAAAGAATTAGGTTCTTTCTTTGGCACCACCTCAAGAGGAGATAAATGAAAATCCTCATAAGGTGGCACCTCAAAAGGACCTGCCACTCTGCCCAACTCTATTTCTTTCTGTAACTTAGCCGCCACCACTTGAGGTAGCTGCTGAACAGAGGGCAAATTCCTAACCAATGGACAACCATGACCAGAGAATGCAGGCAAAATAAAACCTTCAGAAAATCCTGCAACCAATAAATCAGCTATCTGACGATTTGGGAACCTGCTTAACCAAGGCAGCATTTTCGATAAGTTTACCGGCGTCCATGCTTTTGGAAAGAAAATCCTTTGCCATCGGCTGCGACTGCAAACTAGCCTTCTTAAAGCATCTGGACATAGGGTGACTTGAACCACAGAAAGCACACTCATGCTTATATTTACAACTGACAGGCCATTTGCACTGCGACTCATTGTAAGCAAAGCACAAGCCACGTTTCATTGCATTACCTGACACAGATACTTTCTGATTAACAGCTGGCGGCCTCTGGGGAACCAAAAGATTGAGCCATAAGCCCACATCCTTGGTGCCCCACTGCAAATGAGGATACACCGCCAATTTCTGACGAAAATTCTCATCATATTGAAACCACCCAAAACTCTTGCAAGCCTCCAAAACAATATCAACATGTTGAAACAATCCTGAACATTTCTCAGGATGTTTCTCACCAAGAACACTAGCCAAAATACAAAAAGCCTGTAACCAATTATTAAACGAGCGAGGAATAGGATGGTGCCTATCCTCCTCAGATCTTTCCTCCCTGCGCTCCAATTTAGAAACAAATTCCTTATATGCAGGGAGCAGAGATAAAACCAAACATATTCACCATTCCAATTTTTTTATTTTACCGCTGCTTACAAACGAAAACCCAAAGGGGAAATATTACATGGTAAAACTTCCTTAAAACAATTAAAACAATTTTCATTAACCCCTTTTGATTTGTCCAACAACGGCAAACACTGAGGAACTGTTAAAGGTTCCAAAACACTGTCAGCGTCACCCCCACCCTCACCCTCAGCTGCGAGCCAAGAAGAAGCTACATTAGAAAATACAGGCTCAAAAACAGCAGGCTGAGTGGGGGGGGGGAAGGGGTGAAGGATGAGGGATTAACCCCCCCAGGAAAAACAAAACCTTGGACAAAGAGAAAATGACTGGGGCCAGCTATGCAGCAGTCCACTCACCCGATTGAAGACCTGGACCAGGCTGAGGTGCTGCAGCAGCTAGTGGCAGTGGGGTCCCTGTAGCTCTGGCAGGCGATCCACCGGACATCCCAGTTCCCTGCATCCTGTGTCCTCTAGCAGGTCCCTCCCTACCCTGCAACCCACAGCCAAGGGTCTGCAGGGGGGGGGGGGGTAGAAACCCGCTCCTAGCTTGCAATGGTCCTTCCGACAGGAGAAAGCGCTGGGCATCTTGGTCCAGAAGAAACGCGACGTCCTCTTGCGATGCCAACATCCCCACGCTCATCTACCTGCATGCGGGACCGCGCATGCGCACTGGGCGAAGGAGAAAATCTTCTTTTCTGTCATCGGGTCCTCCTGCTCCTCTCGCGAGATCACAGGGCGCTTCCCGTTTCAGGCACGTCTGGACTCCGCAACAGGTCAGCCTCCAGACCAACAGCAGCCGGCACTACACAGACGTTTTCAACCGGCAGAAAGGAGGGGAAAGCAGGCACCGGACATGGCTCCACCACAGAGGGCACCGGAGGGCTCAGCTGGCGAAGGCACACGCGAATCCAGGACGGGGCATCTTGGTCCATAGCGCGGCTGGTGAGTTCTTCAAGTAGGGATTCCATCGCAGGCACAGTCAAAGAGGCCATGGCTGCGTAAAGGAACAACTGGTCCAGGCCCCCCCCGGGTAGGTGCGGCAAACAGGCAAACCGGCCCGCAGAGCCTGGACATTTATAGCCCCCATCCCCACTGACCCACCAATGATTAACTGTCACTAGGGCCCAGGCTAACTTCGCCCGATCCCTGTGACATCATTGGTCTTCAAAATGACCAATTAAGAGCATCACTGGGCAGAATCAAAATAGCCTCTGATCACTGGGCAGAAAACTGACTGACCAATGACCAGAACCTAAAGCACAGGCAATGCAAGTATTGCCATGTGTACCCCTCCATAATGTCCGGGGTACTTCCATTCTGATTCCAGCGGAGGAGGCAAACAGCAGAATAGTGGGGGTGTCGGACCGCTACCAATCTAATATTTGGAAACACAAAAGGGGGTTGGTCAGCACATCCCAATGCGCAGGTGCACACGGCTGTGACTGGAAACATAAAACAACACAACATATAATGCAACAGCTCTCTGTAAACCAAATAAAGTGCAAAAACCTATTATAATGCTTATGCTATGCTAATAAAGTAGAGATGCTTGGCAAATACATTTTGTACAAAATTATTTGAGCCCGTCTGCCGCACGTCAAGGCGATCTCTGTAAGACGGGAATCTAATATTTATCACTGTTGGACCCTGTGTGCAACTGATAAAGAATATCATGTAGGCATATATCAGCATCAATCCCCTGTAGATTTTCTCACAAAGTTACTCAGAGGCAGGCAAGGGGTGCTTGTGAGAGGTACCTCTTTAAGATGGCCACCTTTAGCACTTCAGTATGTATTTTTTCAGCATGTTCCATGCATATTCACAGGCAATGATTTCCCCCCAAAGTGCTTATTACATGTGAGTTCCTTCTCAGGTATCAAGTTTCAGCAGGCTCTTTAAGAGAAACCCTCTTGTGGGCTATCTATCTGGGTCATGGTTCCATTTGTTGGACTCTGGGTGCAACTGAAATAGATTCTTGAGACAGTTCTTCTTGTAAAGGAATTCACGTTTTTGTTGGAGATAAATCGATAGAGCAGTTTCAGAGTAGGCTAAAAATTCAGGCAGACAGCGGGAAGCTGGGTGCAGAATGAAATGGTAAAATGGCAAAAAGGGAATGGCAATGAAATGGTTGAATGGCAAAATGGTAAAAGTGACATGTCTCTCAAACAATAGATTCTTATACCCCAGATGACAAAGGCATAATATGAGAATACCTAAAATGTCAACTGCAGTGAATAGAGGGTGAGGGCAATCAGAATTGTCCTCGCCCTCCTGCCACCAATGAGATCCCGCTGAAAAGTCTAATTACAGGCCGAAACATCTGGGGAAGATAATGTGGCTATAATATTTGTTCTACTCCTGGATATGAATAATACTGTATGGAAATATAAGTGATGTTAACCTTTCTCTGATCATTAAAAAGAATTTCATATACTTTAACTGGAGTGCTGTGGATATTCCTACTGTCAGATGATTCCTCTCTCAGGAGCACCCAGACCACAACATTGGAGTGCAGATCACATATTTCTATAACTGCAGTGAATAGACATTAATGTCTTTCATAGATTATATCATCAATACATTAATACATATTCACGTGATGACCACAATATAATGCACAACGGAAGTTACACCTCTTGATGAATTTAGCAATTCTTGATTGGGCAAAAGTTTTTCAGCACGTACAACTCATACATACCTACTGTAATATATTCTGACCTTTGATCCATCTTTCTCTTAGCTCATTTTCCCTAAAAGCGTTTATGGTGCGTTTTCTTCTTGCAAAATTCTAATTAATGTAATTCAGTTTTACTGCACGTTTCCCTTTACTGGAAAAAAAATGTACCATTAACGCAGGTATATTGTTGCAAAAAGTGTATGTGTTTTATTGTTGCGTTTTTTTGCCACACAAAAAAATTGCAGTTTATTGTACCGAGGGCAGGCCCAAGTGCACCCTTCCTCCCACTTCGTTTTCTGTCAGACCTTCCCTTATCTTGATTGACAGGGTCAGATTTCTGCATAGTCATCTTGCCTGGCCCTGTCAATCAAGGAGAGTGAAGATCTGGCAAAGGCAGGCAAAGGAGCAAAGACACACAGATTGGCTTTGGCTCTCCATCGGTGCACGTCACTGCTTATTTAGATATCTAAGTATTTTTACAATAGAAAAACCCAACAGATCCCTAAGTGAAATCACTACATTTAGCTGGGCTAGCTCTACACAGCGATATGTCTGGTTTAAGGCCTCATGCACATGGCCGTTGTGCAGCCGTTCCGTGCATTGGGGACCGCAATTTGCGGTCCCCAATGCACAGGCAACGTCCGTGCGGTGGCCGGGACGGATCGAGACGCGTTCAACTTGAATGGGTCCGTGATCCGTCCGCACCGCAAAAAAATAGAACATGTACTCTGTAGTGCTTCCGTGGGGTTCCGCACTGCTCCGGATGGCGGACCCATTCAAGTGGACCCACTGTTTACGGGCCGCAATACAGCCACGGACGGGTGCAGGAAGCCTAACAGTGAATTTCCTGGTGACATACCGGTACTGCTTTAAATAGTTCTCATTGATCTCTGGAACAAATATAAGAGCACATTTTTATTTTATTTCCTTTGCAGATGTGTTGGTGGGATTTCTGAAGAACTATATAAGTATTTTCATACTATTTCAAAGACCATGTGGAAACCATTTCCTTCCCCCTCCCCCATGTTTTCCTCCAGAGTTATGTAAACCCTTTTCTCTAGCTTTCAGATACAGAGGTTATTAGTTAATATGTCTATATGCAGCCTGTAACTAGCTGTACCTGTCCTGTTCTGGGATTTGCATTGACATGCTGATATTTTGCAATCAACAGAGAAGACACAACTGTATCAAATTTCCCAAAAAACAACAACTTCCAGCACGTAGTAGGTATAAAAGATTGCTTTGTCTTTATTCCATGGCACTCGCAACAATAAAGGTGCAGTGAACAAAACCTCCCGATACCTCCCGTCAGATCGACATGTTTCGAACCATAAGATTCTTACTCATGATCTGAAAACTAACTGAGTTTGAGTACCTTTATGGGGATCCACCCCAATCAGGTGCGTGGGGAAGGGAATGAAGGAAACACACACCAGTGAAAGGAGGTGAAAAAACCAAAAGCACCCAAAGCCAAAATAGTCCCCACGTTACATATATATATATATAAAATCACCATCACATAATAATCTCCAGTGCAATTAAAATCAAAGTTGGAGAACATACACAAAGAACACAACATTATACATATATTAGATAGTAAGATAACAAACAGGCCGTGTAATATAACATCAGACTGAAAATGATATAAACCGCACAATGTGTATGTAGTTAAATGAGATAACTTGCCAAACATGAAAACGAGGGAAAAACCGCACGGGGGGGGGGTCGGGGAAGCATAAGGAAAATCTCTCATGCATACTTTATCTACACACCCAGACAGACAAATGAAATATAAATATAAATATAAATATATTCCACAGCATCAACTCTTTTTAAAGATTTAATCCATATGGATGCCTTCCAATATTGTATGACGACAGCATTTTGTTTGATACCTTGAAGCATGGCTGTCGTATAATGTCGAGGAGACCTCAGGTATTGGCCAATGTCCTGTCTCCTTCAATTTTTTCTCGTGCCCCCACTATACATGGAGATACTTGGCATAAGTATACTGGTTTTACCAAATGTGGTGGAAACCCGTGTAAAAGCTGTACATTTGCAGTACAGACTACCAAGTTTGAAAATTCTTCACATACTGATATGTTCTCTATAAAAAATTCCATCAACTGTAACACATGCAGTGTTATCTATGTTATTAGATGCACTGCATGTGATCTAATGTATGTGGGAAGCACGAGTCATCATTTCAAAACAAGATTCCGTGAACATCTCAACCAGGGGTGGGATTCAAATTTTTAACAACAGGTTCCCTACTCAGCGGTGGATACGCAGCGCGTCACGAGTCACGACACATATTTACATACACCATATATATGCAACACAGTCACGACATATTTACATACACCATATATATGCTACACACAAATACACTATATATACACTACACACATACCACTCAACTTTTAAAAAGCCTTAGGAGCTAGACTCTGGAATTGAAGCGCTCATCTCCTGCTGCCGCTGTAATTTTAACAACCTAATCTGGAGCACTCTCCCCACAGATTCATGGCCCCCTCCATGTTCTCACATTGCTTCTCCCCACATGGCCCCCTCCATATTCTCACATTGCTTCTCCCCACAGATTCATGGCCCCCTCCATGTTCTCACATTGCTTCTCCCCACATGGCCCCCTCCATGTTCTCACATTGCTTCTCCCCACATGGCCCCCTCCATGTTCTCACATTGCTTCTCCCCACATGGCCCCCTCCATGTTCTCACATTGTTTCTCCCCACATGGCCCCCTCCATGTTCTCACATTGCTTCTCCCCACATGGCCCCCTCCATATTCTCACATTGCTTCTCCCCACAGATTCATGGCCCCCTCCATGTTCTCACATTGCTTATCCCCACATGGCCCCCTCCATGTTCTCACATTGTTTCTCCCCACATGGCCCCCTCCATGTTCTCACATTGCTTCTCCCCACATGGCCCCCTCCATATTCTCACATTGCTTCTCCCCACATGGCCCCCTCCATGTTCTCACATTGCTTCTCCCCACAGATTCATGGCCCCCTCCATGTTCTCACATTGCTTCTCCCCACATGGCCCCCTCCATGTTCTCACATTGTTTCTCCCCACATGGCCCCCTCCATGTTCTCACATTGCTTCTCCCCACATGGCCCCCTCCATATTCTCACATTGCTTCTCCCCACAGATTCATGGCCCCCTCCATGTTCTCACATTGCTTCTCCCCACATGGCCCCCTCCATGTTCTCACATTGCTTCTCCCCACATGGCCCCCTCCATGTTCTCACATTGCTTCTCCCCACAGATTCATGGCCCCCTCCATGTTCTCACATTGCTTCTCCCCACATGGCCCCCTCCATGTTCTCACATTGTTTCTCCCCACATGGCCCCCTCCATGTTCTCACATTGCTTCTCCCCACATGGCCCCCTCCATATTCTCACATTGCTTCTCCCCACATGGCCCCCTCCATGTTCTCACATTGCTTCTCCCCACAGATTCATGGCCCCCTCCATGTTCTCACATTGCTTCTCCCCACATGGCCCCCTCCATGTTCTGACATTGCTTCTCCCCACATGGCCCCCTCCATATTCTCACATTGCTTCTCCCCACAGATTCATGGCCCCCTCCATGTTCTCACATAGCTTCTCCCCACATGGCCCCCTCCATGTTCTCACATTGCTTATCCCCACAGATTCATGGCCCCCTCCATGTTCTCACATAGCTTCTCCCCACATGGCCCCCTCCATGTTCTCACATTGCTTCTCCCCACAGATTCATGGCCCCCTCCATGTTCTCACATTGCTTCTCCCCACATGGCCCCCTCCATATTCTCACATTGCTTCTCCCCACAGATTCATGGCCCCCTCCATGTTCTCACATAGCTTCTCCCCACATGGCCCCCTCCATGTTCTCACATTGCTTCTCCCCACATGGCCCCCTCCATGTTCTCACATTGCTTCTCCCCACATGGCCCCCTCCATGTTCTCACATTGTTTCTCCCCACATGGCCCCCTCCATGTTCTCACATTGCTTCTCCCCACATGGCCCCCTCCATATTCTCACATTGCTTCTCCCCACAGATTCATGGCCCCCTCCATGTTCTCACATTGCTTCTCCCCACATGGCCCCCTCCATGTTCTCACATTGTTTCTCCCCACATGGCCCCCTCCATGTTCTTACATTGCTTCTCCCCACATGGCCCCCTCCATATTCTCACATTGCTTCTCCCCACATGGCCCCCTCCATGTTCTCACATTGCTTCTCCCCACAGATTCATGGCCCCCTCCATGTTCTCACATTGCTTCTCCCCACATGGCCCCCTCCATGTTCTCACATTGTTTCTCCCCACATGGCCCCCTCCATGTTCTCACATTGCTTCTCCCCACATGGCCCCCTCCATATTCTCACATTGCTTCTCCCCACAGATTCATGGCCCCCTCCATGTTCTCACATTGCTTCTCCCCACATGGCCCCCTCCATGTTCTCACATTGCTTCTCCCCACATGGCCCCCTCCATGTTCTCACATTGCTTCTCCCCACAGATTCATGGCCCCCTCCATGTTCTCACATTGCTTCTCCCCACATGGCCCCCTCCATGTTCTCACATTGTTTCTCCCCACATGGCCCCCTCCATGTTCTCACATTGCTTCTCCCCACATGGCCCCCTCCATATTCTCACATTGCTTCTCCCCACATGGCCCCCTCCATGTTCTCACATTGCTTCTCCCCACAGATTCATGGCCCCCTCCATGTTCTCACATTGCTTCTCCCCACATGGCCCCCTCCATGTTCTCACATTGCTTCTCCCCACATGGCCCCCTCCATATTCTCACATTGCTTCTCCCCACAGATTCATGGCCCCCTCCATGTTCTCACATAGCTTCTCCCCACATGGCACCCTCCATGTTCTCACATTGCTTATCCCCACAGATTCATGGCCCCCTCCATGTTCTCACATAGCTTCTCCCCACATGGCCCCCTCCATGTTCTCACATTGCTTCTCCCCACAGATTCATGGCCCCCTCCATGTTCTCACATTGCTTCTCCCCACATGGCCCCCTCCATGTTCTCACATTGCTTCTCCCCACAGATTCATGGCCCCCTCCATGTTCTCACATTGCTTCTCCCCACATGGCCCCCTCCATGTTCTCACATTGTTTCTCCCCACATGGCCCCCTCCATGTTCTCACATTGCTTCTCCCCACATGGCCCCCTCCATATTCTCACATTGCTTCTCCCCACAGATTCATGGCCCCCTCCATGTTCTCACATTGCTTCTCCCCACATGGCCCCCTCCATGTTCTCACATTGCTTCTCCCCACATGGCCCCCTCCATGTTCTCACATTGCTTCTCCCCACAGATTCATGGCCCCCTCCATGTTCTCACATTGCTTCTCCCCACATGGCCCCCTCCATGTTCTCACATTGTTTCTCCCCACATGGCCCCCTCCATATTCTCACATTGCTTCCACCCACAGATTCATGGCCCCCTCCATGTTCTCACATTGCTTCTCCCCACATGGCCCCCTCCATGTTCCCACATTGCTTCTCCCCACATGGCCCCCTCCATGTTCTCACATTGCTTCTCCCCACAGATTCATGGCCCCCTCCATGTTCTCACATTGCTTCTCCCCACATGGCCCCCTCCATGTTCTCACATTGTTTCTCCCCACATGGCCCCCTCCATGTTCTCACATTGCTTCTCCCCACATGGCCCCCTCCATGTTCTCACATTGCTTCTCCCCACAGATTCATGGCCCCCTCCATGTTCTCACATAGCTTCTCCCCACATGGCCCCCTCCATGTTCTCACATTGCTTCTCCCCACAGATTCATGGCCCCCTCCATGTTCTCACATAGCTTCTCCCACATGGCCCCCTCCATGTTCTCACATTGCTTCTCCCCACAGATTCATGGCCCCCTCCATGTTCTCACATTGCTTCTCCCCACATGGCCCCCTCCATGTTCTCACATTGCTTCTCCCCACAGATTCATGGCCCCCTCCATGTTCTCACATTGCTTCTCCCCACATGGCCCCCTCCATGTTCTCACATTGTTTCTCCCCACATGGCCCCCTCCATGTTCTCACATTGCTTCTCCCCACATGGCCCCCTCCATATTCTCACATTGCTTCTCCCCACAGATTCATGGCCCCCTCCATGTTCTCACATAGCTTCTCCCCACATGGCCCCCTCCATGTTCTCACATTGCTTCTCCCCACATGGCCCCCTCCATGTTCTCACATTGCTTCTCCCCACATGGCCCCCTCCATGTTCTCACATTGTTTCTCCCCACATGGCCCCCTCCATGTTCTCACATTGCTTCTCCCCACATGGCCCCCTCCATGTTCTCACATTGCTTCTCCCCACATGGCCCCCTCCATGTTCTCACATTGCTTCTCCCCACAGATTCATGGCCCCCTCCATGTTCTCACATAGCTTCTCCCCACATGGCCCCCTCCATGTTCTCACATTGCTTCTCCCCACAGATTCATGGCCCCCTCCATGTTCTCACATTGCTTCTCCCCACATGGCCCCCTCCATGTTCTCACATTGCTTCTCCCCACAGATTCATGGCCCCCTCCATGTTCTCACATTGCTTCTCCCCACATGGCCCCCTCCATGTTCTCACATTGCTTCTCCCCACAGATTCATGGCCCCCTCCATGTTCTCACATTGCTTCTCCCCACATGGCCCCCTCCATGTTCTCACATTGTTTCTCCCCACATGGCCCCCTCCATGTTCTCACATTGCTTCTCCCCACATGGCCCCCTCCATATTCTCACATTTCTTCTCCCCACAGATTCATGGCCCCCTCCATGTTCTCACATTGCTTCTCCCCACATGGCCCCCTCCATGTTCTCACATTGCTTCTCCCCACATGGCCCCCTCCATGTTCTCACATTGTTTCTCCCCACATGGCCCCCTCCATGTTCTCACATTGCTTCTCCCCACATGGCCCCCTCCATATTCTCACATAGCTTCTCCCCACAGATTCATGGCTCCCTCCATGTTCTCAAACTTCTCATATAGCTTCTCCCCACAGATTCATGGCCCCCTCCATTTTTGTTATGTTGTCACATTTCAATTTCAGCCCCTGGTCGGTGGTCCCCTCCTTAATGCCAACTTGTCAGTGTCACACAAATCACACTCAACCAACCAGGCTGTCCTGAGTCCTGACCTGTCCAGACTCCTTTCTGTTAGGCTAGGGGCCGGCTCTTCAATCTTTCATGGCTGTGTGTGGGGTGTGGACTGTCAGCAACTAGGGCACTCTGCAGACAGTGAGAGGACTCCTCTCTCCTTCTCTGTTCTGGGCTGGCAGCTTCGCGGCGCTGCTCACTCTCAAGACACTCCCCTTTGTTGCCATGACTGCGAGGCTGGGGGCGGGGGGAGGGCGGCAGCACTGTGGAAGACTGGCTGACACACACACAGCCACGCTCACGCTGACTGACTGTAAGTAACGGCCGCAGGCTGAAAAATACAGGGGTGCAGGCGCAGCTGCAGGACCGGGTCGGGATCCCTGCTTCTCACCGGTCCTGCGAACCGCCTGTAATTTTAACAAACGGTTCGGCAGAACCGGAGAGAACCGGCTGGATCCCATGCCTGATCTCAACTATATAGCAAACCCGCGAGCTACTAACATATCTAATGTAGCTAATCATTTTATTGTGTCACATAATCGCAATATTGATAGTTTATGTACATTTGCCATGGAGAAAGTCATGTCCCCTGCAAGAGGTGGTGATATTAAAAAGAAAATCCTCTTGCGAGAAGCCTATTGGATTTTCAGGCTAAATACCAGAATTCCATATGGATTAAATCTTAAAAAAGAGTTAATGCACTTATTGATGCTGTAGAATATATTTATATTTATATTGCATTTGTCTGTCTGGGTGTGGGGGTTTAGATAAAATATGCATGAGAGATTTTCCTCATGCTTCCCCGCCCCCCCCCCCCCCGTGCGTTTTTTCCCTCGTTTTCATGTTTGGTACATACACATTGTGCGGTTTATATAATTTTCAGTTTTATATTACACGGCCTGTTTGTTATCTTACTATTAGGGATGAGCGAACCCGAACTGTGTAGTTCGGGTTCGTACCGAATTTTGGGGTGTCCGTGACACGGACCCGAACCCGAACATTTTCGTAAAATCCGGGTTCGGTGTTCGGCGCTTTCTTGGCGCTTTTTGAAAGGCTGCAAAGCAGCCAATCAACAAGCGTCATACTACTTGCCCCAAGAGGCCATCACAGCCTTGCCTACTATTGGCATGGCTCTGATTGGCCAGTGCAGCATGTGACCCAGCCTCTATATAAGCTTGGGTCACGTAGCGCTGCAGGTCACTCTGCTGATTCAAGCATAGGGAGAGGTTGCTGCTGCGACGTTAGGGCGAGATTAGGCAGATTAACTCCTCCAAAAGACTTAATTCAGTGATCGATCTCCAGCTGTGGATCATTGAAGTGCTGATATTGAATTGCTCACTTTTTTTAGGCTGCCCAGAGCATTTTTATATCACTTTTTTCTGGGGTGATCGGCGGCCATTTTGTGGCTTGTGGTGCGCCAGCACAAGCTACCACCAAGTGCATTTAACCATCAATAGTGTGGTTATTTTTTGCTATATCCTACATCAGGTGCAGGCTGAGCCTGTGTCACCCAAGTGCATTTAACCATCAACAGTGTGGTTATTTTTTGGCCATATACTACATCAGGTGCAGGCTGAGCCTGTGTCACCCAAGTGCATTTAACCATCAATAGTGTGGTTATTTTTTGGCCATATACTACATCAGGGGCAAGTTGAGCCTGTCACCCAGCGCCTAAAAAATAGGCCTGACATTTCTATTCCTCCAAATCAGTACTGTTTTAGCTGGTCAAGTTATATTTAGTGACAGTAAAAGCACAGTTTTCGTTCTGGGTTGAAAAACTATTCCCAAATTTGCCATTCTCAAAATTAGTAGTTTCTGCTATATCAGGCCTACTTTAAATCTATCCCAAAAAGGATATCTTAGATTGAAGGTGCTGATAGTGTCATTCTGAAAAACTTAACACACACGCTACCGTGCAGATACAAGTCTAATTCTGTGATTAAAGGTATATCTGTCACCCAGCGCCTAAAAAATAGGCCTGACATTTCTATTCCTCCAAATCAGTACAGTTTTAGCTGGTCAAGTTATATTTAGTGACAGTAAAAGCACAGTTTTCGTTCTGGGTTGAAAAACTATTCCCAAATTTGCCATTCTCAAAATTAGTAGTTTCTGCTATATCAGGCCTACTTTAAATCTATCCCAAAAAGGATATCTTAGATTGAAGGTGCTGATAGTGTCATTCTGAAAAACTTAACACACACGCTACCGTGCAGATACAAGTCTAATTCTGTGATTAAAGGTATATCTGTCACCCAGCGCCTAAAAAATAGGCCTGACATTTCTATTCCTCCAAATCAGTACAGTTTTAGCTGGTCAAGTTATATTTAGTGACCGTAAAAGCACAGTTTTTGTTCTGGGTTGGAAAACTATTCCCAAATTTGCCATTCTCAAAATTAGTAGTTTCTGCTATATCAGGCCTACTTTAAATCTATCCCAAAAAGGATATCTTAGATTCAAGGTGCTGATAGTGTCATTCTGAAAAACTTAACACACACGCTACAGTGCAGATACAAGTCTAATTCTGTGATTAAAGGTATATCTGTCACACAGCGCGTAAAAAATAGGCCTCACATTTATATTCAACCAAATCTGTCATTACTTGTGTGCCTGTATTAGTGTAATACGGTACCTAAATAGATAGCCAGACAGTGTTAGGTGTCTGTAAAAAAAGCCCTGAATTTTAATTCAATACATTGGCCCGAATAATATTTTTCTTATTGTGGTGAACGGTAACAATGAGGAAAACAACTAGTAAGGGACGCGGACGTGGACATGGTCGTGGTGGTGTTAGTGGACCCTCTGGTGCTGGGAGAGGACGTAGCCGTTCTGCCACAGCCACACATCCTAGTGTACCAACTACCTCAGGTCCCAGTAGCCGCCAGAATTTACAGGGATATTTGGTGGGGCCCAATGCCGTTCTAAGGATGGTAAGGCCTGAGCAGGTACAGGCATTAGTCAATTGGGTGGCCGACAGTGCATCCAGCACGTTCACATTATCTCCCACCCAGTCTTCTGCAGAAAGCGCACAGATGGCGCATGAAAACCAAGCCCATCAGTCTGTCACATCACCCCCATGCATATCAGGGAAACTGTCTGAGCCTCAAGTTATGCAGCAGTCTCTTATGCTGTTTGAAGACTCTGCTGCCAGGGTTTCCCAAGGGCATCCACCTAGCCCTTCCCCAGGGGTGGAAGAGATAGAATGCACTAACGCACAACCACTTATGTTTCCTGATGATGAGGACATGGGAATACCACCTCAGCACGTCTCTGATGATGACGAAACACAGGTGCCAACTGCTGCGTCTTTCTGCAGTGTGCAGACTGAACAGGAGGTCAGGGATCAAGACTGGGTGGAAGACGATGCAGGGGACGATGAGGTCCTAGACCCCACATGGAATGAAGGTCGTGCCACTGACTTTCACAGTTCGGAGGAAGAGGCAGTGGTGAGACCGAGCCAACAGCGTAGCAAAAGAGGGAGCAGTGGGCAAAATCAGAACACCCGCCTGCTACTGACCGCCGCCATCTGGGACCGAGCACCCCAAAGGCAGCTTCAAGGAGTTCCCTGGCATGGCACTTCTTAAAACAATGTGCTGACGACAAGACCCGAGTGGTTTGCACGCTGTGCCATCAGAGCCTGAAGCGAGGCGTTAATGTTCTGAACCTTAGCACAACCTGCATGACCAGGCACCGGCATGCAAAGCATGAACTGCAGTGGAGTAAACACCTTAAAAACAAGGAAGTCACTCAGGCTCCCCCTGCTACCTCTTCTGCTGCTGCCGCCTCGGCCTCTTCTGCTGCTGCAGCCTCGGCCTCTTCCTCCGCCTCTGGAGGAACGTTAGCACCTGCCGCCCAGCAAACATGGGATGTACCACCAACACCACCACCTGCGTCACCAAGCATCTCAACCATGTCACACGGCAGCGTTCAGCTCTCCATCTCACAAACATTTGAGAGAAAGCGTAAATTCCCACATAGCCACCCTCGATCCCTGGCCCTGAATGCCAGCATTTCTAAACTACTGGCCTATGAAATGCTGTCATTTAGGCTGGTGGACACAGACAGCTTCAAACAGCTCATGTCGCTTGCTGTCCCACAGTATGTTGTTCCCAGCCGGCACTACTTCTCCAAGAGAGCCGTGCCTTCCCTGCACAACCAAGTGTCCGATAAAATCAAGTGTGCACTGCGCAACGCCATCTGTGGCAAGGTCCACCTAACCACAGATACGTGGACCAGTAAGCACGGCCAGGGAAGCTATATCTCCCTAACTGCACACTGGGTAAATGTAGTGGCGGCTGGGCCCCAACATTCTTTGCCTCCTGTCTCCTTCTCCTCCTCAGCTTCCTCCTCCTCTTCTTCCACCTGCTCATCCAGTCAGCCACACACCTTCACCACCAACTTCAGCACAGCCCGGGGTAAACGTCAGCAGGCCGTTCTGAAACTCATATGTTTGGGGGACAGGCCCCACACCGCACAGGAGTTGTGGCAGGGTATAGAACAACAGACCGACGAGTGGTTGCTGCCGGTGAGCCTCAAGCCCGGCCTGGTGGTGTGCGATAATGGGCGAAATCTCGTTGCAGCTCTGGGACTAGCCGGTTTGACGCACATCCCTTGCCTGGCGCATGTGCTGAATTTGGTGGTGCAGAAGTTCATTCGCAACTACCCCGACATGTCAGAGCTGCTGCATAAAGTGCGGGCCGTCTGTTCGCGCTTCCGTTTTCTCACCCTGCTGCTGCACGCCTGTCTGCGCTACAGCGTAACTTCGGCCTTCCCGTTCACCGCCTCATATGCGATGTGCCCACCAGGTGGAACTCCACCTTGCACATGCTGGACAGACTGTGCGAGCAGCAGCAGGCCATAGTGGAGTTTCAGCTGCAGCACGCACGGGTCAGTCACACTGCGGAACAGCACCACTTCACCACCAATGACTGGGCCTCCATGCGAGACCTGTGTGCCCTGTTGCGCTGTTTCGAGTACTCCACCAACATGGCCAGTGGCGATGACGCCGTTATCAGCGTTACAATACCACTTCTATGTCTCCTTGAGAAAACACTTAGGGCGATGATGGAAGAGGAGGTGGCCCAGGAGGAAGAGGGGTCATTTTTAGCACTTTCAGGCCAGTCTCTTCGAAGTGACTCAGAGGGAGGTTTTTTGCAACACCAGAGGCCAGGTACAAATGTGGCCAGACAGGGCCCACTACTGGAGGACGAGGAGGACGAGGATGAGGAGGAGGTGGAGGAGGATGAGGATGAAGCATGTTCACAGCGGGGTGGCACCCAAAGCAGCTCGGGCCCATCACTGGTGCGTGGCTGGGGGGAAACACAGGACGATGACGATACGCCTCCCACAGAGGACAGCTTGTCCTTACCTCTGGGCAGCCTGGCACACATGAGCGACTACATGCTGCAGTGCCTGCGCAACGACAGCAGAGTTGCCCACATTTTAACGTGTGCGGACTACTGGGTTGCCACCCTGCTGGATCCCCGGTACAAAGACAATGTGCCCACCTTACTTCCTACACTGGAGCGTGATAGGAAGATGCGCGAGTACTAGCGCACGTTGGTAGACGCGCTACTGAGATCATTCCCAAATGTCACAGGGGAACCAGTGGAAGCCCAAGGCGAAGGCAGAGGAGGAGCAAGAGGTCGCCAACGCAGCTGTGTCACGGCCAGCTCCTCTGAGGGCAGGGTTAGCATGGCAGAGATGTGGAAAAGTTTTGTCACCACGCCACAGCTAACTGCACCACCACCTGATACGGAACGTGTTAGCAGGAGGCAACATTTCACTAACATGGTGGAACAGTACCTGTGCGCACCCCTCCACGTACTGACTGATGGTTCGGCCCCATTCAACTTCTGGGTCTCCAAATTGTCCACGTGGCCAGAGCTAGCCTTTTATGCCTTGGAGGTGCTGGCCTGCCCGGCGGCCAGCGTTTTGTCTGAACGTGTATTCAGCACGGCAGGGGGCGTCATTACAGACAAACGCAGCCGCCTGTCTACAGCCAATGTGGACAAGCTGACGTTTATAAAAATGAACTAGGCATGGATCCCACAGGACCTGTCCATCCCTTGTGCAGATTAGACATTAACTACCTCCCCTTAACAATATATTATTGTACTCCAGGGCACTTCCTCATTCAATCCTATTTTTATTTTCATTTTACTATTATATTGCAGGGCAACCCAAAGTTGAATGAACCTCTCCTCTGTCTGGGTGCCGGGGCCTAAATGTGTGACAGTGGCCTGTTCCAGTGGTGGGTGACGTGAAGCCTGATTCTCTGCTATGACATGAAGACTGATTCTGTGCTGACACGAAGCCAGATTCTCTGTTACGCGACCTCTCTCCTCTGCCTGGGTGCCTGGGCCTAAATATGTGACAATGGCCTGTTCCAGTGGTGGGTGACGTGAAGCCTGATTCTCTGCTATGACATGAAGACTGATTCTGTGCTGACATGAAGCCAGATTCTCTGTTACGGGACCTCTCTCCTCTGTCTGGGTGCCGGGGCCTAAATATGTGACAGTGGCCTGTTCCAGTGGTGGGTGACGTGAAGCCTGATTCTCTGCTATGACATGAAGACTGATTCTGTGCTGACATGAAGCCAGATTCTCTGTTACGCGACCTCTCTCCTCTGCCTGGGTGCCTGAGCCTAAATATGTGACAGTGGCCTGTTCCAGTGGTGGGTGACGTGAAGTCTGATTCTCTGCTATGACATGAAGACTGATTCTGTGCTGACATGAAGCCAGATTCTCTGTTACGGGACCTCTCTCCTCTGTCTGGGTGCCGGGGCCTAAATATGTGACAGTGGCCTGTTCCAGTGGTGGGTGACGTGAAGCCTGATTCTCTGCTATGACATGAAGACTGATTCTCTGCTGACATGAAGCCTGAATCTCTGTTATGGGACCTCTCTCCTCTGCCTGGGTGCCTGAGCCTAAATATGTGACAGTGGCCTGTTCCAGTGGTGGGTGACGTGAAGCCTGATTCTCTGCTATCACATGAAGACTGATTCTGTGCTGACATGAAGCCAGATTCTCTGTTACGGGACCTCTCTCCTCTGTCTGGGTGCCGGGGCCTAAATATGTGACAGTGGCCTGTTCCAGTGGTGGGTGACGTGAAGCCTGATTCTCTGCTATGACATGAAGACTGATTCTCTGCTGACATGAAGCCTGAATCTCTGTTATGGGACCTCTCTCCTCTGCCTGGGTGCCTGGGCCTAAATATGTGACAGTGGCCTGTTCCAGTGGTGGGTGACGTGAAGCCTGATTCTCTGCTATGACATGAAGACTGATTCTCTGCTGACATGAAGCCTGAATCTCTGTTATGGGACCTCTCTCCTCTGCCTGGGTGCCTGGGCCTAAATATGTGACAGTGGGCTGTTCCAGTGGTGGGTGCGTGAAGCCTGATTCTCTGCTATGACATGAAGACTGATTCTGTGCTGACATGAAGCCAGATTCTCTGTTACGCGACCTCTCTCCTCTGCCTGGGTGCCTGGGCCTAAATATGTGACAGTGGCCTGTTCCAGTGGTGGGTGACGTGAAGCCTGATTCTCTGCTATGACATGAAGACTGATTCTGTGCTGACATGAAGCCAGATTCTCTGTTACGGGACCTCTCTCCTCTGTCTGGGTGCCGGGGCCTAAATATGTGACAGTGGCCTGTTCCAGTGGTGGGTGACGTGAAGCCTGATTCTCTGCTATGACATGAAGACTGATTCTCTGCTGACATGAAGCCTGAATCTCTGTTATGGGACCTCTCTCCTCTGCCTGGGTGCC
This sequence comes from Bufo bufo, assembly GCF_905171765.1. Classification (NCBI taxonomy): domain Eukaryota; kingdom Metazoa; phylum Chordata; class Amphibia; order Anura; family Bufonidae; genus Bufo; species Bufo bufo. Next base: position 445,562,240 of record NC_053389.1, on the reverse strand, counting down.
TGGGCCTAAATATGTGACAGTGGCCTGTTCCAGTGGTGGGTGACGTGAAGCCTGATTCTCTGCTATGACATGAAGACTGATTCTCTGCTGACATGAAGCCTGAATCTCTGTTATGGGACCTCTCTCCTCTGCCTGGGTGCCTGGGCCTAAATATGTGACAGTGGCCTGTTCCAGTGGTGGGTGACGTGAAGCCTGATTCTCTGCTATGACATGCAGACTGATTCTCTGCTGACATGAAGCCAGATTCTCTGTTACAGGACCTCTCTCCTCTGCCTGGGTGCCTGGGCCTAAATATCTGACAATGGACTGTTCCAGTGTTGGGTGACGTAAAGCCTGATTCTCTGCTATGACATGCAGACTGATTCTCTGCTGACATGAAGCCAGATTCTCTGTTACGGGACCTCTCTCCTCTGCCTGGGTGCCGGGGCCTAAATATATGACAATGGACTGTTACAGTGGTGGGTGACGTGAAGCCAGATTCTCTGCTATGGCATGAAGACTGATTCTCTGCTGACGTGAAGCCAGATTCTCTGCTATGGGACCTCTCTCCAATTGATATTGGTTTATTTTTATATATTTTACTTTTATTTTAATTCATTTCCCTATCCACATTTGTTTGCAGGGGATTTACCTACATGTTGCTGCCTTTTGCAGCCCTCTAGCTCTTTCCTGGGCTGTTTTACAGCCTTTTTAGTGCCGAAAAGTTCGGGTCCCTATTGACTTCAATGGGGTTCGGGTTCAGGACGAAGTTCGGGTCGGGTTCGGATCCCGAACCCGAACATTTCCGGGAAGTTCGGCCGAACTTCTCGAACCTGAACATCCAGGTGTTCGCTCAACTCTACTTACTATCTAATATATGTATAATGTTGTGTTCTTTGTGTATGTTCTCCAACTTTGATTTTAATTTCTCTGGAGATTATTATATGATGGTGATTTTATATATATATATATATATATATATATATATATATGTAACGTAGGGACTGTTTTGGCTTTGGGTGCTTTTGGTTTTTTCACTTCCTTTCATTGGTGTGTGTTTCCTTCGTTCCCTTCCCTCCCCCTCCCCTTTACCCTCCCCTCTTCCCTTCCCCACGCACCTGATTGGGGTGGATCTCCATAAAGGTACTAGAACTCAGTCATCAGATCATGAGTAAGAACCTTATGGTTCAAAACATGTCGATCTGACGGGAGGTATCGGGAGGTTTTGTTCACTGCACCTTTATTGTTGCGAGTGCCATGGAATAAAGACAAAGCAATCTTTTATACCTACTACGTGCTGGAATTTTTTTTTTTTTTAAAGTTCATTACATAGAGCTGGTTTTGGCTCGTCCGTTGCACGGTGGATATCTGGTGAGCTGAATGGGACTGAGCTGCAAAGGCCATGTGACTACTGAATGTGACATCACTGGCCTATGAAGAAGCTGCAGCATGTTTAAAAAGCTGAATGGTGGGGGTCCTGGGAGTCGGACTCCCACAAATCAGATACTGATGATTTATCCTAAGGATAGGCCATTAATATTAAACTCCTGGAAAAGCCTTTTCATTGTTTAATACCATATTTTGTGTACATATTATGCAATTTTATTATTCTTTTTAAACCAAAAGCACAATAAAAAAATGCACTTAAAATAAATATAGTTCACATAATATCTAAGAATTCATAGTAGTCTTGCTTTTAGATTTCTCCACACACGACAAATATAATGTATTATTGGTATTCTGTTTCTTACAGAAAATGTTTTCAGCAGCAACCTCCCGTCCCTATTTCACAGAACCAAAATGGGGGTGCGTTTAAAAATCACAAGCAAAAGGAGGCTGGAGATAGCCAAGTGCAAGCGCTTAGCTATCTCTTGCAGTCCAGTAGAGTTGGATGGAGCAGCAGCGGGCATGCTAGACCAATGCTCCATTCAAACTGGGGAACACGGCCACAGTACTCATAATCAGTGATGGACAGTTTGCCGTGTTCGCCCGCGAACACATGCAGGCTGCCATCTTAACTCACAAGTCTGGCAATGCACAGGTAAGCCCTTTCCTGTGCCGCGAGCCGGTCTGAAACAAATGCGGTCACCGGCAGCAGGCAGTTCCGAGAACAGCCCGATGAAGGCCCCCGGCGGCTGTTCTCGGAACTGCCTGCTCCAGGTGACCACATTTGTTTCATACCGGCTCGCGGCACATGCACAGGTAAGGACTGCCGAACACAGCGGACTGGCCATCACTGCTCATAATCAGCAGGTGACCCATTGGTCAGACTGCATTTAAAAAAACTGAACGTGAAAACTCAACCTAAGAGATGAAAATGAATAGCTTATAATTTACAGGTACGTTATGACTCTCGCCAATGTTTTTCTTCACTTAGTAGCATGTGGATTAATATAAGTAGTAACACGTGACAGATTAAATAGAGTAAATTCTAAACAGGTTGGGTCGGTGATTTCACAAGCATTCGGAAACATAAGAAATGCTGCTTAACAGTAAACTGCTCTGCAAATAAAAGCCAGGACTTGGCTGCATACTCTTATATTACAATCTGGGTAGATTTATCAAAACAGGTGAAAAGGACAACTGTCGGCGTTGCCAAGTGAAGCCTGGTAATCTGATACATATATTTTGGGAATGTGCTGGACTCCTTCCCTTCTGGGTGGAGGTTAAAAGATTAACAGAAGATGTCTTAGGCCTCAGTTTTACATGGTCTCCAGCTATATGGCACTCCTATCATTAGATATCGTTACAATCCCCACACAATTTAGAACTTTAATATGTCATATTTTATTAACGGCCAAAATCCTGATCGCTAAACATTGGAAATCATCTGGGATTCCTTCCTTGAATGAGCTAACAGAAAGAATTTCCACGCATGCTATATTTGAACACCTATGGGCTCAGAGAGCGGGTAGGCTGAAATATTTCTATGCCTCTTGGTCCCCTTGGCTGGCTAAGTTCCCTATGCCCCGGTAATCAAGCTTCCTTCCCCGGATCCTTGACTGATTCTTTATGGTGGCCTGGAATGGTTTAACTTATGTAGGAAATTATATGTCCATCGATGTCTTTTCATCATTTCCTTTTCCCCCATTTTCTTTTTCTTTCCCCTTTCCTCCCTTCACAATTTACCTTATTGGTAACCAACTGTACTAATGTTATGGTTCCTTCCTTAATGTTATCCTAAGTTCTACGTTGGCAGCACCCGAGCGGGTGCCGTAGGACTTCATACACTAAGAAAAATTGTCAAACTACCAAGTGGTGGCTGCGTCCACCTAACATGAGACCTATTTGCTTGTATCATTTTTGAGTGGCTGCGTCCACAATACATCTGCTGCCATGTATTATTCATATTTGACAATAAAAATTTTCTTGAGAAAAGGACAACTGTCTTAGTTGCTTATAGCAACTAGATTCCACCTTTCATTTTTCAGAGCTACTTTGGAAAATGAAACATGGAATCTGATTGGTTGCTATGGACAACTGAGCCAGTTTCTCCTTACTTTAGTTTTAATAAATCTCCCTCATGTGCACCTGAATACCTATTTCTCCTAATCTATTTCAGTAATTTAATTCAAAAAGTGAAACTCATATATTTAATAGATTCAATATACACAGTGGGATCTAGTTCAAGCATTTTTTCTATTTTAACCCCTTAAGGACTCAGCCCTATTTCACCTTAAAGGGCTTCTGTCACCCCCCAAAAGTCATTTTTTCATTTTTAGGCTAATTAAAATCCTTATAGTGTGATTATTCAATATAATTACCTTTTTCTGTGGCTTAGTTTCTTTAAAAACCCGCACTTTTATAATATGTTAATTACCTCGCTACCAGCAAGTAGGGCGGTTACTTGCTGGTAGCCGCCGCATCCTCCTTTCAAAAAACGCCCCCTCCTCCTGTTGATTGACAGGGCCAGCGAGCGCTCTCCTCCTCCGGGTGGCCCTGTCTGCAATTCAAATCCCACGCCTGCGCCTTACATGTCTTCATTCGGCGCAGGCGCTCTGAGAGAAGGACGCTCGCTTCCTCAGCACTCCCTCAGTGCTCCTGCGCCGATGACGTCACCTCTAAACCCGAAAGAGAAGACGTCATCGGCGCAGGCGCACTGAGGAAGTGCTGAGGAAGCGAACGTCCTTCTCTCAGAGCGCCTGCGCCGAACGAAGACACGTAAGGCGCAGGCGCGGGATTTGAATTGCAGACAGGGCCAGCCGGAAGAGGAGAGCGCTCGCTGGCCCTGTCAATCAACTGGAGGAGGGGGCGTTTTTTTTAAAGGAGGATGCGGCGGCTACCAGCAAGTAACCGCCCTACTTGCTGGTAGCGAGGTAATTAACATATTATAAAAGTGCGTTTTTTTAAGAAACTAAGCCACAGAAAAAGGTAAGAGCACTATATATTGAATAATCGCACTATAAGGATTTTAATTAGCCCAAAAATAAAAAATGACTTTTGGGGTTTGACAGAAGCCCTTTAACCGCTTGCCGCCACTGTAACGCCAATAGGCGTCTGGGCGGCAGCGCTCTCAGGTCTCAGCGACGCCTATTGGCATAATCTCATGAGACCCGATATTTCGCGTGATCGCAGGCGCGCATGTGCGCGCGTTCACAGCGGCGCGCAGCTCTGAAGTTAAACTACAGCCTGCCAGCGCTGATCATTCGCTGGCAGGCTGTAGATGTTTAACCACTTCAGCTCCCCTAGCTTAAACACTCTTAATGACCAGACCACTTTTTACAATTCTGCACTACACTACTTTCACGGTTTATTGCTCGGTCATACAACTTACCACCCAAATTAATTTTACCTCCTTTTCTTCTCACTAATAGAGCTTTCATTTGGTAATATTTCATTGCTGCTGACATTTTTACTTTTTTTGTTATTAATCGAAAATGACAATGTCATTTTTCACTTTCAATTGTAAAATTTTTCAAATAAAACTACATTTCTATATAAAATTTTCTCTAAATTTATTGTTCTACATGTCTTTGATAAAAAAAATGCAATAAGTGTATATTTATTGGTCTGCGCAAAAGTTATAGCGTTTACAAACTATGGTACAAAAATGTGAATTTCCGCATTTTGAAGCAGCTCTGACTTTCTGAGCACCTGTCATGTTTCCTGAGGTTCTACAAATTCTCATATTCCACTAACTTGTGACAAAAAATAAAAACTTCCATGAACTCACTATGCCCATCACAAAATACCTTGGGGTGTCTTCTTCCCATTTTTTTTATACAAAGTTGTCATTTTTTGCAGCCTAGATGGGCAAAGGGGCCCAAATTCTAAAGAGCACCACATTTGGATTTCAAACTACTTCTCACGCATTAGGGCCCCTAAAATGCCAGGGCAGTATAAAAACCCCACAAGTGACCCCATTTTGGAAAGGAGAAACCCCAAGGTATTCCGTGAGGGGCATGGCGAGTTCCTAGAATTATTTTTTTTTTTGGCACAAGTTAGCGGAAAATGATTTTTTTCTTTATTTTTTTCTTACAAAGTCTCATATTCCACTAACTTGTGACAAAAAATAAAAACTTCCATGAACTCACTATGCCCATCACAAAATACCTTGGGGTGTCTTCTTTACAAAATGGGGTCACTTGTGGGGTATTTATACTGCCCTGGCATTTTAGGGGCCCTAAAGCGTGAGAAGTAGTTTGGAATCCAAATGCGTAAAAATGCCCTGTGAAATCCTAAAGGTACTCATTGGAATTTGGGCCCCTTTGTGCACCTAGGCTGCAAAAAAGTGTCACACATGTGGTATCGCCGTACACAGAAGAAGTAGGGCAATGTGTTTTGGGGTGTATTTTTACATATACCCATGCTGGGTGAGAGAAATATCTCTCTAAAAGTCAACTTTTCCCATTTTGTTATACAAAGTTGTCATTTTAGAGAGATATTTGTCTCACCCAGCATGGGTATATGTAAAAAGACACGCCAAAACACATTGCCCAACTTCTCTTGAGTATAGCAATACCACATGTTTGACACTTTTTTGCAGCCTAGGTGCGCAAAGGGGCCCAAATTCCTTTTAGGGGGGCATTTTTAGACATTTGGATTCCAGACTTCTTCTCACGCTTGAGGGCCCCTAAAATGCCAGGGCAGTATAAATACCCCACATGTGACCCCATTTTGGAAAGAAGACACCCCAAGGTATTCCGTGAGGGGCATGGCGAGTTCATAGAAGATTTTTTTTTTTGGCACAAGTTAGCGGAAATGGATTTTTTTTTTTTCTCACAAAGTCTCCCTTTCCGCTAACTTGGGACAAAAAGTTCAATCTTTCATGGACTCACTATGCCCATCAGCGAATACCTTGGGGTGTCTTCCTTCCAAAATGGGGTCATTTGTGGGGTGTTTGTACTGCCCTGGCATTTGAGGGTCTCCGCAATCAGTACATGTATGGCCAGCTGGTGGCCATTAAAGGTGTTAAATGGCTTCTGAATCGATTTTTTAAAAGTCACCAACCTGCCAGCGATGATCATTGGCTGGCTGGCAGGCTGGTGACGAACTTCTGATGTAACAAATCCCGGCTCGCACTGCGCATGTGCGGGCCGGCTCTGCCCGAAATCTCGCGTCTCGCGAGAGGACGCGCCGGCGCGTCCAGGAGGAATAAAAGGGCCGTGGCCAGGATGCAATCCTGCGTCCGGCGGTCCTGAGGAGGTTAAAAAATCACATCAGAAAGGTATATTAGACACTGTTTTGTTAACAGCGTCTGATATACCTGCTACCTGGTCCTCTGGTGGTCCTTTTGCTTGGATCCACCATCAGAGGACACAGGCAGCTCTGTAAGTAGCACCAAGCACCACACTACACTACACCCTCCCCCTGTCACTTATTAACCCCTTATTAACCCCTGATCACCCCATATAGACTCCCTGATCACCCCCCTGTCACCCCCCTGTCATTGATCACCCCCCTGTAAGGCTCCACGTCCGTATGTGTTTTGCGGATCCGCGGATCCGCAACACACGGACACCGGCAATGTGCTTTCTGCATTTTGCGGATCCGCACATTGCCAGAACTATATAGAAAATGCCTTTTCTTGTCCGCAACTGCGGACAAGAATAGGACATGTTCTAAATTTTTGCGGAACGGAAGTGCGGACCCGGAAGTGCAGATCCGCAATTCCGGATCCGAGCGGGACAAAGTCTGTCCCCATAGAAATGAATGGGTCCGCAATTCCGTTCCGCAAAATGCGGAACGGAATTGCGGACGTGTGAATGGGGCCTAAGGGTCCCTTATCACCGCCAGTTAGTTAGCTACTTGTTAGGTAGTTAGCACCCAGCCCACCGCACCGCAGTCACTGATTAGTCGCTGATTAGCGTCATCGCTGTCGCTAATCAGCACTAGTACTATATAGTATCTGTAAGTGATCAAGACTGATCGCAATCAGATCTATATCAGTACATTAGGGTCACCTTAGGCTCTACAAAAAACGCAGTGTTCGCCCGATCAGGCCTGATCTTGTGCCCACACTTGCGTTCAGTCCGCCCCACTGCAGTGACAGAATTTATTTTTTTCTGATCCCTGTAAAAACACCGTAAAATCGCTGCGGCGCTATAAAGATCACTTTTGAGCTTTTTAGATCTTTATTAGCGATCGCAGCTTTACTTCTCAAGCACTCCTTTTTACTAGGCAGGTGTGCTCTTTTTCTAGTTAGCCCAAAATGTCAAAAAAGGGGTATTCCGCAGAAGAGTATTTTTAGGATTTCACAGGGCATTTTTACGCATTTGGATTCCAAACTACTTCTCACGCTTTAGGGCCCCTAAAATGCCAGGGCAGTATAAATACCCCACAAGTGACCCCATTTTGGAAAGAAGACACCCCAAGGTATTCTGTGAGGGGCATAGCGAGTTCATAAAGATTTTTTTTTTGGCACAAGTTAGCGGAAATAGATTTTAATATTTTTTTTTTCTTACAAAGTCTCATATTCCACTAACTTGTGACTTTTTTTTTTTTTTTACATGAACTCACCATACCCCTCATGGAATACCTTGGGGTGTCTTCTTTCTAAAATGGGGTCACTTGTGGGGTATTTATACTGCCCTGGCATTTTAGGGGCCCTAAAGCGTGAGAAGTGCCCTGTGAAATCCTAAAAGTACTCATTGGAATTTGGGCCCCTTTGAGCACATAGGCTGCAAAAAAGTGTCACACATGTGGTATCGCCGTACTCAGAAGAAGTAGGGCAATGTGTTTTGGGGTGTATATACCCATACTGTGTGTGAGAAATATCTCTGTAAATGACAACTTTTTCCATTTTATTTATACAAAGTTGCCATTTACAGAGATATTTCTCACACACAGTATGGGTATACACTCACCTATTCTATTCTAAAGAATTATTAGGAACATCTGTTCTATTTCTCATTAATGCAATTATCTAGTCAACCAATCACATGGCAGTTGCTTCAATGCATTTAGGGGTGTGCTCCTGGTCAAGACAATCTCCTGAACTCCAAACTGAATGTCAGAATGGGAAAGAAAGGTGATTTAAGCAATTTTGAGCGTGGCATGGTTGTTGGTGCCAGACGGGCCGGTCTGAGTATTTCACAATCTGCTCAGTTACTGGGATTTTCACGCACAACCATTTCTAGGGTTTACAAAGAATGGTGTGAAAAGGGAAAAACATCCAGTATGTGGCAGTCCTGTGGGCAAAAATGCCTTGTGGATGCTAGAGGTCAGAGGAGAATGGGCCGACTGATTCAAGCTGATAGAAGAGCAACGTTGACTGAAATAACCACTCGTTACAACCGAGGTATGCAGCAAAGCATTTGTGAAGCCACAACACGCACAACCTTGAGGCGGATGGGCTACAACAGCAGAAGACCCCACCGGGTACCACTCATCTCCACTACAAATAGGAAAAAGAGGCTACAATTTGTACGAGCTCACCAAAATTGGACTGTTGAAGACTGGAAAAGTGTTGCCTGGTCTGATGAGTCTCGATTTCTGTTGAGACATTCAAATGGTAGAGTCCGAATTTGGCGTAAACAGAATGAGAACATGTATCCATGCTCTGATGGCTACTTCCAGCAGGATAATGCACCATGTCACAAAGCTCGAATCATTTCAAATTGGTTTCTTGAACATGGCAATGAGTTCACTGTACTAAAATGGCCCCCACAGTCACCAGATCTCAACCCAATAGAGCATCTTTGGGATGTGGCGGAACGGGATCTTTGTGCCCTATATGTGCATCCCTCAAATCTCCATCAACTGCAAGATGCTATCCTATCAATATGGGCCAACATTTCTAAAGAATGCTATCAGCACCTTGTTGAATCAATGCCACGTAGAATTAAGGCAGTTCTAAAGGCAAAAGGGGGTCCAACATTGTATTAGTATGGTGTTCTTAATAAATCTTTAGGTGAGTGTATGTAAAAATACACCCCAAAACACATTGCCCTACTTCTCCTGAGTACGGTGATACCACATGTGTGACACTTTTTTGCAGCCTAGGTGCGCAAAGGGGCCCAAATTCCAATGAGTACTTTTAGGATTTCACAGGGCATTTTTGCGCATTTGGATTCCAAACTACTTCTCTCGCTTTAGGGCGCCTAAAATGCCAGGGCAGTATAAATACCCCACAAGTGACCCCATTTTAGAAAGAAGACACCCCAAGGTATTCCGTGAGGGGTATGGTGAGTTTATGTAAAATTTTATTTTTGTCACAAGTTAGTGGAATATGAGACTTTGTAAGAAAAAAATAAAAAAAAACAATTTCCGCTAACTTGTGGCAAAAAAAAAAATCTTATATGAACTCCCCAGTATGGGTATATTAACATATACCCATACTGTGTGTGAGAAATATCTCTGTAAATGACAACTATTTTTATACAAAGTTGTCAATTTACAGAGATATTTCTCTCTCCCAGCATGGGTATATGTAAAAATACACCCCAAAACACATTGCCCTACTTCTTCTGAGTACGGCGATACCACATGTGTGACACTTTTTTGCAGCCTAGGTGCGTAAAGGGGCTGAAAGTCCAACGAGTACCTTTAGGCTTTACAGGGTTGCTCACAATTTGCCAGAACAGCAAACACACCCCAAAAATGACCTAATTTCGGAAATGACACCCCAAGGTATTCACTAAGGGGCATAGTGAGTCAGTGGGAGATTTTTTATTTTTTTTGCCAGAAGTTAGCAGAAATGGAAACTTTATTATTATTTTTTTTCAGAAAGTGTCATTTTCCGCTAACTTGTGAAAAAAAATTAAATCATACATGAACTCACCATGCCCGTCTGCGAATACTTTGGGGTGTCTTCTTTCTAAAATGGGGTCATTTGGGGGGTATTTATATTATCCTGGCATTCTAGCACCTCAAGAAACATGACAGGTGCTCAGAGAGTTAAAGCTGCTTCAAAATGCGGAAATTCAAATTTTTGTACCATAGTTTGTAAACGCTATAACTTTTGCGCAAACCAATAAATATACACTTATTGGATTTTTTTTAATCAAAAACATGTAGCACAATAAATTCTGACACAAACTTGTATAGAAATGTAATTATATTTGAACAATTTTACCAGAAAAAGTTAAAAATACACTTTTTTTAGAGAAAATTGCGGTCTATTTTGATTAATATCAGAAAAACGAAAAATCTCAGCAGCAATCAAATACCACAAAAAGAAAGTTGTATTTGTAAGAAGAAAAGGAGGTAAAATTCATTTGGGTGCCAAGTTGCATGACCGAGCAATAAACCGTTAAAGTTGTGAAGTGCCGATTTGTAAAAAAGGGCCTGGTCACTAGGGGGGTATAAACCTGTGGTCCTTAAAGGGAACCTGTCACCAGTTTTATCGTGTCCTAACTAAGGGCAACATAAATAAGTGACTGATTCTTTTAGCAAAATGCTTGGTCACTTTCTTTAATTGACCCAGTCAATCTGCCAACATCTTGTATTGAAAAGCTCCAGCTGATAATGATGAGTCCTGAATATTCATGAGCTCCTGACTCTCCCCGCCCACCTGCTGCTGAATGACAGTTATTTTCCATATGAATCAGCAGCAGGTGGGCAGGGGAGTGGATATAGCTCTGAATTAAATATACGCTGGACTCAATGACATCACGTTGGACTCCAATCAGCTCATTAGCATGCGGCATGTGGCATCTTTGTGTGTATATTATGAGGTAACCATCTGTCACACCAGTAAGTGAATACATCTAAGGTACTTTTTAGTAGTTAATGATTGTATATAATTAGTTAGATTATAATCAAATATCCACATGACAGGTTCCCTTTAATTGGTTAAGGACCATTTTTTGCAAATCTGACCAGTGTCACTTTAAGTGTTGATAACTTTAAAACGCTTTGACTTATCCAGGCTATTCTGAGATTGTTTTTTCGTCACATATTGTACTTCATGATACTGGTAAAATGAAGTAAAAAAAAAATCATTTTTATTTATAATAAAATACCAAATTTACCCAAAATTTGTAAAAAATTGCAAATTTCCAAGTTTCAATTTCTCTACTTCTATAATACATAGTAATACCTCCAAAAGTAGTTATTATTTTACATTCCTCATATGTCTACTTCATGTTTGGATCATTTTGGGAATGATATTTTATTTTTTGGGGATGTTACAAGGCTTAGAAGTTTAGAAGCAAATCTTGAAATTTTTCAAAAACCCAATTTTAGGGACCAGTTCAGGTCTGAAGTCACTTTGCGAGGCTTACATAATAGAAACAACCCAACAATGACCCCATTCTATAAACTACACCCCTCAAGGTATTTAAAACTGATTTTACAAACTTTGTTAACCCTTTAGGTGTTCCACAAGAATTAATGGAAAATAGAGATACAATTTCTAAATTTCACTTTTTTGGCAGATTTTCCATTTAAATATTTTTTTTCCAGTTGCAAAGCAAGGGTTAACAGCCAAACCTAACTCAATAATTATGGCCCTGATTCTGTAGTTTACAGAAACACCCCATATGTGGTCGTAAACCGCTGTACGGGCACACGGCAGGGCGCAGAAGGAAAGGAATGCCATACGGTTTTTGGAAGGCAGATTTTGCTGGACTGGTCTTTTTGACACCATGTCCCATTTGAAGCCCCCTGATGCACCCCTAGAGTAGAAACTCCATAAAAGTGACCCCCATCTAAGAAACAACACCCCTCAAGGTATTCAAAACTGATTTTACAAACGTCGTTAACCCTTTAGGTGTTCCACAAGAATTAATGGAAAATAGAGATACAATTTCAAAATTTCACATTTTTGGCAGATTTTCCATTTTCATAATTTTTTTCCAGTTGCAAAGCAAGGGTTAACAGCCAAACCTAACTCAATATTTATGGGCCTGATTCTGTAGTTTACAAAAACACCCCATATGTGGTCGTAAACCGCTGTACGGGCACACGGCAGGGCGCAGAAGGAAAGGAATGCCATACAGTTTTTGGAAGGCAGGTTTTGCTGGACTGTTTTTTTTAGACACCATGACCCATTTGAAGCCCCCTGATGCACCCCTAGAGTAGAAACTCCATAAAAGTGACCCCATCTAAGAAATTACACCCCTCAAGGTATTCAAAACTGATTTTACAAACGTCGTTAACCCTTTAGGTGTTCCACAAGAATTAATGGAAAATAGAGATACAATTTCAAAATTTCACTTTTTTGGCAGATTTTCCATTTTAATAATTTTTTTCCAGTTACAAAGCAAGGGTTAACAGCCAAACCAAACGTAATATTCATAGCCCTGATTCTGTAGTTTACAGAAACACCCCATATGTGGTCGTAAACCGCTGTACGGGCACACGGCAGGGCACAGAAGGAAAGGAATCCCATACGGTTTTTGGAAGGCAGGTTTTGCTGGACAGTTTTTTTTGACATCATGTCCCATTTGAAGCCCCCCTGATGCACCCCTAGAGTAGAAACTCCATAAAAGTGACCCCCATCTAAGAAACTACACCCCTAAAGGTTTTCAAAAAAGATTTTACAAACGTCGTTAACCCTTTAGGTGTTGCACAAGAGTTATTGGCAAATGGAGATGAAATTTCAGAATTTCAATTTTTTGGCAAATTTTCCATTTTAATCCATTTTTCCCAGTAACAAAGCAAGGGTTAACAGCCAAACAAAACTCAATATTTATGGCCCTGATTCTGTAGTTTACAGAAACACCCCATATGTGGTCGTAAACGGCAGGGCGCAGAAGGAAAGAAATGCCATACGGTTTTTGGAAGGCAGATTTTGCTGGACTGTGTTTTTTGACACCATTTGAAGCCCCCCTGATGCACCCCTAGAGTAGAAACTCCAAAAAAGTGACCCCATTTTAGAAACTACGGGATAGGGTGGCAGTTTTGTTGGTACTAGTTTAGCGTACATATGATTTTTGGTTGCTCTATATTACACTTTTTGTGAGGCAAGGTAACAAGAAATAGCTGTTTTGGCACCGTTTTTATTTTTTGTTATTTACAACATTTATCTGACAGGTTAGATCATGTGATATTTTTATAGACCAGGTTGTCACGGATGCGGTGATACCTAATATGTATACTTTTGTATTATCATTGGTGGCCAGGACGCTACTGCAGGCCTGGTTGCCATGGTTACTTAGCAATATTACAATATTAGAAGCATCATACTTACCTGCTGCGCTGTCTGTGACTGGTCGGGAGCTCCTCCTACTGGTAAGTGACAGGTCTGTGTGGCGCATTGCTTAATGATCTGTCATTTACCAGTAGGAGGAGCTCCCGGCCGGTCACAGACAGCGCAGCAGGTAAGTATGATGCTTCTAATATTGTAATATTGCTAAGTAACCATGGCAACCAGGCCTGCAGTAGCGTCCTGGTTGCCATGGTTACCGATCAGAGCCCCAGCGATTAAACTGGGACTCCGATCGGAACTCTCCGCTGCCACCAATGATCGGGGGGAAGGGGAGAGGGGAGGCCGCACACTGGCCACCAATGATATTAATACAATAGAGGGGGGCCGCACACTGGCCACCAATGATATTACAATAGAGGGAGGGGGGGCGCACGCTGGCCACCAATGATATTACAATAAAGGGAGGGAGGGGGGGCCGACGGAGGCCGCACACTGGCCACCAATGATATTACAATAAAGGGAGGGAGGGGGGGCCGGGGGAGGCCGCACACTGGCCACCAATGATATTACAATAGAGGGAGGGAGGGGGGGGCGGGGGGGCCGCACACTGGCCACCAATGATATTCAAACTGGGGAGGGAGGGGGGTCTGCCCCCTGCTGCCTGGCAGCCCCTGATCTCTTATAGGGGGCTATGATATGCACAATTAACCCCTCAGGTGCAGCACCTGAGGGGTTAATTGTGCGGATCACAGCCACCTGTAAGAGATCGGGTGCTGCCAGGCAGCAGGGGGCAGTCATGTACACAGTTCGTAGTATATTCTAACTAGAAGCGTCCCCATCACTATGGGAACGCCTCTGTGTTAGAATATACTGTCGGATATGAGTTTTCACGAAGTGAAAACTCATCTCTGAAAAAGCTTTTATGCAGACGGATCTTCGGATCCGTCTGTATGAAAGTAACCTACGGCCACGGATCACGGACGCGGATGCCAATCTTGTGTGCATCCATGTTCTTTCACGGACCCATTGACTTGAATGGGTCCGTGAACCGTTGTCCATCAAAAAAATAGGACAGGTCATATTTTTTGGACGGACAGGAAACACGGATCACGGATGCGGCTGCAAAACGGTGCATTTTCCGATTTTTCCACTGACCCATTGAAAGCCAATGGGTCCGCGAAAAAAAACGGAAAACGGCACAACGGCCACGGATGCACACAACGGTCGTGTGCATGAGGCCTTAGTCTGATTTGATAAGCTACATAATCATGGGGAGGACTGCTGACTTGACAGTTGTTCAGAAGACAGTCATTAACACCCTCCACATGTTGGATAAGCAACAAAGGGTCATTGGTAAAGAACCTGGCTGTTCACAGTGATGTATTATAATTATTATTATTATTATTATTATTAAAGCGCCATTCATTCCATAGCGCTGTACATATGAAAAGGGGTATACATAATACAGACAATTGCACTAAGCATAAACAAGACACGTTACAAACTGGTACAGAAGGAGAGAGGGCCCTGCCAATGAGGGCTTACAATCTACATGGTATGGGAGAAGGACACAGTAGGCGAGGGTGAAGTTGGTCATGGCGGTATAGAGGCAGCAGGGTCACTGGTTGTAGGCTTGTCTGAAGAGGTGGCTTTTCAGGTTTATTTTGAAGGATTCCACTGTAGGTGAGAGTCTGATATGTTGGGGTAGCGAGTTACAGAGTGTAAGGGATGCACGGGAGAAATCTTGGAGGCGATTGTGGGAAGAGGTGATAATAGGAGAGGAGAGAAGGAGGTCTTGTGAGGATCGGAGATTGCGTGTCGGGATGTATCTGGAAAGTAGCTCAGAGATGTAGGGAGGGGACAGGTTGTGGACGGCCTTGTATGTATTTGTTAGCATTTTGAACTGAATTCGCTGGGCAATGGGGAGCCAGTGAAGGGATTGGCAGAGGGGAGAGGCAGAGGAGTAACAGGGTGAGAGGTGGATTAGTCGGGCAGCAGAGTTGAGGATAGATTGGAGGGGTGCAAGAGTGCTAGATGGAAGGCCACAGAGGAGAAAGTCTAGGCGGCAGATGATGAGGGCATGTACAAGCATTTTCACAGATTCAAAGTTAAGGTTAGCGCGGATGCGTGAGATGTTTTTGAGTTGGAGGTGGCAGGTGGTGGAAGGGCTTGGATGTGCGGTCGGAAGGTGAGGGCAGAATCCAAAGTCACTCCAAGGCAGCGGACTTGGTTGACCGGGGAGAGTGTGCAGCCATTGATCGCGATAGATAGGTCTGTTGGGGGGGTTGAGCAAGATGAGGGAAAGATGATGAATTCTGTTTTATCCATGTTAAGTTTTAGAAAGCAAGAGGAGAAGAAGGATGATATAGACGATAGACATTGTGGCATTCTGGATAGTAAGGTGGTGATGTCTGGACCAGAGAGGTAGATTTGTGTGGCGACACCAACAGAGAGGGAATGAGACGAAGAGGTGGTGCGAGAGTGGGAGACGCTAAACGTACGGTCTGTGAGGTATGATGTGATCCAAGAGAGGGCCAGGTCAGTGATGCCAAAGGATGAGAGAGTTTGCAACAGAAGGTAGTGGTCGACAGTGTCGAAGGCAGAGGACAGGTCAAGGAGAAGGAGGACAGAATAATGTTTTGGGGTTTTGGCTGTTAGTAGGTCATTGGTGACTTTGGTAAGGGCAGTCTCAGTCGAGTGGTGGAGTCGGAAGCCAGATTATAGCCGGTCAAAGAGGGAGCAGGTGGAGAGGTGAAAGGACAGTTCCTAATGGACATGTTGTTCAAATAGCTTTGAGGCATACAGAAGAAGGGATATGGACAAAGAAGATGGGTCAAGTGAAGGCTTTTTGAGGATGGGTGTAATGGTAGCATGTTTAAAAGCAGAGGGGAAGACACCAGAGGTTAGTGATAGGTTGAAGAGATGAGTTAGGGCTGGGATAAACACTGTGGTGAGGTTAGGGATGAGGTGGGATGGGATTGGGTCAAGTGCACAGGTGGTGAGATGTGATCTGGAGAGTAGAGAGTTTTTCTTCTGTAATGGTGGAGAAGCGGGTTTTGGGAGAAGAGGACCGAGCAGTTGTGTAAAGGGTCTGTGGGGACTGTGTACTGAAGCTTTCTCTGATGTTGACTATCTTTTGTTTCAAGTATTTGGCAAAGTCCTCAGCTGAGATGAGAGGAGAGGGTGGGGGCGCTGGGGGACAGAGAAGGGAGTTAAAAGTGTTAAAAAGTTGTTTAGGGCCAGGGAAGATATGAGAGATGAGAAGTATGCCTGTTTTGTATCAGTGAGTGTCACGTCTGCAATTTTTTCAACAGTGGATCTCAACTGCGGGTTAATAGGATCAATCAGATATGAATCTCAGGCGTCACTCACTACCTCAACGGTGAGTTTGAGATTCTACCATCACGTGATCAGGAGAAAACAATTCAGGTCGGCACAGTACTATTGCTTCATAGACTGCGGTTAGGTGTTAGAATATTAGAATGCGGTAGCTGCCGCAGGTTAACAGGGGCCACTCAGTAAGAGTCCTACACAGTTATCTCAGCCTGCATGTAAGTAAAGGAGAGAAGCTCTCTCACATAAAGGGTACTTGCGATTGGCAGCGCTATGCGATGGTGGAAACTCCCAAGGAGACTGCAGTATCAGGCCAGAGTGGATCCGTCTTCCAGATGGTAGTGAGGAAATGAGATGGGTCCGGTTACTGAGCAGATCTGTCCTCCGGATGGCAGCGGGGTAACTGGAGCGGGTCCGGTTGCGGTGCGGATCCGTCTCCCAGATGACAGCAGGGGAGAGGTGAAAGGTTCGGTTTCTGGAGATCCCATACACAGGTGGTGAGGCAGCAGGCGTACCGACAACAATTACAGCACGCCATGCCGCCTCACCAGCCCCCTTAAATGGAACCAGGAAGTGCAATAGGGACCTCTGATTGGTCCGAATGACTTCCGCGTTCCACCGTGGAACGCAGCCGCCGCGTCACAACCCGGAGTTCGCGCGTCTTCCGCGTTCCACGGTGGAACGCAAGAACCGCGGCAGACGAACAAAAGGCCGTCGCGTCGGCGGCATTACAGTATCCCCCCCTCAAAGGAACGCCTCCGGAGTTCCCCCTGGGAGTAGGCCGATCAGGATACCTACGATGGAACAAACGGGTCAATCTAGGAGCATGTACGTCCCGCGAGTCTTCCCAAGAATCATCCGCAGGAGTATAACCCTTCCATCGTATGAGATACTGTATAGATGATCCCCTTTTACGGGAGTCGAGTATCTTGTCTACTTCGTACTCAACTTCACCCTGGACCTGAATTGGGGGGCCAGGGGGGGAGGCTCTAAGGGGGAGTCGGTTAGGTTTGTACGGTTTAAGCAAGGAGACATGGAAAGAGGGATGGATTTTCCAGTCGGGAGGGAGAGTTAGGCGTACCGCATTTTGATTCAGGACTTTCTCGATGGGAAATGGTCCGATGTATTGGCGACCGAGTTTCCTAGCGGGCACGTTAAGGCGGAGATTTCTCGTAGACAACCATACCTTGTCTCCCACACAGTATGCGGGGGGATTAGAGTGTCGAGTGTCATAATGTCTTTTTTGTCGCTCTTTTGCGGTCTTCAGATTACCTTGTATTGCAAGGGAAGTCTCTCTTAGACATTCAAGATAGTCCTGAACTGCAGGAACGTTCCCGGGTAAGTAATCAGGGGGCAGGTTGGTGGGGTGGAAACCGTAGTTTGCATAGAAAGGAGAGTATTGAGTGGAGGAGTTCATTGAATTGTTGTATGCAAACTCGGCCAGAGGTAGTAGATCGAACCAGTCATCTTGGAGATGGCTGCAATAGCATCGAATGTATTGTTCTAGACACTGGTTTACTCGCTCTGTTTGGCCGTTAGTTTGTGGGTGGTATGCGGTCGACATCCTGTGATCAACTTGGAGGGCTGTGCATAGTGCCTTCCAAAATTTTGATACAAATTGACTGCCCCTGTCGGAAATAATCGCGGAGGGTAAACCGTGCAATCGAAGGACTTGGCTGAGGAAAGTTTGGGCGGTTTCTTTTGATGATGGTAATTTTTTAAGTGGGGAGAAGTGAGCCATTTTGGTTAATAGATCGACAGTAACCATGATGGTGTTGCAACCCTCTGAGCGAGGGAGGTCGACTATAAAATCGACAGAGACAATCTCCCAAGGTCTGGTGGGTGTTTCCAGTGACATCAGTAACCCGTAGGGAGGCTTTCTGTCGGTTTTGGTAGAGGCACAGACATCACAGGTGGAGACATATTCGTGGATTGATTTGGTCATGTCTGGCCACCAGAATTTTCTGCGTACAAGCTCCAACGTTTTGGTGATGCCTGGGTGGCCCGCTAGGGGTGTGTCATGCATGAGTCGAATGACAGAAGGTTGCATTCTAGGAGGGATGTAAAGTTTGTCGTTTTTGAAAAGGAATCCATCGGTTGGTGTCAACCCAGGAGGAGCAGGAGGATCCCCTTCAGAGGGAGCATGTTTTAGGAGCTCCTTGAATCCCGTGGCGAGTCCCACAAACCGATTTGCCGGAAGTAGTAAGGCAGGAGGTTCTGCGTCAGTACTCTCTTCGTATAACCTGGAGAGGGAGTCAGCCTTTGTGTTTTTGGAACCTGGTCTGTAAGATATATGGAAGTCAAAACGATCAAAAAAAAGGCTCCACCGTACTTGTCTTGCCGTCATGGTTTTACAAGTTTTGAGGAACTGTAAATTGCGGTGGTCAGTGTAGATCATGATGGGATGTTTGGCTCCTTCCAAAAGATGTCTCCAGTTGCCCAGAGCATCCTTAATAGCTAACAGCTCTTTTTCCCCAATGGGGTAATTTTTTTCAGCAGTATTTAGAGTTCGGGAGTAGTATGCAACTGGGTGCAAGGGTTCAGAAAGGGATGGTTGTTGCGATAGAACTGCTCCTATGGCGAGGTGGGAAGCATCAACCTCTAGAACAAAATGGAAATCGGC
The DNA here is from genome assembly GCF_905171765.1 of Bufo bufo. Lineage (NCBI taxonomy): Eukaryota > Metazoa > Chordata > Amphibia > Anura > Bufonidae > Bufo > Bufo bufo. The sequence goes on along the minus strand of NC_053389.1, from coordinate 445,542,771 downwards.
GTTGGGCAATTGGAGTATGGGAGCTGAGGTATACCTCTGTTTGAGTATTTCGAAAGCCTTTTGGGCGTCGGAGGACCATGTATAGGGTATTGTAGTACTGGTTAGTCTTGTCAAGGGTTTTACTATCTCTGAGAAATTTTTTATAAATTTCCGGTAGTAGTTGGAAAAGCCTAGAAATCGTTGGAGTGCTTTGCGTGTGTGGGGCACAGGCCAGGCCTGGATGCATTCCACTTTGGACTGATCCATTTGAATCCCCTGGGGGGAGATGTGATATCCCAGGAAGGAAATGGAAGGCTGTTCGAAGATACATTTCTCTATTTTAGCGAAAAGGGAATGGACCCGAAGACGGGACAGCACCCATCTTAGGTGCCTCCTGTGGTCGGTAGGACTGTCCGAGTACACCAGAATGTCATCCAAATAGATTACCACGCAGACGTCCAGCAGATCACGAAAAATATCGTTAACGAAATGCTGGAACGTCGCCGGGGCATTGCACAACCCGAAAGGCATTACCATGTACTCGAACAGTCCGTACCTGGTTCTGAATGCCGTCTTCCACTCATCCCCTTCCCGGATCCTGATCAAGTTATATGCGCTTCTGAGGTCAAGTTTGGTGAAAATACGGGATGATTGTAACCTCTCGATCAGTTCGGGGATGAGTGGAAGAGGGTAGCGGTTTTTTATGGTAATTTTGTTGAGTCCTCTGTAGTCAATTATTGGCCTTAATCCGCCATCTTTGTTTTTCACAAAGAACATCCCTGCGCTAGCAGGTGAGGTTGAGGGCCTTATGAAACCCTTTTTTATATTTTCATCTAAGTAGGCCTTCAGGTGGACTAATTCTGGTTGGGACAGCGGATAAATGCGGCCCGTAGGAAGAGGACTGCCTGGGATAAGGTAAATTGGGCAGTCATAGGGTCTATGTGGGGGAAGTGTGGCTGCAACAGATTGGCTGAAAACGTCTTCGAATTCAGCGAGATGGGGAGGTAGCCCCATGGGAGCGACCTGCATAAGTGAAGTGTATGGATAACAAGTGGTGGTACAGTAGTGGGAATCCAACTGTACCTCCCCTATAGGCCAGAGGAGAGAAGGTTGGTGAAGTCTGATCCAGGGAAGCCCCAGTACTACAGGGAACATGGGAGAGGAAATGACATCAAAGATAAGGTGTTCGATGTGACCCTCTCCACAGGCCACAAGCAGTGGTTGGGTGTGGTGAGAGATTGGTCCTGAAGGGGATGTGGACCCATCTAAAAAAGTAATTGAGACGGGTTTCTGCTTCAGGGTGTGGGGTATTTTATTGGACTTAACCAGATGTGAATCTATAAAGTTGCCACAGGCTCCGGTGTCTATCATGGCCTTGACGATAATCCTTTCGGTATCCCACTGTAAGCTGAGAGAAATGTATATGTAAGAATTGCGGTGGCAGAGACTATGTGTCAATTTGCAGATATGTATCTCCCTACCTTCTGTCTTCTTTTTAACCGCCGGGCAGTCGTCTACTACGTGGTCAGGGGAGGCACAGTAGAGACATAGGTTCAACGTGCGTCTCCTGGCCTTTTCAGCCGGCGTGAGGGGTCCCCGTAGGGTTCCTAGCTCCATTGGCTCCTCCTTAGGGGTAGATCTGGCTCCTTTTACGGTTGGTGTGGGGGTGAAGACTCTCTCTGCTCTCCGTTCACGGAGGCGGCGGTCTATCGTGACAGAGTGTTGGATTAGGTCGTCTAAGGTGGGAGGTAACTCATCACGGGCAATCTCATCTTTCAAGGCCTCCGAGAGGCCGAGGCGGAACTGGTTACGAAGACTGAGATTATTCCACTCCGTCTCCCTGGCCCACCGTTTAAACTCGGCTATATAATCTTCGACTGGTCGGCGGCCTTGTTTGAGTGCTCTGATGGCAGTCTCAGCGGTCAATTGTTTACTAGAGTCATCATAGAGGAGTGCCATGGCCTCCATGAATCTGGGGAAAGAATCTAGGACCTCATCCTCTTCATCAAAGTAGGTCTCGGCCCAGGCTCGGGGTTCCCCTTTAAGGTAGGAAATGAGTGTGAGTACCTTTATACGGTCATTGTAGTAAGTGCGTGGACGTAGATCAAACATGAGTCTACACGAACTTATGAACTGACGGAATATTTTCCTATCCCCGGAGAAGGGTTCGGGGGCACAGACCTTGGGTTCAGGTCCCTCTCTGGGAGGTGTAGCACCTGTGTTTTGGTTAACCAAAGTACGCAATCTCTGGTTCTCCAGCTGCAGGTCCTGCACAGAGGCAGACAGGGTCTCGACTCTCTGGGATAAAGAAACCATATGTCTAGCGAGTTCCGCTGGATCCATCTTTACGGGTGCTGTAATACTGTCACGTCTGCAATTTTTTCAACAGTGGATCTCAACTGCGGGTTAATAGGATCAATCAGATATGAATCTCAGGCGTCACTCACTACCTCAGCGGTGAGTTTGAGATTCTACCATCACGTGATCAGGAGAAAACAATTCAGGTCGGCACAGTACTATTGCTTCATAGACTGCGGTTAGGTGTTAGAATATTAGAATGCGGTAGCTGCCGCAGGTTAACAGGGGCCACTCAGTAAGAGTCCTACACAGTTATCTCAGCCTGCATGTAAGTAAAGGAGAGAAGCTCTCTCACATAAAGGGTACTTGCGAGTGGCAGCGCTATGCGATGGTGGAAACTCCCAAGGAGACTGCAGTATCAGGCCAGAGTGGATCCGTCTTCCAGATGGTAGTGAGGAAATGAGATGGGTCCGGTTACTGAGCAGATCTGTCCTCCGGATGGCAGCGGGGTAACTGGAGCGGGTCCGGTTGCGGTGCGGATCCGTCTCCCAGATGACAGCAGGGGAGAGGTGAAAGGTTCGGTTTCTGGAGATCCCATACACAGGTGGTGAGGCAGCAGGCGTACCGACAACAATTACAGCACGCCATGCCGCCTCACCAGCCCCCTTAAATGGAACCAGGAAGTGCAATAGGGACCTCTGATTGGTCCGAATGACTTCCGCGTTCCACCGTGGAACGCAGCCGCCGCGTCACAACCCGGAGTTCGCGCGTCTTCCGCGTTCCACGGTGGAACGCAAGAACCGCGGCAGACGAACAAAAGGCCGTCGCGTCGGTGGCATTACAGTGAGTGAGAATTTGACTATGAGGAGGGATTGCTTGTATGAGGTGAATTGATCTTTAAAATGGGATTTCTTCCATCGCTGCTCAGCAGCCCTGGAAGCTTGTCTGAGTTTTTTGGTCAGGTTTGTGTGCCAGGGTTGTCTGTTGATTTTTCGGGTTTTGTTGTGTGTGGGGGGGCAACGGTGTCCAGAGCTGTACTTATTGTGGTGTTATATAGGGTGGTGGCGGCATCTGGGTCTTGGAGGGAACAGATGGTAAAGAGTGGGAGAAGAGAGTCAGAAAGCAAGCGAAAGTCGAGATGTTTAAGGTTCCTGTGGGGGTGTGCTAGTGTGTGGATCGGGAGAGCAGCAGAAGAGACCAACAAAGAAGTTGAGTAGGTTGTGGTTCGATAGGGGGAGAGGCGAATTAAAAAGGTTAGATAGGGAGCAGAGGAGGGTAAAGATAAGATCCAGAGTGTGAGAATCTTTGTGGGTGGGAGCTGAAGACCACTGTGATAGGCCGAAGGAGGAAGAGAGTGATAGGAGTTTAGAGGCGGCTGAGTGTCAGGTGTCAATAGTGATGTTGAAGTCACCCATGATGATAGTGGGGATGTCGGCAGAAAGAAAGTGTAGTAGCCAGGTGTTGAAGTGGTCAAGAAAGATGGTGGCTGGGCCTGGGGGGCGGTAAATAACAGCTACTTGAAGGTCGGAGGGAGAGTAGATGCGAACAGAGGGTACTTCAAATGAGGTGAGCGTAATGGAGGGTGGCAGTGGAGTTGGACTGTAGGAGCAGGTGTCTGATAGGAGAAGACCAACTCCTCCACCATGTTTGCAGCCGGGGTGGGGGTTGTCAGTGAATTGAAATCCACTATATGAGAGTGCAGCAGGGAAGGAGGTGTCAGAGGGTGTTAGCCATGTTTCTGTGACACCCAGAAAGGAAAGTTTTTGAGAGATGAAAAGTTCATGAATGTAGGACAGTTTGTTACAGACAGAGCGTGCATTCCATAATGCTCCTGCAAGAGGAACTAAAGTAGCAGGGGTCAGAGGAATGGTTATTAGGTTTAAGGGGTTGCATACATTTGTAAAAGGAGATTTGTAGTGGGACATGGAGGTGATAGTGGGGATTTGCTGTGGATGGGGGTGCCGAAGGAGAAGCAGAGAAAGTGTTAATAGCTGAGAATAAGAGAGGGCAGGAGGTATCTGTGTGTGTTTGGGAAGGAAGTGTTTTATGCTGCGAAACAGGTTTGTGCAAGCGGTCAGATGAGAAGGTAAGATGGAGGAAGAGATGAATAGTTCCTTGCTGGGTAAATAGATGTGGGGGTATTTCAGGAGGTTGTGGAAAAGTGGGAAGAGTAAGATGAAAAATTGAAACATTGTTTGCAGGAACTATCTTTGTACTAACCTGTGGTCCCCTTCTGGTTCAATTCTGGTATAATTCGGTATGTGCATTTAAAAAGTTGCACTTGAAAGATGTTGCATATTAATGGAAAGTTGAGTGGAAAGAAAAAGTGTAGTAGAAATAAAGCACAAGCAAGAGGGATAACAACAGCCTTGAAAGGATTGTCAAAAAAAGGCCATTCAAGACTTTCGGGAGATTCACAAGGAGTGGACTGCATCTGGAGTCAGTGCTTCAAGAGCCACCACACACAGACATATGTAGGACATGGGCAACAACTGTCGCATTCCTTGTGTCAAGCAGTGGCGTACCGTCAATATAGGCAGACCACGCACTGGCTATGGGGCCCGTGAGGTTAGGGGGCCCGGCCAGGCTTCATGGCTCCGCCCCCTTCCCGACCTGAATACACGCTGCATTAGTTAACAGTAGAGAGATAAATACTGGCAATGGGGCGTTTGGGTCGGCAGCCCTGGGCCCAGTGTCAATGAGGGGTACATTGCCACCCCAAACGCCCCAGTGCCATTACATATTTACATTTTCATTTGGCATTATACACAGCGCTAGTGCTGCGCTGACAACAGCAGGCTGGAAGGAGGGGAGGAGCAGGGAGAGTGAGCAGCCGATTCCTCCAATCAGGAAGCAGCTCACTGCCTGATGTGCCCGCCCCTCTGTGAGGTCTTTGGTGGAAGTTTGCTCCCACAGCTAGCAGCGCGGTAAGTACCAGCCCTGCATTTACTGTTATCAGCAGTCCCACATGCTGACCTTCCTCTGGGTCCTCCTGCCCTTCTCTATGCTTGTTAACCCCCAGCACTGCCTTCACTACTCCTAGGCTGTGTGAGAGGGCAGAAGGAAGCAGAAGCGCTCTGCATGATGGAGCTGACAGGAAGACGGGCTGTTTGCTGGGTGACTGTACTTACAGCTGTCAGGGTCAGACAGGAGGCTCAGCTCTGCTTACTGTAGGGCATATGTATTCTTTCATATGGGACCTGTGGCATGTGCTGGAGGCTCCAGATAGTCGACCTCTGAGGTAAAAGGATGGGACATGACTAAAAATGCTCAGCTCTGCTCCCTGTTAATAACAAAGGGAGAAGTTGAGCTGTGAGACAGAGATCTAATGCTGTGGACCTGCAGAAGATCAGTCCCAGGGGTCACATTGACCAGTGCGGACAGTCCTGCTGCAGTAATTAACCCTATAGGCTCTCCTCTGATTTACACCTATCATAAAATAAATAAAACTTAAAGGGTAAGGACGAGTTCATGTCCCGTTTTTTCCATCCGTTTCATGTATACATACAGTGGCATCCTTCATCATAGAGTTTAAAAGAAAAATTTATATGTTAACCTATACGTTTTTTCTACTGGACTCTGCAGGATCGAAAAGCATAGGGTGCAGCACTTTTTTATCCCCCCCCCCAACATATAAGTAAAAACGGATGGCAAAAACGTGATGTGACCACAGCCTAACCTTTTATTTAGCTCCTAATGTACCCCGCACCTTCACTAATCAGCTTTAATTATTAAACTTTTTATTGGGGGGGGGGGGGGGGGGCCCAATTCTGAGTTTTGCTATGGGGCCCCATGATTTCTATGTACGCCCCTGGTGTCAAGCCACTCATGACACACAGACAATGTCAGAAGCGTCTTACCTGGGCTAAGAAGAAAAAGGACTGCACTGTTGCACAGTGGTCCTGTTTTCAGATTAAAGTAAATTTTGCATTTCATTTGGAAATCAAGGTCACAGAGTCTGGAGGAAGAGTGGAAAGGCATACAATCCAAGTTGCTTGAGGTCCAGTGTGAAGTTTTTACAGTCAGTGATGGTTTGGGGAGCCATGGCATCTGCTGGTGTTTGTCCACTGTGTTTTATCAAGTCCGAAGTCAGTGTAACCATCCACCTGGAAATTTTAGAGCACTTGATGCTTCCATCTGCTGACAAGCTTTATGGAGATGCTGATTTCATTTTCCAGCAGGACATGGCACCTGCCTACACTGCCAAAATTACCAATACCTGGTTTAATAACCACAGTATCACTTTGCTTGATTGGCCAGGAAATACTCCTGAACTTAACCCCATAGAGAATCTATGGGGTATTGTCAAGAGGAAGATGAGAGACACCAGACCCAACAATAAAGACAAGCTAAAGGCCAGCTACCTAGGCTTCCATAACACCTCAGCAGTGCCACAGGCTGATCGCCTCCATGGCACACTGCATTGATTCAGTTATTCTTGCAAAAGGAACATATACTGCACATACTTTTCAGTAGGCCAACATTTCTGTATTAAAAATAATTTATAATTTTTCTTATATAATCACATTTTCTAAAATACTAAGGCTACTTTCACACTTGCGGCAGTGTGATCCGGCAAGCAGTTCCGTCGTCGGAACTGCCTGTCGGATCCGCCGATCTGGATGTGACTGAAAGCATTTGTGAGATGCATCCGGATGCGGATCCGTCTCACAAATGCATTGCAAGAACGGATCCGTCTCTCCGCTTGTCATGCGGACAGACGGATCCGTCTTGTATCTTTTTTCACATTTTTACTGGTCTGCGCATGCACATATCGGCATTCCGGTATTTTGAATGCCGGATCCTGCACCAATACATTCCTATGGGGAAAAATGCCGGATCCGGCATTCAGGCAAGTCTTCAGTTTTTTTCGCCTGAGATAAAACCGTAGCATGCTACGGTTTTTTCTATATTTTGCTTGATCAGTCAAAATGACTGAACTGAAGACATCCTGATGCATCCTGAACTGATTGCTCTCCATTCAGAATGCATGGGGATATGCCTGATCAGTTCTTTTCCGGTATAGAGCCCCTGTGACGGAACTCTATGCCGGAAAAGAAAAACGCTAGTGTGAAAGTACCCTAACTTTTGGGTTTTCATTAGATGTAAACCCTAATCATCAACATTAAAATAAATAAACACTTGAAATAGATCACTCTGTGTGCAATGAATAATATATATTTCATATTTTGAATTACTTCACTGAAATAAATTAACCTTTTGATTATATACTAATTTATTGAGATGCACCTGTATGTCATTAGCTCTAGCGGCCCCAGACCATTCACACATAATATGGATGGTCAATTATTTTTAATAACCCCCATATAAGAAGAAAAGGGACTGGACTGTTGCACAGTGGTCCAAGGTCCTGTTTTCAGATTAAAGTAAATTTTGCATTTCATTTGGAAAGCAAGGTCCAGGAGTTTGGAGGAAGAGTGGAAAGGCACACAATCCACATTGCTTGAGGTCCACACTTCTGGCTAGTTGCAGGATAGCTGGCTTCCATCATGTGATTGAGGCCGCAAATGGATTACTATGATCCTGGGCTTCCATTTTACAATGCAGCAGAAGCTGCAGCCCTAGATGGGTAGAAACAAAAACCTGCCATCACTGAAGAAAATAAATGGCATGTACAGTAAGTCACATTCATATTGGTAATACTTACTTACCAACTTTAGGGCCATGACTAGGCATGTGAAAATGTTTCACCCAAACAGATGATTGGATATTTGTCCCTGTAGTCGCTTGAGATAAGAACCCTTTGGGTGCCTCCAGAAGGTCTATGACCCTTCTATGAACTAAGCAATGCATTTTTATTACAGTACTTGTTTATATAAACTGCCAACATAAGTCCACAAACTTCCTGTAGTAGAGTGGTCCCCAAATTTGTAGACTTAGCAAGCTATTTTATAGTGTCCCGACAACTTCCTTGATGTGATCTGACCCAAGAACTGAGTGCTATGGCATCCTTGGTGCTGCTAGTGTTGAAAAGTTTCTAGAGCTGTAAATTACATCCAGGGGATCTAAGAGCCACATTCTGCTGCTCCCCCAGTCCACACACTAGCACACCCCCGCAGGAACCTTAAAAATCTCGACTTTCGTTTGCTTTCTGACTCTCTTCTTCCACTCTCTACCATCTGTTCCCTCCAAGACCCAGATGCTGCTACCACCCTATATAACACCACAATAAGTACAGCTCTGGACACCATTGCCCCCCTCACACACAACAAAACCCGAAAAATCAACAGACAACCCTGGCACACCAACCTGACCAAAAAACTCAGACAAGCTTCATGGGCTGCTGAGCAGCATACAAGCAATCCCTCCTCATATTCAAATCCTCACTCGCTGATGCAAAACAGGCCTTCTTCTCATCTCTCATATCTTCCCTGGCTCTAAACAACTTTTTAACACTTTTAACTCCCTTCTCCGTCCCCCAGCGACCCCACCCTCTCCTCTCATCTCGCCTGAGGACTTTGCCAAATACTTCAAACAAAAGATAGTCAACATCAGAGAAAGCATCAGTAGACAGTCCCCACAGACCCTCTACACAATTGCTCGGTCCTCTTCTCCCAAAACCCGCTTCTCCACCATTACAGAAGAAAAACTCTCCACTCTACTCTCCAGATCACATCTCACCACCTGTACACTTGACCCAATCCCATCCCACCTCATCTCTAACATCACCACAGTGTTTATCCCAGTCCTAACTCATCTCTTCAACCTATCACTAACCTTTGGTGTCTTCCCCTTTTCCTTTAAACATGCTACCATTACACCCATCCTCAAAAAGCCTTCACTTGACCCAACTTCTTTGTCCAGTTATCGCCCCATATCACTTCTTCCGTATGCCTCAAAGCTACTTGAACAACATGTCCATTCGGAACTGTCCTCTCACCTCACCTCCTGCTCCCTCTTTGACCGGCTATAATCTGGCTTCCGACTCCACCACTCGACTGAGACTGCCCTTACCAAAGTCACCAATGACCTTCTAACAGCCAAAACCAAAAAACATTACTCTGTCCTCCTTCTACTTGACCTGTCCCCTGCCTGTCGACCACTCCCTTCTGTTGCAAACTCTCTCATCTCTTGGCATCACTGACCTGGCCCTCTCTTGGATGACATCATACCTCACAGACCAGACATTTAGCATCTCCCACTCTCACACCACCTCCTCGTCTCATTCCCTCTCTGTTGGTGTCTTGCAAGGCTCTTTCCTAGGACCCCTGCTCTTCTCTACTTACATTTTTGGCCTGGGACATCTTATAGAGTCCCATGGCTTTCAGTATCACTCTTATGCTGACGACACAAATCTACCTCTCTGGTGCAGGCATCACCACCTTATTATCCAGAATCCCACAATGTCTACCTGCTATATCATCCTTCTTCTCCTCTCGCTTCTAAAACTTAACATGGATAAAACAGAATTCATCATCTTTCCCTCATCTTGCTCAACCCTCCGAACAGACCTATCTATCACGATCAATGGCTGCACACTCTCCCAAGTCAACCAAGTCCGCTGCCTTGGAGTGACCTTGGATTCTGCCCTCACCTTCCGACCGCACATCCAAGCCTGTCACGGAACCATGAACCAGACGTACAACAAGAGATAAATGAAAATAGGAAGGCTTTATTGAAAATAAAGCTGTAAAGCAAAAGTCCAAACGGATGGTGAAACCGAGCAGAGTCTTTGCGAAGCCAGAGGTCAGGAACCAGAAGGGTAGTCAGACGAAGCCAGGATCAGGAACCAGCAGGGTAGTCAGACGAAGCCAGGATCAGGAACCAGCAGGGTAGTCAGACGAAGCCAGGATCAGGAACCAGCAGGGTAGTCAGACGAAGCCAGGATCAGGAACCAGAAGCAGCAGCAGTCTTAGAAGCATGTGAACACAAGAGGACCAAGCAAGGAACTGAAGCCACAGACCTCCTATATATATGAGCTAGGCATCCAGCTCCTCCCAGGGGAAGGAGGAGCCGCAGGGTGGAAGGCTACAAGAAACCCAGGACCCAAGATGGCCGCCAGCACATGTCAAACGAAGGAGAGCAGCAAGCAGGTAAGACCATGACAGTACCTCCCCCTCAAGGGCCCCTCCTCCGCGGAGCACAAAACGGTTTCTGAGGGAAGCGTGCGTGGAAGGCTCGGAGCAAGGCAGGAGCATGGACATCTGCGGAGGGAACCCAGGAACGCTCCTCTGGACCATAACCACGCCAATGGACCAAAAACTGCAACCGACCGCGGACCAGGCGTGAGTCCAGGATATTGCTCACCTCATATTCCTCACGATTGCCCACTTGGACCGGACGAGGCCGAGGAACCGAGGAAGTGAAACGATTACACACCAGTGGCTTCAACAGGGAGACATGAAACACGTTGGAGATCCGCATGCCAGGAGGAAGCGCAAGGGCATAGGCTACCGGGTTTACCCTGCGAAGCACTCGGAAGGGACCAACAAAGCGAGGCGCCAGCTTGGGAGTGGGCACTCGAAGGTTGAGGTTGCGGGTGGACAACCATACACGGTCTCCGACCTGGTAGGAAGGAGCAGGCGCTCGTCTGCGATCAGCCTGGAATCTCTGGCGCTGCGCAGAGACCTCAAGGGACTTCTGGATCTGTACCCAAGAAGCACGTAGGACGGAAAGGTGATCCTCCACAGCCGGAATATCCTGGGGAGAGAATACCTCCGGTAACACGGCAGGTTGGAACCCATAATTGGCCATGAAGGGAGACGTCCCAGAGGAAGAGTTCACCGCCGTGTTCCTGGCAAACTCAGCCCAAGGCAGGAGGTCAACCCAATTGTCTTGGTGATCGGAGACATAGCAACGAAGGAATTGCTCCAAGGCCTGATTGGATCGTTCTGCGGCCCCATTGGACTGAGGGTGGTAGGCCGAGGAGAAGGAGAGATGAATCCCCAACTGGGAGCAAAAGGCGCGCCAGAACCTGGACACAAACTGACTCCCCCGATCCGACACAATCTCCTTAGGCAAACCGTGCAACCGGAAGACCTCCCTGGCAAAAATCGTGGCCAACTCTTGTGCAGAGGGTAACTTCTTGAGAGGAACACAGTGGCACATTTTGGAAAACCGATCCACAATCATGAGAATGACCGTATGGCCTCGGGATGCAGGGAGGTCCACAATGAAATCCATCCCCAGGTGTGACCATGGGCGCTCCCCGGTGGCTATGGGTTGCAGAAGGCCCAACGGAAGGTGCCGAGGGGACTTACTCTGGGCACAAACGGAGCACGCCGCTACATATGCGGCGATGTCGGAACGTAGGGAAGGCCACCAGAACAGACGTGAAACAGCCCAGGACAGCTGATTCTTTCCAGGATGCCCCGCGGTCTTGGAGTTATGGTAGGTTCGCAACAACCGAGTGCGCAACTCCTCAGGCACAAAACATCTGCCGTTGGGTCTCCCAGAGGGAGCACCAGATTGAGCCGCCAAAATCTGCTCACCCAGGGGAGAGGTCAGGCTGGTGCGAATGGCGGCCAGGATCTGATTCGGAGGTATGACCGAAGTCGGAATCGACTCCTCCCTGGACAGCTCGGAGTACTGCCGTGATAAGGCATCCGCCCTGATGTTCTTGGAACCGGGTAGGTAGGAGACCACGTAATTAAAACGTGACAAGAACAGAGCCCATCTGGCCTGACGTGGTGTCAATCTCTTGGCCTCAGAAAGGTAGGTCAGATTCTTGTGGTCCGTCAGGATGAGAACCGGAACCACCGAACCCTCGAGCAAGTGCCTCCATTCTTTAAGGGCCTGCACGATGGCCAATAACTCCCTGTCACCAATCTGATAGTTGCACTCCGCGGAAGACAGTTTCCGGGAGTAAAACCCACAAGGAAGCAGAGGACCCTCTGGTGTTCTACGCTGAGACAGAAGGGCGCCTACTCCCGTCTCAGACGCGTCCACCTCGAGGACAAAGGGCAACCCAGGGTTGGGATGCGACAGAATCGGAGCCGACACAAAGGCGGACTTTAGGGCCTCAAAAGCTCGGATGGCCTCGAGCGGCCAGACCTGGGAATTACTGCCCTTCCTGGTCAGATCCGTGAGAGGCTTGGCCAGCATGGAAAAGTCCCTGATGAACTTCCGATAATAATTGGCGAAGCCCAAAAAGCGCTGCAGGGAACGAAGACCACTGGGCTGGGGCCACTGTAAGACAGCTGAAACCTTCTCAGGATCCATGGAGAACCCCTCAGCGGAAATGATGTAACCTAAGAAGGTTACCTGGGATCGGTGAAATTCGCATTTCTCAAGCTTACCGAACAGCTTGTTCTCTCGTAACCGTTGCAACACTCGTCTGACATCCAGAATGTGGGCCTCCATGGATTCAGAATATACCAAGATGTCATCCAAATAGACTACCACACACTGCTGCAACAGGTCACGGAAAACATCGTTGATGAATTCCTGAAAGACTGCGGGCGCATTGCACAACCCAAAGGGCATAACCAAGGATTCGTAATGACCGGTCCTGGTGTTAAACGCGGTCTTCCACTCATCGCCCGCCTTGATCCTTACCAGGTTATATGCCGCCCTCAGGTCGAGTTTGGTAAAGACCGTGGCCCCCTTAAGGCGATCGAACAGCTCGGAAATCAAGGGTATCGGGTAAGCGTTCTTGATCGTGATGCGATTGAGACCCCTGTAATCGATGCAAGGCCTCAACTCACCGCCCTTCTTTTTCACAAAGAAAAATCCAGCCCCTGCCGGGGACGAAGATTTGCGAATGTGTCCGCGTGAAAGCGCCTCCCTCACGTACTCCTCCATGGCCTCATTCTCCGCTACCGACAGTGGATAGACTTTGCCACGAGGAGGAACGGCACCAGATTGTAACTCTATGGCACAATCGTATGGGCGGTGCGGAGGTAGGGCAACCGCGCGCACCTTATCGAATACATCCCGGTACTCCTCGTATTCAGGAGGCAACAGAGAGTCCGAGGAAGTACACAGCAACTTGAAATAAATGCCCACCTGGTTAAGGAAACCTCGGCACTGAGTTGGCTCTCCCCCAAAGCGCTGTGGAAGAGGGGCAGAACCGGTCATACCCCGAAACACCGCAGGCGCAACAACAGGTGTCGGGGTAGACTCTGGCGCAACAACCGGAGCGGCAGTAGGAGCGAGCCCAGGAGCGACAACCGACCCATCGGCAACGGGAGCGAAATGAGCCGTGCGTTCAAGCAGGGTTTGCAACGCCACAGCGAACCGACCCAACAGGTGATCCTGCTGATCAAGTCTGGCAACCAGCGTGGGTAGCGAGGATGGCCCTGTACCGTCAGAATTCATGGCTTGGTCCTAATGTCACGGAACCATGAACCAGACGTACAACAAGAGATAAATGAAAATAGGAAGGCTTTATTGAAAATAAAGCTGTAAAGCAAAAGTCCAAACGGATGGTGAAACCGAGCAGAGTCTTTGCGAAGCCAGAGGTCAGGAACCAGAAGGGTAGTCAGACGAAGCCAGGATCAGGAACCAGCAGGGTAGTCAGACGAAGCCAGGATCAGGAACCAGCAGGGTAGTCAGACGAAGCCAGGATCAGGAACCAGCAGGGTAGTCAGACGAAGCCAGGATCAGGAACCAGAAGCAGCAGCAGTCTTAGAAGCATGTGAACACAAGAGGACCAAGCAAGGAACTGAAGCCACAGACCTCCTATATATATGAGCTAGGCATCCAGCTCCTCCCAGGGGAAGGAGGAGCCGCAGGGTGGAAGGCTACAAGAAACCCAGGACCCAAGATGGCCGCCAGCACATGTCAAACGAAGGAGAGCAGCAAGCAGGTAAGACCATGACAAAGCCCTTTCCACCACCTGCCACCTCCAACTCAAAAACATCTCCCGTATCCGTGCTTTCCTTAACTTTGAATCTGCGAAAATGCTTGTACATGCCCTCATCATCTCCCGCCTAGACTTCTGCAACACTCTCCTCTGTGGCCTTCCATCTAGCACTCTCGCACCCCTCCAATCTATCCTCAACTGGACTAATCCACCTCTCACCCTGTTACTCCTCTGCCTCTCCCCTCTGCCAATCCCTTCACTGGCTCCCCATTGCCCAGCGAATTCAGTTCAAAATACTAACAAATACATACAAGGTCGTCCACAACCTGTCCCCTCCTCCCCTCCCTACATCTCTGAGCTACTTTCCCGATACATCACCACACGCAATCTCCGATCCTCACAAGACCTCCTTCTCTCCTCTTATCACCTCTTCCCACAATTGCCTCCAAGATTTCTCCCGTGCCTCCCCCACACTCTGGAACTCGCTACCACAACATATCAGACTCTCACCTACAGTGGAATCCTTCAAAAGAAACCTGAAAAGCCACCTCTTCAGACAAGCCTACAACCAGTGACCCTGCTGCCTCTATACCGCCATCACCAACTTCACCCTCACCTACTGTGTCCTTCTCCCATACCATGTAGATTGTAAGCCCTCACGGGCAGGGCCCTCTCTCCTTCTGTACCAGTTTGTAACTCGTCTTGTTTACAGTGAGGAACAGAAGTATTTGAACACCCTGCGATTTTTCAAGTTCTCCCAATTATGGAGGGGTCTGAAATTCACATTGTAGGTGCATTCCCGCTCTGAGAGACAGAATAAATATAAAAAAAATAGGAAATCACATTGTATGATTTTTAAAGAATTTATTTGTCTTGCACTGCTGAACATAAGTATTTAAACACCTGAGAAACAGCAAGAATTCTGGCTCTCAAAGTCCACCTCTACTCCACTCATTAATCTAACTTAGTAGCACCTGTCTGAGCTCTTTAAAGACACCTGCCCACCCCACAGTCAGTCAGACGCCAACTACTACCATGGGCAAGACCAAAGAGCTGTCAAAAGACACCAGAGACAAAACTGTGGACCTCCACACGGCTGGAAAGGGCTACAGGGCAATTGCCAGGCAGCTAGGTGAAAATAGATCAACTGTTGGAGCAATTGTTAGAAAATGGAAGAGGCTAAAGACGACTGTCAGTCTCCCTCGGACTGGAGCTCTATGCAAGATCTTACCTCGTGGCGTATCACTGATGATAAGAAAGGTGAGGAATCAGCCCAGAACTACAAGGGAGGAGCTGGTCAATGACATGAAGAGAGCTGGGACCACAGTTTCAAAGGTCACTGTCGGTAGAACACTACGCTGTCATGGTTTCAAATCATACATTGCACGGAAGGTTCCCCTGCTCAAGTCATCACATGTCCAGGCCCGTCTGAAGTTTGCCAATGACCATCTGGATGATCCAGAGGAGGCATCGGAGAAAGTCATGTGGTCAGATGAGACAAAAGTAGAACTTTCTGGTCTAAACTACACTTGTCGTGTTTGTTGGAAAAAGAAGGATGAGTTGCATCCCAAGAACACCATCCCTACTGTGAAGCATGGGGGTGGTAACATCATGCTTTGGGGGTGCTTTTCTGCGAAGAGGATAGGACGACTGCACTGTATTAAAGAGAGGATGAAGGGGGCCATTTATTGTGAGATTTTGAGCAACAACCTCCTTCCCTCAGTCAGAGCATTGAAGATGGGTCGTGGCTGGGTCTTCCAACATGACAACGACCCGAAGCACACAGCCAGGATAACCAAGAAGTGGCTCCGTAAGAAACATATCAAGGTTCTGGAGTGGCCTAGCCAGTCTCAAGACCTAAATCCAATAGAACATCTTTGGAGGGAGTTGAAACTCTGTGTTGCTCAGCGACAGCCCCGAATCCTGATAGATCTAGAGGAGATCTGTGTGGAGGAGTGGGACAAAATCCCTGTTGCAGTGTGTGCAAACCTGGTCAAGAACTACAGGAAACGTTTGACCTCTGTAATTGCAAATAAAGACTTCTGTACCAAATATTAACACTGATTTTCTCAGGTGTTCAAATAATTATGTTCAGCAGTGCAAGACAAACAAATTCTTTAAAAATCATATGATTTCCTGATTTTTTTTATTCTATAAGATCTTCAGCTGAATCTCTGTAGGAATGAAGTTCATGTGGAGGAATGAAATACAGAGGAACTTGAGACCAGTGTGGTGAACGCCGGTCTTAATAATATTGTCTTCTTATAGTCTTTCAACAAACTTTTTTTTCCTAACCTAACCGCCCTGTTCCTTTTAATTTAAAATAGAGATCTTGTTTTGCAACTTTATGTATTCCCTAATTGCCTCATACACTAAATGCAAATTTGACAAAATGGTACTATTATGCAACATTATGAGTTCCTCTTCAAATAATTCTTGGCCAGTATAATGAATGTGTCCTCATCTGACCGCAAAAAAATGCAGATCAGATGTGGACAAAAAAACATTCTTGTGTCGTCCCCAAAAAAAAAAATACAAAAAAAATGGAAGTGTCTATGTCTCAGTTCCCCATCTATCTGATGTAATGTCTGCAGCACACGGATGACTGGAGCTGCTTCACTTCCAGGCTGTGCCTGACTCCAGATATGCTACAAGGATAGACTTCGCGCACTTCCTGGAGGGTGCAATGCACAATGCTGGGATTGCATCAGAGTAAACTACATCTCCCATAAGCGCTTGCGCGGTCACGTGGCTCCGTCTGCAGGCAGGCATTTGCTGTTTCTATAATCTCTCTGGTGTCTGAGCCGTCACATTGCCGTCAGTGTGGTCGGTGTGCGCAGCTCCAGGATCTCAGTCATCATGTCTGACCCCAGCTCGTTCTGTTCCGCGGAGCAGTTCACCACCAGGCACCTGAACCTGCACCTGAGAGTGGACTTCTCTGCCCGAGTCATCTCCGCCTCCACCGCCCTGACTGTGCGATGCCTGCAGGACTCCCTCACCAGCCTGGTACCTGTGCCTCACCCCTCTACTGCCACCTGGACCTCCAGATCTCTCACCGGCACCTAGACTCACATTCTATCTATCTGTCTCTCTCATGTCTGTCTCTGTTATATCTGTCTCTGTTATATCTGTCTCTGTTATGTCTGTCTCTGTTATGTCTGTCTCTGTTATGTCTGTCTCTGTTATGTCTGTCTCTGTTATATCGGTCTCTGTTATATCGGTCTCTGTTATATCGGTCTCTGTTATATCGGTCTCTGTTATATCGGTCTCTGTTATATCGGTCTCTGTTATATCGGTCTCTGTTATATCGGTCTCTGTTATATCGGTCTCTGTTATATCGGTCTCTGTTATATCGGTCTCTGTTATATCGGTCTCTGTTATGTCGGTCTCTGTTATGTCTGTCTCTCTCATGTCTGTCTCTCTCATGTCTGTCTCTCTCATGTCTGTCTCTCTCATGTCTGTCTCTCTCATGTCTGTCTCTCTCATGTCTGTCTCTCTCATGTCTGTCTCTCTCATGTCTGTCTCTCTCATGTCTGTCTCTCTCATGTCTGTCTCTCTCATGTCTGTCTCTCTCATGTCTGTCTCTCTCATGTCTGTCTCTCTCATGTCTGTCTCTCTCATGTCTGTCTCTCTCATGTCTGTCTCTCTCATATCTATGTTCTGTCTGTCTACCCATCCATCCTACATAGGACTGTGTAATACGTAGCTGGCATGGGGCTGCATTGTTCCTTGTAAGGAGGCATGAATTCTCTGTTATGGGTTAGGCTACCTGCCCACCGCTGTGTCTTGCACAAATTTCTATGTTGATTTCAGTATGTTTTCATCACATGTTACTTGCAGTTTGTGGTGTGGATTTGCTGCAGATCCCAAACAATTGACTGCGGTTTTTAAAAGAAGGCAAAGTGTGAATCACATTTGTCTGATCTCATTTACTTTGCTGGTTCTTTATTATGCTGCAGTTTTTCCGCAAGAGAATCCGCACGGAAAAACCATGCGTAATCCACAATGTGTGCAAGAAAAAGAAACCGACTAACTGCATGTGTTTTTTTTTTTATTTTTTTTGTGTACGTTTTTTGCAAGCAGTGTGTCCTACCACTGGTGTTTTCTTCTATAAATTCCTAAAAAACGCCAAAAGTTCCAGCAAGCTGCCATTTTGAAAAGATGCTAGAAAGACAAAAGAAAAGGCAGTACCAAAAAAAAACAAAAAACACTTGTGTCCTGCGTTTCCTATTTTGCACAGACCTTCAGCTAAAATGTGGAGCTAGTGTTTTTTTTATTTTTTTTATTTATTTTCTATATAAAGACCTCTCACCAGTATAATTGATGACATTATTTTAGTGAGCGTCTCGGTACGCACTCGCCTCTGGCCAGGAACGTGTAATGTAACACTTTGGAGGTAACTCGAGCAGGTTAGTTTCCTAATCGTTCAGTGCGGGATGTCTCTTGTTATTGCCCTAGTTTCTCTTCCTTGATCATGAGATCATGCACTTATACTGGTAGGTAGCTGGATAGATCTATGGCTCTGGTCACACACAAAATATGAAAAACAAACACGTGTAGTGCACATTTTATGTGCTACATGTAGCATGCTCACCCATGCTATTTCTAGTCATAATCTTTAAAATAGTGAAGCAAGAGCAGATATATTGTGGGAAAGATGGCTTTTTATTGATGTATTTTTGATTCTCCATAGACTTTGGATACCAAAGACCTCACAATCAAGAAAGTTTCTCTAAATGGACAAGAGGCCAAATTTTCCCTTGGGGCAGCTCACAGTTTTAAAGGCACACCACTGGAAATCAGTCTTCCTTCCCCCCTGACCAGGTAACGGCCATCATTTGTGGGCTCCATTCATGGTGGGGATCATGTCGTTTGTAGCTTGCTCTCATCTGCTCCACCTCTGAGGTGACACGGAGTGGTCTTGGCAGACCTGTTCTTCAGTTCATGCACGGTAGCAAATCCTGATAACTAGTTAGACTTCAGATCCTTGTTGCTCATTGACTTTTGAAACTTTGAATTGCTTTGAAAATATGATTACATTTTTTGCAACCTTGTACATTGTGAAGACTCTTTGACCAGTTTTATTGCTTGGCTTCATATCGTAGTTCTCTGGAAGGTATATCTAATGACTGCACTAAGTACGAAGACCCAGGTGCTTCTTGCTTGGCAGTTTGTAAAATATATATATATATATATATATATATATATATATATATATATATATATATATATATATATATATATATATATATATATATATTATAATCTAGACCAAAAGTTTGGACACACCTTCTCATTCAAAGAGTTTTCTTTATTTTCATGACTATGAAATTTGTAGATTCACACTGAAGGCATCAAAACTATGAATTAACACATGTGGAATTATATACATAACAAACAAGTGTGAAACAACTGAAAATATGTCATATTCTAGGTTCTTCAAAGTAGCTACCTTTTGCTTTGATTACTGCTTTGCACACTCTTGGTATTCTCTTGATGAGCTTCAAGAGGTAGTCCCCTGAAATGGTTTTCACTTCACAGGTGTGCCCTGTCAGCTTTAATAACTGGGATTTCTTGCCTTATAAATGGGGTTGGGACCATCAGTTGCGTTGAGGAGAAGTCAGGTGGATACATAGCTGATAGTCCTACTGAATAGACTGTTACAATTTGTATTATGGCAAGAAAAAAGCAGCTAAGTAAAGAAAAACGAGTGGCCATCATTATTTTAAGAAATGAAGGTCAGTCAGCCCTAAAATTGGGAAAACTTTGAAAGTAAGGGCTATTTGACCATGAAGGAGAGTGATGGGGTGCTGCGCCAGATGACCTGGCCTCCACAGTCACCGGACCTGAACCCAATCGAGATGGTTTGGGGTGAGCTGGACCGCAGAGTGAAGGCAAAAGGGCCAACAAGTGCTAAGCATCTCTGGGAACTCCTTCAAGACTGTTGGAAGACCATTTCAGGGGACTACCTCTTGAAGCTCATCAAGAGAATGCCAAGAGTGTGCAAAGCAGTAATCAAAGCAAAAGGTGGCTACTTTGAAGAACCTAGAATATGACATATTTTCAGTTGTTTCACACTTGTTTGTTATGTATATAATTTCACATGTGTTAATTCATAGTTTTGATGCCTTCATAGTCATGAAAATAAAGAAAACTCTTTGAATGAGGAGGTGTGACCAAACTTTTGGTTTGTACTGTGTGTGTGTGTGTATATATATAGATAGATAGATAGATATATATCTTTTATATTTGGACTTTGCTTCTAGAAGGTTTAGTGCATTCATTGTAGCATAAGTAACATTTAAAGGGAATCGGTCACCCCGATTTTGGACCATTATCTACAGTAATACATAATTAGTATGGCAGATAAGGAGTCCAGATCACTATTGTTTATTTTCCTACTGCACCCTGTTCCTCTGCTGTCAGCACTCAGAGCTACATTGAAATACATTGTCAGGACTGCTGTGTGCGCGCACAGGAGTCTTCTCCACTATTTGTGCATGCACAGCAGTCCAGACTGTGTATTTCAGTGCCGTTTTGAGCACTGGCAGCAGGGGGCTGTAGGAGAATAAAAAATAATGATCTGGACTCCTTATCTGCAATACTATCAATGTGTTAGTGTCGATAATAGTCCAAAATTGGGGTAGCAGATTCCCTTTCAACCTTTTTAAGGGAAATAGTCAGGTTAGTTCTCCTGCTCTAAAAGCGGGATATATGATGCTGAGCTTAATTATATATGGTGTATGATTTGGAATAAAAAAAAATCCTGCTCCAAATTGTATAAACCTATTTATACAGTGTCCCTCCCGTATATTCTGCGTTCCAGGCTGCAGAAATCACCTGACAGGCCCACTTTAAAAAAGGGATTTCCCACGTTTTAGATATTTATGACCTAACCTTAAGATTGGTCATGAATATCAGAGTGGTGGGCATCCCCACTGATCAGCTGTTTTAAGCAGGTGTTGGTGCCGGAAACATAACAGTGCAAAAAGCCGGAAGCAGAAGGCTCTGTCCACTGTGTGGTGGCCGTGTCAGTGTACTGCTCAGTTCCCATTGCCTTGGATGCTCCAATACCCCAGCATGGCCGCTACACAGTGGAAAGAGCCTTTTGCTTCCAGCTTTATCCACTGTTTTGTTTCCAGCGCTGGTGGCTGCCAAAAACAGTTGTGCCAGCCAGGGGTGCACCACCAATGAGGCCAGGTGAGGCGATTGCCTCAGGCAGCACAAGGTAGGGGCAAGAGGGGGGCAGCCAAAGGGCCATGGGCTGAAGGGAAGGGGTTAGGTTAAGAAATTGGCATTGGAAAGGAGGGGCGCTGTTTCAGTTTTCGCCTTAAGCAGCAAGAAAGGCTAGGTGCACACCTGACGTGTCAGCCCCCACCCCACAAATCTGATATTGATGACCTATACAGAGGATAGACAATCAATATCTAAAAGTTTGACAACCAATTTAAAGCATATCAGGCTGTAGAGGGGACTGCAATGAGTGTACCTTTTTGCTATGTTTTAAAAAATTTAAATACATAGCCACAACGTGACCCATGAGTTAAAGGTGTCCTCTGAATGTAATCGGTGCCTACAAAAAAACATCACATCCTCTGCATTTCCGATTCTCACTATTTTCAAGATCTCAGACAGTGGCAATCAATATAATGGCAGGTCCGGATGTCTTTTTTTCCAAAAAAGAATCGAAACTGGGCTCTTCTAAATGCCGAGCTGGAGGACCACACAGTAAGGGTCCATTCACATGTCTGCAACTTGGGTCCGGCTCCGTTCAGCAATGTTGCGGAATGGGTGCGGACCCATTCATTTTCATCCACATTTCCGGATCTGCACTTCTGGATCCGCAATTCCTTTCACCAAAAAAATAGTACATGTCCTATTCTTGTCCGCAACTGCGGGCAAGAAAAGGCATTTTCTATTATAGTGCCGAAATGCAGAACGCACATTGCCGGTGTCTGTGTTTTGCGGGTCCGCAAAACACCTACAGACGTCTGAATGGACCCTAAACCTGTATGATAGGAAAGCTGGCAGAGGGGATCTTCCACCATGTATGGTGTCTACAGGAGCTATAAATGAAGCTCCTGCAGGCACTTTTAGAACATTATGGAGATGCTTTGATAATATTTGCATATTAAGTCTATAATTGCACTGTCAAACCCTGAAATTTGTAAGCTCATTATTTAATAATTTACAATCAATAATTGTGTTTTTGGTGGATTTTTCGTAGAGGACAAGAAGCCATTTTAAAAATCTGCTCTGAAACCTCCCCAAAATCATCAGCTCTTCAGTGGCTTAACCCTGAACAGACTGCAGGGAAGTGCCACCCTTATCTGTTTAGTCAATGCCAGGTAAGTAGATGAACTTCTTACATTTCGAGCTGTTGGCAAATATTTGTGCTTCAGGAGATGCTCTAATGTTTTGGGGGGGGGATGTTGGTACTTATCTGGTGGAGACAAAAAGTATCACTATTGCTCAGCTGGAATCTAGCTCTTATGTTCTGCATTATTTTTTATTATTTTTGAGGCTCAATGTACATTGTACTTGAATGTAATGCAGTAGTGAGCACAACAGTTATATTAGGTGTAACCAAGCTGAAACACTCACATTTAGCCTTTGTGAAACCATGCATGTAAATTGGATTTACTTTTAGAAAACCTGTTCATGTGCAGTGTAAAAAATCCACAATGACTTGAGAGCAAGCTGAAGGCCTCACAGCAGATGCTCTGTTCTGCCATAGATTTGCTGCAGCTTTCACATACATCCTGAGTTTTGAAAATATACATAAAAATCTGCATGGCACATTAACGCACCCGGATTTTACAGCAAATCTTCAAAGGGTTCTATGTGGAAAGAGTCTACAGCTTGTATTAAACAGGCTGCTGTCACACCCATGCTATAAATCATTCATCGGTGACTCTCCCCTTCTGATATGACTTTGCCGCTTTTAAATCTGGACGGAACACATCAGTTTCTCACCAGATCCAATGTCCACTTATACTCAGTTTTTATCAATAAGTAGACCTTAAGCCGAAGCATGCTTTACAATGAGTAACAATAACCTTTGGTATTTTATGTTTTCTAGGCCACACACTGCAGAACTATAGTTCCTTGTCAAGATACTCCATCAGTAAAGTTCACCTATTACTGTCAGGTAAAGAAGTGATATAGAGTAGAAGCTGGATTGGTGTTGAAGGTGCTTCTAGAAGGATTGGTCTTGAAGGTGCTTCTAGAAATTCCCTCATGATGGCACTAGAGTTCTTAAAGTAAACTACACCATTGAGTGGATATTTGTGTGTTTTATGTCGCTGCTAAAGTGCTGCTGTCATGTTCGAAATACCTAACAGCATTTAAGGTGCACTACCGATTGAGGCGGCTACTGACAGATGTCCACCTAAATCACTTGGCATTTTGTCAGGGACTTTGGAAGAAGCAAACGGCAGTCTCTACACTCTGATTTGAAACACTGAGCTGAGGAATTTCTGTTGTCGTAACTTCTCATAGGGTTCTATTCATCAAGTTCCTCCCAATTTAGGGAATCTGTGCAATTCCTTAATAGGAATCTCCCTCATGTACCTGGTGGAGAATGGCCTCCACATATGGTGCACTTTCTTTAGGTTGGTGTCACACACAGCTTTTTGTTATAGTTTTCGATTCAGTTTTGTGAGCCAATGCCAGAAGTGGATCCAGCACGAAGTATAAATTCTTCCTTTATATTTCTCATTCACTTCCAACCCACTCAAAAAACTGCCGCAAAAACCTGTTTGTGGCACCATCCTTGGGTTATTCTCCTGAGTATATTTTCAGTATGGGGCTTATACTGTTCAAGAGACTTAGTGTTTTTTTTTTAATTTATTTTTTTATTGTAAAAATATCATGCTTAAAATATTCTATTTCTGTTATTACAATTATCAATATTTTATATCTAATCCCCAGTTACTAATTTAGAAAAGATAACCCCATAGCGACAATCCATAGAGAACAAATTACCAGTAGGATAACAGAATTCCATAGCCCATGGTAACACTGTTTTGTATCTATGGAATTACCAAGTCCTGCTATGGTTTATATGGTATATTAGATGACCTTTTTTTTTTTGTTGGTATTCATCAAGCATTTAATATATGAATTTTACATTTTTATAAAAAAAATTAAAATGTTATTAATCATTTCCTTGACAAGGCCATCTGTCAGATATCCTCCCAGGGAAGAACCTCAGTAGCCAAGGTTGTACTGTACTGTGCAAATTTTATGGGTGGAAAAAAATGCTTCAAAGTAAGAATGCTATCAAAGATATGTGTTAATATTTTTTTTTTTATAAACAAAATGCAAAGTGAATGAACAAAAGACAAATCTAAATCAAATCAGTATTTGGTGTGACCATACTTTGCCTTCAACACAGCATCAGTTCTTCTAAGTACACTTGCACACAGGTTTTTTTAAGGAACTCTGTAGATAGGTTGTTCCAAACATCTTGGAGAACTAACCACAGATAATCTGTGGATGTGGGCTTGCTCAAATCCTTCTGTCTCTTTATTTAATGCCAGACAGATTTGTTGATGTTGAGAGCAATAGTGGCAAATGAGAAGATAGTTGTTCGTAGAGTAAGATAGTCGGGTATGAAGATCCCCAATAGCATGAATTGTGCTCATCAGTTTCTGTTGTACAAATACAGGTCAGAACACTGTGGGGAGCAGATGGCTTGAATAAACTAGTCAGTACAGCCAATGTCCTTTAGGGTACTTTCACACTAGCGGCAGGACGTATCCGACAGGCTGTTCACCCTGTCGGCTCCGTCCTGCCGCTATTTCGCCGTGCTGCCGCTTCGTCCCCATTGACTATAATGGGGACGGGGGCAAAGCTTTGGCACAGCATGGCAGTGCACGGCGAAAGGCTGCCGGACTAAAAGTACTGCATGTCCGGCGGCCTCTCACAGCTAACTGCCGTGCTGCGCCGGAGCTTCGCCCCCCCGGCCCAATTATAGTCAATAGGGACGGAGCGGCGGCACGGCGAAATAGCGGCAGGACGGATCCGACAGGGTGAAAAGCATGTCGGATCCGTCCTGCCGCTAGTGTGAAAGTAGCCTTAGTGTATTCCACAAGTAGTAGCCAACCAACAAGAGGAATAGAAGACCATATAGAAATCATCAGGAGTGATTAGAACTGGATGGTCTGACCATAGGTGGACATCTTTTGGGAGCAAAACCACGACCAACTTGGAATGATTGATTGAATTTCTGTATTGTAACATAAGGACTTCTTATAGACGACATGTTTCGGAGTTCTAGGTCCCCTTTTTCAAGTCTAAAAATGACATGAACATAAAGTCACCTGGCTGTGGAAAACCCAGTGGTTTAAAAAGTTTAGTCGACACTTTTCAAAGGAATATGGGTACTTTCACACTAGCGTAGAGTTCCGGCATAGAATTCCGTCACAGGGGCTCTATACCAGAAAATAACTGATCAGGCATATCCCCATGCATTCTGAATGGAGAGTAATCTGTTCAGGATGTCTTCAGTTCAGTCTTTTTAACTGATCAGGCAAAAGTTAAAACCGCAGCATGCTACAGTATTATCTCCGGCGAAAAAAAAAAACGGAAGACATGCCCCATAGGAATGTATTAGTGCCGAATCCGGCATTCAAAATACTGGAATGCTGGATCTGTCCTTCCGGTCTGCGCATGACAAGCGGAGAGACGGATCCGTTCTTGCAATGCATTTGTGAGACTGATCCGCATCCGGATGCATCTCACAAATGCTTTCAGTCACATGCAGATCGGTGGATCCGGCAGGCAGTTCAGACGACAGAACTGCCCGCCGGATCACACTGCCGCAAGTGTGAAAGTAGTCTAAACGATACATACATGCACTGTGTAAAAACAAAGGAAATATAAGTAACCTGCTGCCATTTCTCTGCCACACCAGTTCCAATGTTTTCGTGCATACTTGAGTCACTTGGTCTTGTTTCCACTAAATTCACACCAAATATTCATTTAGATTTCTCTCCCTTCGCTTTGCATTTTGTTAACCGATAAAAATAAACTATTAACACTTTTATTTTTTTTAAGGCATTCTTTCCAATACTTTTGCACAGTACTGTATCTCAGTACATCCTTGCTGATTGCAGGACATAGCAGCAGCCAGTCGCTGGCCTCAGCGGTCACATCTGATAGAATTCTATGTCACTGCTAGGTGGGGACATGAAGCAGCTGAGAACAGGATGTACGGGATGAATACTTTTACATTTTAATAGTACGGGGATTTGGGGATGCAGCGATACCAAAGATCTTTGATTCGGTTTTTATATATTTTTTTTTAAAACTTTTCAGGACGTTTTTTCACTTATTTTAAGTTGTCCTAGGGGACTTTATCATGCAATTGTGGCAGGCCTTTGGAGCCTTCAGAAGGTTTGCGGTTGCCATAGCAACCAAACAGCTCATTCAATCTCGGCATGCAGGAGCCGTTTTGGGGCTCACTGCTCGGATGCCGTGGTTACAAATGACCACTGCTTCTGATGGGTTAAAAGCCTGTGATCAGCATTATTGCCGATCACTGACAATTCCTCTGGATATCTGCTGTGTAAGGCCTAGTTCACACGAACGTATGGCTTTTATAGTTTTTTGCGGTCCGTTTTTCACAAATCCGTTCTGTTGTGTTTCCGTTTCCTTTCCGTTCTGTTTTTCCGTATGCCATGTACAGTATACAGTAATTACATAGAAAAAATTGGGCTGGGCATAACATTTTCAATAAATGGTTCAGCAAAAACGGAACGGATACGGAAGACATACGGATGCATTTCCGTATGTGTTCCGTTTTTTTTGCGGACTCATTGACTTGAATGGAGCCACGGAACGTGATTTGCGGCCAAATATAGGACATGTTCTATCTTTCAACGGAACGGAAATACGGAAACGGAATGCTTACGGAACACATTCCGTTTTAATGCGGAACAATTGAAATTGATGGTTCCGTATACGGACCGTATACGGAACACAAAAAAACGGCCCGTACACTCGCAAAAAAACGATCGTGTGAACTAGGCCTAAAGCAGCGCCTGCTCAGCTTCAGAGCGGGCACTATGTTTAAAGCATGGACTTCTGCCGTAGATGTACAGCGAAGATCCTTAAGGGGTAAATTGGGCACTGGTTCTGAGAATTGGGTTGGTAGGCTCCTAGACAGATAACCCCTTGTAATGCTATATTCACTATATACATAAATGTTAGGTTTTAGCTAGGGATCGACCGATATTGATTTTTTTTTTTTTTAGGGCCGATACCGATAATTTGTGAACTTTCAGGCTGATAGCCGATAATTTATACCGATATTCTGTGAAATTTCATTTGAAAAAAAAAAAATTCCTACACACATCTGCTGAAAATGAATATTTTTATTGTTAATGTGTAGGTTTTTTTTTTTTGTAAATCTTTCTTTTTTATTTATACTTAATATTTTGGTGTTTATTTTTTTATTAACTTTTAACCCCCTTAGGGACTAGAACCCTTGTCCTATCTATCAGGGTGAATAGGAGCTCACACTGTCCCTGCTGCTCTGTGCATAGTGCACACAGCAGCATGGAGCTTACCATGGCAGCCAGGGCTTCAATAGCGTCCTGGCTGCCATGGTAACCGATCGGAGCCCCAGGCTTACACTGCTGGGGCTCCGATCGAAGGAGGGGAGAGGGGACCCTGTGGCCACTGCCACCAATGATTAAAACTGGGGGGGCTTGGGTGGGGGCCGCACTGCACCACCAATGTTTTTAATACGGGGGTGGGGGGTGCACTGCGCCACCAATGATTAATACTGGGGGGCTTGGGGGGCCACACTGCCGCCAATGAGAGGAGAGAAGACAAGAGGAGGGGCTGTGGCCACTGCGCCACCAATGATGTTGACTTACTCATTCATTCAAACTGAACAGGAGGCGGGAGCTGGCTGCAGAATCACATAGCCGGCTCCCGACCTCTATGAGCGGTAGCTGTGATCCACGGCTTAACTACCGCAGATCGCAGCTACCGCTCATAGAGGTCGGGAGCCGGCTATGTGATTCTGCAGCCAGCTCCCGCCTCCTGTTCAGCCCCTCCTCTTGTCTTCTCTCCTCTCATTGGCGGCAGCGGCATCACAGGGGGAGGGAGACACTGCTTCCTTCTCCCCTGTGCTGCTGAGGGAACACGGAGAGCGCTGACAGCAGCGCGATCTGTGTTCCCCATATGTTATCGGAATATCTGCAAAATAGATGCCGATACCGATAACTGTCAAAATCCTGAATATCGGCCGATAATATCGGTAAAACCGATAATCGGTTGATCCCTAGTTTTAGCATTGATCAACGTGTATTTGCCCATCTGTGCCAGCAAGGCAACCTTTAGTAGATTGGAAATTGTACTAAAATGACTTGTCTCTCTTTTGATCTAGGCTTCTAAATAAACTCAGGGAAAGTGAGATCCAGTTATAGTCTGCACTAAAATCAGCCACTCCCCATATGTACAGTGCAAAAAAGTCAGTGTTGGCACATCCTAACAAACCAAATAAATGTGCACATACGTTGTGCTGCAATGCAAAAACATGCATCTGTTTTGTAGGTAATGCTGACTAAATGTCATTGTATGTAGGCTACGCTTCCATGGAGTGTCAAATTAGGGTCCATTCACACATCCGTGTGTGTTTTGCGGATCCGTGGATTGCAGACACTAAAAGAATATGCCTATTCTTGCGGGTCCGCAATTCCGATCGGGGTCGTGCGGCCCCATAGAAATGTATGGGTCCGCAATTCCGTTCCGAAAAATGCGGAATGGAATTGCGGATGTGTGAATTGACCCTATACTGCAGGATTTTACCTTAGCAGCCCAGTTGTAAATCCCATTTTACATTAGTGACTAAATCCTGTGTTTTTGAATAGGCTTTAGAAAATGCTGTGTTTGTTTTTCTGCATTGTAGTGTATGTATGTAAGGCTCTTGTGAGCCGAAACGTCGCAAGTTTGCCATACTATGGGTGAATAAAAACCTTCACTTCACCACTATTCCGGAGTGCAGTCCTACTTTTTTCGTATATATATATATATATATATATATATATATATTATCTTTTTGTGTGACATGTTATGCCAATTGGTGTGTTTTGATGCATAAGAAATATCCTAGAATTATTATTTATCCCCATTAGGTGTCTGTTCCAAAGGAGCTGGTGGCATTAATGAGCGCATTGAGTGATGGAGATTTTATTGATCCACATGACTGCAAAAGGAAGATCTTTCGCTTTAAGCAAAATGTAGGTTTTCTCTTTCATATAATATATATAGTTTTTTTTTTTTTTTTCTAAGTTACAGCACAGATGTCCCTTCACACTTCTTGGACCCTGGTTTACAATATCAGACTTTGCATTAATCATTAGTGCAGTGTGTGTACATTGTCCATTATATCCCTTGTATCTAGCATTTTTTGTGGTTTTCTCATCTCTTTGCTATATCTTTAGTTTGCTGTTCTCATCTTGGTAGAGACTAGCTTGGATACATTTCACACAGAAAGTAGAGATGAATCTGCTTCCTAACCTTCTTACACTCACTCGCAAGCATCCTCGGGCTCATGGAGGGCATAACATAGAAGTACTGACCTCTATGGATGTGAATAAAGCACTTGGGCTGAGCTAGAAACTGTCTTTTTAGCTGGCAGTCTCTTTAGTCTCACCTGCTCACTGCTCCCTATCCATAGATTTCAATGAGACAAGGTAACCTGATCCTTCAGTGAGCAGGTAGTCTTCTTCAGAGAGAAAGAAACAGCTGATAACTCTGGAACAAGGCATGTTTCTATGATGGGATACATTACAAAGTTTCTTATAGTCCTTGTACTGTTGATTTATGCAAAGTTGTCATAAAGTAGAAAGACCATTTATTAATGCTGCAAGCTGATATAGTCCGTGGCTATACATAATAGAAACATGGAAACTAGAAGAAAAACATTTATCATGACTTCTGTGAGGAAAAAGCAGCCGTTGTAAATTTTTTTTGTTAATTTGTTTCTCAATAGGTGCCAATACCAAGCTATTTAATTGCTCTAGTGGTTGGCGCTTTGGAGGGGAGGTAAGTGTACTCTTTGTCAGGCCTCATGTACATACGACAAATACTATTATGAGGCATGTCACCAGCAAAGCATATTGTCAAACAAAATCCATATAAAAAAAAACTGTTGCTGTGCCTACAGATTTTATGTAGCCCTTTGTGTATGACAACACTTAACTGTTCTTTTTTTTAAATCAAATCTTTTTATTTGCTTTTTTACAACACAAATAACATAGTATATACCCCTTCCCCCCCCCCCCCCCCCCCTTCAGCGCTGCAGTCCAGGTACCATCCGCTATGGAAAGAGTTTGTGCGATATGATGCGTCTGTCACCATTCATACTCCTTTCACTCCTGAATATGTATACTCCATCTTATTCCTGCGCTCATATTCCTGTATTTTTCAACCACAATCCGTTTTCTGTTCACAGTATATACCTCTAAATCATGATATGAAAATGCTTAATCCAAGTGTACCATATTCTGTAAAATTTTATTTCCCCTTTTTTGGTATACATATCCCTCCAGTTGCACTAATGTATGTATTTTGCCCACCAGTTCCTGTATTTCTGGGGGGTCAGGTGCGATCCAGTAATATGCTATCCGCTTCCTAGCTTGATAAAGGATACACTGAATCGCTATATTAACATCTCGTGTCCCCGCTAATTCACTAATGTAACCTAAAATACATATCAATGGAGAACTTTATATTGCAATCCCATAGACCCGTGTAATAAGGGTCACCACATCATTCCAATATCTACGCAAACGTGGACAATTCCACATTAAGTGAATGAGATCAGCAGATGTGGATCTACATTTTGGACATTTGTCATCCGTACGATATCCCATCGTATATAACAATGTTGGGGTTCTATACACTCTATGAAGCAGTAGCAGTTGCGACACTCTATGTGCCTCGCTCACCGCTATGACTGGGAAGTCGACAAGCACATCTTCCCATTGGTTTTTCTGCAATCCAGGAATATCTTTTTCCCACTTATCTAGCAGACATAGTGGATTATTTTTATGCAAGGCTTCCATTAGGCTTAGATAATGCAGCGATATCACTCCCCCGGAACCACCACCAGTGGCCGTGAGGTCTATAATTAGGTGTCTCGGAGCAGGCACCATTTTCTCCTGTCGTTCCTGCACCTGTATTGCATGTCTCAATTGTAGGTATACATAAAATAGTGATTTAGGCAATCCAAACTCTTGTTGTAACTTAGTAAAATCTTTGAGGGACGCATCATCAAATATCTGACATATCCTTACCAATCCAAATTTCCTCCATGCCCTAACTCTGGAGATTTTATTAATTTCCTTATACATAATATTTGGCCATATCGGGGTGAATTTCGTATATCCTGTGATTCCTGCAATTTTTCTGGTTTTCCACCATACCTCATGTATCATACCTAGTACCCCATATTTCTGTCCTTCTTTAAACGTACCATCTTCTAAAGCAGACAGGAGACATTTCCTAGTCAATAGGTTTTGCACTATCCTGCCTGTCTTATTAATCTTAACTTCCTCACCCCAACCCCTAATGTGCTGCATTTGAGCTGCCAAATAGTATGCCAAGGGATCAGGGATGCTCAATCCCCCTTGCGTTTTAGGTCTACACAGAGTAGCCAACTTTATACGAGGGGTTCCCTTCTTCCAAATCAGGTCTCTAAATATTGCATTAATGGTGTAAAACAATTTAAGAGGTATCCAGATTGAAGCGTTATGCAGCACATAGAGGAGCTGAGGACGGGGGCGGAGCCAGCAAGTCATGGTGTAGGACGTGTCTGCCGGAGCTCCTCACCGCTATCCCAGCTTCATTAGCTTTTAGATCGAGTGGACACAGATCCAACATGGGGAAAACCTCTAGAGACAAAGATGGTACATCAGGAAACACCCTGAAGACAAAAAAGACACAGGGGGACCTGACAAAATACCTCAACAGGAGATCTTCCTCGCACCCTGACGGAGGCAAGATGGCGCGGGAGGCGCGAATCAACTCCGAGAGAGAAGGAGCTGACTCAGAGGCCGACAGCTCAGACGCTGAAACCTACGTTGGAGGTGAGGTTGATTCCCTCCCTCTCACCCGCGGCTTCCTACAGCAGTCCCTGGCCCAAGCCCTCTCACCGGTCATGAAAGAACTTTCAGACATCAAGACCGAGTTCTTGCAGCTAGGTCACCGGGTTGAACGCCTGGAAGACAGCCATGATCTTCTTCTCCAGCATGAGAGGGGGGTTCACTGCCACTTATCAGCCATGTCAAAAATGATAAACACGGCCTTCTTTAACCTGGAAGACCAGGAAAACAGGGGCCGGAGGAAAAATGTTCGGCTGCGGGGTATACCCGAATCAATACAGGCTGAAGACCTGATGGACACAGTCCGCCGCTTATTTGCTACCCTAGTAGGCGAGGAACAGGCTGCCGCCATTACCATTGAAAGGGCCCACAGAGCTCTTAGGCCCAAACCTGCTGCGGGAGAACCACCTAGGGACGTGGTATGTGCCCTGATGAACTTTTTGGATACAGCGGCCGTCTTGAGAGCGGCTAGAGAAAAAGGAGACGCCACCCTAGATGGCAATAAGGTTCTTTTATTTCAAGATCTGGCGGCTAGTACATTAGCCAAGCGAAGGAACCTGCGCCCGCTAACCTCATTATTAAGGGAAAAGAAGCTGCCGGTCAGATGGCTCTTTCCATTCGGCTTATTTACTACGATCGGAGGGAAGCAATTCACGGTCAGAACACCGGAGGACTTACCGTCTGTGTGGGAGGCTTTAGGAATCGAGGCCCTGGACATTCCGTCTTGGCTCCCCTGCAATCCATCCCCGGACCTTCCGGGCCTTCCACAGCCAGAGGAATGGCGTCTGGCACAGAAGAAAAAATCGCCAAAAAAGAGGGCCTTTTGAATTGCCTCTACCCGAAGATGAGAAAACAATCTTCGATATGAATAGAAACTCTGAGATCCAGCGTCATTGAGATCGTACGACCGCATCGCCACCTGGCAGGACTCAGGTTCTATACAATTCATTCAACCCGGCGCCTTATTATGGGGGTTACCTTCTTTAGTTCTTCTGTTATCCACATTAGCCGCCCAGCTTGTGGATTTTATTTTTTCTCTACTACTTAGACCCTCACCCACCTCTCCTTATTTGCTTTCCACTTACCTCCCCCCCCCCTTATTACCCATATGCTTTTTCCATACCTTTTCCATCTTCTATTATCCCCCCCCCCCCCTTCTTTACTCGCTCTACATCTCTCTTTTTACTCATTTTCACATTGGCAGACATCTGCACGTCCCTAATGTTATTAGCAAAAACTTCCCTGTTTGGTATCATGCTGCATATACCTCGGCAGCTAGAGGAGTTTCAATAGGCATAGGACAAAATTTCCCATTCACTTTAGTGTCCAAGCTGGTGGACCCTGAGGGCCGTTATCTGTTCTTAAAAGGCAAGGTAGCGAACTCTATGTTTACTTTAGTCAACCTTTACGCCCCAAACAGTGGCCAATTCAAATGGTTACTCCGCACTCTTAGAGTTCTAAAGACCTTTGGAGAAGGCCACCTTGTCCTAGGTGGAGACCTTAATCTTACTCTTGACCCCTCTAAGGACTCGACCTCTGTGGGCCGCCCTCCCTCTAAAAAGCAAATGAGAAGGCTTCTTCTCACGTTCACGGACCTCAGGATCTCGGACGTTTGGCGCATTCTACATCCAGAAGATAAGGATTACACCTTCCACTCGCGGACACATGACACATATCAGCGCCTCGATTATCTTTTTATAACTAACCAATTATTGCCCTCGGTTTCTGAGGCCAGTATTGGAAACATAGTTGTCTCCGATCATGCGCCGGTGAGTGTGAAGATGAGATTGCATGACATCCCTCCGAGATCCTGGGTCTGGAGATTGAATGAGTCGCTCCTGGAGGACGAGTCACATAAGAAGGAGATAGAACAATGTCTCAAAAATGGCTTTTTGGAAAATGCTAGAGGTTTAACTAATGGGATGACCTTATGGGAAGCCCACAAGGTAGTAATTAGAGGGGAGCTCATTAGCTTGGGTTCTAGAGTTAAGAGAAATAGGCAGAGACAACTAGACTCACTCCTTCAGCAGATTTCTACTCTTGAAATCTTGCACAAGAAGGCGTTCGATAGGGTCAGTTGGAGCTACATGGAAAGAGCCTTAGATGCATTCGGCTTTCCTGAAGATTTTATTAAAACCATATTCACTCTATACTCGGCACCTTCTGCAAGAGTAATGGTGAATGGGACCCTATCGGACGCCTTCCAAATTAAAAATGGCACCCGACAAGGTTGCCCGCTATCTCCCACCCTGTTTATTCTCGTCCTAGAGACCTTGTTATTAAAATTCCGCCAATCCCCGGTGATTAAGGGTGTGAGCTTGGGGAAGTTTAATCACAAGATGGCAGCTTTCGTGGACGATCTTCTGCTCTTTATGTCTAACCCTGAGGAGGCTTTGCCGGAGGTTATGCAGATATTTGAATACTTTAGTCAACTCTCGAACTTTAAGATAAACTTTAATAAGTCGGAAGCCTTAGGTATTTCTTTACCACCTGCCCTACGTAGCAGAGTTAAGACCCTCACCCCATTTAAGTGGCCTCCACAGGCAATTAAATATCTGGGTGTCATGATCCCAATAGATCCCAAACTTTTATTTAAGCTTAATTTTCCTCCTTTACTCTCAAAAGTGACTTCCATCCTCTCAAAAAGCTCCTCGCCGTTTCTCACCTGGCTAGGCAGAAAAAATGCCCTGACCACCTATATTCTCCCATTGGTTATGTACACCCTCAGAGCCCTTCCCATATTTATTCCTAATAACTATATAAATAAAGTTCAATCAATTATGAGTAAATACCTCTGGAATGGAGGTCACCCTAGAATGTCCTTCCGCTTGCTCTCACGCAGGAAAAAACAAGGAGGCATCTCCCTCCCGGATCTTCCAACCTATATACAAGCCATTAACCTAGAAAGATGGCTTTCACTGGCTAGATATGAATCTCAATATTTGCACATTGATCTGGAGTTGGCCCTCTTAGGCAAAGGCTAGTTTCATGGAATATGGCTACCTAGGGGATCCGGGAGAGAGACCAAAATTGATAGTGTACTCACCAGAGGTATGTTGCACACCTGCCATAGATGAAAGGAACTTAATTCAGGGCAAAGCAAGATCTCCCCTTTAGCTCCCATCTCAGTTTTACCCACCCTTCTGTGCCCCCAAATTAAACATCCCTCTGATATATGGCTTTCACTGTCAAACCATAGATTGGGAGAGTTAGGGAAACTTGATAATACTGTTGATTACTTCAACACCCTTTCAGGCGATATAGACCTGGGGAAAAACTTTGTTCAGAGAAATGATTTTGAGTCCATGTGTAGACAGTTCAAGTCCTCCGAGCTAGTCCCCTTAGTAGACCCAACGTGGCTGGAAAACTTTGTCTTACTCCCACGTTTGCCTCATAAATGCACCACTCTGATTTACAGACAAATCCTTAATGCCAGGGACTCCAAGGCCCCGCCATGGTTAGCTGACTGGGAGAAGGAACTGCAACTCACTTTAAAGGAAGCTGATAGGAAATGGATCCAAAAGTGTTCACACGGCTTTTCTAAATGTATAAAAATACAAGAAAACTCAGTTAAAGTAGCATTCAGGTGGTATAGGACACCTGAATTTCTATATAAAATCCAGTTGCTCCCCAGATTTGTGCTGGCGATGCAATATTGCCACTGGTTCCATTTCTCATATTTGGTGGTCGTGTACAGGCATCCATAAGTTCTGGGCGGAGGTCGAGAGTACTATAAATTCGATTTGTAGCACATCTTTGAAGCTTACAGCCCAATTGATACTACTCTGGCTACCTACCCCAGGTTTTCGCCCTGGAAAACACAACCTGATCACACTTGCTGATGGCTGCTAAACTCCTGATCCCTATAAAATGGAGGTCAGTAGATCCCCCTACCCTAGATATGTGGAGAGATAGGGTCCACCAGATATGTCAAATGGAGGAACTGATTGGATGGACATACCATAACAGAGACCGCTTTCTACTGATCTGGCAGCCTTGGCTGCACTATAGAGCGGAATACCTAAATTCATTGCAACCCGGCACTATTTAACCTATGAGAAGCGAGATGTCCATGCTGACCTCTTTTGCTATTACGTTAAGCTATATTTTTACTCTCAAACATTGTGCGGACTATAGCTTGATGCGTGAGGTGACACAGTGTTAGAGCCGTTGCTCTGTTCATTTGTTTTGTACAACACTATTGTTCCTGTAAGATCACTTGTCTAACGAGATTGGTGGTCTCAGATGAGTGGTCACCTCGTATTTACGTGTATTGTCTGGCTTTGCCCTTGATGATGTTTATCTGCCTTCATAACGAAGTGACTCACTCAACTTTGATTTGATTTATTGTATTATGATCTTTGTTTATCTAATAAAAAGAGATTTCAAACATAGAGGAGCTGAGGCATAAGAATCATCTTTAATAAGTTTGTGCGGCCCACAATGGACAATGACAGTTTTGTCCATAATTGGACTTTCCTCCTGAACTTATCTAGTAACGGCATCCTTGCTATTCCTAGAAAATTGGATCCCCAGGTATTTAAAAGTCGATACTATTTGAAGTCCCCCAGCTAAATTGGGATCTATCTGCCTTGACCCATCAAGCGGCATCAGGACCGATTTTGTCCAGTTGATATTTAAACCAGATTTCTGCCCATAGCTATTAATAATTGAAATTGCAGCTGGTAGGGAAGACGACCACTCATCTAAAAACAGGAGCAGGTCATCCGCGTAAAGAGCCACCTTTTCAGTAATTGCCCCATATTTGAGTCCCCGCACTGTGTTGTCTTTACGAAGAGCCTCCGCCAGGGGTTCTATCGCCACTGCAAACAGAAGCGGCGACAGCGGGCAGCCCTGTCGGATGCCTCTATGCAATCTGAACGAGTCGGAAAGGTACCCATTCACCTGAATTCTGGCCGTGGGACTGGCATATAGCAATTTTATCCATTTAATAAAGATCGGCCCCACCCCTATCTCCTCTAATACCAGTAGTAGGTATTGCCACTCCACGCTGTCAAATGCTTTGACCACGTCTAGGGACGCGACCGCCGCATCCAAGGCGTGACTCTGGCCCACCTGGACATTCAAATACAGTCTCCTAATATTCACAGCCGTTGACATGTTTGGCATGAATCCAGCCTGATCCGTGTTTATTAGCGAAGCAATCACAGAGTTTAAACGATTGGCCAAAACTTTCCCCAACAGCTTAACATCAGCCTGTAGCAACTAAATGGGTCGGTAGGATTCCGCCTCTAACACATCCTTCCCCGGCTTTGGTATGACTACTATAATCGCCTTATTCATAGTGTCAGGGAGTTTGCCCATCAGCAAAGCCTCGTTATACACTTCTAACAGTTGGGGCAAGAGAACCGAAGCAAACTGTTTATATATTTCGGCCGGTAATCCATCATCTCCTGGGGCTTTGTTATTGGCCATTGCACTTATCGCTATTTCTAGCTCCTTGAGGGTAATGGGGCTGTCTAAAAGAGTTATCTGTTCTTGATCTAGAGTGGGAAGTTGTAGGGGGTGGAGGAAATCCCTAATGTCAGTCTCTGAGGCTTTAGTTTTGGAAGTATATAGGCGAGGGCGTTGATAAAGTCTTCAAAATCTCAGATATCTTTTCTGTGGTCACCTGTACCCTGCCATCCGCGTCACGCAGCGCCGCTATATAGTTGGATTGCTGCTGAGCCTTGGTAATTAAAGCTAATAATCTGCCCGCCTTTTCCCCTTCCTCATAATATTTTTGCTTCAGGAAAAATCTTTTATTCTGTGCATTTAGGAGTAGACGTTAATCTAGCTGCTGCTGCGCCTCTTTCCACCGAGTTTCATATTCTGGTGATGGGGTCTCTACGTATCTATTCTCAGCTGCCTCCACTTCCAATATCATCTTCCTAATCCTTGTATTGTTTTCCATTTTCCGACCATTGATTTTTGCTGCCAATATTCCCCTTAAAAAGGCTTTGCATCCCACACTACTAGCCTATGGGCAGATACTAAGTTTCGGTCAAAAAACTCACTGAGTTGCTCCTTAATATCTGACATATCTACTAGGACATTCAGCCAGTATAGGTTGAATTTCCAGTGTTTTGATCTGCGCGACACGGATGGCAACAATTGGAAAGTCGCCACCACCGGAGAGTGGTCCGATATCCGCCTAGGCAGATATCTAATACTCTCCAGCAGGTAGCCCATCTCTTCATTGCCCAGAATAAAATCAATTCTGGACAAGGAACCATATGTACTGGAACGACAGGAGAACTGTTTAGTGTTGGGGTACTTCAACATACAGAAGTCCAGTATGGAAGCTTCCCGTAGCAGTCTGCCAAAGGGAGTGAGATCGCTGCTGACAACCTGTGAAGAAGCCTTAGATTTATCCAAAACTATGTTCATGACTGTCTAGCCATTGCAATGCCTCCCTGGGATCTTCAAAGAAGTTGGTTCTTCCTAAGGCGACAACACGTAGTTTCGCTGGATACATCATCGAGTACGAAATATTCAGGCCTCGCAGTCGCTTCTTTATATCCAAGAATCTCGCCCTCCGCTTTTGGACCTCCATGGAGTAATCTGGAAACAGCGACACTTTTTGGCCGCCAATGGTTAGGTCAGGCTGCTCACGTGCTTTTCTCAGAAGTATATCTCTGTCCTTATAATGGAGAATTTTCATAAGAACAGGCCTGGGTGGAGCACCCGGTGGCAATGATCTGGTGGGGACCCGGTGGGACCTTTCCACGGCAAAAAGCGGAGTTAATGTCTCTGATCCAAAGGTATCCTTCAATCTTTTTCTGGTACCCCCACTATGCGTACATTGTTCCTACGTGAGCGGTTTTAAAGATAATCTTGTTTAGCCATTATAAGAGTCAGCTTTTGACTATGTTCAGCAGATTCTCTTTTAAGAGATGGGATAGTGTCCAACTTCTCCCACACGCCCCTCCAGGGCAATCGTGCGTTCTGCTAATCGTTTCAGGTCATGGCGGACTATCCTTCTTGATGGAGCCCACCTGCATTCTCAGGGCTGTTAAGGATCTTCCACATTTAGTGATAGCTTTCAATACTTCTTCAAGTGTGGGTTCTTCTATATCTGAGTCTATAATGTCTGTACTGGCGTTCCCTTTATCAGGCCTCAGTGCGTCATACCTGTTAGAGCTATGATTAGCCTCTACACTTCCCCTCTCCTCCTCTCGGTCTGTGTCAGGGTCAGTGCCTGCTGGCGTTCCATCTCGTGTCCCCCTGGCATCTGTGGGGCCCGAGGAGTCAGTGGTATGCGCGAATCTCCCCAGCTTGGCAGCTGTCTCGCGCTGTATGTCCTTTGCGCGGTCACTGCGCCTCAGCGTGTCAGGGCCGGCGCCATCTTGCAGCTCTCTGCAGGGCCCTTTGGTGTCTCTCTTCCGGGCCATCGCGATTCACCCGGCTGCGGAGAGGATCTAAAACTGGGTTTATCAGGTAACTGTTCTGGTGATGTGCTTGTGTAGCCCGGTAGGTGCTGGTTTTACGGGTTCTATGCAGGATATTTAGCCAGGATAGTGCGGGAGCTCTGCAAAGCACGTCTGCTCACATCGTCCGTTGGCCACGCCCCCATCACAACACTTACTGTTCTATCCTCTGGTACATTCATTGTTAACTTATTCACAATGGGGGTATAATTTAGGGCAAAGGCTAAAATTGGGGTAGTTGCCCATTAAAAAAAACTGTTTGGTAGCTGGGACTTACAAGGTGCAGTGATTACGTGGGCATGGCATTTGTGCCAGTGCAATCACCTGTCCTTTTTAAACCTTATGCTCTAATAAATGGCAATAGCAATACCTTTTGGTCTAAAGATGGTCATACACTTTAGACAGAAGTAGGTTGATGGACACCTGTTTAAACTAGCCATACCGTTTTAATGATACCTGGCAAAAGACAACTCAGAGAATGACATATAAGTTGGGTAAACTGGGTGAGGTGGGATACGACTGCAGTTCAATAAAAAAAAAATTAAATTCATATACTAAGTTTGCTATGGGGTCCTGTGGTCAGACATAAAGTGATTTAACAGTCATCTTCTATACAGTGGATAGGGGATCATTTCTTTTTTACCTGAATACCCTTCTAAAGTGACTCCCACTCCCTGATTCAAGAAGTAAAATTCACAATAAGGGCTCGTTCACACGACCATTGGTGTCCCGTTCCCGTATTGCGGAACCGCAATACACGGCCTCCGTTCCGTTGTCATTCTGCATCACGGATGCGGACCCATTCATTTCAATGAGTCCGCAAATCCAGAGATACGGAACACTACGGAAGCACTACGGAGTGCTTCTGGGGTTCCGTTCCGTGCCTCCGCACCACAAAAAGATATAACATGCTATATCTTTTTGCGGAATCGCGGACCCATTCAAGTGAATGGGTCTGCGATCCCCATGGAAGGTGCCCGTGCATTGCGGACAGCAATTAGCGGTTCACAGCATAGGCACGGGACACCAACGGTCGTTTGAACGAGCCCTAACTGGGGAATGGAGTGAACAACTTTTCAGCCACTGATTCCTGGGCCTGTCGGAACTATAAAGCAAATGCATTATATAAAAGAAAGGATCAAAGGAAAAATTTCAAAGGGAATCTATCCTAAAGGTGGACATATAAAACCTCTCAAAAAGAGTTCGTCGTTAATTTAATTATATTGTGCAATCAGTAAAACCTGGTACAAGTGTCTATGCAAAAATATACATGATTTATTATACAATAACTTAAAATACAATCTAAAACTCAATAATATGCAATAGTACACAGTGATATGCAATGCCCTAAATTTGCCACTAGATGGCTCTAACACAAATACCAGCGTTCCATATTACCTCTCAAACATATAATGTATGAAACAGTCTCGACCACAATTATGAGATATACTATCAGTTGACTATACACAGTAACTTAATAATAAGGATAGATACGAACCCTTGCTCTGCTCAAACATGACCAATCTCGGATATCGGGTAGTATTGCTACACAACTTATAAATTATCAGGCCTGATATTTACTATTAAATGTGAATATTCCAATCGGAGAGTTTGTCAGATATCAATATTTGATCTTTTATTCAGTAATATGCATCTTTACTGAATAGTGATACTATTGATGTAGCACTTTTAACATTATACATCCGCACTAAAGCGGGAAGTTACTAAATATCAGGCCAATTAATTCAATCAATACTACACATAATAAAGTTATACGTTACCCGAGAATGCAGATGGCATGCAGAGTCTAAGGGAAGTCAGCTCTAAAGTCCTGACCTCAGCTGTGTCTTATAAGAAGACTCCTGTATTCCACTTGAATTTTAGTGCAAAGCTTTTATTTAGTGCGGTTCCAGTCAGAACGTTTTCGGCTGTGAAGCCTTCTTCAGTGCAACCGGATTGTGTCCGCAATAGGTCCAAGGGAAGCTTTGGATAGGGCAATTCCTCGGTGGTCAGCAGGAACGCTGCTGTCTGCATGGGCTCTGTGTCCCTTTCTGGCGTGCGGTCCGGGAGGCTGCCATGGCATTCCGGATTACAGGCCTCAGCCTCCCGGACCGCACGCCAGAAAGGGACACAGAGCCCATGCAGACAGCAGCGTTCCTGCTGACCACCGAGGAATTGCCCTATCCAAAGCTTCCCTTGGACCTATTGCGGACACAATCCGGTTGCACTGAAGAAGGCTTCACAGCCGAAAACGTTCTGACTGGAACCGCACTAAATAAAAGCTTTGCACTAAAATTCAAGTGGAATACAGGAGTCTTCTTATATTGCATATATCTGGTTTGGGAACCATCTCCTGATACCCACGCCATACAATTGGAGAACCATCCAACCTTTTATCATCTCAGCTGTGTCTTACCGCACCATACGCTCCAGCCTGAAGTGCCTTTCTTTTGTAAGAGTAAAGAACAGTCTATCATCTTCCAGCTCTAAAGTCCGTTCGGATCATTGGGATTTCTCTCCTGGGGTGTCCCTACTTTCTCTTTTTTCTCTCTTCCTCTCTTCCCCTCCCTTGTATGTGGTTTAGACATACCTTCCTAGCTTTGGAGTTTTTCAATCATTGTCGGTTAGGAGTGTACATATGATAATGACTGTGATGTCACTATCACCCAGAATGCATTTCGGCTGTTAGTGTAAGGTTACTTATTCCTCCCTAGGTGGCACTATTGCATAAGCTACTAGCATCATTATTAGTAAGGGTTAAATGACCAGGTCTGACTTCATCTTACATTCCATACACATAACATATGAAATCCTAAATCAGAGCTAAAGGGATTGACTTTGACACATATACTAATTAAAGCATAGACATTAAGGTACCAGTTTAGACATCTCATAAACTATCAAATTTATGGTACCGATAAGAATATAATAGACCTTGTACTATCACAGACATGTGTCTCCCCTGTCACTTCGAGTGATTGTTAGTTAAAATATCACCGCTTTCACTGAACGGAGACTCATTAACAAAGTCTATACTTAAAATTCTTCTCATATTTTAGGAGTACATGCGTTCCTAGTGAGAAATATATAAGATAATAGATGCATTGACTTCCTTCATAATATTTTACAATATAAAACAATACATATATCCTATTGATTATCTTATACTAAAAAAACTAGGGTTCATTGTATGTGTATACAGACACCACAGATTTTTTGCTTCACCAATAGACATCAACTGTAGTCATAAATCTAAAGGAGACCAGAATGACTCTTCTCAGACTGGTACATCTATAGAGAAGAAACCTTATGAACAGTGTCCTTTCCATGAACCTCTCTCGGCCGACTTTAAAATACATACAAAATGGTGAATATCACAATAGGGCCTCTTATATGTAATCAAATCCACTATAATTATGATATTTAGACATAAATGTTATATACCTGTGAAAAAGGCACAATAGGCCTCTCTTCTAGGGTGACATTCCTGTTTCTCACACTAAAGCCTCATGCACACGTATGTATTTTTAGGTCAGCAAAAAACGGATCTGCAAAAAATACGGATGACCCCTATTAGAACAGTCCTATCCTTGTCCATAATGCGGACAATAATAGGACATGTTCTATTTCTTTGCGGAACGGACATATGGAAACAGAATGCACACGGAGCAAATGCGTTTTTGTTTTTTTTGCGGCCCAGTTGCAATGAATGGTTCCGCATACCGTCCGAAAAGAATGAAACTAAAATGTTTGTGTTCATGAGCCCTAACCAATGCACACTTTACATCAGTAGTCAAAGACAGTTACTGCTGACTTCAGATTGGACAGTACGGACATTGGACATGAACTCGGTAGATGGGGCTGTTTGCTTGTGGCACCAGAGCTACTGCCGAACAGCTGACCAAGGAATGTTAGACTCCTGGCAATCAGTTGGGGATGGCCTACCAATAGGATAGGTCATCACTTAATAAAAGGTGCACAGCCCCTTACAGTAAATGGTCTTAATGTTTTTAAATGTGTCATTCACACCATGTGGACAAAGCTCGATGTGGAAGTTTAGAGTATGCTGTAGCGATGACAAAAAAAAAAAATTTTCCGTTTTTTTTTCTACAGAATTTTTGGGATTTTACCCTTTTGTATTGTGAAATTCTGTAACCTAAGAATCCTATGCTAATGCTATATTCATAATTTTTATTTCGTTTTGCGTTCTTTTCTTTTTAGGAAGATTGGTCCTAGGACCACAGTATGGACTGAGAAAGAGCTCCTGGAGGCTTCTGCCTATGAATTTGCTGAGGTGGGTCTTACTAGTTTTTGTTTTGTAAAAGAGGGGTTTAAAGCTCTCATAGTTGTATTCAAATTCCAGAAAGACAAGAAAGTAAATATCAAGGTGGGCTTTGTTCAAATAGTAGGCCTATTGGAAGACCAACATGAGCTGCTTCATTTTTATATGATTGTATAGAGATTAATTAATCTATTATATCTTTTCTGTATGTGTGTTACAGACAGAAAAAATGCTTAAACATGCAGAATCTCTGGTCGGCCCTTATGTCTGGGAGAAATATGACCTGCTCATTT
Source organism: Bufo bufo (assembly GCF_905171765.1). Classification (NCBI taxonomy): domain Eukaryota; kingdom Metazoa; phylum Chordata; class Amphibia; order Anura; family Bufonidae; genus Bufo; species Bufo bufo. The sequence goes on along the minus strand of NC_053389.1, from coordinate 445,498,597 downwards.
TGCCTCCATCATTCCCATATGGTGGGATGGAGAACCCCTGCCTTACATTTGTGACTCCGACTGTGCTGGTAAGTCCTTTTGTGTATAGCAGACATTTACTTCTATAATGGTGTACTGTGTGGTCCTTGCGTTAAAACTGTACATTATTATATTAATTGGAAGATGTAGGTGCCATAAGATAGTTAGGTCCATATATATTTGGACAGAGACAACATTTTTTCAAATTTTTGTTCTGTACATTACCACAATGGATTTTGAACAAAACAATTCAGATGCAGTTGAAGTTCAGACTTTCAGCTTTAATTCAGTGGGTTGAACAAAACATGTGAGCTACTAAAGCATTTTTTAAACTCAATCCCTTCATTTCAGGGGCTCAAAAGTAATTGGGCAAATTAAATAATTGTAAATAAAATGTTAATTTCTAATACTTGGCTGAAAACCCTTTGTTGGCAATGACTGCCTGAAGTCTTGGACTCCTGGACATCACCAGATGCTGTGTTTCCTCCCTTTTAATGCTCTGCCAGGCCTTTACTGCAGCGGTTTTAAGCTGCTATTTGTTTGTGGGGCTTTCTGTCTGAAGTTTCGTCTTTAACAAGTGAAATGCATGCTCTATTGGGTTCAGATCAGGTGACTGACTTGGCCATTCAAGAATATTCCACATCTTTGCTTCAATAAACTACTGGGTTGCTTTGGCTTTATGTTTTGGGTCATTGTCCATCTGTATTATGAAACGTTGACCAATCAGTTTGGCTGCATTTGGTTGGAGTTGAGCACACAGTGTCTCTGAAAACCCCAGAATTCATCTGGCTGGTTCTGTCCTGTGTCACATCATCAATAAACACTAGGGACCCAGTGCCACTGGCAGCCATGCATGCCCAAGGCATCACACTGTCTCCGCCATGTTTTTTACAGATGATGTGGTATGCTTTGGATCTTGAGCTGTAGTATGCCTTAGCCATTATTTTTTCTTTCCATCATTCTGGTAGAGGTTATTCTTGGTTTTATCTGTCCAAAGAATGTTCTTCCAGAAGTGTGCTGGTTTTTTAAGATGTGTTTTTTTTTTTTAGCAAAGTTCAATTTAGCCTTCTTATTCTTGAGGCTTATGAGTGGCTTGCACTGTGCAGTGAACCCTCTGTATTTACAGTTTTCTTTATGGTAGATTTGGATATTGATATGCTTATATCCTGGAGAGCGTTCACTCAGTTGGCTGTTGTGAAGGGGTTTCTCTTCACCATGGTAATTATTCTGCGATCATCCACCACTGTTGTCTTCCGTGGGTGTCCAGCTCTTTTTGCATTGTTGAGGTCACCAGTGCTTGCTTTCTTTCTCAGGGTGTACCAAACTGTAGATTTTTCCACTCCTAATAGTGTAGCAATTTCTCGGATGGGTTGTAAAATCTTCAAAATGCAAGCACCACACCTCAAATCGACTCCAGGCCTTTTATGTGCTTAATTGAGAATGAAATAATGAAGGAATTGCCCACACCTGCCCATGAAACAGCCTTTGAGTCAATTGTCCAAATACTTTTGGTCCCTTTAAAAACTGGGTTCCACATGTAAAGGAGCTGAAGCTCCTAAACCCTTCATCCAATTTTAATGTGGATACCCTCAAATGAAAGCTAAAAGTCTGGACCTTTATGTCAATGTCCATTATATAACTAGAACTTGAATATGTTTTAGTAAACGGGTAATAAAAACAAAATTTGTGTCAGTGTCCAAATCTATATGGACCTAACTGTATGTCACTTTATGAAATCTCTAGGATCTGGTAGCAATGGTTTGAAGTGGGGATGAGAGAATTGATTTGTCTCATTAGCCAGAGTTCTTCACCAGTGAGTGGCTGTCCTCGCTCAGTTGTCTCTTGATAGATCGGGCTAGACATATCGCTTGGCCCTGACAATCTGGGCCCTTCACTGTAAGGGCTCATGCCCACGAACGTAAGGGCTCCGTGCCCGTGCTGCAGACCGCAAATTGTGGTCTGCAATGCACGGGCACTGACCGTGGGGCAGCCGCATGCGGATCGTGGACCCATTCACTTGAATGGGGTCCGCGATCCGTATACGGTGGTCTGCACCGCAAAAAAGTAGTGCATGCACTACTTTTTTGCGGTGCGGAGGCACGGCCAGAAACACCACAGAAGCACTCCATAGTGCTTCCGTGGGGGTTCCAATCCGTGCTCCTGCATCGCATCTCCGAATTTGCGGACCCATTTAAGTGAATGGGTCCGCATCCGTGATGAGGAATGCACACGGCTGGTCACCCGTGTATTGCGGAACAGCCGTATGTGGTCCGCAGCACGCGCACAGAGCCTTTACGTTCGTGGGCATGAGCCCTTACTCCGAGTAGCGGCACAGGTGCAGAAGCCTGCATTTGTCTTCAAGTGCGCATGTGTTGCTACACTACTCAGAGAAGCGGTGTAGGGCCCAGATTGTCAGGGGTGGGCGATATGTCCTGCCCTGCCAATCAACAGGCAAGTGGGTGCTTCTTCACCTATCAGGACAGCCACTTACAGGTGAAGAACTCTGGCTAATGAGACAAATCAATCAACCAACCCACAATGCTGGCGGTGTAAACGTCATCACGCCTGGCAATGCCTCCGTTGCTCCTGGAGGCTCATTTGCATATATTAAAACATCATTTTTATCAGCAATCCGGGCACATATGAACATGGGACCAACCCATATGCCTTCAGCTGCCAAGCGCACATATAACAGATCAGCCAGTTTCATAGGTACAAACCTGCTGACAGATGCCTTTTTAAATGTGATTTCAAGGAAAATTACTTAAAGGGGATGTCTCATTTCAGCAAATAGCATTTATTATGTAGAAGAAGTTAATACCAGGCACTTAGTAATGTATTGTGATTGTCCATATTGCGTCCTTTGGCTGGATTCATTTTTCCATCACATTATACACTGCTTGTTTCTATGGTTCTACCACCCTGCAATCCACCAGTGATGGTTGTGCTTGCACACTATAGAAAATAGTGCTTGCCTTTCTGTGGTGGCCAGGACTGTAGGAGGGCACATAGGCTAGTGCTTTTTCCTGTAGTGTGCAAGCATGGCGACCACTGATGGATTGCAGAGTATAATGTGATGGAATCCAGCCAGCAAAGGAGGCAATATGGACAAACACAATGCATTAGTAAGTGTCTTGTATTAATTTCATCTATATAATGAATACTGTTTGCTGAAGTGAGACAGCCCCTTTAACATGCCAAAATGAGTACCAGGCTATTGCCCTGTAATAATACTCTATATTCTTTTACATAGTCTTTAATTTTTCACATCTCCATTTGGATTCATTCTTTGCTGGTTTTGATTTTTCTAACTGAGTAAATCTATTGAACACCTAGAAATTAGAAAAAGGTTTTTTTGTTTTTTTTCTTTCGTCCTCCCATACCATTCTTGCCCTTGGGTTGTGTCTGGGTTTGCAGCTCCGATCCATTCACTTTAAGGTCTCATTCAGACGACTGTTTTTTGCAATTTGCACACCAGCCATGTGCGTTCCGCATTTTGCACGGCCAGCCCTGTAATAGAAATGCCTATTCTTGTCCACAATTACAGACAAGAATAGGACATGCTCTATCTTTTTGGCAGGGCCGTGGAATGGAAGTACGGATGCGGGCAGCTCACTGGCTCCATGGAAATGAATGGGTCTGCATCCATTCCGCAAAATTGCGGTACAGATGCGGACACCTAAATACAGCCCTAATAGGAACATCTGCTGCAGTACCCAAGAAAGGCCACTAACAGCTGGTTTTTGGGTGTGCCAGGTGTCAGACCCCCACTGATTTCATATTGATTACTGATCCTACGAATAGGTCATCAATATACTGGTCCTGGAGACCCTGTTTTAAAGTTTTTACTTTGTTTTTTTCTCTGGTTAGCAGCTATTTTTTTTTGTTTTGTGACATAAAGGTTATCATTCTGAGTCTGGTTTTTGTATTCTGTTTTCAGGCTGGTGATCGATCTCTAGCAAGTGTGAGTATCCTAATGCCATAAAAAAAAATGTCAGGGGGGAATGGATCAAATGAATTGCACCACTTGTGTAAAAAGGTCACAAATTATGGTACACCCAACATTTGCAACTTTTCACTCCTGTTTGTAATTATTATTTTTATTTTTTTCCAGCCATTTTTTATTTTTTTTCTGCATTTTTAATACTGACGTTAGATGGAAGCCTATGAAGATTAAATTCAAATGTATTATATATATTTTTATTTTTTTATTTGCATTGCGTTTTTAGGCATTATTTGGCGGAAGTAGCCAGGAGCTCATAAATACGATAATAAACTGCTCCAGTGTTCATCTCTGCTGAGCGACACTCTAGACGAGCTCATAGACTTTTTATTGAAACCAACTACAGTCTCGCACTGCGAGAATAAGCTCGTTCTAGCAATTGTTGGGGGTCTCAGAGCTGGGACCCCAGACGGTCAACACTTCTGAGATGTCCCTATGACATATCAAAAATTGTAGTTACTATATTACATAGTAACATAGTACATAAGGCCGAAAAAAGACATTTGTCCATCCAGTTCGGCCTGTTATCCTGCAAGTTGATTCTGGATTTAAATTAATTCTCCAGCTCTCTAAAATTCATAACGCACAAGAACTCGCTATAACCCCATATGCAGTGCGTTAAAGGTGCATGCATTGCATTTCATTGCCCTCGGAGTTGCTGATATAACCACCTTTTTTCTACAATTGTAACTTTTGATGCAATCACGAAAAAAATAAAAGCATTCTGATGGGTTGCAATGAACAAGCTTTACAGCCTCCCCCAGAACATATCAACTTTTTCCAGTGTACGGAGGTTTTGTTGAATGACGACTCAAGTAATATGCACAAATGTCTATTCTACCGGACGTCAGTAATGTAGCTCCTGCCCGTCTAATTTGTAGGTCATTGCACATGAAATTTCACACAGCTGGACAGGAAACTTGGTTACAAACAGAACCTGGGAAAACTTCTGGTATGTACATTTCTGATTCATTTATCTCCTTACATGGCTGTCTCTGTCATCCCTGGCAACTAGTTTTTAGCTGATGAGGAAAGCATATCAACTTCCATGTTACCTTATGGGACTGCAGTTATTTTGGCTCACTTTCTGTAGGTATTTTTATGAACAAGGAGGAATTCCTTTTTAATTTACTGAGTGTTTGTCCCAGATAACTAGTATTTTATCAGGTCTTTTCCTACTGATCACATTCACTTAGGTCCCGCAGATAATTAATTTATTTTTGGAGACTGATTTGATATTTCCATAGGCTGGAAAATTCTGCATAGAGCCTGTGTGAAATCTGTGGGCTGATTGAATAAAAAAATATTGCTTATTGTAGGTGGTTCAATTATACGGCAAGATATAACATTTTGCATAAACCTTTTTCTTGTTCCTGGCCATGCCCTTGTTATAGCATTGTGTCTCTAAGTTATGGAAACTCTTATTTGTCTGTATTTTTAAAGGGGTTGTCCAGGATCAGTAAATGTGGTGCTATATCTAAAAAACAGGGACTCCTCTGTCACTGCACTGCCTGATATCGACTCTCATCCTCTTTGAAATTTATGGGGTTGAGCTGCAATACCAGACACAGCCCATGGACAAGAGTGGCACTGTTTTGGGAGGAAAAAAACACTCTCTTTACCTAATTACGGACAACCTCTGTAATATTTTCAAGAATATATTTTAGTTGCAGCTTTTTTGTTTCAGGTTAAATGAAGGTCACACAGTCTATCTGGAGAGGAGAATTGATGGACTTCTTTATGGGGAGCAGTTCCGACAGTTCAAGGCTTTGGGGGGGTGGAAAGAGCTTCAGAATTCAGTATGTAGAAAACTGTATTTTTAGATGTGTTTGTATATTAGGAGTTGTGGTAATTTTACACCTGGTAATGTAGATATAAGCAATTATCATTTAATCCAGGTAGAAAAATAGCGTATGCTAACCACATCCTTTCTGTGTATCTAATGTGGGCCACCACACGCGTTTCAGTTTGCATTTTACAATTGTGATCTGCAACATGTTTAAATGACTTAAATAAATCATAAATAAACATGAAAAATCATCAAAATATATACACTAATACTGGCAACGTGTATTGATAACTGGTTACACAACCACAATGGGCAAAATAGAGTACATACCAGGACAACAAATATTACAAGTTGCCAACCTATATGTTGTAGCATGATGGTAGTAACCTGCACCTCAGACCCCAAAACGTTTTACTCCTTGGCTTTTTCTGACATTTGAAATGGACGGGGCAAATTACCATATGTTTATGTAGTTAGATAATGATAGATAAATGATTGCATTACAGTTTTATAGTCCATGGCGCTTCCTATTTGGCATAAATAAAGATTGGATTTTATTTTTGTAGGTGCAGGGTCAGTGCATATTTCTCACCCATATTCATTGGGGGACACAGAAACCTTGGGTATAGCTATGTCCTCTAGGAGGCGTTGACACTAGTAAAAGCTGTTAGCTCCTCCCCTGGCAGCTATACCCCCTCCAGCCTGGAGAGAGAGCTTCAGTTTTTTCTAGTGTTAATAGGAGGCAAGACCTCTCTGCTCTGCAGCGATCTCCTGAAGATTTTTTTTATATATATTTTTTTCCCTTCTTTTTCAGATGGGACACCAGTGGTCACCTCGCCTCCCTGTTCTCCCGGGGTCGAGTTGCGCCAGTACCGGTCATCCGCACTGCTGCCTCCCCCACAGAAGATGAGGTGGACCAGGGCAGCCTCGCTCCCCTGCTCCCGCCAGCCAAGGGGTCACCTAGGTCCGCCAAAGAGAAGACCCTCCCGCCATACCAGACTCCTGCCACTCCGGTGCCAACTGCTGAGGAGGTGACCCTGCCCTGCTGGAGAAGGTAACATTATGGGCCCACTTAGGGAGGGTGAAGAGAAGAGGAGGAAGATAAGGGGCGTACACTGGACTAGGTGAGTATGGTACCCAGTGTTCTGTCTTCAAAACCCCTTTCACCGGGCTCCCTCCTTCCCCCTCCCTCTGGGCCAGACACCGGGCTTAATTTATCTTAGCCCTGGACCTCCGGTGGATTTCCTCCCCCCTCCCTCTGTGCCGACACTGCACAGGCACATAGGGGTGCCACTATCTCCTGCAGGCACTGTTAGGCACAGCGGGCAGCCGAGCGCACCACTGTGCTCTGAGTTTTTCTTTTTACCTCACTACTGGAGGGGAGCAGAGGAGGTTCCCGCTCCCCAGCGCCATAATCCGCTCTTCCAGGGAGCAGGCGCTAAGCGCGCTGCTCCAGAAGAGAACCGTGGGATCGTTTGGTGCCAGCACTGTGTCCGGGCGCCGTTAAATTTAGGCCCCGGCTTCACTTTGGGCCTACCCCTTCCTTCTTCCTCTGGCCCGTGATGCGTCTCACGGCCGGAGGGCGGTTCTAATGTCACTACGTCTCAGGCGGCGTACTTCCCCCTCTGTGCCCCGGCCGGCCTGTCAGTAGAGAGTGGTGCATTCCGGTAGGCCGTGTCCATGACTTAGGCGCCGGCTTCGCGGCCGCAATCTTTCATCCCCGGGAATGGGGGGGGGGGGGGGGGGGGCTTTCGGTCTGGCGCAAGTTCTTTCCGCCTTACTTCCCCCTCCCCCAGTAGCCCGCAGAGCCCCGCCCCTGGTTTTCAAGGCTATTAACCCTTCCTGGCCAGCCATCTCTTGAGGCTGGAGCAGGATTATGCCTATCCGCAAGGCAATGTGTTTAATCTAATTTAACCCCTTTCTGCCCTTGTCACCTGAGGATGGGCATCCCAGTTTTATTTTAAAAAAAAAGAAAGTCCATTTCAAGTCCTGCCCCCTCAGACCTTATTACCGCAGGACCGCCCCGTCTGTATCAGACTGGGCCAGTGTCCTAACACGGACAGAGGAGGACCTCTCGGTTCTCATTCCACCCTCCGGGCCGTTTGGTTGATAGGCACCACCTGCGCAATCCAATGGTGGTCCTCCGGACCATTCCAATCACCCTCTGGGGTCGTTGGTGTTAAAGCACTACCTGCGCAATCCACTGTGGACCTCTGAATCTTCCCAATCACCCTCCGGGGTCGTTTGGTTGATAAAACGCTACCTGCGAAATCTACTGATGGACCTATGGACTTCCCAATCACCCTCCAGGGTCGTTTGGTTGATATTCTCCACCTGCGCAATCCAATGGTGGACCTCTGGATCTTCCCAATCACCCTCTGGGGTCGCTTGGTTGATAAGCACCGCCTGCGCACTCCAATGGTGGTTCTCCGGACTTCCCAATCTCCCTCCGTGGTTGTTTGGTTGATAAAGCACCGCCTGCGCAATCCGGTGAGTGAACCTCTAGAAGTTTACATTCCACCCCCGGGTAGATTGGTTAACTCCCTCCGGCGAGGGATTCTCAGAGTTAAGACTGCACACAACGGGCCAGAGCAGGATATTTTCCTCCTCTGTCACCTCCACACCCCCACCCTTCCTCCCTAGGGTCACGCTCAGACGCACCCTCCTCTCCCTGGAGAGGTTCGGTCGGAAGGGGGGGGGATCAGTGGTTCGGTCTCTGCCGTGATTCCGGTGCAATCTTCCAAGGTGGGGTCCGAGGTAGACAGCAGTACTCGTCGTATGCATTACCCCCTTCCTTAGGCAGAGTATTTGCACTACTACTGGATACAGTACTCCCTTGGATATTACCTCCCTCCATGGGGTCTAACCGCACTAGAGCTGTTTCAGAGCCGGCAGTCGGCGTTCCCCCTCTTAGTAGGTGGCGGAACTGCATTCCCACAGGGGGCAGTACTGACTGTATGCATTAGTCTCTTCCATAGGTGATGCTATGGCATTGTCCCTGCTTCAGTGTTTACTGTATATCTTACCCACTTATGTAGGTGGGGTATTGTTACAAGACTCTCCATATGCCTTGCCCTTTCCGTAAGGGGCGTATTCTCTCTACTTGGATTCAGTTCCTGCTAGATGCATTACTGCATTGCCACCCTTCATGGTGGGGTACTTGCACTACCGCTGAGTGCAGTGCTTGCCTTAAGCATTACCCTCTTTCATTGGTGGGATAATTGCAACATTGCCCTTTCCACAGTGATCCACTACTGTGGGGAATGAGTACACATCTTGGATGTTGCACTTCGACTACGCCTGGGCTATAGAGGCATTAGCTTCTTCTACAAGTGGAGCGTAGCGAGTATCAATACACGCCGGTGCCCTGTACTTTTCTAATGGTATTCCACCAGTGGATACTGTGGCTGTTTCCACGTTGTGTCCTTTTCCTTCGGTGTCTGTTTGGAGCATGAATATGACAACCTCTCTCCTCACTGGGTTGCCCAGCGCCACTCATGTGTCCTAGCGTCCCCTATCTCCAGGGTCCTCCATTGAACCAATATGGGTCTTCAACAATGTGTAGTGCATACACCATGGCACGTAATATTGTGATTGCGTCCTAGCGTGTCGAGTATTGCACTGACTCCATATTCTCTATCCACCATTCCTGATGTGGGAACTGGTTGTGCTGGCACTCTGGTTCAGCTTTGCAGCGTGTTCTCCTCTACTGGTGCGGAGTTTCCGCTGGTACTAGCGTTCGCAGTCGCTGCAGTGTGGCATTTCATCAGGTAGGGGTTTTACCCTGACACTGGCTTGGCGGTTGTTCCTGTTCAACGCCTCTCAGGTGGAGGGTTTAAGATTATCTCTCCTTCCCTGGGGTAGTATGGTACCATGGCTTCTACTGGACTCTAGTCTGCCCCTCAGTTTCTGCTGGCGGGGCACGCTGCGGCTGCTACGGTACAGGCGTCCGGGAGTAGCCTTTACATACTCTGGCTCCTCCTGCACGGTTCCTTCTTCAGGTGACGGATTCTTCTACCGCCGAATTCGGTGGCGTACGCTGTATGGCCTCCTCCTTAGGCGGAGTATGGCACCGCCACTATCATCCGGTGGCTACTTCTGTGTAGTGCCAGTCTCAGATGAGGAATGGGCTTCGCCCTGCCACTTTTTCCTTGGGCTCAGGGTTCACGGCCACTCCGCAAACCTTGGTAGCTCCTACGTTACTACTTCCCCTCATCTATGTTCATGCAGGGTATTGGTTCTGTGTTTTTTTTCTTCCAAGTCTTGTTCCGGCCCGACTGTTGGGCTGTGACGTTTTTTTCAAATACTACCCGTTGGTCCTGGGTGTACTACCCGTATCTACAACTACCTCTCTCATTACTTGACTAGTGACTGCCATGTCAGTCCGATGTAGTCATGACTTTTCACTGCACATTCCGTGGCTAGACTACGAGACTCACCACCCCAGGATGAGCGGGGGTGCTGTCACGACTGTTGATGGAGTTTCGTTCCTGGAACGGAACACCCCTTCTATTCTTCCTCCTCGAGGCAGGAGTTTTTTCCCTCATCTTGGTCTGGTCGAAATGTCCGTCGAGCAGTGTTGCTACACGGTCGCTGACGGAACTCCACCGCCGGTGATTCTCATGTCGTCTCTACTTTTACATATCCAATGTGTTGATTCATTGGCTTGTGGTTGAACATGCCTCCTTCAGGTGTTTTTTTCTCAATGGCTTATCAGCCAGCTTCTGAGTCTTCCCACAAGCCTCTTCAGCTCGGGGGACATTGGTGGACCACTTATCATCATTTCCGTGGAACGCTTCCCTTTAGCAGGGGTGGATCCTGCGGTCCTGGGTTTTTGGTTTGGCCATTATTTCACTGCTGTCAGGTTCGGTGCTGTGTATCCTTTTCCAGCATCCTCTGACTCACCCGGGGCCCATAATACCTTCCTTCAGGGAATGGCATATACGGTTCCTCCATACCGTCCTCCTTTACCGCCTTGGGATCTGACCTTAGTCCTTTCAGTGCTCCGGAATTCTTCCCTTGAACCTTGCGGGAGATGTCACTCCGACTCCTGTCCTGGAAGGTGGTCTTTTTCTTGTGGCTATCACATCCATCAGACGGGTGTCCGGGTTGGGGTGCTCTCTTGCAGAGAACCTTCTAGTTCTGACAGGCATAAGCGGTTCCCCGGCCCGTTTATTCCTTTCTCCCGACGTTGGTCTCTGGTTTCCATTTCAATGAAGAAACTGTCCTTCCATCACTGTGTCCCTCCCCTTCACACCCTAGGGAAAGGGAGTTGGGTCATTTGTAGTTGTCAGGGCTCTGGCGATCTATTTGCCAGCCTCTAGTTCTTTCCGGCATACGGACTCTCCTTTTTTGTCATCCCGGAGGGTCCTCACTAGGCATTGGCGGCCTCAGCGGTGGCAATTGCACGTCTGCATTTGCTTAAGCATACTGCACCCGGGGCAGGGTTCCGCCCTTCGGTGTCACTGCTCACTCCACCAGAGCGGTGGGCGCTCTTGGGCTCGGAGGATTCAAGGTTCGGCCGCACAGTTGTGCAGGGCGGCTACTTCTCCTTATGCACATTCGCTAAATTCTGCCCGGTGCACACTTATGCATCGGCGGGTGCCGCCTTGGGCCGCATGGTCTTGCAGGCAGCAGTTCCATGGGTCTGTGGTTTTCCCTCTCTGTGGACTGCTCTAGGACGTCCCACGGTCTCTGTGTCCCCCAATGAATATGGGCGAGAAAATGAGATTTTTGTAAAACTTACCAGTAAAATCTCTTTCTCACTCTTCATTGGGGGACACAGCACCCACCCAGTATTGTTGTTCGGCCACAGTGTGGCTGTTGCTGGTTAGAACCTGGTTCGGTTCTTGGCATTGTTGCTGTTCCACGTTTTTCGTTGGTTTACTTGCTTCTCCTACTGCTTCTCACAAACTGAAGCTCTCTCTCCAAGCTGGAGGGGGTATAGCTGCCAGGGGAGGAGCTAACAGCTTTTACTAGTGTCAATGCCTCCTAGAGCAGTGGTCCCCAACCTTTTTTGCACCAAGGACCGGTTTCATGCAAGACAATTTTCCCAGGGACCGGTTGGGGAAAACAAAACACAAAGGTGCATATTAAAATATATAACACTATATAATGACTATATAAACTGACTATGGTCTCTGCTGCACTGTACCGTATTTTTCGCCCTATAAGATGCACCTAGGTTTTAGAGGAGAACAATAAGAAAAAAATATTTTTCATTACACCTCAGGTCAGACCAGCAATCAGACCCCCAATGTTAATCAGACCTCGGATTAGACCCCCAATGTCTCAGATCAACCACCAAACCTTTAGCCATCTATCAGCCCCCAATGTCAGCCATACACTCCCCCCAATGTCAGCCATAAACCCCCCCCCAATGTCAGCCATAAACCCCCCCCCAATGTCAGCCATAAACCCCCCCCCAATGTCAGCCATAAACCCCCCCCAATGTCAGCCATAAGCCCCCCATTAGCCCCTCATGTCGGCCATAAGCCCCCCATTAGCCCCTCATGTCGGCCATAAGCCCCCATTAGCCCCTCATGTCAGCCTTAAGCCCCCATTAGCCCCTCATGTCAGCCATAAGCCCCCCATTAGCCTTTCATGTCAGCCATAAGCCCCCATTAGCTCCTCATGTCAGCCATAAGCCCCCCCATTAGCCCCTCATGTCAGCCATAAGCCCCCATTAGCCCTTCATGTCAGCCATTAGCCCCTCATGTCAGCCATAAGCCCCCCCATTAGCCCCTCATGTCAGCCATAAGCCCCCCCATTAGCCCCTCATGTCAGCCATAAGCCCCCCCATTAGCCCCTCATGTCAGCCATAAGCCCCCCCATTAGCCCTTCATGTCAGCCATAAGCCCCCATTAGCCCTTCATGTCAGCCATAAGCCCCCCATTAGCTCCTCATGTCAGCCAGCCCATAAGCCCCCCAGGTCAGCCAGCTCCATAAGCCCCCCAGGTCAGCCAGCTCCATAAGCCCCCCAGGTCAGCCAGCTCCATAAGCCCCCCAGGTCAGCCAGCTCCATAAGCCCCCCAGGTCAGCCAGCTCCATAAGCCCCCCAGGTCAGCCAGCTCCATAAGCCCCCCAGGTCAGCCAGCTCCATAAGCCCCCCAGGTCAGCCAGCTCCATAAGCCCCCCAGGTCAGCCAGCTCCATAAGCCCCCCAGGTCAGCCAGCTCCATAAGCCCCCCAGGTCAGCCAGCTCCATAAGCCCCCCAGGTCAGCCAGCTCCATAAGCCCCCCCAGGTCAGCCAGCTCCATAAGCCCCCCAGGTCAGCCAGCTCCATAAGCCCCCCCAGGTCAGCCAGCTCCATAAGCCCCCCAGGTCAGCCAGCTCCATAAGCCCCCCAGGTCAGCCAGCTCCATAAGCCCCCCAGGTCAGCCAGCTCCATAAGCCCCCCAGGTCAGCCAGCTCCATAAGCCCCCCAGGTCAGCCAGCTCCATAAGCCCCCCAGGTCAGCCAGCTCCATAAGCCCCCCAGGTCAGCCAGCTCCATAAGCCCCCCAGGTCAGCCAGCTCCATAAGCCCCCCAGGTCAGCCAGCTCCATAAGCCCCCCAGGTCAGCCATCAGTGCAAATCAAATCAATTAAAATAAAAAAAACACTTACCTCTCCTGCTCCTGGTCACCATCGCGATCCTCTTCATTCTGCTGTCGGCTGGCTGTGTATAGCGGCGCACAGCGTGAGGTCACAGAGCGACCTCACGCTGTGCGCAGCCCTGCACAGCCAATAGCCGAGCCGAGGACCAGGAAGCGGTGAGTACAGATCCTTCACCGCTCCCTGGTCCTTCTGTACTAATGAAGCGCTTCCATAATGGAAGCGCTTCATTAGTACAGAGTTAGACTGCCCTGATCGCCGCGGCCCGGCTAGCAATCTTCCACGGCCCGGTCCTGGGCCGCGGCCCGGCGGTTGGGGACCGCTGTCCTACAGGACATGGCTATACTCACGGTCTCTGTGTCCCCCAATGAAGAGCAAGAAAGAGATTTTACCGGTAAGTTTTACAAAAATCTCATTTTTTCTGCCATTTAAATGAGTTCTCCAAGACAGGGAATCCCTGTTGAGATGGTCTGGCAGGGTGCAAAATAAAAAAAACTAAAAAAATCCAGCAATGAGCTCCCTTTTCCGGTTCCTTTTTATTTGTGACGTCACACCAGAAGTGTAATATGCCATGTACATGCATGTCACCTCCGCCAGTCAAACATTAGCCACAGCCAGAGGCAGAAGTTATGTGCCATGCCTAAACACGTCATCACTGTGGTCATTGATTGGCCAGCAGCGATGACATGTATGTAGATGGCCCATGACACATTATCTATACCAATGCTTATCATGGTGTTGAGAGATCTCTTTATATTCTGTGCATTTTGCCTTGGATGCAGGTTAACACCTTTGGTGCCACTAATCCTCTCACAAACTTGGTCCCCAATCTACATGAAGTTGATGTGGATGCGGCTTTCTCCTCTGTCCCTTATGAAAAAGGATTTGCCCTTTTGTTCTACTTAGAGCAGCTTCTTGGAGGACCAGGTATGTACCATAATTTTTGGATTTAAAGGCAGCATCCACTGTCAAACGAGCAGTCAGCTGACTGCTATTCAAGGTGTACAGGAACTTTTAGGGCTCTTTCACAATAGCGGATGCAGTGTGGGTAATCCGCTGTGTGGGAGAACAGAGGCACAGAGCATTATCAGTCATCTTTTTACTACAAAATCACAGTGAGATAAAGTTGTCCCTGTGATTTTGTAGTAAAAAGATCAGAGAGGCAAAGAGCATTATCAATCATGTTATTGCTCCGTGTCTCTGCTGTCCGGTGCGGGGCTTGGCTCTCTTTCATGTAGCACGGCATCCACTAGTGTGGAAGAGCCCTTAGGTGCTATTAGCCAAAGTGCACAATATTTTTCTGTGTTGTTTGGGCTAACAGTATAGCAAAGCTGTCCTTACAATATGTGGCCCTTAAAGGGATTGTCCCATGAAAAATATTCTACAGAGTTCAAACCAGCACCTGGATACTTGTAATTGCATGTAATTAAAAATGTATTCTAGCTACTGAGTTATTTAATAAAATCTATCTGTATAGAGCCATCTGCTGTTTGCTCTTTTTATAATTTCTCTGTCCGGCTCACTGAGATGGAAGCACTTGCTTAGTTACATCCTTCAACTGCCACCAGCTGCAGCAGAAAGGACACGTCCCCTAAGCTGACAGGTTGAAATAGATCTAGCAGAACAATTGGAACAATGAATGGAGAGTTTTCGAGATCCATGTGAGGTCCGGTTATGATTAAGGGGCTCAGCCGAAACACATAAACTTGGATTTACTGCACTGCTTACTAGACTTATTATGTTTTAAGAAGATTCTAATAAAAAGTTTTTACTGGATGGAGGCTGATGCTGGAAGTTTACTACTGACAATTGCCTTACTCCAGGAGTTCCGATCACGCCAAGTCCGGAGCAGGGGAAGATGAGCTGACCACTTTATCTTGTCTTAGTGCTCTGATTTGAACATGTGTTTTTTATGACATTTGACTGCACATTGTGAGATCTTTTTCTTTTTATTTTTTTTATTTTTTATTCTATAGATGTGTTTCTGGGGTTCTTGAAAGCGTACATCCAGGTGTTTGCTTATAAGACTGTAACCACTGAGGAGTGGAAAACGTTCCTCTATTCATACTTCTCAGACAAGGTATATGCAGATATATTTTTGTTTCATTAGTTTGACATAACAATCATAGATCACATGACTACAGAATGTAAATGTATTGCCTGCAATGTTTACATGGTGTTTTATGTTTTGTGCACTGGCTAATGATATGTATTTGGCTTGTGTGTATCTAGGTGGAGATTCTTGATAAAGTTGACTGGAATGGGTGGATGCACACGCCTGGCATGCCACCAGTGCAACCAACGTGAGTTTCTGCTTGTTACGTCTTTAATATGATTTTCTCTCTCTCTGTCCAAACATTTATAGCATGAAGGGTTCCCATTGGGTACAATACAGCTGCTCTGCTTCCCTTGTACACTACCTGAAAGATGCGCAGTAGCTGTAGAATAAAAATACAGTAGCCCAGGACATACAACCTATGGATGCTGTTTGGTGCAGCCTGCCACCATTAGGACATGACAAAGCTGATTTCTTAATTGTGTCCAATCAACCTAAGTTTTATTGCTGCACAATCAGTTAATGTGTCCCTCACACACCAGAAAAGGTTGTGCACCCCTGCTGTAGATA
The DNA here is from genome assembly GCF_905171765.1 of Bufo bufo. Classification (NCBI taxonomy): domain Eukaryota; kingdom Metazoa; phylum Chordata; class Amphibia; order Anura; family Bufonidae; genus Bufo; species Bufo bufo. The sequence goes on along the minus strand of NC_053389.1, from coordinate 445,482,567 downwards.
AATACTTAGGCTAGGGACTAGAGAGACCGTGACCCACCATCCATAATGTTTGGAATCACAGTGGGTAGTTTAGTCTCAAGGAAAGCTCTTGGCACTCTCTACGCATGGCCATTAGTTTGATTAATGTCTGCAATATTTTTAAAATGTCATTTGGCTCAGGATAACAAATGTTTGGAAGTGGGCTCTACCAGCTCTCCACTGTTGTATGAGAAAAGTCTGTCTTTAGACACTGACAAATGTATGGTGAGGCACTGATTAAAAAGTCACACCTCTACCACTCTGATAGTTAAAAGGTCAAAATTGTAGTTAGCAGTCTCACAGGAACTGTGCGAAATGTCAGTAAAAATAGCCCTGGCCACTCATAAGGCCTTTCTGCACCCACCTACTCCATTTTTACTTCCCTCCCCCCAATCCCAAATAATCAGCCCAAGCTCTGAGCTCTTTTCATTCGAGCAGAACAGGACAATACTGGTTTGCATGAGTTCCAGCTCAGGCTGGATGGCTGCAGGGGTGTGCTTCTGAGGGCTTTCTCTGGCTGAAATGCAGCTAGAGCCATGTTCTTGGTCTTGTTTTAAAGCCAATAATCTTATCTCCAGTCGTGATCTAGTCTAAATTAGAGCAAGAAGAAGCGAGAGCTGAATAAAATATACTTGCAGCTCTCACTTCCGCCTGTATGTTGGAGAAGAGTGGTAGGGGGACGAGCAGGAGGGAGAGGAGGTGGCTCACAGACCTTTTTGTACCTAATTTATCCTGCAAAATTCAAGCTCTTAGGCTGGGTTCACACGAGCGTGTCCGGATTAGGTCCGGATGCGTCCCGGTGTGTTGCGGCAAAACCGCGCGAGTAGGAATGCAATTGCAGTCAGTTTTGACTGCAATTGCGTTCCGATGTTCAGTTTTTATCGCGCGGGTGCAATGTTTTTTGCACGCGCGTGATAAAAAACCGACACTGGTACCCAGACCCGAACTTCTTCACAGAAGTTCAGGTTTGGGTTAGTTGTAGTGTAGATTGTATTACTTTCCCTTATAACATGGTTATAAGGGAAAATAATAGCATTCTGAATACAGAATGCATAGTACAATAGGGCTGGAGGGGTTTAAAAAAATAAACTCATTAACTCACCTTCTCCTCTTGATCTCGAAGTTCCCGGTCTCTTCTTTACTTGAGTTGTGGGCTAAAGGACCTTTGAGTTGAGTTTACTGATGAGTTGTGGGCTAAAGGACCTTTGGTGACGTCAGATCTCATGCTCCAATCACATGGTCCATCACCGTGGTGATGTACCATGTGATTGGAGCATGAGATCTGACGTCACCAAAGGTCCTTTAGCCCACAACTCAAGTAAAGAAGAGACCGGGAACTTTGAGATCAAGAGGAGAAGGTGAGTTAATGAGTTTATTTTTTTAAACCCCTCCAGCCCTATTGTACTATGCATTCTGTATTCAGAATGCTATTATTTTCCCTTATAACCATGTTATAAGGGAAAGTAATACAGTTTATAGACTGTCACCTAGCAACCATGCGTGAAAATCGCACCGCATCCGCACTTGCTTGCGGATGCTTGCGATTTTCACGCAACCCCATTCACTTCTATGGGGCCTGCGTTGCGTGAAAAACGCAGAATATAGAGCATGCTGCGATTTTCACGCAACGCATAAGTGATGCGTGAAAATCATCGCTCATCTGAACAGCCCCATAGAAATGAATGGGTCCAGATTCAGTGCGGGTGCAATGCGTTCACCTACCGCATTGCACCCGCGCGGAAATCTCGCCCATGTGAACGCAGCCTTACACAGTTACATTGAAGAAAAATTATGTCGGTCAGTTATGACTGCTGGAACACAAAGGGGGCAAAATTTTTACATAGGTCATCAGTGTCTGATCGGTGGAGACTACCGCCGATCAGCAGTAGCAGTGCGGCTTTCTCTCAGTTTTTCCTAGGCCATTGATGACACATTAATCGCTCACAGCCCCATAGAAGTCAACAGGGCTGAGCACGTAACCAAGCACAGCCGCTTTATGTACTTTTCTGTATTTTTATAAGCTCAGGAAACCCCTTTAATTTGAACTTTGTGTTTGCAGGGTAAGTTCAGCCTAATAGATCTTCTGATGTGTCATGACCCCAGACCATCATACCCTTTTGGAACTTTTTAGAGATTACGGTTATAGAAAATCTGAAATATTATGCTAAGCAATCTACTATGGACATAAGTATTACTTTGCTTTGGATATGTGTCAGATTTTCAGTAACAAAAATCGCTGAGCATAACCACAGCGATTTATGACTGTAGAGCCCTTCTTTCTGGAAATCAGAAGTTCATTTTGGCTGAATTGCCCCTGTGAGGTGGAGTCCTGAAATGAAGCTATAAACGAGCATTCTCTCAGGAGATGACCAAAGAGCCCTACTTATATATAATATAATATATAAAAAGTCACTGCTGAACTTTCCACTACTGTAATAAAAAGTGATGGACACCCCTTTAGCCTCCGACAGGGTAATTGCTGCCTACGACTGTGCTTGACATATTTGCTTTCATATGGTGAACAAGTTCACCCAAATGTGGTGTGAACTTGCCTTACTATTACATGACAACGTAATTTACACAACCTCTTAATGCAGATTATCTGTGCTATCTAGTGCAGAGGAAAGGTATCCAGGCATATTGCAGCTGTCCTTTCTGTTCTAGTGCATGATATAAAATGTAAGCAGTGACCCAATGTGCTGCTATAGGCAACCCCTCCACCTTTCCTCTGCATTAGTTTTCCAACTTGTAGTATTGTATAGTCTTTTCCTATTCCCATACCCAATATTTTAAAGGGGTTCTTCCCATCTGCAGGTTTTACCTGCTCTTCCAGCTCCCTCCTCTTGCCTGCACTCGTGCTGTGGGCGGGATGCTTGCTTTTGATTGACAGTTTGGCTGGCAGATCGTGCACGCTCCCGCTGCTGGTAGTGTAGCAGCATGTGGAAAAACAAGAATAGTGTAGCAGGCTTTGGATCGTGACAACCAGTTGAAAAGTGTGGCTGTCACGATCCCTCAGTTATATTGTTCTGTCCCTGCATAGGTGCTGCCAAGACCGAGAGTGAGCAGTCTCTAAACTGAACGCTGTTATTATAACAGTAATTTAGTGACAGACTCACTGCGGGATCTTATCTATAGTTACGTGCTCTTTGGTCAGTGGAGGATGGTGCGGCAGGCAGATCTATAACTCTTTCTATGGAACAGCTTCAGCGCATGCCCATAGACATCTATGCAGCTGAGTAGAGGTGGCTGGGCATAAAGCTCATATGTGCACGCTCCCAAGGCTACAAGACACTGCGCAATCGCGGCCACCACTGCTGTATCGCTGTGGTGGCCGTAACTATAGGCTACCAAGTGTTAACACAACAAAGATCAAAGTCCAGATATCTGAAAAAGGATGGAAGACCTTAAAATTTTGTAAGTTAATATTTATGCTATTTGGAATTTAATTACACCTGATTCACAAGATGGGAATACCCATTTAAGTTCTGGAAAACCCTGTTATCAATACATGGATGTTCCATTAAAATTTGCCCAAGTAAGATCCATAATAAAGTCTATTTTAGGAACAATAAAAAAAAATATGGCTGTAACCCATTGACGAAATAGTATTTCTAATATACGTACCTTACTGATACTCCACCAACTTTTGCAACTCTGATCTGGTTACATGACTCAAGTTTTTGGCTTTCCGGTTCTTTTCCTGCTGGCCTGGGCAATGTATGGGCATCATCACCGACATCTGGTACATTGTTGGATGAAAGCGCCAGCAGAATAAGCAGCGTTTTCCCCGATGCATGCACAGTAACAGCTATGTACAGGGATTGGTTCACCAGCAGTCAGCGCAAAGCATCATAAGCCGGGTTGGAAATGAGCACTAGGCCAATGGATGTGACATTGGGAATGGGGGGGAGCACAGTGAATTTGGATAAAAAATAAGCAGGTATTTGGAGCTGTTCAGAATTGGACTAGAGGTAGGGAAGGACGATTTTCAAAAATTAGATTAGGGTACTGGCAAAAAAGCCTTTAATTAAAATGCAGCAGTACATTAAAATGTGCAATATGCAACTCTCTTTTGTGTTTCCCTTGAGCCTCAGAGTCCTGATGCAGTTTAATGACATAAAATTAAAACCGTTTTCCCCTCTGAACTTTCTGCAGGTATGATATGACTCTTGCCAATGCCTGCATCAAACTTGCGGACAGATGGATTGAGGTAAGAGATGCAGATCCCTTCCGGTCTTGGCTTTAACAGCTTTAAATAGAACAGATAATGATACGACCAAACAGCAAGGTTTGTCGTGGTTGGTACGAGTCTGCTGCGCAGCAGTCGTGTCACATTCAGCTATATGAGCCGCAGCAGGCTCTAATGAAACTAATTAGGACCACACTCTCTAGAGGGTCTGTATTGTTAATGGGTTCAAGGTATGAGGTATCGCTGGTGCTGCGCAGCCATTAACAATGCAGACCAACTAAACAGTGCGATTCTAATTACTTTAATTAAAGCCTGCTGCAGCTCTTCAGTACTCGACCACAGCACAACCACGCTGCAACTGCGACAGTTGCTCTGTTGGCTGTGCCCTCAGGGACTGTTCACATGGTGTACTTTGACACTGTCAAAATCCACCATGTACAGTATACAGCGACAAACCACAGCGGTGTCTGCTGCTTTTGTGCACGGACAATGGACCCACTTGCTACTTTACTCATGGCTTATCTCTATTCAATGGAGCAGACAGCCGCTGTGGCTTCAAGCGGCAGCTGTCCACACACCATGCCAAGGAGGGACACATCCCTTCTTGGTGCGGTCCCAGCTTTTAACTGCCAGGCTGTGAACGCCAGCGCTGCCTTCCGTTGAAAACAATGGGAGGCAGAACACATGCAGCCGCCACTGGAACTTTGGCAAGAATTTTATAACAGTTCTGATGAAGATATCCCCTTCTAGAAATGACTGGCTGGATGACCCGTTGATCACCCAGGTCTGTTTCAGCAGGAGTTTTTGTCCGGCCGCCTCTCTGCATGTTTGCCGTGCTGCGGCCGGACCTCCGGGTCGTCCCCATTATAGAGAATGGGGCCGGAGCAGACTTCCAGCGGCACACATGGGCTATCGCTAGTATGGACCCTGCTAACGCTAATGTGAAGGTAGCCTTAGTGGTACCCAATCTATGAACACTCTGGGTCACAGATGGGTGGTCCTGAGCCTGGGAACTCATCCGAGTGCTCGGCAAGTATAAAGCTGCCGCTAATCACCCAATGAACGAGCAAATGCTCATTCTTCTGTTGAAAGTATCATTGGTGCGGACACCTTGATTGATCATTTAAGGACAGCAGATCATGCTTAGTAAACAGTGGTGGTCTGCTGCCTGGAAACAATGACTGTGTGAGGACGAGTGGTTGCAGCAGTGATCACACATCTCCATACATCTTCCCAATAGTTGCCTGCTAAAACGGCTCATGTAAATGTGCTTTTAGTGCTTAGACAATCCCTTAAAACCTCTCCTTAAAAAAAAGTGTCTTTAAAATAAACTGGTTCAGAACAATCAGTAGACGTAAAAAATGCAATATTAGAGACGATGATTATATTTATTTTTAATCCATGTTGACCTTTTGTGTGTCATGTATATTATATTCTTAACACTATTTTAACACACAACTGAGCGTCCCTTTGCCATTTCTTTAGGCTAAGGAGAGTGATCTGAGTTCATTCACTGCAGCAGACCTGAAAGAATTATCATCTCATCAGCAAATTGAGTTTCTGACTATCTTGCTTCTTAAGGTAATTGTTTCTGCTTTGCTATGGAGATAAGGTCACATTCTATTATGCAAAGTGTTTTCTCTTGTATCCGTATTGCGCAGCCTTCTCTCGTCCGACACCCAGCACCCCCGCCGATCTGATATTGATGACCTATCCTGAGGATAGATCATCAATATTAAAATCCCAGAAAACCCCTTTAATCAGTCTTTTACTTTTTCGATTTTTGCGCAACCCCTGGCAAAACGATGGAATCTCTACACCTAGACAATGTGTTTTTTTACTTCCTAGCAAATACAAAAATCATAGATATGACACAAAACCATGGTGGTTTAACAGCTGAACATTCTTGCTTCTGAAAAATACCTCAACAAATAAAAGTAAATTTTTAATTGATGACATATGTCTTTCCAGATCAAGTAGAGGTAAAATGATGGAATTATCAACATAAATTCCCTAATTAATACTTTGTGGCTCCTCCTTGGGCTTTTATGGTGGCATGAATTCTTAGAGGCAAGGACGTCACCAATGATAAACAATATTCTATATTGTGTCGGCAGCTTGTGCCCACGAGGCGCCGGTTTCCTGTGTGTCTGTTAGGAATATTCTTCATTGAACCTCACCTAATTCTGCAGTACTGCATAGGTTAACCCTCCTTTGGCTCCGTGTGCAGCTTCTGCTGTATACAGGTTCTTCTAAAAAAATTAGCATATTGTGATAAAGTTCATTATTTTCTGTAATGTACTGATAAACATTAGACTTTCATATATTTTAGATTCATTACACACAACTGAAGTAGTTCAAGCCTTTTCTTGTTTTAATATTGATGATTTTGGCATACAGCTCATGAAAACCCCAAATTCCTATCTCAAAAAATTAGCATGAAAAGGTTCTCTAAACGAGCTATTAACCTAATCATCTGAATCAACTAATTAACTCAACACCTGCAAAAGATTCCTGAGGCTTTTAAAAACTCCCAGCCTGGTTCATTACTCAAAACCGCAATCATGGGTAAGACTGCCGACCTGACTGCTGTCCAGAAGGCCATCATTGACACCCTCAAGCAAGAGGGTAAGACACAAAGAAATTTCTGAATGAATAGGCTGTTCCCAGAGTGCTGTATCAAGGCACCTCAGTGGGAGTCTGTGGGAAGGAAAAAATGTGGCAGAAAACGCTGCACAACGAGAAGAGGTGACCGGACCCTGAGGAAGATTGTGGAGAAGGACCGATTCCAGACCTTGGGGGACCTGCGGAAGCAGTGGACTGAGTCTGGAGTAGAAACATCCAGAGCCACCGTGTACAGGCGTGTGCAGGAAATGGGCTACAGGTGCCGCATTCCCCAGGTCAAGCCACTTTTGAACCAGAAACAGCGGCAGAAGCGCCTGACCTGGGCTACAGAGAAGCAGCACTGGACTGTTGCTCAGTGGTCCAAAGTACTTTTTTCGGATGAAAGCAAATTTTGCATGTCATTCGGAAATCAAGGTGCCAGAGTCTGGAGGAAAATGCCTGAAGTCCAGTGTCAAGTACCCACAGTCAGTGATGGTCTGGGGTGCCATGTCAGCTGCTGGTGTTGGTCCACTGTGTTTTATCAAGGGCAGGGACAATGCAGCTAGCTATCAGGAGATTTTGGAGCACTTCATGCTTCCATCTGCAGAAAAGCTTTATGGAGATGAAGATTTCATTTTTCAGCACGACCTGGCACCTGCTCACAGTGCCAAAACCACTGGTAAATGGTTTACTGACCATGGTATTACTGTGCTCAATTGGCCTGCCAACTCTCCTGACCTGAACCCCATAGAGAATCTGTGGGATATTGGGAAGAGAAAGTTGAGACTCAAGACCCAACACTCTGGATGAGCTTAAGGCCGCTATCGAAGCATCCTGGGCCTCCATAACACCTCAGCAGTGCCACAGGCTGATTGAATTCCAGCAATATCAATATACATGGATATATAATGGGGTAAATAGTTGTAAACAATTCCAGCATATAGAGTAACCCCTAAAACAATAATTTTATTAGTATACCTTAAAAAGGATCCCACTTGGGTCCACTTATTATAAAGCAAATAATATGAAAACAGAATAGTGTATCCTATAATTGCATCCAGTATACTTGTTAACCTGGGGTATGGGGATATTTGTCCCTATAACTACCCCTGTCCTATAACCTCAGCCCAGGGAGAGCTCCTAATGGTGGAGGTCCCCTGTCCACGTACCTAGACTTCTACCCCTCACAGGTCCCTATGGGGGTACAGCAGGGATATTCCTAGTTTACCAAGAAATAAGGCGAGGATGTAAAACACTAATGGATATACATATATATATATCGACTGGATGCAAAAAGAAAGAAAAGAAAAAAACAATAACGTGGTACAGACATATACAGAAATACACTCAGTCAGGGTTGACTATATAGTCATACACCTAAACTACCTCGACGCGTTTCCCCCATAAACAGTGCCATGGGATCATCAGGAGGTATAATATAACATTGGTCTATACAAAGTAGATGCAACCATATAGATACTGGCATATAGCCAGGTCACATAGAAAAGTGCTACACAATGTACACCAGCATAAAGCCAGGTCGCACATATGAAAAAAGAGATAGTCGCTCTACAAAAATTGATTGAGGGGGAACGTAATCAGGCCAGTAGATATGTTTGATAGCATCATATCCGGCTAGTTACGTGCACATTTTGATGATCGTGCCTGCAGCGGACTCCTTCAGAGGTAGACAGTATATTCCGCATCGGTTTAGATGGTAGGGAAGATCCCAGTAAGAGATTATTCCTGTTGTCCCCCTATCATGAAGTCCTAGTGAGACCCACAATGCTGGAGTCCTTCCCTGTGTTCATGTTCCCCCTGGTAGGCTGATTGCCTCCATGCCACGCCGCATTGAAGCAGTCATTTCTGCAAAAGGATTCCCGACCAAGTATTGAGTGCATAACTGAACTTAATTATTTGAAGGTTGACTTTTTTTTGTATTAAAAACACTTTTCTTTTATTGGTCGGATGAAATATGCTAATTTTTTTAGATAGGAATTTTGGGTTTTTATGAGCTGTATGCCAAAATCATCAATATTAAAACAAGAAAAGGCTTGAACTACTTCAGTTGTGTGTAATGAATCTAAAATATATGAAAGTCTAATGTTTATCAGTACATTACAGAAAATAATGAACTTTATCACAATATGCAAATTTTTGGAGAAGAACCTGTATACTGTGCTGTTTATCTTGCAGTCTGAGCAATATGGTCCCTAGCTTACTAGTTCCTTGCTAAGGTTTTTGTTCCTGTTGTCTGCCCATGTTTTAACCTCTGCGTGTTTGACATTCTAACTCTCTGCTGCCAGCTCTGAACTTGGACCTCTTTCAGGTATTCACTGTCCCAGGCCTGTTACTGACTACAAGTTTTGCCTGATTCCCACAGTGCTCTACATCAGTGTCTTCTTCCGGTGGGTCAGCTGTCGACCACCCTGGGACTTAGCTAGGAGGTAGCAGCCTGGTGGCTCCCTTGCAGCGACATTCAGATCCCTGTACAGGGGTTAAAGGGTGAATACTAGGGGACTGCCAGGATAACACCCTTAGGTCTCGCCCAAAGTCAAACTGATTAGTTGACACTGGTTCCACATCCACTGATTATAACAGCTGGTTCCAATGTTCTCTTAGAGGGCTTTGATAGGTCAGTTTTGGGAAATGGAGCCTTATTATGGGCCAGTTCAGCTCGCTACCCAGGCAGTTTGCTGGCCATGCCTTTCCAGAATAAGGCTACATGCACACGACCGTATGTGTTTTGCGGTCCGCAAATTACGGATCCGCAAAAAAAAACTAATGCCATACGTTTTTTTTTTTTTTTTTGCGGATCTATTATAACATTGCCTAAAACGGACAAGAATAGGACATGTTCTATTTCTTTTGCGGGGCTATGGAATGGACATACTGATGCGGACAGCAATCTGTGTGCTATCCGCATTTGTTGCAGACCCATTGAAATGAATGGTTCCGCATCCTATCAGCAAAAAAAATGGAACGGACACGGAAATAAACAACGTTCGTGTGCATGTAGCCTAAGGGTCCATACACACGTCCGTATGTGTTTTGCGGATCTACAAAACAGACACTTGCAATGTGCATTCCGCATTTTGCGGCCCGCACATCGCCAGCACACTCATAGAAAATGCCTTTTCTTGTCTGTGGACAAGAATAGGACATGTTCTATTTTTTTGCGGAATGAAAGTGCCGATCCGCAAATGCAGATGCGGACAGCACATTCCGGCCCCATTGAAAATGAATGGGTTCGCACCTGTTCTGCAAAATTGCAGAACGGATGCGGACCCATTTTGCAGATATGTGAATAGACACTAAAACTGTAAAACTCTTTGCTCTGTAGCAAGATGTATGATCATTCTGAATAATGGCATCATAAAAGCATCCAAAATTTCTGTTTGTGATTTTTCCCTTGTCCTTTAGGCTACTTTCACACTGGCATTTCGGCTTTCAGTTTGTGAGATCCGTCATGGGCTCTTACAAGCGGTCCTAATGCATTCTGAATGGAAAAGGATCCGCTCAGAATGCATCAGTTTGCCTCCGTTACGTCTCCATTACGCTTTGGTGTCCGTCTGACGAAACTGAGCCAAACTGATCCGTCCTCACACACAATGTAAGTCAATGGGGATGGATCCGTTTTCTATGACACAATCTGGCACAATAGAAAACAGATCCGTCCTCCATTGACTTTAAATGGTGTTCAAGACGGATCCGTCTTGGCTATGTAAAAGATAATACAAACGGATCCGTTCTGAACGGATGCATGCGGTTGTATTATCTGAACAGATCCATCTGTGCAGATCCATGACGGATCCGCACCAAACGAGAGTGTGAAAGTAGCCTTATCTAACATGCACCCAATATCATACAGTGGGAAAATGTTATTGGTTTCTTCAGGCAGTCATCATTATGTTTCATTAGAACCAAATTAAGTCTTTGTACCTGATTCATCACAATATTATAATAGTTTATTACATATCACTTTATTTAATCCAATTATTCACACTCTAGGACTAGTGATTTATGGGATTTTAATGTAGAAAAGCCAAGTGAAAGTCTGCACTATCATTCAGTCCATGTCTTATAGTTCTGTCACAAGCACCGACTCCGGTTTTAATTTGTTTGTTGTGCGTTTTCTGTTTTCAAGGCGTATTTTTTTTGAGTTCTCTATCCTGATGCTTTGACGTCTTCCTTGGTCTGCCCATATTCAATCTTTTTATAACCTTCCCATATTGTTTATATTTGCTGGATATTTTACACAGAGGTGTACGGGAACAACTAACATCTCTTATCACACTCCCATCTTGAAGGAGTTTTGTATCATTTGTTCAGTTGACAGTTCTCTTATCAAGGCCAACAGCTCGATGAGATCTGTAAGCATTCCTTTTTAACCCCAGACTAATGTAAATATACAATTTTATTTGAATTTCATTGCTTTAAAGGAATGTTCCCTGAAGCCAGAATGTTCAATTTTTCAACATCATGGCAAAAACGCAAATCGCAGATTTTACGAAACAAAGTAAAACATCCTCTAAGTGTTATGAGTCCAATGTTTTTGTCAGGAATTGTAGCACCACTGCATAGAAAAGAGGGGAGTTTGCTAAAATGTGTCATTTTTAAAAGTAAGGCCCCTTTACACTGCCTAGTATTCTGACAAATTATTGCTAACTAGCATTCGTACAAGTGCTCATTAGGGATAATCGGCCTGTTAAAAGGTGCTGCTGATTACCCAATGAATAAGCGAAACGCTAGTTCATCGGGTAATATGTTTTTTTTTTTGTGTGATCACCTAAATTGTTTGTGGGTGGCAGAGACTGTTTAGACGGCACAATCTGCTGCCCACAAACAATGATTCTCTATGGGGATGAGATCGCTGCATGTAAAAGAATCTGTCCTCCACCGACGAGCAGGTGAGTGTTCCTTCCTGACAATTGCCTTCTCCATCAGGCAGTGTACAGAGGCCTTTACATTCTGCAATGGTAAGTTCCATCTGCCCCTCTTTCTTTCATTGTAACAATAGTCACTTGTGGTAAAGGTAAACTTTAATGATTAGTATATTTAGTGAAAAGGTCTACTATAATATTAAGAGACTGTTCTTTGTCATCTTACAAGGTGACAGAGATATCTCCTGTTCAGTGTATAGTGCAGAATTTCCCCTGCATGTTTGCTGTATGTGGCGGCAATTCTGCCAAGGCATCTGGTAAAAATTACTAGTCATTTTCTTTTTAACATTGGCGCCTATGTGTGGTGTTTGCCACTATGTGGCATCATTTAGTCATATACATCCAAGGTTTTCGTTAGGAAATCCTTCAACGAAAACCTTGTACGAGCACTGCAGAACAGAGTGTGAGAAGTCCCATAGTCAGGAGAACTTTTTTTTTTTTCCTGATTCAGAGCAGCGGGACCAGGGCACACTCACATTTCCAGCTGTTAGATCAAGAAGAGTTAGAAATTTTAATCTATTTAGACTGGAAGCTATTTTTAATTGGATAGCTGGGAAGACTTTCTTGCATCTGGTCAACAGTCAGCCAGACTTTCTTGAGTGACATAGGAAGTTAGAAGCTAGGGGTGTTCTAAGTTATGTTTCACCTACTGCCAGGGTATGAAAAGGATTTTAATGATATATTGAACTCCTCTTTACAGCACATTATAGTGCTATTGTTTGTCTATCGATATTAAAGAGGATATCCCAAGTTAGACAGCTAGTAAAAATGGATAATGGATGTAATACAGTTAGGAACAGAAGATTTTTAACACCCTGCGATTTTGCAAGTTCTCACACTTAGAAATCATGGAGGGGTCTGAAATTCACATTGTAGGTGCATTCCCACTCTGAGAGACAGAATAAAAAAAATAAAAAAATCTGGAAATCACATTGTATGATTTTTAAAGAATGTATTTTTCTTGCACTGCTGAACATAACTATTTGAACACCTGAGAAACAGCAAGAATTCTGGCTCTCAAAGACCTGTTGCTGTGCCTTTTTAAAAAGTTCACCTCTACTCCACTCATTAATCTAACTTAGTAGAACCTGTCTGAGCTCTTTAAAGACACCTGTCCACCCCACAGTCAGTCAGACGCCAACTACTACCATGGGCAAGACCAAAGAGCTTTCAAAAGACACCAGAGACAAAATTGTGGACCTCCACAAGGCTGTAAAGGGCTACGGGGCAATTGCCAAACAGCTTGGTGAAAATGGAGCAAGTGTTAGAAAATGGAAGAGGCTAAAGACGACTGTTGGTCTCCCTCGAACTGGGGCTCCATGCAAGATCTCACCTTGTGGGGTATCACTGATAAGAAAGGTGAGGAATTAGCCCAGAACTACAAGGGAGGAGCTGGTCAATGACATGAAGAGAGCTGGGACCACAGTTTCAAAGCTCACTGTTGGTAGAACACTACGCCGTCATGGTTTCAAATCGTGCATTGCACGGAAGGTTCCCCTGCTCAAGTCATCACATGTCCAGGCCCGTCTGAAGTTTGCCAATGACCATCTGGATGATCCAGAGAAGGCATGGGAGAAAGTCATGTGGTCAGATGAGACCAAAATAGAACTTTTTAGTCTAAACGTCACTCATGTGTTTGGAGGAAAAAGAAGGATGAGTTGCATCCCAAGAACACCATCCCTACTGTGAAGCATGGGGGTGGTAAAAATAAAAAGGGAACACAAAAATAACACATCCTAGATCTGAATTAATTAAATATTCTTCTGAAATACTTTGTTCTTTACATAGTTGAATGTGCTGACAACAAAATCACACAAAAATTCAAAAAATGGAAATCAATTTTTAACCCATGGAGGTCTGGATTTGGAGTCACACTCAAAATTAAAGTGGAAAAACACACTACAGGCTGATCCAACTTTGATGTAATGTCCTTAAAACAAGTCAAAATGAGGCTCAGTAGTGTGTGTGGCCTCCACGTGCCTGTATGACCTCCCTACAACGCCTGTGCATGCTCCTGATGAGGTGGCGGACGGTCTCCTGAGGGATCTCCTCCCAGACCTGGACTAAAGCATCTGCCAACTCCTGGACAGTCTGTGGTGCAACGTGACATTGGTGGATAGAGCGAGACATGATGTCCCAGATGTGCTCAATTGGATTCAGGTCTGGGGAACGGGCGGGCCAGTCCATAGCATCAATGCCTTCGTCTTGCAGGAACTGCTGACACACTCCAGCCACATGAGGTCTAGCATTGTCTTGCATTAGGAGGAACCCAGGGCCAACCACACCAGCATATGGTCTCACAAGGGGTCTGAAGATCTCATCTCGGTACCTAATGGCAGTCAGGCTACCTCTGGCGAGCACATGGAGGGCTGTGCGGCCCTCCAAAGAAATGCCACCCCACACCATTACTGACCCAATGCCAAACCGGTCATGCTGGAGGATGTTGCAGGCAGCAGAACGTTCTCCACGACGTCTCCAGACTCTGTCACGTCTGTCACATGTGCTCAGTGTGAACCTGCTTTCATCTGTGAAGAGCACAGGGCGCCAGTGGCGAATTTGCCAATCTTGGTGTTCTCTGACAAATGCCAAACGTCCTGCACGGTGTTGGGCTGTAAGCACAACCCCCACCTGTGGACGTCGGGCCCTCATATCACCCTCATGGAGTCTGTTTCTGACCGTTTGAGCAGACACATGCACATTTGTGGCCTGCTGGAGGTAATTTTGCAGGGCTCTGGCAGTGCTCCTCCTTGCACAAAGGCGGAGGTAGCGGTCCTGCTTTTGGGTTGTTGCCCTCCTACGGCCTCCTCCACGTCTCCTTATGTACTGGCCTGTCTCCTGGTAGCGCCTCCATGCTCTGGACACTACGCTGACAGACACAGCAAACCTTCTTGCCACAGCTCGCATTGATGTGCCATCCTGGATAAGCTGCACTACCTGAGCCACTTGTGTGGGTTGTAGACTCCGTCTCATGCTACCACTAGAGTGAAAGCACCGCCAGCATTCAGAAGTGACCAAAACATCAGCCAGGAACCATAGGAACTGAGAAGTGTCTGTGGTCACCACCTGCAGAACCACTCGTTTATTGGGGGTGTCTTGCTAATTGCCTATAATTTCCACCTGTTGTCTATCCCATTTGCACAACAGCATTTGAAATTGATTGTCACTCAGTGTTGCTTCCTAAGTGGACAGTTTGATTTCACAGAAGTGTGATTGACTTAGTTACATTGTGTTGTTTAAGTGTTCCCTTTTATTTTTTTGAGCAGTGTATATGTATATGTGTGTGTGTGTGTGTGTGTATGTGTGTGTGTGTATATATATATATATATATATATATATATATATATATATATATATATATAAATAAATAATTTTAAAACATAGCTTTTACTAGTATTAATGAAAAGATAAAACCCACAAAGTGCTCAAATAAACTGAGGAAAAAATATCAAAAACATGACACAAATGGATGTATAAAACTACAAACAGACTCCAGTCATAAAATATGGAAAGGTCTTAGCAGTTAGTTGAGAAAATGCTCAGGACGATTGAAAAGTAGACATTGACCTAAGTAGCCTGGTGACTGGGTTCATATATTGCTGTAATTCTTCCGGGGACATAAAGCCACATAGCCCTGAAGTTAATGCCTTAACCATTGGTTGGGATAGGGGCTATGATGTCCCTACCTAGCAATACGGAGCACCTGCCCTGATAGGGATGATTCCGTCCGGAACCTTTCCCTTTATAGGGGCCTAGTCCCTAAAAAAAAAAAAAAAATCCCTCAATCTCCGGTTCCAACATGACATGCATCTTTTATGCCTGTCAGTTGAGGAATGATCTTTTCATCAAGACGTCTCTGTTCTTCAAACTGTTTACCCTCCATTTGTATACCTATCCCCTGTTGAGTCCCGGGGAGGGATGAAACATGTCATGTTAGGACATGAGATTGAGGGATTTTTTTAGGGACTAGACCCCTATAAATCAAAGGTTCCGGACGGGGTCGTCCCTATCTGGGCGGGTGCTCCGTATTGCTAGGTAGGGACGTCATAGCCCCTATCCCAACCAATGGTTAGGGCATTAACTTTAGGCCTTTGTAGCTTTATTTCCCTGGAAGAATTACAGCAATATATGGACCCAGTCACCAGGCTATTTGGCTACTTTGGACGATTGAAAAGTAGACATTGACCTGAACATTTTCTCAACTAACTGGTAAGACTTTACGTCCATTTGTGTCATATTTTTGATACTTTTTCTCACCGTTTTTGAGCACTTTGTGGGTTTAATCTTTTAATTATTACTAGTAAAAGTTATGTTTACCCGTCTTATATATATTCAGCCTAGGTCTTTATTCTAAGGAGTTTTTGTAACGTTTGAGGGGTAGACCTTCCGTTTATATGCAATTGTGTATAAAGTAAGAGGGTCAACAACCTCCTTCCCTCAGGTAGAGCACTGAAGATGGGTCGTGGCTGGGTCTTCCAACATGACCACGACCCGAAGCACACAGCCAGGATAACCAAGATGTGGCTCCGTAAGAAGCATATCAAGGTTCTGGAGTTGCCTAGCCAGTCTCCAGACCAAAATCCAATAGAACATCTTTGGAGGGAGCTAAAACTCCATGTTGCTCAGCGACAGCCCCGAAACCTGACAGATCTAGAGGAGATCTGTGTGGAGGAGTGGGCCAAAATCCATGTTGCCGTGTGTGCAAACCTGGTCAAGAACTACAGGAAACGTTTGACCTCTGTAATTGCAAACAAAGACGTCTGTACCAAATATTAACACTGATTTTCTCAGGTGTTAAGTAAGTATTTTATGTTCAACAGTGCAAAACAAATTCTTTAAAAATCATACAATGTGATTTCCTGTTTTTTTTATTTTTTTATTTATTTTTATTTTTTTATTCTGTCCGAGTGGGAATGCATCTACAATGTAAATTTCAGACCCCTCCATGATTTCTAAGTGGGAGAACTTGCAAAATCGCAGGGTGTTCAAATACTTCTGTTCCATCCTCACTGTAGATTAGGTACTCATACAAGGTCATACACTGGCTATAATGCTTCTGTGGGAGCAGGTCCTCAGGAATGTCACCACTAGAACAGATGAGCTGGATTTCTAAGGTCAATATATAGTCAACAAACAGTAAACAATGATATGTGATGCACTCCACCATGAATACAGATATAGGGGCAAAGGGTGAAGTTGCAGAACACAGTGTATCTGCTATTACAGCAGCAGAGACTGCGCACACACACCACTTTTCCATCACACCATTCTTGCTGCTTAGTTGTAGCAGGGGGATGGCACATGCACTTTTTTTTTTTTTTTTTTTTTTTTTTTACTAGAGTAGCATCCCTTGCTGCTAAGCAACATGATGAAAAAAATCCCATCATTTCTCAAGTCTTATTTACAAGTATTTATTTATGGAACCGTTTGTATTGATGGCTTTCAATATGTTTTAAATGTATGTTTTGTAAAATTGTGGCATTTTAAACATTTGAAATATTTTTTTTTTTTTTTTTGGTTAGACCGAAAGTAATCCCTCATTTGTTACCTTTTGTATCGTATATGTACAACATTTCATACATGTCATTTGTATGTCCTTACCGGTGATGTTCATATCTGGAATCCTTTTTACAATTTTTCTGCACAAGATTTAAACTTCTCTCATATCCAGTCCTACGTGTGTATGTGGGGGGTGGGATACAGGATTCCTGTTCTCCAGGTCAGACCCCATGATAAATTATCCCCTAGGGCATATTTTTAAATGTGGAGCAAACTCTTTAAAGGACAGAATCTTGATTTTCTGCACTGGTTAGCAAACTGTATACTCTTAAAATGACCAGTGTCCGAATATATAAATTTTTTATCAAATATCATATTGATAGAATATGGATTCCAACTCCATTTTCATTCTGTGCAGGATCCATTGCCTGTGTCTCATGTGAAGCGTATGCAAGAGGTGTACAACTTCAATGCTGTCAAGAACTCTGAAACTCTATTTAGGTATGTAAGACACAGACCTACAATTTGTTCATAATGTAGCCGTTCAAAAACAGTTGTTATGCTAGTGAAGGTATTCTGCTATCTGTTGGTAACTTATTTTAGCGTTGCATTTGTGACATATCTTATAGCCCTAGTGCCAGGATGCAAGATTTTGGACCAGGCAGTCTGAAGATGTACCAAATTTATCAGTATTTTGTGCTGTTCCACCTATTGGTTGGTTTAATTTATAACAACATTTTATGGCAAAATGTGTTTAGTGATAATTTTAAACATACTTTCCCCTGCGGTTGGACAACTAGGAATGTGTGGTTCTAGTTTTCTGTCCAGAGATATTGTCATTTCATTAATATACTATAGCCTTTACCTGCTATCTTACTGACATTTTTAAATGGTAAGGCTGATGTAAAACTCATAGCCTGTGACTACTTATCTGGATTTATGTAATTACACTAATTTTTCCCTTTCGAATACTTTATCTAATTCTTACAAACCTTTTTGATTTTTATTTTTTTTTCTTCCTCACATGTAGGTGGTTACGACTTTGTATTCGTGCTAAGTGGGAAGAAGTTATTCCTTTGGCTTTAAAAATGGCAACAGAGCAGGGCCGGATGAAATTTACTCGTCCTCTGTATCGGTAAGATATAATAAGGATACTGCTGCAATAACCTGGAAACAGAAATAGCAATGTTTTGTACTTGTTCTTCTGCATTTGGAGAGTATTACCAGCATCGGTGATCATCAACCTTTTAAGGGTATCCGCACACATTTAATATTAAGCGTGAATTTTTATGCAGAAAATCCACAGCATGATACTGTACCAGCTAAGTAGATGAGATTTTGAAAACCTCATCAATACAGTGCAGACATTTTCTGCACGTAAATGGACCTGTGATGCAATTTAGCAATACATTGTATGAGTTATTTGTGAGGATATTCCTCGCAAGCTGGGGCAAATCTGTAACAATCAGCATGTAACACAGATCAGATTATGCAACAGAAAAGGTGCATAAAATACATTGCTTTGTACGTGTGGCCTTACACCATTTTATTTCTTTAATTGATCTGAAATTATCTACTGATTTATTAATATCTGTATGGTGGTTGGAACTCCGTTTTCTCATACAGACCACCTAATCCAATGACATTAAACAAAAACAAAAAAAGCTTGCAAAACCCCTTTAACTGATGACTTATCCTCTGGCTTGGTAATCCGTATCTGATCAGTGGGGGTCCAAAACCTGCAACCCCTGCTGATCAGATGTTTAAGAAGGCATTGGTGCTCACAGTAGTGCCGCAGCCCTATCTCAGCGCTGTGCATTTTACAGAGGCTGTGCTTTTGGTATTGAAGCCCAGGCGCATCCACTTCCATGGGACTGAGCTGCGCCTAGGCCAGTGTTTCCCAACCAGTGTGCCTCCAGCTGTTGCAAAACTACAACTCCCAGCATGCCCGCACAGCCAAAGGCTGTCCAGGCATGCTGGGAGTTGTAGTTTTGCAACAGCTGGAGGCACACTGGTTGGGAAACACTGGCCTAGGCCATGTGACCAATGAGCGCCGATGCCTACTCAATCAGCTGATTGACGGGGGTCCTGGGTGTCGGACTCCCATTCATCAGATACTGAAGACCTATCCAGAGGATAGGCCATAAGTTAAAAGAAAAACTCCTTACTATATAATGGTAAAGATGGAATTTAAGACTGTAAGCATCTAAGCTGCTTCTAGTGGTGGTTACAGGCATGACCACTGCTGCATTTACTGCTGGGCAAGGGAGGGGCTGGCCACAGAAAGGTGCGGAGATTGGTGCAATAAGGTTGTCATAATTGCTTTTGTTGCACCCAAAGTCCTAATTTGCACATTAAGAAAAAGTATAATTCAGGAACGGAGCTTTGGCTCAACGAAAGAAAACCAGCATTTTCATCGGGTGAACTACAGCTACGTGTCTACGCAAACATTTGGATAAGGAGGTTGCTGGTGAGGCTACCTTTTTTAATATGTGAGAAAAAAAAAATTGTAGTAGCATCCCTTAAAGGGTCAAACATTGACTTATAGGATAGCTGCCTTACATCTGGTGGCATCAAGGGCAGAGCTTGCATACCTTCTTCACAAAATAGACGACATGTTATACTTTATATTCTGCTACACAGAAATTTTAAGAAACTAACTGTTTACTTTGTGTGTATTCTTTAGGGACCTGTACAACTTTGATAAAGCTCAGGATCAAGCAGTAAGCACTTTCCTCAAGAATAGATCTTCCATGCATCCAGTGACTGAAATGCTGGTGGCCAAAGACTTGCACGTGGATGCTTAATACATTAACTCTCAAATACAGTGTTGTGCATTAAACAGTTTATACATTACTGCCTTAATCTTGGATAAGTGGTATTAGAACAAATTTCATAAAATATTTGTATACTCTGTACTACAATAAATCAATAATAAATTAAGGGGTTTACCTGCAAATTATTTGAAGTGATTAAACTGTGGAGAACAAAATAATTGTAACCTTCCATAAAACACATAGCAAGTTTTACCTTCTAGCCTCCACTACAGCTGAAACTTGAAAAATTTGAATATCGTGCAAAAGTTCATTTATTTCAGTAATGCAACTTAAAATTAGAATATTGTGAAAAGGTTCAATATTCTAGGCTCAAAGTGTCACCCTCTAGTCAGTTAATAATCCATACCCCCTGAGCAAAGGGGACCTGAGATTGTGACGTTGGGGTTTTCATAAGCTGTGAGCCATAATCATCCAAATAATGGCTTGAAATATCTCGCTTTGCATGTAATGAGTCTCTCATATTAGTTTCACCTTTTTAAGTTGCATTACTGAAATAAATGAACTTTGCACGATATTCTAATTTTTAGAGTTTCACCTGTGTATATATAACACAGATAAATAACAAACTGCTTTAAAAGGTTATAAAGTATGTACTTTATTCAATATACACAGTTTAAGAAAAAACAAATACATGATATCAACAGTCCAACCACATGAAGGTGCATTGATCCTTGTCATTTACAAAACATTAGTAAAATATATATCAGTAGTAGATGTAAAAAGTAAAAGCCAGTAAACCACACCATGGTACCGCAAACACAATTACAATCCAATATACAGACCAAAGGATGAGCAGTTTAGGGGTGCCTTGCAGAGGTGCTCATCCTTTGGTCTGTATACTGGATTGTAATTGTGTTCGTGGCACCACAGTGTGGTTTACTGGCTTTTACTTTTTAAATCTACTGCTGATATATATTTTATTAATGTTTTGTAAATGACCAGGATCGATGAATCTTCATGTGGTTGGACTGTTTGGTGTTTTTTTTTTAAACTGTGCATATTAAATAAAGTATATACTTTTTATATAACCTTGAAAGCAGTTTGCTAGTTTCAGTGTTAATTCGGTATATAATTTTAGGTTTGCACCTGCCCATTACTCAATTATTTTGGCCCTTTTTTATTTTTTTTCGGAACAGATCTAGGTAGTTACCATTCATGCATTTTGATCTGGCTCCTGCTGAAGAGGGGTAGAGATCCAGAGCGGCTAGGGCTACACTGCAAACAACAAGTTGCGCAACAAATCGGGTACAACTATACTGACATGTCGTGAGACCTTTTTTTTGTCATTATAGTCAATGGTGTCGCACAAAAACTTGGATGGATTTTTTGCGACGTTTGTGGCCATCACTCTAAAAAAAAAAAAAAAAGTTACATGACTTTTCTGTGACACGTCATCGTGCAGCCCTAGCCTTAATTTAAACAGGTGCAATGCAACCACATTTTAGCATCCCTATTACAGCTGCAAATAATGACCCAAAAGTGGGTCTAAAGCCTAGAACTCAGAGCATCACAGGGATCTCTGATACTGTTAGTGCAGGTCATTACATAAGTCCAGGTGTTGCATCCTTTATACAAAATGTGGCTGCATCACTGCTGTCTGAATGAAGCCTTGTGCTGTCCACAAATAGACTTTGTTGTGCAGCTGCCAGAAAGTTGCATGGATCTTGATTTTTCTGCTTTTTGATAGTAAAATCGATTCAAAACTAGAATATATTGTTGAATGGGTTCTATGGATAGACCATGATTTTTGCAGAGCATAAAGGCAACCCATGCGCCTTTCAATAGCTGTCAGCCAAACGCTATTCCTAACTAACTTTGGATACACATGCACACTGTTTAACAGTCAGAAGGATGGGGGTCTTGCCGACCCAACCTTTCAACAAACTTTGCATTAATTTACAGTAAAATAGTATTTGGGGATTGACCGATTATCTGCTTTACCGATATTATCAGCCGATAGAGGATTTGACCGTTATCGGCATCTATTTTGCCGATATTCTGATAACGTATGGGGAACACAGATCGCGCTGCTCAGTGTTCCCTCAGCAGCACAGGGGAGAAGGCAGCAGTGTTTCCCTCCCCTCTGTGCTGCGGCTGCCGCCAATGAAGAGACAGATGGGAAGAGGCTGTGGCCACTGCGCCACCAATGAAGATAAATCTCTCATTCATGAACAGGAGGCGGGAGCTGGCTGCAGAATCGCATAGCCGGCTACCGACCTCTGATAATTAGCTGCGATCTGCGGTAGTTAACCCCCTCAGGTGCCGCGGATCGCAGCTACCGCTCAGAGGTTGGGAGCTGGCTCCCACCTCCTGTATATGAATAAATGAGAGATTTATCTTCATTGGTGGTGCAGTGCACCCCTAGTATTAATCATTGGTGGCAGTGGCCACAGGGTCCCCTCTCCCCTCCTCCGATCGGAGCCCCAGCAGTGTAAGCCTGTCATGGTAAGATCCATGCTGCTGTGTGCACAGAGCAGCAGGGACAGTGTGAGGACCTATTCACCCTGATAGATCTCTATCAGGGTGAATAGGACAAGGGTTCTAGTCCCTAAGGGGGCTAAAAGTTAGGGGGGGGGAAAAAACCCACCAAAATATTTAGTATAAATTAAAAAAGATTTACAAAAAAAATACACGTTAACAATAAACATTCACTTTCAGAGATTTGTGTAGGATTTTAATTTTTTTTTCAAAAATAAATTCACAGGATATCGGTATACATTATCGGTATCAGCTCTAAAAAAAAAAAAAAAAATCTGTTGATCCCTAATAGTATGTATACATGAAGAACAACTATATTTCTGGCAGTTATGACTTGTATCTGGCATTTTTGTTCTTCTGTATGCTACATCTTTTAGTTTGCAGGTCTTCCAAATTTGGTGAGTAGAGACTAGCTGGCATCCACTGCATGCAGAAAGTAGAGGAGAATCTGCTTCTTAACTTTCTCTCATGCAGAAGCAGCCCCAGGATCATGGAGCACATTTTAAAGATGCACTGACCTGTATGTATGTGAATAAGTTACTTGGGCTGAGATATAAATTCCCTATTTAGCTGCAGCAGTCTCTTGTCATGTCTGTCAGTTCTTGCTCACTCTTTTCCTCTCCATAGACTTGTATGGGAAAATATAATCTGTTCCTTCAGTAGCTGACAGTCATCCTGGCCTCATCTCATATTTCAGAGACAAGGTCATTGTAGAAAAAAAGGAGGGAGGGAACAGCTGATAACTCTAGAACACATTTTTTTTTTTTTTCTGATAAGTTATTTTAGAGTTTTACAGTCACTTTATGCAAAGTAATGCGAAGACTACAAGTCATAGACTCCTGCCAATGCCAAGAAATAAGTGGTCTTATTCTGAACATACTGGCCAGACAACATCCACGCCTTTCCATCTTTTATATGTCTGAATTACGTGAAATTGAAGTTTTGTCTTAGTCTCTTGGAGAAAGACTTTTCTCTACCATCAAGTCCAGCGGAAGACCTGCATCTCTCTCTCTCCCCCCCCCCCTCCCAGAATATTATGCAACTGTTTGGGGTTCTTCTTCAGATACTACACTAGGAAACTGGTGTATATTAATAATTGTAGGGCATCTCACATCAGTGGGGGATAAATTAAGATCAGTGTGTAAAATGCCAGTCTAAATGAATGCCTCCCCCATGGATTTAATGCACTGTATATCAAACAGATGAGAAAGAAGCAAGAAATGCCGTGTGAATGAGACTGTACAAAATTGATTTTGTGCAGACAGCCTATTAACACACAACAATACAGAAGAAATCTTTATTAACTCAGAAGATATAAAATTCATATAATAGTTTTTCAGTTTGTATAAAAATCTACATAACCAGATTACCAATAACGTCAGCTGCAGTAAGGCTTCCCCAAATAAGTCGAAACATTATCCTTTAGTGTTCAAGAGCATTGGGTTGCATATTTGAGCCAAAGCAGTTGCTGTCTAGTCTTTCTTAGGCAGCTAAAACTACACAACTGGCCCCCATTATTTCGTATTGCATCACAAAGTTAAATTTAGTTTGTTTTTATGTATATCACAGTTAAATAATAAAAATAATAAAAAGCGGCTTCAGTCATCCCTGTGAGGCCATTTGCTACAAAATATCAGTGTAGGTAAAATGGATCAGCCTGGAGTCAAGGTTATATAGTGCACAGATTTGATAGAATTGTAACCAAGCATGTAAGTGCTGCGGTAAACAAGAATGCTTCCATTCAATGACAGCAAATAGATCTTGAAAATAGTAAAGAACTGAATAGGTAGTTTACAAATTTGAAAAGCTTTCATTATACAATGATTGATTACTTATGGAAAACCACTTTAAGCAGAAGGTATATTCCTTTGTTAAAGCATCGTTTTTGCATAAGAGGCAAATTGGATTGTTCATCTAAAGTGTAATTAATTATCAGCTAGTTACACAATGTTCTCCTTCCAGGTTTCCTTGGATTGAGGTTGTCTTCATACACTATGTAGGCTCCACTAAAAAGCAGGAGTGGCAACTGAGATGGCAGCCACACTGTCCTCTCCAGAATGCAATATCCATGAGACGTCATATTAGACTTGTGGACTCAGTTACCCGTTCTTAGTCAAGCATTGTGCTAGCAGATATTCTCCGGAGAGGAGATTCAGGGGTTGCATTCAGTGCTGTTGGTTTGCTGGGAGCTGTAACAATTTACAGAAATTTGTTACATATGGTCATCACACATATAGACAAGAGAAAATACATTTTTGATACAGTTTTATGACCAACCTTGGTACTCAGTGATAATCAGATAAACATTAAATTCCGTCAGGATGGAAATGTCTTCTTTAGAGGGGCATCAAAACACATGAAATTAGGATTTTACATGACAAAATGTTAGGACTTCAAATATTGAGACTGGTCTATTTTGGAACAAAATTTTAAATATTGCTTATACAACATATTAAAGGGGTTGTCCTGCCGTTAATATTGATAACCTATCCTCAGTATATCTGACCGGTGGGGGTCTGACACCCGGCACCCCTGACAATCAGCTGTTTGAAGATGAGGTGCCCCTCCATGCAAGCACCACTTTGTTTCAGAAGTGCAGTGTAATACAAGTACTCACTCCATTCAGCTGATCGTCAGGGTGCCGAATGTTGGGCCCCCGCCAATCAGATATTGATGACCTATCCTGACGATAGGAACACTTAAACAACACAATGTAACTCTAAATCAATCACACTTCTGTGAACTCAAACTGTCCACTTAGGAAGCAACACTTAGTGACAATCAATTTCACATGCTGTTGTGCAAATGGGATAGACAACAGGTGGAAATTATAGGCAATTAGCAAGACACCCCCAATAAAGGAGTGGTTCTGCAAGTGGTGACTACAGACCACTTCTCAGTTCCTATGCTTCCTGGCTGATGTTTTGGTCACTTTTGAATGCTGGCGGTGCTTTCACTCTAGTGGTAGACAGAGTCTACAACCCACACAAGTGGCTCAGGTAGTGCAGCTTATCCAGGATGGCACATCAATGCGAGCTGTGGCAAGAAGGTTTGCTGTGTCTGTCAGCGTAGTGTCTAGAGCATGGAGGCGCTACCAGGAGACAGGCCAGTACATCAGGAGACGTGGAGGAGGCCGTAGGAGGGCAACAACCCAGCAGCAGGACCGCTACCTCCGCCTTTTTGCAAGGAGGAACAGGAGGAGCACTGCCAGAGCCCTGCAAAATGACCTCCAGCAGGCAACAAATGAGCATGTGTCTGCTCAAACGGTCAGAAACAGACTCCATGAGGGTGATATGAGGGCCTGACGTCCACAGGTGGGGGTTGGGCTTACAGCCCAACACCGTGCAGGACGTTTGGCATTTGCCAGAGAACACCAAGATTGACAAATTCACCACTGGCGCCCTGTGCTCTTCACAGATGAAAGCAGGTTCACACTGAGCATATGTGACAGAGTCTGGAGACGCCGTGGAGAATGTTCTGCTGCCTGCAACATCCTCCAGCATGACCGGTTTGGCATTGGGTCAGTAATGGTGTGGGGTGGCATTTCTTTGGAGGGCCGCACAGCCCTCCATGTGCTCGCCAGAGGTAGCCTGACTGCCATTAGGTACCGAGATGAGATCGTCAGACCCCTTGTGAGACCATATGCTGGTGCGGTTGGCCCTGGGTTCCTCCAAATGCAAGACAATGCTAGACCTCATGTGGCTGGAGTGTGTCAGCAGTTCCTGCAAGACGAAGGCATTGATGCTATGGACTGGCCCGCCCGTTCCCCAGACCTGAATCCAATTGAGCACATCTGGGACATCATGTCTCGCTCTATCCACCAACGTCACGTTGCACCACAGACTGTCCAGGAGTTGGCAGATGCTTTAGTCCAGGTCTGGGAGGAGATCCCTTAGGAGACCGTCCGCCACCTCATCAGGAGCATGCACAGGCGTTGTAGGGAGGTCATACAGGCACGTGGAGGCCACACACACTACTGAGCCTCATTTTGACTTGTTTTAAGGACATTACATCAAAGTTGGATCAGGCTGTAGTGTGTTTTTCCACTTTAATTTTGAGTGTGACTCCAAATCCAGACCTCCATGGGTTGAAAAATTTGATTTCCATTTTTGTGTGATTTTGTTGTCAGCACATTCAACTATGTAAAGAACAAAGTATTTCAGAAGAATATTTAATTAATTCAGATCTAGGATGTGTTATTTAGTGTTCCCTTTATTTTTTTGAGCAGTGTATATATATATATATATATATATATATATATATATACATACATACACACACACACACACACAATAACATTCCGAGTAAAGTAATAGTCACCTAGGTTGTGAACAAATGAGTGAACTCCTCATCGAACAGTTTCCAACATGGTGGGAGGTGGCATTCACAAGACATGATCATACACTGATAATGTCCTCATTGCTGCTGAGCTCTTTGTTACATAACATAGAAGTTTATACTTTCTATTTTCCTGGCCCCACCTAAAGGTCTTCAGTTTGCAATACGCATGTACAGTTACCTAAGCTCCACTTAGTAGTTACTGCAGGCAGCCAGAATTGTATTTAAAAAAAACTGACACTTTTTTCTGCAGTTCTGATATGGTTTCAACTATACAACAACTACATCACCGATGGCTACATTTTCATTGCATGAGTGCATCTTGTAGAAAGATATCATTCACAGTTGCTCCAGCAGATAATTATTGTAAGAAAACTTGGAGGATAATCTGTACCTTGAACCCTATCATAGTGCATTGACAATTGTGATATTAACATACATTACCATGATACCAAAACATTAGGAAGCAAGGAGGGATTCAATCCAACACATGCATGCACTATACATTTGTGCATGGTTTATGATTTAATAAAAAAAATAATAATATGTACAGTACCTTCTTCTTTTGAATCCATATAAGACGTAGATGCATCTGTTGGGAGACCAACATATACTCCTCCATAATTCCTCAAAGAAAATACACAATTACATTAATAATGATTTTCTTATTATGCAGTGTACCATCCTGACAAGCTGTGTAGCTTTATGTATTCATCTCACTGCACAGGGCGGAATCAAAGGAAGACCAAGACTAACAAAATTGTGGCCAGATTTATCTGAAATGGCCTCATTTTCCATAACAACTAATCAGATTCTCATTTTAAAAATGGTCCTTAAAACAGAAGTAAAAAAATAAATAAATAAATTATATATATATATATATGTAGACAAGTGAAAAAAACTAAACTGTCCATGCCAACTCATAGTTACATTTTCTTATTGACATAAAAAATAGTTTTATTCAAAAATAGAATTAGAAATATAGATTATATGCTGGACAAAATACCTATGCTTCTCATCTTGAGATGTCGAATCTGACCTGGAAAGCAAGAGGATAATAAAAATTTAGAGCTCCTTTCACACAATCGTTAACAAAAAAAGAAAATGTAATCAAAATTGTTTAATAGATTTAATCAGAACAGCGATATCCTCCTTCCTCTGCTTTCTAAATATGAATTAATCTTCTTTCCTCCATACCAATCAATTAGAGTTAAAAACTGAGCTTTACAGGGCTAAAAGGAGTTATCTCCCAGAGTGGCTGACCCATGGTGGAAATTATACTTACCTGGTCCCCGCCACTGGATTCAGTCTGTCACTTCCCGGCCGGCTCTTCCTCTCCCTGCAGCCCTGAAAACAAGGTCCGCTAACGGGGGAAACCATGACCATATGTGTCACAACAACTGGTCATGTGACGCAAGAGGAGCAGGTCACTACCGTAGACTTTGATTGGCTGCAGCAGTCACGTGTCACCCCATCAACAAATGATGTTTTCAGGGACCAGCTAAGTATGATCTCCACCTTGGGTAGGCCACTCTAGATCGTCTGTATTAATGTTGGATAACCCCTTTAAATATTGATACACTATACTCAGGACAGGTAATCAATATCACATTGTGTGACTCAGACACCTGGTTGTGGAAGAGCTCTGCCGCCTGTGATGTCCCGTCCATTGGTCACATGGCCCCTATGCAGCTCATTCCTATTCATGTGAATAGGATTAAGCTGCAACACCAAGTCCAGCCACTATAAAAGATTTCTCCCAGTCATCGCCCATACTCTATCCCAGGGGTAAGCAACCTCCAGCTGTTGTAAAACTACTGGCTCTGCTCTTCTAAGAGCTCTTATAGAAATGAATGGAGCATTCATGCCGAAAGTTGCTGAAATCTCACTTCTTCAGCAAAGCCTACAATAAGGCTGCATTCACACGTCCGTGGTGTGTTGCGGACCCGCAAATTGCGGGTCCGCAACACACCAGCCCGGCACCCCCATAGAAATACCTATTCTTGTCCGCGGACCCAAAGATTGTGGCCACGCACCGCAAATGTGCACCGCAACACTGTGTGCTGTCCGCATCCATTCCGTCCCCGTAGAGAATGAATGGGTCCGCACCCGTTCCGCAAAATTGCGGAACAGATGCGGACCCATTTTGCAGACGTGTGAATGGAGCCTAACCCTGATGCCACTACAGTGCCATCTGAGCAGCATCTACACTTACCAATTGTCTTCTTTTCACCTTTCAGTTTAAAATAGAAGCCCTTGTGGACCCTCTATACTAGTCTGTCACTCAGCTCATGCCTATTGTATGTATGTACATACTTATACCTCCTCTTCACATGCACAACACCCTGGGATTAATGGTGTTTTGAAATAAATGATAATTTTGAGAAGAGAGCATTGGTAAAGTCATTTCTGACCACCACAGAATACTGTCAGCTTTTCTACCACTGGGATCTAAGCAAAGGACCACTGGTGGAGAGACTGGTACACATTATTAAGATGCTTTACCCAAAGGTTACACCCACCTACACTTAAAGTAAAGAAAGCAACAAAGCTGGTCCCCTATCAAATAGTATTTGTCGACTGGGGCATAAATTCAAGTTTTAGAGCTATTTTTCAAATGGAAGGTGTGACGAATACCGCACCTCACGAGATACGATATAGTCACTGGTTACCAAGACGTGACGTTACGCCCTCCTGGAGGAGCAGGTAAGGTAAGTTTAGTACAGTTTACACAGTTGCCTCCTGTCCACGCGGGCACAGAGAGGAAGAGGGTTAGAGACACTCACTCACAACCCTGACAAGCTGAGAGCCTTATCACTGCCCCAGTGAAACAGCGCTTCCTCAGCCCGGGTATACTGCCACCAGTTTCTCGTTTGATATAAGCCCGGTCCGCTAACGGGATTATATAGGGTGAGAAACCAACCCGCGGTAGTGTATAACTATGCCGAAACACGGACGTGGGGGATTCGTGATCGAGATACAGGACAGCACAAGATTAAATTATATTTTTAATCGCCTTAAGGGCTCACTAGAGACAGTACACAATATAACAGAGAATATATACAGTGGTCCGATGTGCAGAATTCAGATGGTATGGTACAAACAGGATTAAAAACAGAGCAAAAAGTCAGTTTACCAGATGGATGAGTCCTTTGGGTTGATGAATAATGGTTCCTGTAATCCTTGGCTGTCGTCACATGGGAGGCAGTGATGTCAGCAGTTTTAAAGGTCCCTCCAAACACGATGCTCAGCGTGACCCCCCCTCATGCTGGACTCTGCCTGCATGAGTCTTTTCACTTGTAGTCGGCCACGCCCCTCCCTCCCGATCCTGGCAGCCAAACAACCCACAAAACCCATTGGGGCCCATAGCTCCAGACCAGAAGGTCACAGGGAGATGGTTCTGGTACCAAAGGGTCCGCCTGAGTTCCAGCTACAGGTAGAGTCCACACATGGTAGCGTTATTAGGTTTCTGTGGTGAGATCTCCGTAGCTCCCCTCCCTGGCATCCTACCACCCAACCATGAGCAGGAGTCTGTCCATCTTGGCCACAGGGTCGCAAATATATATATCTGGTTTATGCCTGTGATAGGCGGGCGATTCATAATTCTTTATGAATAGCAGTTTCCATGATGTCTGATAGTTGCTTTTGTTCTGAGGAATGACTTAGACCCCCTGCAGGGAAGTTTTCCTGCAGGGTCCGTGCTGTCTGAATGGAGGTGTGAAATGTAACCAAATGTGGCCTGCTAGATGTTTTCTGCTATCTGGCTGCGCTTTGAAGCTGGCTGCGCTATGGAGTTTGATTTCCTCTGCCACTCCTGGAGCAAAATGGCAGGAATGAAATCGTACTCCATATTCCTCACAGAAGGTATAAAGAACTAGGGAGCAAACTAAACCTATTCAGAACCAATACATCAAGCCACCTGAAGCTCAACCAGTGCCTGATGCACATGACATACTCACACGTCTTTTCCGGTATCTTTGCAACCTAGAAAATAAGGGAATGTAATTTAGTAACTTATTCCCATAACACCATTAAATACTCCTAGATGCTTACACTTCACAAAAGTAGAAATTTCACAAACTGACGTGGCACATGTGCCCTCCTATGATACCGAGCTCTTCAGTACCACTCATACTCCCACCGATTCTTCTTTATGGAGATGGCATAGCTGTATGCTTGGTTTTATGCACCGGTATTTCAATAATTAGGACGGGTGCTGCTGTACAGCTCTAATGTTCTGCCACAAGTTCAGGCTTTTTTATGCAGTTTTTGAAGCCAAAAATCAGTCGTGGATCATAAAAAAAGAAAAAACTGTTCTAAGTACAAATTCCACTACTGGTTTTGGCTTCAAAAACTGCATAAAAAATATGAACATGTAGGTTACTTCTAATTAGAATATTATGACCCCACCCATAGCCCAGATGTGCTGTGTGATTGTACTCTTAGGCCACTTCCACACATTCAGTGTTTGGTTAGTAGTTTTCACCAGTAGTTGTAAGGCCTCTTGCACACGAACGTTGTGTATCCGTCCCGTGTATTGGGGACGGCAATTTGCAGTTTTTTGGAAATCTGATATGTGTCACTTTATGTGGTAATAACTTGGAATACTTTTACTTATCCAGGCCATTCTGGGATTGTTTTCTCATGACACACTGTACTTCATGATAGTGGCAAATTTCTGTCAATATTTTTGATTTTTACAAAACATTTGCAACTTTCCAAATTTCAATTTCTTTGCTTTTAAAACAGATAGTTTCTGCAGTTTACAGAAACACCCCTATTTTTTTTAAGTTTTACACAAAAAAGCATCTTTGAAACAAAAAAAATATATAAAATCATGTTTTAGCGTCTCCATATTCATATATTTTTTTTTTTTTTGGTCGACTGTCTAATGTTGGGTCTCATTTTTTGAGGGATGAGATGACGTTTCTTGATTGGCACTATTTTGGGGTGTGTATTACTTTTTGATCGCTTTGTGATGATCATTTTGTGATGTAAGGGGACAAAAAAATTTTTTTACTTAAACTTTTTTTTACGGTGTTCATCTGAGGGGTTAGGTCATGTGATATTTTAATAGACCTGGTTGTTACAGACATGGCGATCCCTAATATGTCAACTTTTTTTTCACTTTTAACACAATAAAAGCATTTTTGAAATAAAAATTAATCATGTTTTAGTGTCTCCATATTCTGAGAGCCATAGTTTTTTTTATTTTTTGCCCGTTTTACGTTGGGGCTCATTTTTTGCGGGATGAGGCGACTGTTTGATTGGTACTATTCAGGGGTGCATACGTCTTTTTTTATCGCTTAGTGTTGCACTTTTTGTGATGTAAGGTGACAAAAAAAAAAAATTGTTTTAGCACAGTTTTTATTTTATTTTGTATCATTATTTATCATGTGATGTTTTTATAGAGCCAGTTGTTACAGATGCGGCAATAGCCAATGTCTTTTTTTTTTTTTTTTACACACACACAATGTTATGTGTTTTATTTTGGGAAATAATTTTTTTTTACCTATCACTTGTTCCCACAATGAGTTGGTTTTTATTTCATAAATGTGACTTTTTAGTTTCAAAGATCATTTATTGGGATATTGAATAAAATTACATAGGTAGTTGATACAGCAAAGAACATAGAACAAAAAAGTTTCTTGGAGTTATACAAGACATGTATCGCAGTAAGCCATGAATTTTTAGACAGTATAATCATAAGTACAAGTGGAGAGAGTAAGGACAACATTAACAAAAGCCTTTTTGATATCACACAAAATCAGAGCGAGATAGTGTATCGGATGTCTGGAGACTGGGGGGAAGTTATCCAAGGCTCCCACACTTTCTCAAAGGTGGCGTATGTGTCAGTGCGAATGGCTGAGAGTTTTTCAAACAATAATATTTTATTGACCCTGTCTAGAACAGCTTGAAAGGATAGAGAGTTTGATCGCCATTTAAAGGCAATGTGTATCCTAGCTGCCATAAGTATGAATTGGGCGAGTTTGAATCTGGCAAAGGAAAGTCTGTGAGGTTTATCTCCCAGTAAACAGAAGGCTACTGTCGTGGGATAGGGGTAATCCAAAACTGATGAAATTAAGTTAGTCACCTTGTTCCAAAACCTCCTAGTTATTCGGCATGACCACCACGTGTGTAGCATAGATCCCACTTCACCGCACCCTCTAAAACATATTGGGGAAACCTCTGGGTATATACAATGCAGGCGGGCTGGGACCATATAAATCCTATGAAGCACCTTTACCGAGGATTCGGCCAAAGTGACCTGCCAAGAGCCCTTCGTAAGAATTATTGAACGTTCCGACCACTTGGGAGGGTGAAAATTCTCGGTTTAAATCCTCTTCCCAAGCCCTCATGTATGGCATCTTATGGCCTGCTGGAACTGCATTTAGTGCTGCATACATTCTGGATAATAACCCCTGTCTGTATAGAGAGAAATTGATTGAACGTTCAAATGATGTTAGTTCAACAGGGCGGTCCGATGGTAAAATTGATCTGAAAAAGGAGAAAATTTGGCACATGGCATGGTGTTCTCTAGTGGGGGGAGAGAACTTCTCTTTAAAATCTGAAATAGAGATCAGCTTGCCTTTATTCAGAAACTTGAGTAAAGAACACAAGTTATTGTTTACCCACCAGTCCAGTGTTTGGGGTTGAGTACCTGGTAGGAATGCAGGATTTCCCAATAGGTATTCTAATGATGAAGGATTGGCCTGCAATGTGAACTTAAATCGGACCGACCTCCAAAGCAGAATAGAATAGTAAGACAGTATAGAGTTAGCCTGCAGAACCTGAGGAATGGGAGAGGTTGACCAGATTAAGGCCCTCCAAGTGTAGGGTTTAAAACTGTTAAGTTCCAGCCCAATCCAGATAGGATGTTCTCGCGGGTCAAGAAGGGCCAGAAACATCTGGGCCAATCTCGCAGCCCTATAATATTTCGCAAAATCAGGTACTGACAAGCCTCCTTGAGATCTATGCCTACATATCGTTACTCTAGATATGCGCTGCCGTTTATTTGCCCAGACAAATCTCATCACGTCCCTCTGTAAGGACTCAAGGTCCTTTATAGGGACTGGTATTGGTAAGGTCCTAAATAGATATAGCAGCCTAGGTAGGATCACCATTTTGATTATATTTATTCTACCTATCCAAGATATTTGCATGGTTTGCCATGCCAGCATGTCTTGTCGTATCTTGCGGTAGATAGGCAGGTAATTAATTTTATAGACAGAGTCCAGACTACTTGGCATCTGGGTCCCTAGGTAAGTAAGGTGCTGGGGTCTGTATTGAAAGGGAAAATTATGGATCAACGCTACCCTAGTAGAGTCAGGGGTATTGCATAGGAGTAATTCGGACTTGGTGTGATTAATAGTCAGACCTGATGCTTTAGTAAAGGATTCCAGTAATTTTAAGAGGGAGGGGAAAGTAACTATGGGGTTAGTAATAGTTAGTAGTAGGTCGTCTGCAAACAGACTAAGTTTATATTCTGACCCCCCTGTTGAGTAACCCTTTATGTCAGGATGTGATCTAATATGAATGGCCAGGGGTTCTATGGCTAGGGCGAATAAAGCTGGGGAAAGAGGGCATCCCTGTCTCGTACC
Organism: Bufo bufo; assembly: GCF_905171765.1. Classification (NCBI taxonomy): domain Eukaryota; kingdom Metazoa; phylum Chordata; class Amphibia; order Anura; family Bufonidae; genus Bufo; species Bufo bufo. Next base: position 445,448,063 of record NC_053389.1, on the reverse strand, counting down.
TCTGTTAATGCGTATGGGAAAAGACCTAGTGGAGGGAAGCTTAAGGTAGGCTTCCGGATTAGAATAGATGGCCTGTATAGCAGCCAGAAAGTGACCACTAACTCCCATTCTTGAGAGAACTTCATAAAGGTAGGACCAGGCTACAGTATCGAAAGCCTTTTCAATATCAAGTGCTAGGAGAGCTAAAGGGGCTTTATTCTTGTTGGATGAGTGTATGACATTCAGGATCTTCCTGATATTATCAGGGGCCTCCCTTCCTGGTATAAACCCAACTTGGTCCTTATGCACAAGAGATGGGAGAAAATTTTTAAGTCTAAAATTTTAGTGTCGATGTTTAAAAGGGATATTGGTCTATACTTGGATGGGAGTAGTGGGTCTCTATTGGGCTTGGGAATAACTGTGATTGACGCTTTTAAAAACTCTTCAGGGGGAGTGGAGCCTTGCAGCAGTAGATTACAGTAATTTGTTATATGGGGGATAAGGTGGTGGCTAAATTTCTTATAATATAATGCAGAATACCCGTCTGGTCCTGGGGCTTTACCTAGTTTTAAGGAATTAATGGTATAGGTCACTTCTTCTGCCGTGATAGGGCTATTTAATTCAGATTGAGCTTCCGGTGTTATCGAAGGAAGTCGAATAGATGATAGGAAGCTGTTAATGTGTGTACTGGAGCTACTCTCCGGGGCTGAGTAAAGGGATTTATAATAATCATGGAAGATTGCATGAATGGTGTCTGGGTTAGAGGTAATCTGTCCTGGCCTGGTACGAATCTGAAAAACCTGGTTGATCCTCTGTTTAGACTTAAGTTGGCGTGCAAGTAGTTTGTCCGGCTTATTCGAATATTTATAGTAAAAGGAGTTAGTCCATCTAAGGGCTTTCTCAGTATTGTTCGAGAGTACCATATTCAGTTGTTGTTTCACATCTTTTATTGCTTTGAGCAGGTATAACGTAGGGGATCTTTGGTGGGCCCAGACCAACCTATTCAATTTGGCCTCTAACCCTAACTGAGCCTGGGACCTATCCTTCTTTCTCTTGGAGGCGACTCTTATTAACCTTCCCCTCATAAAAGCTTTGTGAGTCAGCCAAAGTGTCATAGGATTAATATCAGGAGTATTGTTTTCAGTAAAGAAGTTTACAATATCCTCCTGTAGCTGGGAGAATATGGTAGGATTAGTAAGGATGGATTCATTCAACCTCCATTGGAAGGAGGCCTTCATTTGACATGACGTCATAAATTCAGATATAACTAGATCGTGATCTGACCATGATGATACAACGTGCCTAGAATAAGACATGTATGGTAAAATGGAGGTGGATGCTAATATCATGTCGATCCGAGTATATAGCTGATGGGCAGGTGAGTAGTATGTATATCCCCTCTGTGAGCCATTGTGTTCCCTCCACGTGTCCGCCAAGGATAATGAGTGCATGACCTGGTCAATCAACTTCACTTTAGCTGCCGGGCGAGGAGCAGCGGGGGGAACAGAACGGTCCAATACTGGATGGAGTGTAAAATTAAAATCCCCACACCATATCAATTTTTGAAATGTAAGTGTCTCAATTACCCTGCCTACAGTTTCAAAGAAGCGGATAGGGTCATCTGTGGGTGCGTATGAATTGACAATACAGTAGGATTCTTCTTGGTGAGTTCCAACTAAAATAACATACCTCCCGTTGGGGTCAATACAAGTCTGAGTCACAGTAAAAGAAAACGAGTTTCTCAGTAATGTGATTACCCCCCTACATTTTGATGTAAAGGAGGAAGAGTGAAAGTTAGAATATTGTGGGTGGAAATATCTCGGGTGTGACGCTGGTGTGAAATGCGTCTCTTGGAGACAGATGACGTCAGGTGCATGTTTAAGGTAAGTTGCAAAGGCAGTTTTCCTTTTCCTAGGGGAATTAAAACCCCTTACATTGTGAGTTATTAGTTTACACATAATAGTATTATTAGGAATGAGTTTCCATAGTGACATGACCCGACATCATCTACTCCCCGAGACATCTCCACCCTGATCCCCTCTCTCACTTCAGCGCTCACATTGACCTTCATGACCGCATAATCCAAGAGTAAAACATTAATACAGTAAAACATCATAACATCCTGAGGGTACAGGAAATGTAAAGTGGAACCAAGAGGTCCCATCTTAAAAATCGAACAAGGTGGAATATAGGAAAAAGGAGTCAGCCTATTATTAGCCGACATCACCTTCTCATAACATCCCATAATCAGGGGTAGCATGAAAATCCGCGATATCGAGACCCTATAGTAGTAAAACAGGCCTGATGTTATATTTAAGTAATTTAGAACTAAAGTCCCCATCAGCAGTCACTTCAAATAATCATGACTGTTACCACACTCTAGATGTGCTGAGCTGAAAAGTCAGGTGTTCCGCTGTCTGGTGGAACCATTCGAGGAGGATGGAACTTTTGTCCAGACTCTTGCTGGTCTCTGCGGTTTCGGTAAGGCAGACGGCAAGTCTTGATGATCGTATGGGATCCCGGCCCTCCGTAGTGCTTCTAGTCCCTCCGTCACAGTATGGATTGTGTGTGAACGGGAATTCAGCTGGAAGGACAAGTTAAAGGGAAACCCCCACCGGTATCTAACATTACTCTTCTGTAAGGCCTGTGTAACTGGCCTCATTTCCCTGCGCCTACGGAGAGTGGATGGCGCTAGGTCAGCGTAGAGGTGGACAGTTTGTGGGAGACCAGGTAGGTCGGGTTTGTCCCTTGCTGCTGCTAGAACCTTGTCCCTTGTGTCAGGGTGGTGGAACTTAAGGATTACATCCCTAGGAAGGTCTGGGTTCTGCGGTTTACCCAGAGATCTATGGACGCGATCCATTTTCAGAAAATGCGGTTCTGACTGGGGGAGTAAGGTGGCGAACAACTCAGACAAAGTGGATTGTAGGTCAGTAAATGACTCAGGCAGGCCTCTAACTCTGAGGTTGCCCCTCCGGGACCTGTTTTCAAGGTCTTCTATCTTAAGTTCCAGCTCTGTCAGTTGAGCTTCATGGGAGTCAATGTCCTCCCGATCGCGGCCCAGTGTGTCAGACAAGTCGTCTGTTCTGGCTTCCAGGTCTGTGACTCTGTTACCCAGATCTTGGATTTGGCGTGTAAAGTCCGAGACTGCCTGGGATAATTCAGCTTTAAATAGGGCCGCAATGTTCTTGTATAAGTCCCCCTGACCAACCTGTCGGTCTGATGCTTCTTGTGGAGGCTCGTCTCCGTCCGATGGAGCTGGGCTGGCGGGAATTTCTGGTGCGTCCGCCATGACAGTCTGCCTGGTCATTCTGAAGATCTCCGGCAAAGTCTGTGACTGGACCGGAGTGCCCGGTATCTTAGATTTCCCCTTGGTGCGGGTCATCTTCGGGGACCCCTGCATCAAGTTTCAGGATAATTGGAGCCCGATATAGGCGCTTTAGTTAGGGTTTTTCTCGATGTGCGGAGCGGAGCTCACTGAAGCATGTCCTTCTCGTGAGCCGCGCGCATGCGCCCCCCATAAATGATACTTTTTGACAAAAGGGTTGCATCTTTCTGCCATAAATGTGACTTTTTACACAAAACACCACCACATAAGCTGGCTTAATTGTCCGCAACAATATGAGCCATTTCTGCCCATAAGAGGATGATAAATGAGGCGTAATATGCGCCAATTTGATAGCCCTGCCCACTTTGAAATTTATCTTTTCAATTTTCCTTTTTATTAGTGTATAACAATTAAGCATATGTAAAACAATACAAGGCATTATATTGGGAAGACGGTACAGTACAATTTACCTTATTTAGGCCTATTGCACACGACCGTATGGCTTTTTCAGTGTTTTGCGATCCGTTTTTCACGGATCCGTTGTTCTGTTTTTTGTTTCCGTTGTGTTTCCGTTTCGTTTTTCCGTTCCGTTTTTCCGTATGGCATATACAGTATACAGTAATTACATAGATAAAATTGGGCTGGGCATAACATTTTCAATAGATGGTTCAGCAAAAAACGGAACGGAAACGGAAGACATACGGATGCATTTCCGTATGTGTTCCGTTTTTTTGCGGACCCATTGACTTGAATGGAGCCACGGACTGTGATTTGCGGGCAATAATAGGACATGTTCTATGTTAAAACGGAACGGAAAAACGGAAATACGGAATGCATACGGAGTACATTCCGTTTTTTTTGCGGACCCATTGAAATGAATGGTTCCGTATACGGAACGCAAAAAACGTCCAGTAAACGGAAAAAAAAACGTCCGTGTGCAATAGGCCTTAGATTGGATGATTACATAGTGAGCATTCAAACATTAGTAGACTACGAGTAAGGCTACTTTCACACTGGCGTTTTGAATTCCGTTTGCGAGATCAGTTTCAGGGATCTCACAAACGGTTCAAAACAGAACAGTTCAGCCCCAATGCATTCTGAATGGATAAGGATCGGTTCAGAATGCATCAGTTTGGCTCCGTTCCGCCTCTATTCCGCTCTGGATGCGGACACCAAAACGCTGCTTGCCTGGCGATGCGGAGCCAAACGGATCCGTCCTGACTTACAATGTAAGTCAATGGGGGACGTATCCGTTTTCACTGACACAATATGGTTCAGTTGAAAACAGATCTGTCCCCCATTGACTTTCAATGTAAGTCAGGACTGATCCGTTTTGACTTAGACTTTTTTTAAAAGAATAATGCAAATGAATCCGTTCTGAACGGATACAAGCGTTTACATTATAGGTGCGGATCCGTCTGTGCAGATACCAGACGGATCCGCACCTAACGCAGGTGTGAAAGTAGCCTAAACATTGCAGTCTTTGATTTGGTGTTGAATTCCAAAGGATGTCGGCTTGTGTAGTCTTGGACAGTTCTTCTTTGCTTTTGTACTGTATTTGTAGGCTTCCGAGTAGTATCATTAATCACCAAGTGATCTGCCTTGTATGCATATGAGAGCAAGTAAAAGAACTAGTACAATAATAAAACGATATATATGTAGAACGTGAGTGTGTGTGTGTGGGGTGTGACCATTGTCTAATGTACACGGAGGTGTAGTAAGTGTGACTGTTGTCACTATTGGTTATTTTGTCTCATAAATCTCTACTGGCAACCGTTTGCGTGTTAATTTCTTCTGACATGTGGTTGAGGAAAGGAGTTGAATTACGATAGGCAACCCATGGGGCCCAAAGTATCTCTGGGTATGGCGAGTTAATGCGACGATCTCTTCAATACCGTATATTTGATTCACTTTATGCAACCACTGAGGTATGGTGGGGCAAGTTGATGTTCTCCATAGCGGGGGGGGGGGGGGGGGGGGGGAGGATTAGGAGCTTAGTGGCTGCCAGTAGGAATGAGAGAAGGGACTTATTTTGCACATCTTGTCTCTCTGCATTCCAACCCCAAAATATCAAGGTGGGTGAAGGTAGTTTTCAATGAACAGATGTTCTTGGTAATCTATAAGACAGAGTTCCAGAACATTTTTAATGTCGAGCAGGACCACCAGATGTGCAGATATGTCTCTCTTTCAGAGTTACACCTCCAGCAGACCGTGCATCGCCGGCACTATAATAGAATATGCCCAATTTTGTCTGCATTTGCGGACAAGAATAGGACAGGTTCTATTTTTTTTTCGGGAACGGAAATGCGGACCCGGAAGTGCATTTCCGGATCCGGGCAGCACAGATTTTATGAAATAGTTCTGTGGTATCTTAATCGGTAGCATCTGGAACAGGTAGATACATTTGGGGAGGATGAGTCCTTTTAGCAAATTTTTTCCTTCCTATCCAAGATAAGAAGGGAGCTGTCCAGGATTCCATTTCTTTTAAAGAGTTTTGTAATAGTGGGAGGTAGTAGAGTTTGGTCAGGTCCGACCAAAGCTCACTTAGTTTAATTCCCAGATACGTTATATAACTTTTTGGCCATTTAAATGGAAATTGGCTTTCAAGGTTGTTTTTTAGTTCTTGGGGGATATTTATGCCTAGTGCTTCAGATTTTTCAAGCTTTATTTTGAAGTTAGAGAGTGCGCCACATTTAGTGAATGTGTCTAGCACCGCTGGTATTTCTTTTATCGGATCTGTGAGAATTAAGAGAAGGTCATCAGCAAAGGCTGCTGCTTTATGTTCTACTGCGTTAACCTTATATCCTACTATGGCAGGATGTTGTCTGAGGCTTTAAATCAAGGTCTCCATCACTAGAATGAATAGCGAGGGGGACAGAGGGCAGCCTTGCCGAGTACCGCTTAAGATATCAAACGGGTCTGACAATAGACCATTAACCCGAACTCGTGCATATGGGTGGGAGTATAGTTGGGAGATGGCTTTAAAGGGAATCTGACACCTGGTTTGACCATATTAAGCTCTCACCATTGCCATGTTTAATAAAATACCTTATTTCCTGCAGTGGTTTTCTTTCTTATATTCATGCTTTCATTTTGCTAAAAAAAGCGATCTTTGTATTATGCAAATGAACCCTAAAGTTGCCCAGAGGGAAGTTATTCTTCAGTGCCTAGACCGCCTTTATTTAGAGCCCAAGCAAGCCTCCTCGCTATGTAGTATCGTCCCACAGCCTAGTTTAACGGCGCCGCCCCCTCTGCTACGTCAGCTAATTCATTCAAGCTATGCACCTGGAATCTTTAGTTCGTCCGGCTGAAATCTTGCGCAGGCGCAGTACCGCCTATTGCCTGCGCGATCCAACCGCTCCTGAGGGCAACAGCGATAAGACGTCACTGGGCTCGGCGCATGCCCAGTGACACTTTTGAGGCTGTTGCCCTTAGGAGCGGTTGGATCGCATAGGCGCAGGCAGTAGGTGGTACTGCGCCTGCGCAAGATTTCAGCCGGACGAACTAAAGATTCCAGGTTCGTGGCTTGAATGAATTAGCTGACGTAGCGAGGGGGCGGCGCCGTTAAACTAGGCTGTGGGACGATACTACATAGCGAGGAGGAGTGCTTGGGCTCTAAACTAAGGCGGGCTAGGCACTGCAGGGGGCGTTACTGGGCTCAGAGGGTGAAGAATAACGCCCCTCTGGGCACATTCAGGGTTCATTTGCATAATACAAAGATTTCATTTTGCAAAAAAAAAAAGCTAGCATGAATATAAGAAAGAAAACCACTGCAGGAGATAAGGTATTTTATTAAACATGGCAATGGTGAAAGCTTAATATGGTCAAACCAGGTGACAGATTCCCTTTAATAAGGGTTCAGGAATGTGGAAGTGGTTTAGGGTTTCAGTCATGAAGGTCCAGTCTACCCTGTAGAGCGCTTTCTCCGCATCCGTGCCTAGGAGGACCATCGGGGAGTAGGAAATATTAGCGTGTTGCATGAGGTGTAAAAGTGTGATGGAATTGTCTCTGCCTTCTCTACCTTTTACAAAACCAACTTGTTCAGGCAAGACCAGATCTGGTAGCAAAGGGCATAAACGCTGCACTACAAGGCCAGCATATATTTTTAGATCATTATTTAAAAGGGATATTGGCCTGTAATTACTGCATAATTCTGGGTCCTTCCCTTTCTGGTGTATGAGGGAAATGAGTGCTTCAAGTGCTTGTCTCGGCAATGCAGAGCCCTGTAGTACAGCGTTGCAGAAGCGTAGAAGAAGGGGTTGGAGTGTTTCTCGTAGGGAGACCATCAGGACCCAGGTTCTTGCCTGTAGGACTCTTCGACAGGATGGACTGGACCTCCAGCAACGTAAAAGGCTTGCTGATCTCTCTTTGTTGGTCCTCCCACAGTGTCTGGAGACGGAGAGAAGAGAGAAAGTCTTTGATATCTTCCAGTCTCTTAGTTGTTTGATCGTTAGTGTCTTGTGCTCTCAGGTGATATAGGGATTTATAATAATGACAATGTGTCCGATATACCTTTGGCGTCTGACACGTGAGCCTGATTGGTGTTTTGTTTAGAGTATATACGTGCGTGCTTTGTGTTTCTTAATGAGGGACATTATTAATTTGGATACTTTGTCTCCATGTATGAAATGCCTGTTTTAATATGACTTGTAAAATTTAGCTGATTGTACGTTTAATATGTCTCTCAATTGTTGTGTTTGGAGGATATCTCTAGAGTCAGTTGATTTGTGTGCAAGTTCTAGTTGTTGGATCTCATTATATAGTTTCTTTACCGTTTCTTGTCTAGATTTGTTGAGATGTGAAGCTATCAAAATAAATTCTCCTCGAATGACTGCTTTATGGGCTTCCCAAATTGTTGTAAAGAATAGTGTGTCATCAATGTTCCGGTTAAAGTAATCTGTTAGGGCGTTTTCTATGCGACTTTTATATTGTTGGTTGGAGATGGATTCATTCAGTCTCCAAGTCCTCTGGGATTTTGCAATGTTGCCAAGTGAAGTGCGTAACAGTACTATTGAGTGATCTGAATGCACATTTGGTATTATTTTTATTTCTCTGATAGTCAGAAGTGATGGGAGGGAAAGGAATAGGTAGTCTATGCGTCCGTACGAGTGTTGCATGGGTAAAACGGGAGTGTAATCTCTTTCCGTTGGATGGATATGTCTCCAAATATCAACTAATTGGGCAGAGTGTAATTTTTGGTGTATTATGTTAAGCGCCTTCTTCGACAGCATTGAGCGTCCTATGGATGTGTCCATATGTGGGTAAAAGGGTCCATTCACACATCCGTGTGTGTTTTGTGGATCCACAAAACACAGAGACCGGCAATGTGCATTCCTCTTACTCTCAGGTTATTGCATCTGTTGTGGTTTTCTAAATCTTCCATAGTGGCATATAACTTGTTGATATGTGCTTCTTGTATTTGGAGATTTGAGGCAACTGCAGCTGAGTGGCTTATCAATCCTATGCGTATCAATCCTATGGCCTAGATGTTGGAGGTCTTGCTTGATCTCAGATATATCTTTAGTGATGGGGGCTAGGGAGGAGGTTAAGAGGAGATTGGTTTGTTCTTTTCAGAATATTCAGTCATCATCACTTGCTTGTTCTGAGTCTGATGCGTGGGCGTCTTTAGACGACATTGTTTTGAGTGTCATCTTAGCGTTTTGTTTAGTCAGGAATTTTTCAATTTCAGAGATGGTAGATGCTGTAGTTATCTCTTGTTCTATTCCAGGTTTTTTAAAGCCAATTTCACCATATTGATCTCCTTTAGGTTAGGAGCGTTACTGAGATCTCCCTTTGGACTGATGAGAGGATCACATTATGTGTGATCAGTAGGATTCAAGGAGAAAGGGCTTTTATTCAGGTCCTTCTCTATATGTAGTAGGGGTCAGATGGGAAGAATGTGGTGAAGGGTAGTAGATAGGGTTATTTGATAGTGTGTAGAATCCTGAGTGGGATCCAGATATAAAAATTTGAGCAGTGCTCCTAGCTGGGGGACTTGTTGCGGAAGTCCTTGTTAGTGTTTTCGTGGTAATGTGAACAGGTGGCTATTATGCCCAGGGAATGGCGTAGTTTTTAGCTTTGTGGCCTTCTTCTGGTATGTGGGAGTCAGAGGTGTTGTTCTAGAGCACGGGTGTCAAACACAAGGCCCACGGGCCGAATCCGGCCCGCCAGACCTCGTCATGTGGCCCGCGCAGCGAGCGAGCTGGCGGCGGCGGCTGGGCACAGAGAGATGAGCGCTTCCATTGTGGAAGCGCTCATCTCCAGTCATCTGTATCGCCGTCCTCAGGACAGCGATACAGATGCCTGCCTGTGCTGCGGTAGGGGAGGGAGAGGCGTGTCCCTTTCCCTTCCTCTGATAGGCTGCAGGCACTAGGCCGGCAGCCTATCAGAGGCCGGCGCAGGCGGCGCGTTGACGTCATCGCGCTGCCTGAGCCATACAGCGTGGGACACAGGCCAGAAGAGGCCTGCATCGCATCACTGACATGGAGGTAAGCATGTGTTTTTTTTAAATTATTTTTATTATGTACAATACTTTTACTGGCGGGGGCTGTTATTACTGGCAAAGGGGGGGCTGTTATTACTGGCAGGGGCTGTTATTACTGGCACAGAGGGGCTGTTATTACTGACACAGAGGGGCTCTTATTACTGGGGGCTGTTATTACTGACACAGAGGGGCTCTTATTACTGGGGGCTGTTATTACTGGCACAGAGGGGCTGTTATTACTGGGGGCTGTTATTACTGGCACAGAGGGGCTGTTATTACTGGGGGCTGTTATTACTGACACAGAGGGGCTCTTATTACTTGGGGCTGTTATTACTGGCACAGAGGGGCTGTTATTACTGGGGGCTGTTATTACTGGCACAGAGGGGCTCTTATTACTGGGGGCTGTTATTACTGACACAGAGGGGCTCTTATTACTGGGGGCTGTTATTACTGGCACAGAGGGGCTCTTATTACTGGGGGCTGTTATTACTGGCACAGAGGGGCTGTTATTACTGGGGGCTGTTATTACTGACACAGAGGGGCTCTTATTACCTGGGGCTGTTATTACTGGCACAGAGGGGCTGTTATTACTGGCACAGAGGGGCTCTTATTACTGGGGGCTGTTATTACTGACACAGAGGGGCTGTTATTACTGGCACAGAGGGGCTCTTATTACTGGGGGCTGTTATTACTGGCATAGGGGGCTATTATTACTGGCACTGGGGGGGGGGGGGGGCATTATGGTGGGCTTTATTACTCCCCCATGGTATGACCCCCCTAGTAGCAGCACCAGCCTCTCCCTGCTCTGCTATCCCTCTGCACCTTCTCCAAATACTTATTATGAAATCTTTCTCATTAGGATAAAACACCTCATCAGCTCCACCGAGCCCCCGGCCAAAGTGTGGAAGTGGCGTCCGAGATCCCCAAGGGCCAAGCCAAGTAACTAAGTTTTCCGGCCCTTTGAGGGTGACCAAACTGCTGATGCGGCCCCCGATGAATTTGAGTTTGACACCCCTGTTCTAGAGGGTTCCTCCAATACTCAGGGGTCTCACAGACCTTGGGCCTCCCCACCAGCGTGGCTGTTTAGCATGCAGCGTGCCTCCCAGTGTTTTGTGCACTGAGTGCAGCTACTATGGCAGGGGAAATATGCTGGCTGTGTGTAAAATGGTTGCTCCGTGTGTCTGAAATCCCCCTTCCAGATCGAGCTGACCTGTTGCTGCGTTGGCACCTGTGGAAGCTTGCGCCGTTGACCAGGCTTTCTCTCCACTCTTCCTCCTTTGTGCTGCCTCCGGATCTCCTGCTTCAGCGCCGTCCTCCAACAGAGCCTCTGGATCTAGACGTGTCCGGGTCCCAGGGGCTTCTTCCTCAGAGCGAAGGCGCTCAAACTCAGAAGGGAGCTCCGGGCGCAGCCGATACTCGAGGTCGGGACTTCGTCCGGGCGGTAGGCCGCAACTCAGTTATGTGCCAGAGCCGCTTCCAGAGATGGTGGAAAGCAGCCAGACCAGTCTTCGGCTGCTGAATCGGGGTGCTTTAATGTTTGATGGGGTTTTTCAGGCACTGGATAGCAGTATATTAAAGTTTCGCTCGAGGAGCAGAGTTTTCTGCGTCCTTTCACTAGCGCGCTAGGCCACGCCCCCCCACTTTGACATTTATAACTTATTTCTGAGGTGATACATTCTTTATGGTGAAAATTCTGGCAAAAACAGTTGATATATTTGGCGCAAATCAAATTAAAAACGCATTTTACATCATAACATGCTTAGTAAATGTCCCTCAGTGACTTCTATCCGAGAGTTTTCTAGAAATGCTCTTTGACCTGTGCAGAGGTCATTGTACAAGGAGAGAACAGATGAGCTTTGACAATCACCTATTGTGAATGGTGCATCTTGTGTTGTGTTATCTATACACATAGGTGCTGTCATTCTAATTCTGCCTGTGATAAGCAGATAACTGCAGTAAAGTGATCTGTACAAAGAAGTGGCGCCTATTATTAGGCTAAGGGCTGTATTACACCAGAGTATCTGACCAATATCTGTTCAATCAGTTGGTGTGTATAAAAAAAATATATAATATTTGTGTGTGTGTGTAATAGGCCATCTGACCAATAATTGGTCAGAAATCTGTCAGATAATCTTTTGGTGTAATACAGCTCTTAGTGACCAGTGCGAGAACAGTTTGTTTAAATATAGATATTGACATGGATCAAAAACATAAAAAACGTGATTTAAACAATGGGTCATTTTCTAATGACACATTACCTTTAAAATGCTTTAACGTAACTATTTTTTAATGAATGCAATCCAGTTTTGCCATGCGTTTTTCCTTTGCTGGAAGATTGTGCACCATAATCCATCATGCCACACCAAAAACGAAGCGCCCTCAGCCAAAACTAGGAGTGAAACCTCAAGAAAAAAGTTTAATAGAGAGATATGTCCCTCTGCTGTATTCTGGACTCCCTCCTGGTTTGGCTTACAAATACTGATGAAAAGTACTGACCAAACACTGGCTGTATGAAAATAGCCTTAGTCTAAAAGTGGATATAGATGAACCAATAATAATCCAGATTATGGGGAAATGACCATTCCTGCGAACGCTCATTCCTGATAATCTGACCACCTAACTGTACTGTCGATCACCTGATGAACGTGCAAAACGCTCGTTCATCGGGTGATCCTGTCGTTCGTGCAGGCACCACTGATCATAGTTCCTGGGCAGCAGATCGTGTGGTCTGAACAGCGACCTGCTCCTCAGAAACCATAATTCTGTATGAGGACGAGGGATCGCTATAGCGATTACTTGTCCTCATACTGTGAAGGAGATCTCTGCATGTAAAAGTCTCCTTCACTGAGCGAGCAGCCGACTGTCAGGAGGGAACGCTTCTTTCCCAACAATCGGCCGCTCCATCCGCTCATCTAAAACCGCCCTAAAGGGGTTGTCTCACTTCAGTAAGTGGCATTTATCGTGTAGAGGAAGTGGATACAAGCCACTTACTAACGTATTTATTATTATCGATATTGTCTCCTTTGCTGGCTGTATTCATTTTTCCATCACATTATATACTGCTAGTTTCCATGGTTACAGACCCCCCTGCAATCCATCAGTGGTGGTCCTGCTTGCACAATATAGGAAAAAAACACTAGCCTAAATGCGCTCCCATGGTCCCGGCCACCAGAGAGGCTGACTCTTTTTCCTATAGTGTGCAAGAACGACCACCACTGCTGGATTGCAGGGTGATGGAAACAAGCAGTGTATAATGTGATGGAAAAATTTATCCAGCCTTGGTGTGGTCATGTGGCACTTACGATGCGAAAGCACTGCTGCCAAGTACTGTGCAGCCATACCGCCGCAGCAGGTTCCAATTAAGCTAATGAACACTGCACTGTTTAGTAGGTCTGTACTGTTAACAACAGCGCAGCACCTTAAAGACCGTGCGGTCATTAACAATACAGACCAACTTAACAGTGCAATGTGATTGTACCCAAACAGTATGGCCACAGAGCGCAGCTAGGCTGTAAAGCGGGCATGGCAAGAACTGCATGGCCCTGCAAGCTGCAACAGTATTAGAGCAATTCCTTACAAACTGATTGTTTGTTTCCACTTTGCCTGGTTAATGGATGCATAGTAATCCGTAAAACCACACGGCCATTAACAAAAAAGCTATCAGTTTGTAGTAAGCCGCGCTCATGGCTGTACCCTCAGGCTATAGGGATGTTTTGTAGCACCTACCAAGTGATTTTAAAGTAAATCGAGCGATCCCATGACTACTGCAGCCCACAAGACTGCACACAACTCCTTTTCAAAAAGGTCTGTAGCATGTGAGGTCTGTTTTGTAGGCCATTCTGCATCAGCTGGGACACAGAACTTTAGAATACCACAGCTGCTGAAGAACCTGTTTTAAAATAAAACAATACAGTGATCCCTTAATATACAATGGCCTCAGGATACAATATTTTCAACATACGATGGTCTTTTCTGGACCATCATAAATTGAAGTTAGACTCAACATACAATGTCTAAGACTCAGAGCTAACCAATCAACATGGCCATTTCACTGGTAAATCACCTTTTTTTGTTATCTAGTAGCTCTTCTGCGGTACTACATGTTCTTTACTGCGCTGTCTGTGCCAGGATGAGCTGCTCCTTTGGACACTAGGCGAGCTGATGTTTCATTTTCTGGTACATGTATGCGCTATGCAAGACCCTGAAGAACCTCCTGCCCTCACCATAGAAAGTGATCTACAGCTTCCAGCATCTATTTCTGTCTGCCTTAGGCCTCTTTCACACGGGCGTTGCGGAAAAATGTGCGGGTGCGTTGCGGGAACACACGCGATTTTTCCGCGCGAGTGCAAAACATTGTAATGCGTTTTGCACTCGCGTGAGAAAAATTGCGCGTGTTTGGTACCCAAACCCGAACTTTTTCACAGAAGTTCGGGCTTGGGATCGGTGTTCTGTAAATAGTATTATTTTCCCTTATAACATGGTTATAAGGGAAAATAATAGCATTCTGAATACAGAATGCTAAGTAAAACAGGGCTGGAGGGGGTTAAAAAAAATAAAATCATTTAACTCACCTTAATCCACTTGCTCGCGATGCCGGGCATCTCCGTCTGACTCTTTTACTGTATAGGACCTGTGGAGAGCATTAACTATAGTTTAAGGACCTGGGATGACGTCACTCTGGTCATCACATGGTACGTCACATGATCTTTTACCATGGTGAATTTTATTTTTTTTAACCCCCTCCAGCCCTGTTTTACTTAGCATTCTGTATTCAGAATGCTATTATTTTCCCTTATAACCATGTTATAAGGGAAAATAATAAGGTTCGGGTCTCCATCCCGATCGTCTCCTAGCAACCATGCGTGAAAATCGCACCGCATCCGCACTTGCTTGCGGATGCTTGCGATTTTCACGCAACCCCATTCATTTCTATGGGGCCTGCGTTACGTGAAAAACGCACAAAGAGGAGCATGCTGCGATTTTCACGCAACGCAAAAGTAATGCGTGAAAATCACCGCTCGTGTGCACAGCCCCATAGAAATGAATGGGTCAGTATTCAGTGCGGGTGCAATGCGTTCACCTCCCGCATCGCATCCGCGTGGAATACTCGCTCGTGTGAAAGGGGCCTTACGGAAGGACTTGTTTTATCTGTCTTGGTTATCTGCTTACTTTTCTTAAAACTTCACTTTTTCTTGCTTTGGGATGAGATTTTTGGGCTTTGGAACCAATTACTGGTTTTCCATAGAGTTATGGAATCAATGGTTTCAACTTACAATGGTTGTTCTAGAACCAATTAATATTGTAACTTGAGGAACCACTGAACATAGAGGAGGAAGGACCATTTAGATATAGACAGCAGCTGCTGGATACATGCAGAAATCCAAACCCCTCAGTATATATCCACATTGGACGTAAAGAAAAATCCAGTTGAGTTCTTCAAGACTCATCCACCTGGCTGGTACTGTAAAACACTGTGTATTTCCCAAACACATCCGAAATCAAGGTACAGAAAATAAAAAGCAGGGAAAAACCGGAAAAAAAGAAGTTACATGAAAACCTAAAAGAGTATTAAAAAAATTTAAACAGTACCCCAAACAACTGGAGATGTTACTGTCATTTGGTGGTGCTTTTGCAAAGTAGAGTAGAAAGCTGGGTAGTGTTTTACTACTGCTGCACAACTAATATACATCTTGGTTACAAGGATAATTAAAGCAATACAGTATTCTAATGGCTTAGGCTACTTTCACACTGGCGTTTTGGCTTTCTGTTTGTGGGATCCGTTCAGGGCTCTCACAAGCGGTCCAAAACGGATCAGTTTTGCTCTGATGCATTCTGAATGGAAAATAATCCGCTCAGAATGCATCAGTTTGTCTCCGATCAGTCTCTATTCTGCTCTGGAGGTGGACACCAAAACGCTGCCAGCAGCATTTTGGTGTCCGTCTGACGAAACGGAGCTAAACTGATCCGTTCCGAAACACAATGTAAGTCAATGGGGACGGATCTGTTTTCTCTGACACAATCTGGCACAACAGAAAACGGATCCGTCCTCCATTGACTTTCAATGGAGTTCATGACGGATCAGTCTTGGCTATAGAAGACACAATACAACCGGATCCGTTCATGACGGATGCATGCGGTTGTATTATTGTAACGGAAGCGTTTTTGCAGATCCATGACGGATCTGCAAGAAACGCTAGTGTGAAAGTAGCCTTAGGCCTCTTTCACACGGGCGAGATTTCCGCGCGGGTGTAATGTGTGAGGTGAACGCATTTCACCCGCACTGAATCCGGACCCATTCATTTCTATGGGGCTGTGCACATGAGCAGTGATTTTCACGCATCATAGAAATTATTGGGGCTGCGTGAAAATCGCTTGCTAGGAGACTATCGGGATGGAGACCCGATCATTATTATTTTCCCTTATAACATGGTTATAAAGGGAAAATAATAGCATTCTTAAAACAGAATGCTAAGTAAATTAGGGCTAGAGGGGTTAAAAAAATAATTTAACTCGCCTTAATCCACTTGTTCGCGCAGCCCGGCTTCTCTTCTGTCATCTGTGAAGAAAAGGACCTGTGGTGACGTCACTGCGCTCATCACATGGTCCTTTTTCTCACAGAGGAAGACAGAAGAGATGCCGGCTGCGCGAACAAGTGGATTAAGAGGAGTAAAATTATTTAGAATTTTTTTTTAACCCCTCTAGCCCTAATTTACTTAGCATTCTGTTTTAAGAATGCTATTATTTTCCCTTATAACCATGTTATAAGGGAAAATAATTACATCTACACAACCTTGAACCCAAACCTGAACTTCAGTGAAGAAGTTCGGATCTGGGTACCACAGTCAGTTTTTTATCATGCGCGTGCAAAACGCATTGCACCCACGTGATAAAAACTGAACAACGGAACGCAATCGCAGTCAAAACTGACTGAAATTGCGTACCTACTCGCGCGGGTTTGCCGCAATGCACCCAGGACGCATCCTGAGCCAAAACGTGACGCCCGTCTGAAAGAGGCCTTACAGTGCAGCCCCAGAATTATCTGCACATCTGTGGTGTCAACATATGCATATGATTTTATATATATATATATATATATATATATATATATATATATAATGTGTAAAACAATGCAAAGGTGTGTATACTTGGCTAAACTCAAAGTATTCATTAACTTTACAGCAAGTGTTAGGTGAATCACTAGAGACAGTACAATAACCTTGGATATTGTACAATATTTTATCAAGAAAACATTAACTGAGCTGCAGCGCAAGGCATTTACAGAGACAATAACCTAGCAAGGACAAACTAAAAATCAATAGAAGAGTTAAAAGTTACACAGATGGCAAACAGCTTAAAAGGGGTCCTCTGGAACTTTTATACACATCAGGAGAGATAGTGGGGTAATATTCCTTTTACCCAATCAGGAGGCAGGGCTCCAGATGGCGACCAAAATGGTCGCCAATGCGACTTAGAATTTACAAATGGCGACAAGACTTTTTAGTCTTGTCGCCATTTGCGACTAGACCCGCCGCCGCAGCTCTGCTCAATACAGCGGCGGGCACAGGAGCTGATGTTCTCAGCAGCGCAGGAGTCTCTCCCTCCCCCCTGTGCTGCTGCTGCCGCCGCCTCTGCCAATAAGAAGAGGCAGGAGGAGGAGGAGGGGCTGTGGCCACTGCGCCACCAATGAAGAAAACTGACCTGTCATACAAATACAGGAGGCGGGTGCCGGAATCAAATAGCCGGCACCCGACCTTTGTGACAGGGAGCTGCGATCAGCTGCAGTTGAGTTAACCCTTCAGGTGCGGTACCTGAGGGGTTAATTGTAGCTGATCGCAGCCCCCTGTCACAAAGGTCGGGTGCCGGCTATTTGATTCCGGCACCCGCCTCCTGTATTTGTATAAGAAACGTTGGTGGCGCAGTGCGCCCCCCCCCCCCCCAGTATAATAAACGTTGGTGGCACAGTGCGGCCCCCCCCCCCCCCCCCCCAAGTATAATAAACATTGGTGGCTCAGTGGGAAGTGCCAATGAGGGTTAAAAATAATAAAAGAAAATTAACTCACCTCCTCCAGTTGATCGCATAGCTGCCGGTCTCCTATACTTACTTCTTTCTTCAGGACCTGTGGTGACGTCACTGAGCTACTTAACCATGGTAATGGATCATGTGATGAGCACAGTGACGTCACCACAGGTCCTGAAGAAAGTAGTAAGTACAGGAGACCGGCAGCTATGCGATCAACTGGAGGAGGTGAGTTAATTTCATTTTATTATTTTTAACCCTCATTGGCACTTCCCACTGAGCCACCAATGTTTATTATATTATTATACTTGGGGGGGGGGGGGGGGGGGGGGCGCACTGTGCCACCAACGTTTCTTATACAAATACAGGAGGCAGGTTAGGGTTGAGTAAATTATTTTTTTATTTTTTAACCCTCATTGGCACTGCCCACTGCGCCACCAATGTTTATTATATTGGGGGGGGGCACACTGCGCCACCAATGTTTATTATTTTGAGGGGGGGCGCACTGCGCCACCAATGTTTATTATATTGGGGTGATGGGGGGGCGCACTGCGCCACCAATGTTTATTATACTGGGGTGATGGGGGGCGCACTGCGCCACCAATGTTTATTGTATTGGGGTGATGGGGGGGCGCACTGCGCCACCAATGTTTATTATACTGGGGTGTTGGAGGGGCGCACTGCGCCACCAATGTTTATTGTATTGACCTTCTACTAAGCATTCTGTATTCAGAATGCTATTACTTTCCCTTATAACCATGTTATAAAGGGAAAATAATACAGTGAATAGACTTTCATCCTAGGAACCATGCGTGAAAATCGCGCCGCATCCGCACTTGCTTGCGATTTTCACACAGCCCCATTAACTTCTATAGGGCCTGCGTTGCGTGAAAAACGCACAACAGAGCATGCTGCAATTTTCACGCAACGCACAAGTGATGTGTGAAAATCACCGCTCATGTGCACAGCCCCATAGAAGTGAATGGGTCCGGATTTAGTGCGGGTGCATTCCGGTATTTTGAATGCCGGATCTGGCACTAATACATTCCTATGGGGAAAAATGCTGGATCCGGCATTCAGGCAAATCTTCATTTTTTTTTCGCCGGAGATAAAACCGTAGCATGCTGCGGTTTTATCTTTTGCCTGATCAGTCAAAATTACTGAACTGAAGACGTCCTGATGCATCCTGAACGGATTACTCTCCATTCAGAATGCATGGGGATAACACTGATCAGTTCTTTTCCGGTATAGAGCCCCTAGGACAGAACTCTATGCCGGAAAAGAATAACGCTAGTGTCAAAGTACCCTAAAATATTAAGTTTAAATCCCCCCTTTCCCAATTTTACATATAAAATATATAAACAATAAATAAATAAACATATTACATAGCGCTGTCCAAACTATTAAATTATTTAAAAATATCTCCTATGCGGTGAGCATTCGCCATTTTTTAGTCAACTTGTCACCCCAAAAAATAGGATAGAACTGTTCTATTATGGGCCGAATGTTTCATAAAATGCGAAATGCACGCGGCTTTTTTTTTTTTGGTTTTTTTTGCGCAGTATTGAGTATCGCAATACTTTTTTATGCTGACGAAAGCGAATCAAAATTTTGGTTTCAAAACAACCCTACGCCGATCTGATCGGCATAGCGTTGTCACGATACCAAAATTTTGATTCAGTTTCGATTTGGCGACTAAAAATTTGATTTGGCTCCTAAATTTTTCAGTTCAGGAGCCAATGGCTACTAGGTATTTTTTTTAGGCTGGAGCACTGAGGAGGACTGTGCTGGTTTCAAAGTTCGGTTCCTGACGCTCAACAAGCTGACATTTTCCCTCTTCATGCTGCATACAGTAGCTGCACTGGAGAAACAATCTTTAGGGAAGGAGAACTACCAAATCCTCAGCTGCAAGCTCCACTGTCTCCATCCCACAATGGCTGGCTGGAAACCTCTCGCAAAGGAACCCATTCCTCCACTTAGGGTAGAAAGAGTTCTTTCTTTCAGGTCCCAGGCTAGGTCTCATTTGGTGACTTCCGGTGTGCCACTTTGGGTGCCAGACCACACTGCGTTACTTGAACCTCTGCTGACTCCTACAACCTCACAGCCAGAGTCTGAAACAAGAGAAAACTCCAGTGTCAAAGAGGGGCCCCCTACAACCAACCAACACCACCGCCCGGTCACAACAATGTTAGAGAAAGCCGCATGGTGAGAAGGAGACAGCGGATATCTATACAATAGGAATTGTGGGGGTAAGAGAGGCCCTGCAAACCACAAAAAACTATTCTGATTGGAGTCCACAACCCTGTACTATGGACATGAAATGAACTAAGGAAGAGGTTAATGGCCCAATTTCTAGTCCAGATGGAGGATGGACTCTCTCACAGTTGTCATAAAGCATAGTAGAATTAATGATTTTGGTGTCGGCATCAACAATGCTTTCACCTGAAAAGTATTTGCTCGTTCATTGGGTGATCAAAAGAAACTTTACACAGGGCAATTATCAGAACAAATATGCCTAGGAACACCGCTTCCCGATAACTGCTCCAATCGTTGGCCTGTTGAAAGCGACGTTTAGGCCAAACACACGTGAGCAAGTTGCATGCAAGGAACTCGCAGCTTGTCAGTGAGAGGCCCCATTGTGGCCTTCTCTCCTCTGACAGGATTGCACAGCATCAGGGCAACAGCATACGACCGTATTCATTTTTGTAGTCCACAAATCACAGATCCCAGACGAATACTTGCAGCCAGTTTTTTTTTTTCCAAATAGCAGAACTGTCCATTGCTAGTTCGCAAAACAGACAAGATTATGTTCTAGTTTTTGCAGGGCCAATGAATGGACTTATGGGTGTGCTGTCTGCATCTTTTGCGGCCCCACTGAGATGAATGGTTCCGCATTCGATCCGTGGCCATGTGCATGAGCCCTTATTAGGGTTGTTGGGGTATCGAAATATCGAAACTTTTGTCACGGTATCGATACTGCACTTACTATTATATCTGGGCGCCGCTCCGTTCGCCCACTGTGGCCCCCATTACCGTCTCCCGCGCTGTAAGATAATTACTACTAATCGGAACGACGGGAAGGAGACATCAGCTTCTCTCCTGGGCGTTCCTTCTCCCTGGCTGTGGCGTTCTGCGCTGCTAATCGCCACTCTACATGTCCTGCTACTTAGGTAACAAAGTCCGGACCCATGAAAGGTCCTCTTTAACCGTTAATACAGGAGGCAGGTGCCGGCAGCAGAATCACATAGCCGGCACCCTGCCTCTGACAGGGAGCTGCAATCAGCGCAGTTAACCCCTCAGTGCGGCACCTGAGGGGTTAACTGCCGCTGATCTGCTGCCAGCACCCGCCTCCTGTGTTAAAGATTAATCATTGGTGGCACGGTGCGCCCCCCTCAATCCCCCCAGTATTAAAATCATTGGTGGCAGTGGCCACAGGGTCCCCCCCCCCTTCCTTCTCATTGGTGGCAGTGGCAGCTTCTGATCGGAGCCCCAGCAGTGTAATTCCGGGGGCTCCGATCAGTTACCATGGCAGCCAGGACGCTACTGAAGCCCTGGCTGCCATGGTGAGCTCCCTGCTGCTGTGTGTAGTCCTAGTCACCCTAATAGAGTTAAGGGGGAAATAGTTATTAAATAAAAAAAATAAAAAAACACAACACACAAAATATTAAGTATAAATTACCCCCTTTCCCAATTTTACATATAAAATATATAAACAATAAATAAACATATTACATATCGCCACGTCCCAAAAGTCCAAACTATTAAAATATAACAAAAATATATAAAAATCTCAAGCGGTGAATGCCGGAACATAAAATAAAAAAAATAAAAAACTGCGTGATTCGCCATTTTTTTTTTATGCGGAATGCACATGGCTTTTTTGGTGTTTTATTATTTCCGCGTGGTATTGAATGGTATAGAGTATCGTAATACTTTTTTATGGTATCAAAATCGAATCAAAATTTTGGTATTGCAACAACCCTAGCCCTTATACTAAATTTATAATGCTGTGTAACCCTTACAGTCCTGAAATCTATTGTATTACACCGACAGAATGCTGTCAGTCAGTATAATGCTATGCAAACCTTTCAGTGGAAGGGAGGCCTGTCCTGCCCACAGAAGTCATAAGACGGGGGGGCGCAAAATAAAACTGTTTCTTTTATGCACTTGTACTGTCCAATTATGAAAAGTTTGTAAAAAGTATAGTGCCCATTTAATTGTAATTATACACTCACCTAAAGAATTATTAGGAACACCTGTTCTATTTCTCATTAATGCGATTATCTAGTCAACCAATCACATGGCAGTTGCTTCAATGCATGTAGGGTTGTGGTCCTGGTCAAGACAATCTCCTGAACTCCAAACTGAATGTCAGAATGGGAAAGAAAGGTGGGCTACAACAGCAGAAGACCCCACCGGGTACCACTCATCTCCACTACAAATAGGAAAAAGAGGCTACAATTTACCCGAGCTCACCAAAATAGGACTGTTGAAGACTGGAAAAATGTTGCCTGGTCTGATGAGTCTCGATTTCTGTTGAGACATTCAAATGGTAGAGTCCGAATTTGGCGTAAACAGAATGAGAACATGTATCCATCCTCTGATGGCTACTTCCAGCAGGATAATGCACCATGTCACAAAGCTCGAATCATTTCAAATTGGTTTCTTGAACATGACAATGAGTTGACTGTACTAAAATGGCCCCCAGTCACCAGATCTCAACCCAATAGAGCATCTTTGGGATGTGGTGGAACGGGAGATTCGTGTCCTTGATGTGCATCCCTCAAATCTCCATCAACTGCAAGATGCTATCCTATCAATATGGGCCAACATTTCTAAAGAATGCTATCAGCACCTTGTTGAATCAATGCCACGTAGAATTAAGGTAGTTCTGAAGACAAAAGGGGGTCCAACACCGTATTAGTATGGTGTTCCTAATAATTCTTTAGGTGAGTGTATGTTGTTTTTTGCTCCATTTTCTACAGAGATCCCTCTTCCATCAGCCTGAATCTTATTGCTTATGGCTTTAGCCTGCTCCCATCAGACAAAATAACAAATCTGTTTTAAAAGGGGTTCAAGCATTTACTTTTAAGCTCAAAAGTCATTTTTGTAAAGGAAGCTCCAATCATTTTACCATTTCCTTTAGGAGATGCATGATTAAGCATCTTGATGGGACTGTAAAAGCATCTACATAATATGTGGAAATGGCTTCCATGTCCTGTGCCATCAGTGGAACCCCATTTGTAGCTTTTACAGGCACTTTAAGTTGAGAATGTGCATTAGAAAAAAATAAATAAAAAAAATAGCATTCAAGGGCTCTTTAACCCTCAAAAACTGGTACATGGCAGAAACAAATCTGCTCTATTTTACCCTTTTTGAAGTGTCTAGCAAGGCGCTATTTTCTGTTCAATAATAGATTTGTCCAAATTAATTTATGGCAAAAAGAAGGCGCAACATGTCAAAATTCTGGCATAAGGACCTTAGTAAATGCGACATAAAGGAAAAACAATAATTGCTTACCGGTAATTGTTTTTCTCAATACCCATGACATGGGTATCGAGAAAAACAATTACCGGTAAGCAATTATTGTTTTCCCCTCCTCCATGACGGCACCCATGCGAGAATAAAATATAAATCAAATTTTAGGGAGGGACAACGGCCTGAAGAAACTTCCTCCCGAAGGCCGCGTCCTCATTGAGATTAGGGCCTATAATGCTTGAAAAAAGTATGAGGGGTGCTCCATGTTGCAGCCCTACAAATCTGACTAAGGGAGGCATTAGCCCTCTCTGCCCAGGAGGTGGCCACTGACCTGATGGAATGAGCCCCGAATCCCTCTGGAGGAGGGAGCCAGAGGGAAGCATAGGACAAGAGGACAACCCATTTGGCTAAGATTTGCCAGGAAACCTTAAGGCCTTTCAGTCTACCCTGATATTGAATGAAGAGATTTTCGTCTACTCTCCAGGGAGCGGTAGATTCCAGATAGAAGATTAAACACCTCCTGACGTCTAGACAGTGGAATTTCCTTTCCAACTGGTTGGCTAGATTTGGACAGAAGGAGAGAAGGACTACGTCCTGATTCATATGAAAATTGGAAACTACTTTAGGACGGAAGGAGGGAATGGGTCTAATGATCACTTTATCATCCAGAATGGAAGTGTACGGCTGGAAGGCAGAAAAAGCCTGGATCTCTGAGACCCTTCTTGCCGAGGTGATGGCTATTAGAAAGGCCAGTTTACAGGAAAGGGTCTCCAAGGATAAATCCTGTAATGGCTCAAAAGGATGCTGGGATAGAGCCGTAAGGACTGAATTAAGGTCCCACGGAGGAGTAAGGGTCCGCATCGAGGGATGAGCTCTGGAGGCAGCATTCAAAAATCTCTTCACCCAGGGGTGATGGGCTAACCTGTAGTCAAAAAAAAAACTCAGTGCTGCCACCTGGACTTTCAAGGTGGAAGCCCCAAGCCTCTTTTCTAAGCCCGCTTGTAGAAAATCTAGAATCCTAGGTATTTCAGGCTCCTTAAGGGGGTCAGGAGTGAAACCCAGGAAGGTGGGGAAAAAAAAAAAAAAAAAAAAGACTTTCAGGTATTTATTGGCCATGGATTCTTTCCTGCTCTTAAGTAGGGTGGACACCACTTTGTCTGACAGGCCCCTGTCTAGCCAGATGTTCCTCTCAACTTCCATGCTGTCAACTTTAGAGTATCCGGGTCGGGATGGAAGAGGGGACCCTGAAAGAGAAGATCCTCCCTTGGTGGCAGAGGGAAGGGAGGGAGGGCTTACTTCTGGAGCGCTAAAAACCAAGCCCTCTTGGGCCAATATGGAGTTACTAGGACTATGGATGCTCTTTCCCGTGCTACCTTGTTTAACACCTGCGGGATGAGACAAAAGGGAGGGAAGGCATAGCCATCCTCCTGGCTCCAATCCTGAGCCAGAGCATCCACCGCTGTTGGGTAGTCTAGATGGTTGAGAGAGAAAAAAAAAATATAATAATCCTGAAAATATCTTGGCAGAGGAGGAGGAGAGACGCCTGACGATTCATGTAAGAAACAGTGTTGGAATTGTCTGAGTAAAGGAGCAACTTTTGGTTTCTTAGATGTGGCAGAGTTCTAGATAGGGCCATCAGAACTGCCTTCAACTCCTTGAAATTGGAAGACTGTCTTCTGGTCGTTAGATCCCATCTCCCCGGCCAACATCTGTTGTCTGAATGTACGCCCCATCCCCAGGGGCTGGCGTCTGTCGTTATAATGGTCTGTGTCTGATAAACCCACGGGTTCCCCATCGACAGATGATCTGGGGACATCCACAATATCAGAGACGCTCTTGAGGACAGATGGAAATTCTGATCTAGTGATTCCCGAGACCCGTCCCATTTGTACAAAATGTCTGTCTGCAGCTCTCGAGAATGGAATTGTGCATAGGGAACTGCTGGAATGGCCGACGTCATTCGACCTAGAACTGCCATAGCCTCCCTGAAAGAACATTGGTAGGATAGGAAGAGATCCCTCATCACCTCTATTGTCTTGGCCACTTTGTCTGGAGGAAGGAAGCTTCTCTGAAGTCTGGAGTTTAACTGTATTCCCAAAAATACACAGCTCTGAGAGGGGGTTAGACATTACTTTTTCCAGTTTATTTTCCACCCCAGACCCTGTAGAGTGTCGCATACAAATAAAATGACTTTCCTGAGTTTCACTTCTGAATGGGAAAGAATTCAGAAAGTCGTCCAAATATGGTACTAGAGAGATGTTGTTCATTATTAGAAATGCAGTGACCTCTGCCACGATCTTGGTAAAGACCCTTGGGGCTTGAGAAACTCCAAACGGGAGAGCCTTGTATTGGAGATGCCACCATTCCCCTTTTTACCAAACTGCTGTACGTAGAAATTTCCGGGAGTTCGCATGTATAGGGACGTGGTAATAAACGTCCTCCAAATCCAAGGTCGCCATCCAACACCCCTGGGAAAGGAGATTCACCGTGGATTTTAATGTCTCCATCCTGAATCTCTTGTATCTCATAAATTTGTTCAGAGACTTGAGATTCAGGATGACCCTGAAGGAGCCATTGGGTTTCTTTACAAGAAACAAGGGGGAATAAAATTCCTTGCCTCTTTCTGCACTGGGTACCACTTCCATTACTCCTTTCTCCAGGAGGGTAAGTACTTACTTTTCCAGGGCCTCTCTTTTTTGGGGACAGACGGTCCGAACAAAAAAAAAATCTGCAAGTAAGGACTGGAATTCTAACCGGAACCCACTTTTTATCATATTCAGAATCCAACCATTTTTTGAGATTGTGCTCCAGGCCGGCAGAAAAAAAGCAAGTCTTCCTCCTACCTGGCTTCTGGCGTCATTGGGACTTATACTTTCCTTTATGATCACTGGATTTGAAGAGAAAACCTCCCGACTTTCTGGGAAATATCTTTCGCTCTCTCTCTCTCTCTCTCTCTCCCCTGGACCTCTGTTTACTTTTTTGATTCTTAAACCCTGATTGGCGCCCTCGAAAAAAAGGTCTTTTTTGTGGAGTAGGGAACCTCTTTTTATTGTCTGAGGCCTTCTCTAGAATATCATCTAGCGAAGACCCAAACAGCCTAAGGCCTTCGCAAGGGAGGGAGCAAAGGCGGGCTTTAGACCCTTGATCCACCCTCCAGGGTCTTAACCAAACTGTACGCCTGGCAGCATTAGAAAGGGCGGCAGCCCTAGCGGAAAATCGGACATCTGTAGAGGCGTCGGCCAGAAAGTCTGCTGCTTTGTGGAAAGTCGGAGGGAAGCTAGTAAATCCTCCCTAGGGGTTTTATCCCCAATATGGGATTCCAATTGGCCCAACCAGAGTTTTAGGGATCTAGAAACCCATAAGACTGCAATAGCGGGTGTGAGGCTAGTGGACGCGCTTTCCCAAGATCTCCTGAGGTACACGTCCACTTTTTTGTCTAGGGGGTCATTCAGGCCCCCCTGATCCTCAAAGGGGAGATCCGCTCTTTTTGCTATTTTAGCCACAGGAGCATCTACTAAAGGGGCTTTATTCCAGACGCTGGTAATTGAATCTTCAAATGGATATTTACGTTTAACCGAATTAGGTATGAAAAATTTCCTATCAGGGTTCTTTTATTCTTTTTTCATCAGAGCCTCGATATTCTTGTGAACAGGGAATGCTCTATGACATCTGGGTCCTAAACCTTCAAAGGCTTGATCAGCCATGGATTTGGGTTCTTTTATGTCCTCTAGCTGCATTGTGGATTTAACAGCTTTCAACAGGGGTTCCACGTCTTCCAGGGGAAAAAAGGACTTTCCTGCCGCATCTAGGTTAGAGGAAGAGATGTCAGAGGAGAGCTCCCCTGATTCTATAACTTCTTCTACGTCCGACAGATCTGAGTCAGATTCCCAGGCTGCGGATTGTTTAACGGGGGACTTGCGATGCGAATGCCTTAACGCCTTTAATGAAGATCTGACCCCAGATTTGACCAAAGCCTTAATAGATTTGGACAGGCTCTTCGATTCCCCCCATTACCAATTTTCCAATGCATGTCTGGCAAAGAGGTTTGGCTTAGGAGGAAGGTAACGGGACCCTGCATCCCCCACACTCCTTGTGCATGGACTTTCCTGACGCCTTTTTAGGAACCTTGTCAATCTGCAGTAAACAATAACACAAACCGCCAATAAATTAGGGGAAATACGGATGGATCTTACCCCCAGCGGTTGTCCCCCACTCCTCAGGACCAGTACCGGACTAGAAGGCCTCAGGGGTTCACCGGGGTCGGCGCGACCCGAATCCACAGGTTCTGACATCTTCTGTTCGGATTCTTTGCTTGTAGGCTGGCTGTCCCCTTCTGCTGCCGCATTTGTAGCGCGCCTCAGCCTCCTCCTGTCTGATTTTTTTAAAACCCGCGCCTAATCCCGGTACTTCTGGGTTCGTGACGTGCCGGAAGTTGCGCGGTCCGCGCATGCGCAGTGGCCACCGGCAGCTCCGGCCGCCATCTTGGAGAAGGGCTGTGCTGCCTCTGGATAGTGTCTCGGCAACTGCTGCACGATGGACCCCCGCCCAGGACCAGGGACCGCCGGAACACGGCCACAGCGGTCCCTCCAGAGGCCAGGAGGGCGCAGGAGGGAAGCAGTCTTTGGTAGTTGCTCCCCTAGGAGACTTACACTGCCCGGGATGCGTCCATTGCGGTGCACGGACCTGGACATACCCAGCCCCTGGGATGTGAACTTGGTAAGGATCCTCAGGATCTCCCATCCGGAGGACAGGAAACCTGAACTGAGGTGTGGTGGGGGTGTGAAAATTTTTTATATCCTCAGGTTTCCTGTCCCGGATGGGAGGTCCTCCTCGCATGGGTGCCGTCATGGGGGAGGGGAAAAAAAAAAATCTATGGCTTAGTCTCTGGTCTCACCCAGGCATGATGTAAAAAGTCTATGGCTGGCGGTGAGTCAATTTTGAGACAACGAGCAGATTAAAAAGAAAATTGGTGGGATCTTGGTGACCTCCACACATCCTGAGGATAGGGGTGCCCAGTCCCAGGAGGGAAGTTGCCATCTATGCCCAGCACTCTCCACTGAAGTCAGTTTACAGAATACACTCAGTGTGGTCAGCTTTCTTGGCATACCTGCGTGCTGTAATGTACACTGTACAGCTTTGGAAAGCCTCAATTATTCCATGTTCCATTGTGTCCTGTAGTAAACATTCTGGTAGGTGCTATATGCATTCGCATTCACCTTCCTATACCTCCCAGCGATCGGATCTCGGCAAGTATTGCTCTCTCTGGCAATAGACAAAAAGATACGGCTGTAATACAACAAACTTTAGTTTTTTATGGGTAGCCCGGCACTCCACTGCTGCAGCACCGGTGTCGCTATAGTTTTAAGCCTTAGCAACGCCCCTCAGTCTTCTGTTTACATAACATAGTCAGTATGGAGCGGGTCTCCACTGTTATGTAACAGAGGACAGAGGGGCGCTGCTAAGGCTCAAAATGGGCTACTTTACAGCTATTTTCTAATAGAAATGTACAATTTCAGCAATTCAAGTATATTACAAAAATGCTCAGTATCACTGCCCCTATACATTACACAAATAAAAATAGAATGATGGTTACATTTCAAGTGCTCATTAGTGCAGTTTGGTGTAGGCACTTATTGGGTTCAAGGGGTATCCCCAGAACAGGATTTCCTTGAGGAGAGTATGCCTTTATGTTTCTTGACAGACATCTTCGGCTACTTTAAACACTTGTGGCAGAGTGATTCGGCAAGCAGTTCCATCGCCGGCAAAACGTATGCCAACTGATGGCATTAGTAAGACTGATCAGGATCCTGATCAGTCTTAAAAATGCCTGATCAGTCAAAAAAATGCATTGAAATGCCGGATCAGTCTTTCCGGTGTCATCCGGCAAAAGGGATCTGGCATTTATTTTTTTCACCTTTTTTTCGGTCTGCGCAGGAAGGACGGATCCGGCATTCTGGTATTTTAAATGCCGGATCCGGCACTAATACATTCCTATGGGGGAAAAATGCAGGATCCGGCATTCAGGCAAGTCTTCAGTTTTTTTCGCCGGAGATAAAACCATAGCATGCTGCGGTTTTATCTTTGGCCTGATCAGTCAAAATGCACATGCGCAGACTGAGAAAAAAAAATAAGTGCCGGATCCGTTTTGCTGGATGACACCGGAAAGACGGATCCGGCATTTCAATGCATTTTTCAGACTGATCAGGATCCTGATCAGCATTACAAATGCCATCAGTTGGCGTATGTTTTGACGGATCCGGCAAGCAGTTCCGGCAACGGAACTGCTTGCCGGATCACTCTGCCGCAAGTGTGAAAGTAGCCTAAAAGCAATGCATCATATGGCAGCATACAGCCTAGTAGTCTGCATCAGCCCAAAAGGCGTGTAAGTGAGCAATCTGTGTCAGGGTAAACTAAAAAAAGAAAGCCTGCCATTACAGATTATTCATCCTGTCACCGGGTTTGTAAACTTCTTTATATGATTATTTTCATTTCTTAGTGTTGGCAGACACATCCTCATACAGCATATATATTTCAGGGTTTTTTTTTCACTGCAATTCTAGAAGTTAGACTGTATGTGTGTCTAAAAATAAAAAAAATTACCTTTGCCATTACCCACCTCGCAGAGACTGATAAATGCTGACAGCACAAGCTGTTTATTTCGGATAACGGATTTATTGTTTGCAGAGCCGCCTTTTAATAACATTTGCTACTATGCCCTATATTCTGCAAGGACAACAGAATATGCCTCTTCACTGCCTTGCCATCAGCATTTTTTAGTTTTACGGCTGACAGTAAGAATATGCACATTCAACTGCACTGTGTTTACTACAAGATTTAAATTTTTTGTATGTCTGGTTACTGAGCTAGTCAATCTAAAGTGTATGCTGAGCTCCCAACTCTCTCCTGCCAGATGATATTGGGGCAGAGAAGGATCAGGCACATTGATTTTTTTTGCCTGATCCTTTTGTTGCCTCCAGAGGTGTCTTGCAGCAGCTTTCTTTCTCCCCACTGACTGAAAAGAGTGTATGTGTGTATCAGGGAGTCAAGAGAGATAGCCAACAGCTATTAAAGGCGTAGATACAACTAAGGGCTCATGCACACGGCCCTTGCCATTTTTGAGGTCCACAAATTGTGAATCCCATCCGTGTGTGTTCCACATTTTGCAGAACGGAACATCTGCCCTCTATAGAACAGTCCTATCCTTGTCTGCAAAACGGACAAGAATGGGGCAGGTTCTATATTTTTGCGGGGCCGTGTAACGGACATATGGATGTGGCCCCATTGAAGCGAATGGGTCTGTATCCGACCCACAAAAAATGCAGATCGGAAGTGGACCAAAAATACGTTTGTGTGCGCGAGCCCTTAGGCTGAGTTCCCAATTCAGTTATTTGGTCAGTTATTTCCATCAGTTAAGGGCCGACGATTGAACAGATCATTGCTAATCGTTGTTACTAGTAATGCCAGTTAGAGATTATCTGGTGGTGTAAATGCACTGCCGATTACCCGATGAACGGGCAAAACGCAGCACAAAAGATCATTCCCCGGTCATGAACCAGCGGGTGTGAACCCACTGTGCCACGTGTCCTACCTCCTCTAAGGGTGTTTCTAAGTGAACCCTTTGATCTTCACAGTACCCCTGATGGCGGGGATAGTCTTTCTGAGGGTAACACCAGGCCACTATCTCTTGAGGAGGATAGGCACACGAGGCAGCTTGTCCAGGCGGAGTGGGAGGTACCTGAGCAAGGTAACAGATTTACAGGCGTTGTCAGTCGTTACCAGGAGCAACAGTGCAGGACCGAAGGCAATAGGTCAGGGAAGGCGGCACAGGTACTGTTCAGGCAATCCGGATCGGCAACAGGAGAGTCAAGGCAAGCAGGCAGGGATCAAACAGGTAGCAGAGTCCAGGAATTTGATATTTGACATTGAGGCATCTGGGAAGGGGGCTGAGCCACATATATGTGCAGGAGGGCTAGGATTGGTCAGCAAGGTCACATGATCCAACCCACAAAGCACAGGAAGTGACGCGCGTCGGCCCTTAAGGAAATGCGGCAAGAAACATGCTGTGAACACGGCGCCCGGGACTGCGGCGGTAAGCAGGGGAACAGCGGCGCACAACAGCCGCTGTTACAGTCCCAGTGGCAGATCATGCTGTGCAAACACAATCTGCTGCGGGGAAACAACAAGACAGTGCGGGGAAGAGCGATGGCATTAACGATCACTCCTCCCCCTACTCCGGAGGAGATCACTGCATGGAAATGCACTGGTCTCCTCCGCTGGCGATCAGCAGATTGTCAGGAAGGAACAATCAGCAGATTATCGTCCCATGTAATGGGACTAGGGATGAGCGAACTTCATATTTTGAAGTTCGAGTCCGGATTGGGGTATATGCTGAATTGCGTTATGGATTCCGTTACCATGGACCATAACGCAATTCCATGACGGAATGCCTTTAGAGGCATTCCGTTATTTACTCCGTCATAATAGAAGTCTATGGCCTGCATAACGGATCCATCCGGTTTACGTTATGCAGGAAAGTCATTCTGTTATGCATTTCGTCACAGAATTGCGTTATGGTCTGTGGTAACAGAATCCATAATGCAATTCAGCATATACCCCAACCCGAACTTCAAAATATGAAGTTCGCTCATCCCTAAATGGGACCATTATTGTGAGCCAAAACCAGGCGTGGGTCAAAAGCACTGGTTTTGGCTCACAATAACTGAAGTGTGAACTTAGCCTTAAAGGGGTATTCCGGTTATGTTAAGTTATAACTACCAAAAAAGTGGGGGTCCTATACTGGGACCCCCAGCGATCACAAGAACGGGGCCCCCACACTACGTCCAACCCCCCCCCCAAAAAGAAAGAATGAACGGATTGTCCAGTCGGACATTGCTCCATTCATTTCTATGGGAGTACAGCACTCCTCATAGAAATGAATACAGCAGCTAACGAAATAGCATTTTTTACTCAAACCTAGTCTAAAACAACATGACCGAAAAAGACTAAAAAGGACAGAATATTATAGGTGCCAGTCAGCAGTTAAATAGCGACTAGGAGTGCTGGAAGAATACACCAGCTGTATGATTTACGAGCCCAGTGTATTCATGAGGGGAGCATCCACTCACCCACCTCTGCTCAGCTTCTATGGGTTAGTACTATTACGGCGATACTAGGGAAGAACGGTTTTCAAGTTCGGCATACAAGGTTCGGGTTATCTAAGAATTCCGTTATAGATTCCGCTACCATGGACTATAAGTTAATATGTAAATTATCCACTTAATGCAATGATTTCTGATAAGTGAATATCTGCCATGTAAAATGGATTTATATGAAGGTATAAGGTGACAGATTCCCTTTAAAGGGGTTGACCCATCCGATACACTGGGGGCCTATCCTAGCAATATGCCTCCAATGTCTGATAGTTGTGGGACCAGCACCTATCTCTAAAAAGGTGCCCGCAAAAAGGAGGGCAGACCGTGCATGCGTGGCCGTCCTCCATTTGTTTATATGGGAGTGCTGAAAAAAGCCGAGTGGTGCACTCGGCTATTTTTGGAAGTCCCATAGAAATTAATGGGAAGCACACTCATGTATGAGATGAAAGATCCCCTTTAGGACCACCTGTATGTACATGTTGTGGAATACATGCAGTTTTTGAACAGATTTCTGTGTAAAAAAAACTGCAGTGTATTACAGTATCACACTACACTAATCCCATGTACACAGGAAATTGACCTGCTGCGTGGATTTCAAATTAAATAGCATGTCAATTATGTTGGCAGTTTTAGCTGCGGATTTCACCCTTTTCAATAGAAGGGCAAGATCTGCTTCAAAATTGCATCTAATCTGCATCAAAATCCACAATTAGACATTACAGATTTTGGTGCGGATATGCTGCAGATCCACACAGAGATTCGTGAAGATCTTATGTGCGTTCACCCGCAACCATGTGCGGGTGGCCTTAGTCAGGGACGTAGCTAAAAGCTCATGGGTCCTAGTGCAAGAGTTCAGCTTGTGCCCCCCTTAGTGCTTTGTGGCCAGGGGCAGGGGAGCATGTAGCCTTCCTGCTGCCTGAGGCAAACATTGAAAGGGCACCCCTCATGCCAAATTCTTAACCTAACCCCTTCCCTCCAGCCAGAGGTGTAAATTGACCAGTATGCACTTTCTATAATGCCAGTGTCTTATGTGGCACAAGAGTCTTTGGGCCCCTCAGGCTCCTGGGCCCGGTAGCGACTGCTACCTCTGCACCCCCTATAGCTGTGCCCCTGGCCTTAGTATACAACCAAGACCTGGAAATTAAAGGGAACCTGTCATCAACTTTATGCTAACCCAGACATCCCAACCTGCAAAAACTCATTTCAGGGAGGTTTTCTTTTTTTTTCTTTCACGAACTTTTTATTAAATTTTCCAAACATATGCAGTATCTGCAAACTTTGCTCTATGGTGTGGAGGACTGGGCTCATTACCCTACCCCAAATTATCATATTTATGTATATGATTAAAGGGATTCTGTCACCACCTATAACCTCTGTGAGCTAAACATATGCTCATGTCCAGGGTAGCATTCTGATTTCTAAGGTGGCCTTATAAAAGCTATTTGTGGCTTTATTGTGCGGAAAAACAGGTTTTACTAACCTGTCAATCATTGAATTAAGGTGCCCAAGCAGGGGAGGTCTGTGGATGCATGGTGCCCAGCGCCGCCTTCTACTCCTCAGTGCCGCCTCGCCCTCCCTCCTCCCGCTTTGAGATCCCGCGCATGCGCACAGGCTCAGCCTGATGCGCCATTGCGGACTGCTGGCATCGGCTTCTTCTTGCACTGTGCGCACGCGCCGAGAAGGGGACACTGCTACAGGTTGCCGGAAAGGTTTACTGCGAGTAAACTAGAGATGGGAAGTTCGGATCTTTCACACGAATCGGTTCATTCGCTGAGCTGACAAGAAGCAAGTGAACCGAAGCTTAGGTTGCGCAATGCGCATGCGCGGATGCTTCGATTCACTTGCTGACTCGCTGAGTCGGCTCTTGGTCTGAGTCAGGAAGTTTATTCTTTAAAACCCTGTGTGTAATTATCTACCCCACTGTAGGAAAAAAACAAGCATCCAGGGGGGGTGAATTTAACACTTGGGTAAATAATAGAATTAAAATGGAGGGTAAATGTGTAAATGTATTAAAAAAAAATACATCTCTCTCAATAGTTATATAGCTACTGAATGAGACAGAAGAAGGGATGCCTTTAACATATTTATCTCCTTGAGAAGCCAATTTGACCCTAAAGGGTTAATTCAACCTGTAATCTAAACTCTGTGTCCTGTCACTTCTTTTTTCTCTCTGCTCTGCTATCAGTAAACCTTTCCGGGATATATTGTTTCACATGCGGGAGTCATGGAGCAGCTATCTAATAGCGGGAGACTCCCTGAACATCCGGGAGACTTGAGATCCCTGCTAACCTCACTGAGGGCAGCATAACGTAGTGACAAATGCTGATTTCATCGGTGTGCCACTCATGAGCTAAAAGTAAGGCTACTTTCACACTCACGTTTGGTGCGGATCCATCTTGTATCTGCACAGACGGATCCGCACCAATAGTGCAAACGCTTGTATCCGTTCAGAACGGATCCGTTTGCATTATTCATTTAAAAAAAAGTCTAAGTCAAAACGGATCCGTCTTGACTTACATTGAAAGTCAAATGGGGGCTGGATCCGTTTTCAATTGCACCATATTGGGTCAGTGAAAAACGGATCCGTTTGGCTCCACATCGTCAGATGGTCACCAAAACGCTGCAAGCTGTGTTTTAGTGACCGTCTAAAAAACGCAACGGAGACCAAACGCAGCCAAATTGATGCATTCTGAACAGATCATTATCCATTCAGAATGCATTGCTGCAGAACTGATCCATTTTGGGCCGCTTGTGAAGGCCCTGAAACGGATCTCACAAGCGGACCCAGAAACGCCAGTGTGAAAGTAGCCTTAGGCTCCATTCACACATCCGCAACATGTTTTGCGGATCCACAAAACACGGAAAGCGGCAATGTGCGTTCCGCATTTTGCGGACCGCACATTGCCGGCACTAATAGAATATGCCTGTTCTTTTTTTTTTAAACTCGTTTTATTAAAGGAAAATAAGACAAGTATGGCACACAAGATATCACAGTGACCCACGCAGGGGCCATTCAGAAATGTAGACACAATGCTTATTAGGGGCAAGATAACATGCAGCTGGGGTCGCATATGTATGATTTACATAATAGTTGTACAGGTGATGCATTTATAGAACATGACTGTACAGATACATGACATACTCAAATGATCATTTAAATGTAAGTAGTTTACGCAGGACTACCCATTAAACCCCATCCCGTATGTCAAAAGAACTCCTAAGGGTTGCTGGCCATCGGGTGCAGGCGTGAGTCATGCATAGTGAGTGGAGATGAACACCAATCTCCCCAGACCCTATCGAATTTTTGCGGGCATCCTCTATGTTTATAGATTATATTCTCCATGGAAACCGCGCTGTTCACTAACGAGAGCCATTGTCCCGTTGTGGGGTAAATATCTCCCATCCATCGCAGGGCAATCGCCTTTCTGGCCATAAACAGTGTTCTTTCCAAGAAAATTCTGTGGTAATGTGACCAAGACTCTTCATCCACTATACCTAGGATGCACATTTTGGGGCACAGTTGCAATGTCGGAGGTACCAGGGCCTTGAGAATCTCCAATACCGATACCCAATAATGATGAATAGTTGGACAGTCCCATATCATATGCCAAAAGTTGGCGCCCTCCGCACTGCATCTGTGACACCTGGAGTGATCAATCCTGTCCATTTTGTGAAGTCTAGTGGGAGTTAGATAGCTATAGTGTAGAATAAAGAGCTGAATCATTCTGTTGTTAATGGAAGGGGAAACTCTAGTTGGAGCTATCAGAGCCTCTTCCCACTCCTCAGAGGTCAGGGAGGGTATAAGCAGTTTCCACCTGCTCTCGACAGCCAACGGGGTTACCAGCATACGGCGATCAAGCAAATGAGTGTAAAGAACTGATACTATCCCTCTAGGGCCTTGAGATCTCAGTATCCCAATGGTAGGGTACTTAGATATGCTTCTATTTCCACCTCGAAATTGAGCTTGAAGTGCATGACGCAACTGAAGGTACCTGTAAAAAAGGGTGCTCGGCACCAAAAATTTGTCTTGGATTTGAGAGAATGTGTTCAGCTGGCCTCCCTCATATATATCCCTCAGTACTTGAATCTCGTATCTTCTCCACTCCGATACCCCTTCTAACCTTGCTAAATGGGGGAACATGCAGTTATCCCAGATGGGAATCTCACTAGGTAGGTCTTTATACGTACTCAACTTGGACGCCTGCCATATCTGGTGGGCTATTTTGCGGATTGGAAGAGTGCATTTTTGTAAATGTCCCGAGCCTTCCAATACAGGCCATAATGTGGATACCTGCAGATGTTCATGCAAATAATATTCCGCATTGGACCTCGGAGCCTCAGTAACCCAGCACCTCAAAAGTTTCAACTGACTAGCTATGAAGTATAGAAAAAAAGTCAGGAAGGGCGGCACCCCCTTGCAGTTTTGATCTTTGAAGAAGAGGGAGTGAGAGCTTTCTTCTGGCCTTTCCCCAGACAAAGGCAGTGATCAAAGCGCGAATGCGTTTAAAGAATCCTTGGGGAACCGGGGTGCAGGCATGAGACAACAGATATAAACCCTTGGGTAACAGAACCATTTTTACCAGGTTTAGTCTACCCATAGCTGACAGAGGAAGGGACTCCCACGTTTTCATTTTATCTTGAAACATTGTTTCTAGGGGCTCAATATTCAAGGTATAGGAGAGCTGTGGTGACTTAGTAATCACTACCCCAAGATATTTGAACCTATCAACTACAGGTAAATTGTGATGGCAGTTCGGCCAGTCGTGTTCCCATAGAGGCATAATGGCAGACTTTCCCCAGTTTATGTGTAGGCCCGAGTAACGCCCAAAGGACGCAATGACCTCAACCGCTCTTGGAAGGGACACTTCCGGGTCAGACATAAACAGGATCAGGTCATCCGCATACAGTCCAATTCTATCCTCTCTGCCTCCCGCTGACACCCCTGTGTATACTGGATCCTGTCTAATTCTTATTGCCAGGTGTTCTATCGCTATTGCGAACAAAAGAGGTGAGAGCGGGCATCCCTGGCTAGTCCCCCTATGTAATGAGATCTTTTCAGAGTATGAGCCATTGAGCTGGATACTAGCAGAAGGATTATTATAGAGTATACTAATCCATTTAATAAAATTGGGACCGAAGCCAAAGCTCCTCAGCACAGCTAATAAGAAGGGCCACTCTAGGGAGTCAAAAGCTTTAGCCGTATCTAGAGAGGCTAAAGCCCACCTTTCTTTTTCTGCAACGCCCACCTGCGCAATCACTTGCGCTCTCCTGATGTTATCCGAGGTGGATCTCCCTGGCATAAAACCTGATTGATCAGCGTGTATCACGGATGTTATTACCTTGTTCAGTCTGTTAGCTAGGATCCTAGTCAGAATTTTATAATCCAGGTTCAGAAGCGAAATTGGACGATAAGATCCACAGTCCAGCGGATCCTTGCCAGGTTTTAATATCACGACAATGGAGGCATCGTACATCGATTCCGGCAGTGATCCGCCGGAGTGCGCAGCCCTATACAGCATCAGCAACTGCAGGCTCAGACCTTCCTTATACCTGGAATACACCTCCACCGGGATGCCATCCGGTCTGGGGGCCTTTCCTGAAGGCAGGTCCATGATAGCTCTTTCCACTTCCTCCAGAGTAATATCCTCCTCCACGATTCCCCTATCCAGATCGTTTAGTCTAGGGTAGGAAACCTCGCTAAGGTATGTTACTAGATCCTGCTCGGTATAAGTAGCCGCCGACCTGTATAGGTCTACGTAGAAGGCATGGAGACATTTTAATATATCTTGAATCGTCTCCACTATGCGTCCATCAGTCTCCCTTAGGCGAAGTACTGGTGGAGCCATAGTGTTAGCGCGCGCTATATGGGCAAGTAGCTTCCCTGCCTGATTGCCTGTCTCGAACGCTTGTTGCTTAAGAAAGAAAAGTTTTCTTTTGCTCTTTTCTTCTAAGTGCAGTATGTATTGTCTACCCTTTGACATCCAGTCAACTCTATGCTCCTCTGTGGGGGACTTAATGAACTCCCTTTCAGCGACCTTACAGCTTGCAAGTAATTCCTCCTCCTTACTCTGCGCTTCTCTCTTGACATATGAAATGGAGGACTTGAGGCAACCTCTGAGATACGCCTTCAATGTCTCCCAGAGTAATAAGGGATCAGTGGAAGCATTCTGGATCTCAGAAAACACCTTCAACTGATCAGGGACTCTATCTGTTGGGCCAAACAAAGTGAGCCAGAAAGGGTGGACACGCATTTTACATCCTGAACTAAGAGGGTTAGAGGATTCCAGCTCAGCTAACACCGGGGCATGATCAGAGGGTCCCTGCGGGCCATGATGAATGTCCACCAAGTCTGTATACACTATGGAGTTGACCAAATAGGTAATCTATTCTAGATAATGCGCCTCTAGAGGGTGTGAAACAAGAATATTCTCTGATATGTGGATTCCTAGCCCTCCACATGTCTATCCATCCCATTTCCTGAGATATCCTGGCAAGGGACGTATTTTCACCACTCATTCCCGCTCTATCAGCCCTGCTACTAAATCTGTCCCAGTCCTCGCTCATCACCTGATTAAAGTCTCCCATACACAAAAAGAGAGCAGTGGGATAATGAGTCACAAAACCCACAACTGACTGCAGCAGGGAGAGAGATGCAGGGGGCGAATTATATAGATTTACAATTACATAGGGGACACAGTCGATATGAGCAAATATGAAAATGTACTGACCTCCTGGGTCAACCATAGAGTGGTGAATCTTACACCTTAAGCTTCTATGAAATAGGAGTGCAACCCCTCTGGAGTGTGCATTGCCGCAGGCGCTAAATAGATGCTGGGCCCAGGGTTTTTTAAGCCTGTTTCCCGTTTCCGGGGTGAGATGGGCTTCTTGGAGTCCCAGTATGTGAGGATTAAAAGACCTAATCTGTGAGAATACAGCAATCCTCTTTTTAGGGTCTCCCAAGCCTCTGACATTTCATGACATGACTCTCAAGGGGGCCATAGTGATGCAATTGCTGAATCAAGGACATATAACCCCTTACACAATTCGTGCGTAAATAGTACATACATCTGGACTTTCCAATACAGCAATCTCCCTGCAAATAAGTGGAGTAAGTTTGGCCATACTTGATACGAGTATACATGAGCGTGCAATAACATAACATATAACAATAACATGGATAACCTGAGTGTGTCAGGTACCGGACCAACTAACTGAATGGTCCTAAACTCGGGGACCTGTATGGTGTAGATGGTTGTTAATACCACACAGGTAATACCCCTTCCCTCATTACATCATTGTCATTAAAACTGCAATCATTTACTTAATAGAATGGAACATGTTGGTATAGCGTCCAGGATAAAATCGTAGATATCCCTGTGGATAAGCCTAGCCGTCTTCTGAAGCCTGCTAGATATTATGGCCTTTTATACCATGGCGTGGAGCTATCAAAACTCGCAATAAAGTTAGGGAGTCTCTAAACACGTCCCACTCATAGGAGACATAAAGGAACAGATAATACTTGCTGTGTGAACGGTGGGCAAATCAGCGGGGAGGACGACGTGCAGCCATCCTCGAGGCCCAGTCCTCAGCCTCCCTGGGGTCATTAAAGAAGACGGTCTTGTCGCCATCTATTACTCTGAGGCGAGCTGGGTAGGCCATAGAGTACTGTAAATTTAGCTCCCGGAGACGTCGTTTGACAGCTACAAACGTGGCCCTTCTCTTCTGGAGATCAGCCGAGAAATCCGGAAAGAGGGAGATCCTCGCATTGTTGTGCCTTATATCTTGCTTGTGCCTGGCTTGACTAAGAAGAAGGTCGCGATCCCTCCAATTCAAAAGACGCGCCAGAAGCGGCCTTGGAGGAGCCCCAGGTGGTGGTTGTCTGGCTGGAACACGATGAGCTCTCTCCACTGCATAAGCAGGAGTGAACGGTGCCTCAAGGAACTGCTCCTTGAACCAGGCCTCTAGAAACGCC
Source organism: Bufo bufo (assembly GCF_905171765.1). NCBI lineage: Eukaryota > Metazoa > Chordata > Amphibia > Anura > Bufonidae > Bufo > Bufo bufo. The sequence continues at coordinate 445,407,656 of NC_053389.1, read as the reverse complement.
GCTGGATCTCTGCCCTCAGCTTTCTTAGGTAGGCCCAAGATCCTCACATTATTGCGACGCGATCTATTCTCCAGATCGTCACATTTCTGTTGCCACTGACCCACAGATCTCTCCAGGTCTTGCACTCTTCCTTCAATCGGTCTGGTCAGGTCTTCCAGGGCCGATACTCGGTCCTCAGTGGTCTTAACCCGATCCCGCAGCTGCTGCATGTCATGGCGGAGCAGGCTGACATCGACCCTCACCTCCTCCAGCTTCCCAGTCAGCGAGGACTGGCATGATGAGATCGCCACCAGTAGCTGATCATATGCAGCCTTGAGGGTGAATTCAGGCTCGGTAGGTTCCTCAGCCTCTGCTTGCTGAGCGGCCTGTCCCCGGGTGACTGCCGCGCGCGATGGTGATGCGGTTGCGGCGCCATTTTGGGCCTCGGACCTGGCAAATTCTTTTAACCTCTCCGCTGCAGTCTGTGCTTTGTTAGGCCCCATAGTCGGTGTGCGGGGTCTTCTCCTGCGCTTACACACCGTCCACTCTGTGCCTGGAGTCGGCAGTTTGTCAGGATGGAGCAGGATTACAGAGGGTAAGCGGAGCTGCTCTCAAACGCGTGCTCTCATGCCGCCAGTTGGCCACGCCCCCGAATATGCCTGTTCTTGTCCGCAAT